>NC_138770.1:116439795-117082295 GCF_965119305.1 Pelophylax lessonae | reverse complement strand
CCGGGGAGGGAAAATGGCTAATTGGGCCCAATTAGGGCATTTTCACTAAGGGATGTACTCACTTTTGTTGCCAGCAGTTTAGATATTATAGGCTGTGTGTTGAATTATTTTGAGGGGACAGCAAATTTACACTGTTATACAAGCTGTACACTCACTACTTTACATTGTAGCAAAGTGTCATTTCTTCAGTGTTGTCACCTGAAACTATAGAATAAAATATTTACAAAAATGTGAGGGGTGTATTTAATTTTGCGAGATACTATATATATATATATATATATATATATATATACACACACATATATATATATATACACACACATACATACATATATATATATATATATACATACATACATATACACACACACACACACATACAGATATACATATAAAATCAATGAGCGGCACTTTCACCCGAGCAGCAAGGGGTCTAACCCTTCCACACTATATCCAACTTTAAAGATAAAAGGTTTTTGCTTTAGATACACAAATCATAAGGCTAATGGGGAGAGTCTTACATACAGTGCCTTGAAAAAGTATTCATACACCTTTTGAAATTTTCCAAATTTTGTCATGTTACAACCAAAAACGTAAATGTATTTTATTGGTATTTTATGTGATAAACCAACACAAAGTGGCACATAATTGTGAAATGGAAGGAAAATGATAAATGGTTTTCAATTTTTTTTTATAAATAAATACATGAAAAGTGCAGCGTGCATTTGTATTCAGCCCCCCTGAGTCAATACTTTGTAGAACCACCTTTCATTGCAATTACAGCTGCAAGTCTTTTTGGGGATGTCTCTCCCAGCTTTGCACATCTAGAGAGTGACATTTTTTCCCATTCTTCTTGGCAAAATAGCTCAAGCTCTGTCAGGTTGGATGGAGAATGTCTGTGAACAGCAATTTTCAAGTCTTGCCACAGATTCTCAATTGGGTTTAGGTCTGGACTTTGACTGGACCATTCTAACACAAGATTTTGCTTTGACCTAAACCATTCCATTGTAGCTCTTGCTGTATGTTTAGTGTTGTTGTCCTGCTGGAAGGTGAACATCAGCCCCAGTCTCAAGTCTTTTGCAGACTAACAGGTTTTCTTCTAAGATTGCCCTGTATTTGGCACCATCCATCTCTACACCAACTCTGACAAGCTTCCCTGTTCCTGCTAAAGAAAAGCACCCCGCAACATGATGCTGCAACCACCATGTGCAGTGTGAATTTTTCACCACACATAGCGCTTTGCTTTTAGGCCAAAAAGTTCAATTTTGGTCTCATCTGACCAGAGAACCTTCTTCCACATGTTTGCTGTGTCCCCCACGACTTCTCGCAAACTGCAAACGGGACTTTCTATGGCTTTATTACAACAATGGCTTTCTTCTTGCCACTCTTCCACAAAGGCCAGATTTGTGGAGTGCACGACTAATAGTTGTCCTGTGGACAGATTGTCCCACCTGAGCCTTGGATCTCTGCAGCTCCTCCAGAGTTACTATGGGCCACTTGGCTGCTTCTCTGATTAATGCTCTCCTTGCCCGGCCTGTCAGTTTAGGTGGCTGGCCATGTCTTGGTAGGTTTGCAGTAGTGCAATACGGTTTTCATTTTCAGATGATGAATTGAACAGTGCTCTGTGAGATGTTCAAAGCTTGGGATATCTTTTTATAACCTAACCCTGCTTTAAACTTCAATACTTTATCCCTGACCTGTCTGGTGTATTTTCTGGCCTTCATGATGCTGTTGGTTCAATAAGGTTCTCTAACACACTTCTGAGGGCTTCACAGAACATCTGTGTTTATACTGAGATTAAATTACACACAGGTGGACTCTATATACTAATTAGATTTCTTCTGAAGGCAATTGGTTCCACTAGATTTTAGTTAGGGGTATCAGAGTAAAAGGGGGCTGAATACAAATGCACGCCACACTTTTCAAATATTTGTAAAGAAATTGAAAACCATTTATAAATTTTCCTTCCACTTTGTGTTGGTCTACCACATAAAATCCCAATAAAATACATTTACATTTTTGGTTGTAACATGACTGAGAGGGGACATGATAGCAATTTATAAATATCTCAATGGTGATCTCAGCATAGAAAAAAAGCTATTCAGGTCAGAAGGATTGCATGAAGACTAGAGGGCATACAATGCGATTAGAGGAGAAGCGTTTTAACCTCAGGCAACGTGGGGGATGCTTTACTGTTAGGGCTACAAGATTGTGAAATTCTCAACAAGAGGTGGTTTCTGCGGGAAGTATGGTGGCTTTCAAAAGACTCTTAGACTTACATCTCAAGAATTAGAACATTCAGGGCTATGCAAGATGATTACGGCCACACACACCTACACAGGTTGAACTAGATGGACTATTGTCTTTATTCAACCTCAACTACTATGTAACTATGACAAAATGTGGAAAATTTCAAGGGGTATGAATACTTTTTCAAGGCACTGTAGCTGTATAAAAGCAATATGCTGTCTATACATATCTGTATTTTAAACAAAATCAAAACAAGCATGTCAAAATGTGAAAGTCCTAAATCCCCTACAGGTAAATGTCCCAATACTAACCCAGCATGTGAACACACTAAAAATATACCGTAGTTCCCTTTAAGACTAGTACTGGAAAATACAATAGGAAAGGTCAGCCCTGTACTAGATTAGTCCCCATGCCTGCTGTTAGAGGAATTTATCTGAAAAGGCTGGATCCAGTCTAATGATTAGCAAGATGCAGGTCCTGTCAGTGCCCGGGAGTCCAAATGTCTGGCCGGGTCGGAGGTTACCAACATGACAACCACTAAAAGAAAATCCATGACCGAGGGGGTCTCGTTTCCAAGCATACTAAAATCGCCCACCCCAAAATGACTTCTCAGATTTGGAATGATACAAATAGATTGAATCACACAGCCCCTTCCTATATTTTCATATCCAGCAGCAAATTCACGATTCAAAAGATCTGTCTACTCCACCAGCAAATCCCACTTACACATTGAAGATTCTTCCTACCATGGGTTGGCTCATTTTCTGCACTCTGTGGGGCCAAGGTAATTTTTTTTTCCCAATTTGAGCTGATTAAACAGACCTTAAAATTTATCAATGTTATATACCCTCCCTTAAAAAAATAAATAAAAGAAAAAGATGGCACCCCCTTGATGTCAAGTTGTAATTATACTCGGCCAAACATTCATAAAAAGCTTTTGAAAAAAAAACATCAAAATTGGCATGCACATTCTCCACGGAGATTGAATTGATTGAATGGAGAATGCAGAATGTTTATAGAAGACGAATCAAAGCAGAACTTGTGCATCAAAGAGGCTCAAAAGCAAAGATCTTTGGTTTTAGGGACAAGGTGCGTAAAAGACCGGAAGAGTGTCATATCTTGAAGACCCCAGTACTTTGCAGAAGTGTCTTCCTGTGGGAAATTCAATTTTTCCAGGATCCTAAGAGAAGGCACAGTAACAGCAAGCTTGGGGGAAGATGGGGAGAAACCCAAGTATTTTTTATTTTCTCTTCTATATTTTTTTTCTAAAGGGAGAAGCGGCTGCAAAAATAGTCCCAGTGATGGTTTATCTAAGGAAAACACTAAATGGAGAAGGCTTTCTACACTGAAGGATCCATGACATCTCGAACTTGACAATTTTATTCATCTTTGGGCCCCTTTCACATTGGCGTTCTGTCAGTTCATTTTTGATTGATACATGGATCGAAAACGGATTGCAATGTATACCTATAGGTGGCTGAATGTAAGCAGATTTCCGTCCACCTATATTTGCCCACATCGGGGTCCATTCAAATTTGTGACTGAAGGGAAAAATTTGCGTACAGGTCCAGTTATATTGACTTGAAAAATGGGGGGGAATACATGGGTTCATTATTCCTCCATCACAAGACAAGAAAATATCAGAACGGACTAGAATGTCACATATAAGGCATCCACTTCTGATCTAAACGAACACAGCAGAGGATCAGTCTAGGATCACAAAAAGGATTTCCCAGCACACTTAAAGGGGTTGTAAAGTCAGAAAGTTTTTCATCCTAATGCATTAAGATAAAAAGCCTTCCCTCTCTATCCAGCAATGTCCAAGAGTGCCACAGCCGTCCCGATTGGCTGACACACAGCAGCGGTGTCATTGGCTCCCGCTCTGGTTAAACTCAGTTAGACAATCAGGAGAGAGAGGGAGCGGGGCCGAACAGCTGCTCTGTGTTTGAATGGATACACGATACTGCAGCTCGACTGGGGTGCCCCCATAGCAAGCTGCTTGCTGTGGGGGCACTTAATAGAAGGGAGGGGCCAGGCGCTCCAGCCAGGGCCCTGAGAAGAGGAGGTTCTGGGCTGCTCTGTGCAAAAGCACTGCACAGAGGAGGCAAGTATAAGGGTCCTTTCACACGGTCCGCCTCCGTAGGCAGATCTGTGCTGCTTAGCAGGGGATCGGAAACACAGATCCCCACTGAGCAGGAAGGTGACAGCTCCCTCTCTGCTCTGTGTGTGGAGAGTGAGGTGTCAGAGCCCCATGCATCTCTATGGGGGAATCAGAGGAGAGCGGACCGCCTGTCCGCTCTCATCCGATCCCATCCAATCCGCTGAACGGATGGAAAATAGGGTTTCCATCTGTCCGGATTTCACGGACAGGATCGGATGCGGATGGCAGCGGGTGTCAGAGGACATGTCTCCGCTGACATCCGCTGCCCCATAGGGATGCATGGAGCATCCGATCAGATCCACCTAAAAAACTGACAGGCGGATCTGATCAGAGCGGTCATGTGAAAGGACCCTTACTTGTTTGTTAATTTCATTTTTTAACAAAACACACAAGACTTTACAATCACTTTAAGCTTGCCATAGAGCGTTTGAATCTTGGCCGGTTCTTTCTGAACCAGGCAGAGACCCAAACCATGTATGGGCAAGCTGAATATACACAATATGATTGATTAACTAAGATACAACAAGCCTATCTTATTTTACATGCGATTATTGCTAGCGGCTCATAATCACCGTGGTCTCCTGGCTCTCCCCCGCAGGGAAACACAATGGCTCCGTTGGAGGGATTTCCCCATCAACACTGATGGTGTTGATAAAGGGAATCATGTGTCTATGGCTGGCTTGAGACAGGGTAGCCTTGACTGTTTAGCAGGCTGGCTGGAAAGTGTGCCAGGAAATGTTGTGTTTGTGATGTGCGTTGCCCTTCCATGTGCACTTTACTGCAAAGGCCAGTCACAGGTTAGGATGGTTGCCACAATTGTTTTGTACAGTTGGTTGAACTGGGTGCAGGGACACACTGGATGACTTCGCTGCCATTGTGCTCCTGCAGAGTGTCATGTGCGTCCCTCCAGGCACACCTGCCCTTAATCTAGCCACTGCTATATTTGCTCCCATTTAGGAGACTCTGAAAATTATTGTTAGGACTGCAGTATACAGAGGAGCATTGACAGGGGCACTGCAGCTTACACATACAGTAAAACCTTGGATTGCGAGCAGAATTCGTTTTGGAAACATGCTTGTAATCCAAAGCACTCGTATTTTAAAGCGAATTTCCCCATAAGCAATAATGGAAACTCAGATGATTCATTCCACAACCATTTATTTAGAAGTCATTCGGTTTATAGTCCATATAAAATGATTATAGCAATGTGATGGGTTGTGTAACCATAAAATGTCCATCCACAAATGGCGCCTCCACAAGAAAACTAGAAGCAAAATTCAGCAGGAGCTACAGAGAATAAGAGAGAAGAGAGGCGCCTCTAAGTGTAGCAATATGGTCACATTTAATGAAGGTTCAACATAGACCATCCGCCACACCGCCGCTTCTCACCGCAGTTAGTCTGCAATCATGACTGGGAAGACTACCCTGCAGTCGAGCGATCTGAAGGCGAGGCTTGAAGCGCGCATGGAGCGCAGCGCGGAAGGGATGACGTAGATGGAGGTGCGGAGAATGGTCTATGTGGACAGCTTTACTCCGGATGCCTGTTTACTTAAATGTGCCTGTTTTAATCATCATTAATGTGAGTTGGTAAATATTGTACCTACATAGAAAATGTAACCATATTGCTACACTTAGAGGCTCCTCTCTTCTCTTTTATACTCAGCTGCGACGTGACACTACTTGTATATCAAGACATCGCTTGTTTATCAAGTCAAAATTTTTTTTTAAATTTTGCTGGTCTTGCAAAGCACTCTTAAAGCGGAGTTCCGGGCACAGATGTCATTTTTAATAAACATACCCCCGGGACAGTCAGGGCTAGCACATTCCACAATGGCTAGCCTCTGATCTGTCCCGGTTCGCACTTACCTTTTAGAAGAAATACTTACTTATAAAATTTCTTCCACAGCGTTTCCATCTCTGTTGTGGGCAGCTGAAGCCGGCGCGGTCCTCTTCTGTGTCTTCTTCCGCGTCTTCTTGTCCCAGAATGCGCCGCACCGGCCCCTCTCGTCACTTCCGGCGCGACGCCGCATTCCTCCACAGCTTCTGGGCATGCCCGGAAATGACGAGCGGGGCCGGTGCCGTCGCATTGATTCCTGGGAGCTGTGACGTTCAGCTCCCAGGAATCATAGCGAGGCAGGAAGTGACGGGGTGAGCCGCGGCTCCGAGGGAGGATGTACTCCGAGGTGAGTATCTTCGATCTTCAATTGCAAGGTAAGTAAACAAAAAAAAAAAATAAACTACCCAATTCCTTTTCAGGCGAGGCATACCTAGCGGAGGGGCACAAAAAAAAAAAAAAAAAAAAAATCTCGTTTATGTGCCCGGAACTCCGCTTTAAACCAAGTTACTCTCAAATCCAAGGTTTTACTGTATTTGCAAATGTGTGCAAACAAAACCCTCTGTTTTTAATGTGATTTGTTAGACAGGGCCAATTCAATGGTTTTGCAGGCTGGCTAGTAAGTGCGCTGGGAAAACTTTTGTTTGTGATGTGCATTTCCCTTCCATGTGCACCTTACAGAAAAGGGTGGTGGCCACTTTTTTGTACGATCAGTCTAGAATCCCTGGCTGAGACGAAACGGAGGGCGCTTTTGAGAAAAAGGGGCAAATAAGCTACAACCACTATTCGGATATTCAGGAAGCCGCTGTCATAACCCAGTAGCCCGCAGTGGAGATTCCTCCATCCACACCGTTTAGTGTAAATGGGGGGAAATCAATAGAGCTCTCCCATTTAGCCCTGCTGTGTATGGCCAGCCTTATGCCTAGTACACATGATGAGAGAATCAGACAGAAAATATCGCTTTCAGAGAAATCATCCAATAATCTGATTAGTACACAGCTTTTGAGAGCCAATCACGACAGTTCATGAGAAATTATCCGAAGGGACAAGCACAAAAAAAATGATTGGACGATAACAGAACGGATAATATATTATAATACTGTATTAGTATAGTATTTGTACATAAAATTGTGTGACAAGGAGCATGCATTCTTGGAAAAGAAACCATATACAGTAAACCCCCCTCCATTGCGGGGGTTACGTTCCGGACCCAGCAACGAAAAGTGAAAATCCGCGAAATAGAAAAACCCTATTAAAATGCATTGTAGGCATGTTTTTTTACTGTCACTGTAGGTGTAAAAGCATTTTAAGGTCTTTAAACACACTTTTAAAATAATAGAAACTCATTTAAACACATAAAAGATACTGAGAGACATAGCAAGAGCTATGGAAAACACAAAAATATTTCATTTTCAATGATTTATATAGTAAAATAACATTACAAAAAAAAAAAAAAAAAACGCAATAAACCGGAACCGCAAAAACTGAAGTGCGATGGAGCAGGGGTTTACTGTAATACAATCCATCACTTCCGAAGTCATATATTGTAATTTTAGTATTCCATTGGTTTTCGATAGGAGGCTAGCATGCAAACAAAAACAAAAGGATGGACGATCATTCGTTGGATATTCTTATTATCTATACTAGGCAGACTGGAAGAGGAACGATACTTATCAGACCTGACCTGACCTGATATGCACCGTGAGAGATGATCGTGCAAAACAGTGAAGTACAATCAACATGCAAGACTACATATATGGCAGATTATATACAGTATTTAAACACACACACTAAGATGTCAAAACTATAACCCAAACTGATGCTGATTTGCATTAAAGTTATTACATATAAAGAAAAAATTTAATTCTAGATTCCCTTTACGTATATCATCTTTCCACACCACCGATATTAATTTGTCTCCACTCCCTGGAGGTCTCCTTTTATCTGCCCTAACATCCTCTTTGCTATAAGTTCCCAATTGCCCGTCTGCCCCACCGCACTGCTTCTCTAACAAACACAAACGCATGAAATGAATGTGGAAACGCACATTGCACACATACCTGACACTGCCATAGGTTCTATAATTAGGTGCCCCCCGGGAATTAGCTGCCGTTCAGACTGCTAATATAAGCAGCGCATTCTGCCGGAGAACACTGGTGTACATAGAAAACACATTATGTGAGCCAACCACTCCTCATTTGCAATTCTGAGCTGTAAACAGAGCATGCATTAAGCTATGTACTACGGTGTAACCCTTTCATTGTCATACAGGAACAAGAAACATGACAGCTGTGATCTGGATGATTACAAGGGGTTTTCGGAGATAGTCCCCCTAATCACAAACTAGACCTGGTTTAAAAAAAAAAAAAAAATATGTTATCAGGTAAAAAAAAAAAAAAAGAGAGACGTTGCCCATAGCAACCAATCCAGCTTTAACTTTGCACATACAGCTGTTATCTACTTCCTGTGTGAGGGGTGTACCCATAGCAACCTCCGCTCACGATTAAATTTAAAGGAATGCCCCAGACAAACCACTAAAAGCACAGCTTGTACTAGCAAAACGGAACATTTTACCTGACTTTAAAATTGAAGTTGGGTAATTAATTGAGCACAATAAAGTCTTAGTGAAATTTGTTCAAGCCTTCTGTAAAGTAAACAGCATTAAAGCGGAGTTCCACCCAAAAGTGGAACTTCCACTCATTTGCTTCCTCCCCCCCTCCGGTGCCACATTTGGCATCTTTCAGGGGGGAGGGGGAAACGGGTACCTGTTTTTGACAGGTACCCTTCCCCACTTCCGGGAGACGGCGCTGTGCGCCAACCCTCCGATGTTTGGCCCCTCCTTCCCCCACTCCCGAGCCAATCCGAATGTGCAGCACGCTTCGTATATGCACAGTAGGGACCCGCCTGTGAAGCCGCAAGGCTTCACTGCCCTGGCTCCCTTACTGGCAATGGTGGCGGCAGCACCTGACAGCCGAGGGAAACATCGGCTGCGGTGCCGACATCGCTGGACTTCAGGACAGGCAAGTGTCCTAATATTAAAAGTCAGCAGCTATAGTATGTGTACAGTATATGTAGCTGCTAACTTAATTTTTGCAGGGGGAAGGCTGGAACACCGCTTTAAATTCTATGCCCTCCCAAAAACTTTTTGGCTAGTCTTAGATAGGTTTTTACGGCTATCAGGGGATTTCCCTTCACTTTCTGTTCTGTGGTTATAGGGCCAAACACCATCCAGATCGCCATATTCCAGAAGCGAGTACGGTAGGTGTTTGCGTTCAGCTGCGATCGGGAAGCCAGTACAAATAAATCCTGATGTGGACACTGTCCGCAGCTGTTTGCATGTAATTTCACATGAAAAGATTCCCTATGGTTATGAACGGATTTGCGCTCCTGGACGCAGAAAGTTTGCATCCATGGGTGCACATCCATGCGTAAGGTCCCTTTCATACGGGCGCTTTCCATTTTGATCAGCAGGGATCCATCTGCTAATCCCCTGATCAGAGTGGAGCGGGCAGCCGACAGCTCTGTGTCCGCTCTTCTCTATGGGCAGCCGGGGGTAAATAGACTCTGCTATCTATTTACACCTGACTACCTCCGATCCGTAGACACAGAGGGGAACAGATGCCCTTCAGTTTTATTTTAGTGGATCAGATCGGAGATAGGAGAGTGTAAATGGACACAAGTCCACTTACACCTGCTGGTCCATAGGGGGTGAATGAACTGTGTTGTGTGAAAGAGGCCTCATTCCCTGTGTGATTATATGCAAAGGACTGCAGAAATACGCTGATCTGGGCGGTGTATGGCCATGTGCACCCTTACCGGGCAGGAGGTGAGGGAAAATCTGTCACAGGGACATAGAAATAAAAAAATAAAAATAGGACAGGGGATCTAACCTTCTGCTATATTAATGAAGAAAAACCCTAATTTCGGTCTGTGTTGCTGTTGCAGAATCCTCCTTTCCTTTATCCAAAACCCCCAAAAAATGTTTTGGCTGGGCATACACTTTAAAGTGAATGTAAAGTTTTTGTTTTTTTTTCCAAACATGGTATATTTTCCTGCCCTGTGAAGTTGGATTTGCACAGAGCAGCTCAGATCCTCCTCTTATCGGGTCCCTATTTGCTGCTCCTGGCCCCTCCCTCCTGTCGAGTGACCCAACAACAAACAGCTTGCTGTTGGGGCACCCGAGCCCAGCTGCAGCTCCATGTGTCCATTCAGACACAAAGCTGCTGTTTGGCCCCACCCCCACTCTCTCCCGATTGGCTAACTTTGATTGACAGCTGCGGAAGCCAATGGCGCCGCTGCTGTGCATCAGCCAATCAGGAGGGAGAGGACGAACGAAGGACTCGTGGACATCGATGGACAGATATGGGGCTCAGGTAAGTATTAGGGGGTGCTGGGGAGGCTGCTACACACAGAAAGCTTTTTTATCTTAATGCACAGAATGTATTAAGATAAAAAAACCTTCTGACATTACAACTCCTTTAACATCATCAACCCAAGACTGCACAGTTACCAGCACATTTTCCCTACATAGCAATAAGCATTTACGGCAGATAATATAGTTACACCAAGCACGGTGCAGTGCACATTTCCATAATCATACAAAACACAACGGATGGCTGACCAGAAATTGTGTCAAAGGGTAACTTCAGCCAAGATAACAGCTAAATACACCATTTATAACACACAAACACACGCCAAGAAAAATGTCCCTAAAGCACTCCATGCAAGGTCCACGTATTCACTAAGGGATCCTATCTAAGACCGAAGCACACAAAAAGGCAAAAACAACTGAGAAAAACATGTTAGGAAACACACTTACACTATATTACCAAAAGTATTGGGACGCCTGCCTTTACACGCACATGAACTTTACTGGCATCCCAGTCTAAAGGCCCATACACACCATAAGACAATAGGAAGGAACATTTCGTCCAACGAACGATCTGCCAATTTTCGGATTGTTAGTATGGTGCTTTTGACAAAGTATGACAAAAACTGGATGTGCAGGCTATAAAAAAATGTTATCGTACGTCAACACAACATCCCATTTTCATTTAATTAGTACAGTTTTCATCCGAAAAAAAAAAAAAGTGTAAGACTGGGCATGCTCAGAAAGGAAAGAACACATACAAAACAATCCAACACATGACATCACTTCTGAAGTTGAATTCTGTCATCCGAGAATTTTCGTATGAAAGTAACCTCTTCACTTTCCATATGAGACTAGCATGCAACAAAATAACGGAGGAATATCCGCCCGATAATCTGATCGGGTGTACGGGGCTTTAGTCTGTAGGGTTCAATATTGAGTTGGCCCAGCCTTTGCAGCTATAACAGCTTCAACTGTTCTGGGAAGGCTGTCCACAAGGTTTAGGAGTGTATCTATGGGAATGTTTGACCATTCTTCCAGAAGCACATTTGTAAGGTCAGGCACCGATGTTGGATGAGAAGGCCTGGCTCGCAGTCTCCGCTCTAAGTCATCCAAAATGTGTTATATCAGGTTGAGGTCAGGACTCTGGGCAGGCCAGTCAAGTTCCTCCACCCCAAACTCGCTTATCCATGTCTTTATGGACCCTTGCTTTGTGCACTGGTCCAAATCATTTACTGTGGGGTTGTTTTTCAGGAGTTGGACTTGGCTCCTTAGTACCAGTAAAGGGAATACGTCAGCATACCAAGACATTTTGGGCAATTTCATGCTCCCAACTTGTGGGAACAATTTAGGGAGGGCCCCTTCCTGTACCAACATGACTGCGCACCAGTGTACAAAGCAAGGTCCATAAAGACATGGATGAGCGAGTTTGGAGTGGAGGAACTTGACTGGCCTGCACAACTGACCGCAACCCGATAGAACACCTTTGGGATGAATTAGAGAAGAGACTGTGAGCCAGGCCTTCTCTCCAACATCGGTGCCTGACCTCACAAATGCACTTCTAGAAGAATGGTCAAAGTTTCTCATAGACACACTCCTAAGCCTTGTGGACAGCCTTCCCAGAAGAGTTGAAGCTGTTATAGCTGCAAAGGTTGGGCAACTCAATATTGAACCCTATGGACTAAGACTGGGATGCCATTAAAGTTCATGTGCGTGAAACAGCAGGCGTCCCAATACTTCCCCTCTCTTCTGCATGCAGCACCTACGGCAAAGGTGACGTCACCATCCTCCTTGTGTGATCCCAGGAAATGCAGAGTAACCCAAATCTCATGAGATAACACTACAGCACAGTGCAAGTATCTTCCTGCAAAATCTTGGGCTTCTCAGCATTACTTTTCAATGCTGAGAATTATTTCAGAAGACATAAAGGTGGGAAGACAATGTAATAGAGCAGCACGAAATGCCAGCAGAATGCTTGGATGTATAGGGAGAGGTATAAGCAGTAGAAAGAGAGAAGTGCTTATGCCGCTGTACAGAACACTGGTGAGACCTCACTTGGAGTATTGTGCGCAGTACTGGAGGCCATATCTCCAGAAGGATATAGATACTCTAGAGAGAGTTCAGAGAAGAGCTACTAAACTAGTACATGGATTGCAGGAAAAAACTTACCAGGAAAGGTTAAAGGACCTTAACATGTATAGCTTGGAAGAAAGAAGAGACAGAGGGGATATGATAGAAACTTTTAAATACATAAAGGGAATCAACTCGGTAAAGGAGGAGAGCATATTTAAAAGAAGAAAAACTACCACAAGAGGACACAGTTTTAAATTAGAGGGGCAAAGGTTTAAAAGTAATATGAGGAAGTATTACTTTACTGAGAGAGTAGTGGATGCATGGAATAACCTTCCTGCAGAAGTGGTAGCTGCAAATACAGTGAAGGAGTTTAAGCATGCATGGGATAGGCATAAGGCTATCCTTCATATAAGATAGGGCCAGGGACTATTCATAGGATTCAGATATATTGGGCAGACTAGATGAGCCAAATGGTTCTTATCTGCCGACACATTCTATGTTTCTATGTTTCTATTACCCTGGATTTTACTGGAAGGATGGTGACAACACTCTTACCTAGGTGCGGTGGGCAGAGGTAGGGTAAGGTATGTATAATAAAGCTGAACTCCGGGCATACACATTTCAATTCAAAGATTGTTCTCAATAGCCACAGGTTTACAACTCCACCGCGTGCACTAAATGCCTCTACAAACCCAGTTATTACTTTGTAAAAGTAGCAGTGACATAATCAATGTTCTGTGCAATGCTTGTGCAAAGAATCCAACCAGGCTGTCTGCAGAAAACTACAGGAGGGGGCAGAGACCAGACCAGTCACCCTGCACAAGGAAAGAGAACAGCAGTGAACAGTTCTAATTACAGAAGGGGGGAGACCAGACCAGTCACCCTGCACAAGGAGAGCGAGCACAACATTGACCAGACTTAATTACAGAAGGGGCGGAGACCAGACCAATAACCCTGCACAAAAGGGAGAGCGCAGGAATGACCGGTCTTTATTAATCACAGAAGGGGGCAGACTCAAGACCAGTCACCCAACACAAGGAGAGAGAGGAGCAGTGACCGGTCTTTAACCACTTGCCGACTGCTCACAGTAATCCTACTGCGGCAGTGTGGCTCCCCTGGGTCCAGCGACGTAGACCTACGTTGCTGGACTCATAGATATTACGGCAGCGCGCGGCGCTGGATGCTCACTCCCGCTGTGTTTAGACACAGTAGGAGTCAGGCCGGAGGAGAGGCCTCTCTTTCCTGATCGTCGGGGAAAGTGTGAGAAGACCCGCTTGCTTATGTAAACAAAGCAGGCGGATCTTCTCAGTGACAGACAGGGAGAGATCACAGGATTCAGCATAGCTGAACCTACGATCTCTGTCTGTGTCACAGAAACCCCCACACACGTCAGTAAGCATGAGGCTCACATTTAACACTTTGATCACCCATAGGGTTAACCCCTTCCCTGCCAGTGTCATATTTATAGCACTGATTACTGTGGTAATGTCACTGGTCCCCCCAAAAGTGTCAAAAATGTCAGTTAGGGGTCCGATCTGTCCGCCGCAATGTCGCAGTCCCGCAAAAAATCAGATCGCCGCCATTACTAGTAAAAAAAAAAATAAAATAAAAATGACATAAATCTTTCCCGTAGTTAGTAAACGCGATAACTTTTGCGCAAACCAATCAAAATACGCTTATTGCGATTTTTTTTTTTTACCAAAAATATGTAGCAGAAAACAAATTGGCCTAAAATGTTAAAAAAAAATAGATTTTTAATTTTTTTTGGGAATGTTATATAGCAGAATGTAAAAAATATTATTTTTTTTTTTTTTTCAAATTGTCACTCTTTTTTTTTTTTTGTTTCTAGCGAAAAAATTTAAAATTCCACAGGAGATCAAATACCACCAAAAGAAAGCTCTATTTGTGGGAAAAAAAGGACGTGTTTTATTTGGGTACAGCGTTGCACCACCGTGCAATTGTCCGTTAAAGTAACGCAGTGCCGAATCGCAAAATAGGGCCTGGTCAGGAAGGGGGTAAAATCTTCTGGTCTTAAAGTGGTTAATACAGTCTGCAGTGAGGCAAAGTTTCACACCGGATTACTGCATAGATCTGGAATACATAAAGAACACTAAGATTCAAGGAAGAATGCACTTTATTGTATTTAAAAAAATTTTGCAGCTTTAACTAACTTTTCCTCCAGAGGTTTTTTTGTGATTTTTGTGCTGCATTGAACAGCATGAGATGTTCTCATTGGATAAGTGGCCCTTGCCATTTTTGGCCAAAGTTTTCTTTAACGTAATCTGCTAAGAGCTTGTGTCTTAATATTTAGCTGAACATTATTTCTTTTCAATTTTATGTCCTGTACTTCCAAGTAAAGCAAAATACTGTTCCTTAACAATGGCGTAAGTACATAAGCCTATCACAGAGTGTGGCTCAGGGCTAGGACCGCACTCTCATGCTCTTCCAACCAGACAGAAGAATGGAACTGAATGGGCCAAGCCTGCTCTAGGCGCTCCATCTCTGAATGCGCTAAATAACTTCACTATGCTTTTTATCAGCGACATCATTATAGTACTGAGACAAACAGGACAATGGCAGAATAAAATGAAAACCTTGTATCTACTTAAACACTAGTCATGTTGGAGGGGCAGCACAGTGGCTTAGTGGTTTTGCCTTACAGTTCAGATGCGGGTCAAGACACCATCCGCATGGAGTTTGCATGTTCTCCCTGCGTGGGCTTCCTTCAGGTACCCTGGGTTGCTCCCACACTCAAAAGGACATGCTGGGAGTTTAACTGGGTCCGGTCTAAATTTGCCCTAGTATGTGCAAGTGAGGTAGAGACTAAGTGCCGGTTCACACTGCAGTGGCACGACTTCGGGCGACCTGTGAAGTCGCGTGCACCGCGACTTTGGCACGACTTGCACGGACTTCATAAAATGAATGTCTATGCAAGTCGCTCCGAGGTCGCCCCGAAGTAGTACAGGAACTACTTTCTAAGCGTCGCTCCTATTAGACGGCTCTTGTACCAGTCAATGGACCGCGACAGTGCGTGACTTGTCAGGCTGACCAAGTCGCCTGACAAGTTGGACTAGTGTGAATGGACACTTAGTGAAATTAAAGTTTTTTTGCTTTTTTTAAATAACAAAAAACAAACGTCTACTCTCCTGCTCTGTTCAATGGTTTTGCACAGAGCAGCTCTGATCCTCCTCTTCTCAGGTCCCTCGCCAGAGCTAATGCAAGCAGCTTGCAATGGGGCACTTAGGCAGGCTCGCTCGCAAGCCGTGGCTTTGCGTGTCCATTCACACACACAGCTGCATCTCGGTCCCCTCCTCTTTCATTGGCTCACTACTGCTGTCTCAGCCAATGAGAAAGGAGAGCCCCTGGAGAGCCGAGGCTCTCATGCACATTGCTGGAGGAATATCGGGGGGGGGGGGAGGGGGGGGGATTGCTGCATAGAGAAGTTTTTTTAACCTCCATGTATAGAATGTATAAAAAGGGGAAAAAAAAAACCTTGATCCTTTTACAACCACTTTAAAGTGGTTGTAAAGGCATTTTTTTTAAATTAAAGTAATATATATTTAGGTTTATACTTTTCTGCTCTGTGCTCAACAGGAGGAATGGGACCTCCTCTTTTGGGGTCCCCCACCAGCACTGTATGTTCCTCTTCTGTGTGTGCCCCCTATAGCAAGCTGTGTGCTAAGGGGGCAATCATGCGGTGTGCTTCCAAGCCGGGCTGTGTGCATCCATAGACACACAGCACAAGTCTTGGTACCGGTCCCCTCTTCACAGGGTTTGACTGGCGGTGGTGAAAGTGGAATTGCACTGCATCTGGGCACCACAAACCAAAAACTCAATTTCATTAATTTTTAGTATTTAAAGCAAACTCCCCCATCCATCCATGTCTCCATACTTTGAAATAATTTTGAAAAATGCCCCTGGCATTTCTGGCCGTGGCCATCTTGAGTAAGGGCAGATGATTCATGTAGCATTTACTTTCTGGAATGCATCTCAGGCATGGGCTGAGCACCCTTCCTCCCCTCATGAAGACTCCTGGGATGTATGACATCATTCGACTAGGCAAGAAAAACAGGAAGTAACTGAAGAAATGCAAAAAAAAAAAAAAAAAGTGTAAAACAAGTAAATATAATATACTTTTTTATCCATTTACTAATGCTAGCAGCATAAGGATTAGAAATAATCCATGTTTGAGAGAGTGAAGTTCCACATTAAGATGGTAAGCTCCTTGAGAATGATATGAATGTACAATAAGTAAACTATACAGATATAAAAAATGATATCACCATAAAAAAGAAAGAACGTTATTGCCAAACCCGTAAAGCTTTCCGGATTATTTACAACCCAAAATGGGCTAAAAAAGGGTTTAAAAGCTCAAGACCCCAAAAAACTGCCGAAATTCAGTAAAGTATAGTCAGCATTATTTGGACACACAGGACTAGAATTGGCAGATCACAAGGAAGAAGAAAGGTGGAAGCAGAAGAAGAAGGGTACTGATTCCCACATCCACACATTAAAATGGATGGGGAAATCCTCAGTTATTGTATTATGACAGCGGGGAGCCTTCAGATTACAATGATCAGTGCTGTTGGCTAAAGCCATCGGCAGGGATAGTTTGGGAAAAATCCAAACAGGCTGGTTGTACACAAATCGATCGATCTTAGTGTGAATCTGTCACCACAGGCTCACTTTTGTCCAACAGGTCCCCTTTGTCCTCTCCAATTTTACTTTCATGTTGTATGGCGGGGGGAATGGGTGTTAGGGACCTAGTTAGGAGAGGCTTGAATGTCCACCTATGTCTACAAAGTGTAACTGAATGGACCTGATTAGACCTGAATGTGGATGGATACAGATGGACAAGGCTCCACTTACATCTGACCACTCGAAGGGTTACATTGCAGTTTTTGATCTATGTAAATCACAGTTTAAAAACAGAATGATGGAACGCTCATGTTAAAGAGCCCTAAATCAGGGGCGTCAGTCAATTTCATTGCGGGCCGCATCAGCATTATGGTTTCCCTCAATAGGCCGGTTGTATCTGTAAAACTAGATGTCCAGAGCACCCCAGAATTTGGGGTAAACAACATGAAAGCATGGATCCATACTGCCTTGTATCAACGGTTCAGGCTGGTGGTGTAATGATGTGGGGGATATTTTCTTGGCACACTTCGGGCCGCTTAGTACCAATTGAGCATCATTTAAATGCCACGGCCTATCTGAGTATTGTTGCTGACCATGTCCATCCCATTATGACTACAGTGTACTCCTATTCTGATGACTCCTTCCAGCAGGATAATGCACCATGTCACAAAGCTCAAATCATCTCACCACTGGGTTCTTGAACTCCAATGGCCTCCACAGTCACCAGATCTCATCCAATAGAGCACCTTTGGGATGTGGAGGAAAGGGTGATTCGCATCATCGATGTGCAGCTGACAAATCTGCAGCAATTGCATGATGCTATCATGTCAATATGGACCAAAATCTCTGAAGAATGTTTCCAATCTATGCCACAAAGAATTAAGGCAGTTCTGAAGGCAAAGCGGGGTCCAACCAGGTACTAGCAAGATGTACCTAATAAAGTGGCTGGCTCTCAGTTACATTGTTCCCAGCCCTCTCTGTGGCCCACAGACCACTTCCTCCTATATAACGGAGAAGAGAAGAGGGCAAAGTGTTCTATAGTCCATGAAATTTACTAATCTAAGATGACAAGGCCACTCCCCCATTAATACAGAACGTGAGTGAGCGTTGTCACACTAGGACAGGTAGTGTGTTACTGGTAGGGTCACCAGGTTAAAATAAAAAAGGGAGTAAAATATATATATTTCATTTTTGTTCTTGGATTTAAAAACAGTAAGCCTGCACACACATACACAGAGGCACAGTGATAGATGGGCTCCAGGAATAGAAAGCAGAGCACAGTTGGAATGTTTTGCCTTTATAACTCCCATGTATTTCTGTACAAATTTCCACTACATACAAAGCCCAGCTCCTGACATGCACAAAGAATGACTCATGTGCCCTAATTACAGTATGTTTTTGCTCACTCCTGTTATAACCTGTAGAAAGATATATATCATTACAGGAGAGTGTCTTATTATTTCTGTATCCACTTTGACCCTCATTTTCCCAGACCTAACTTTCACCAACTCCAATTCTCTGCTGTTTATATGATAACATTAGAACCAAGAAAGGTACATGTCAATGAAAGGTGAAATTGACGCTTTGAGAGATATAAAGGGAGCGCGGCCTAGCTAATAAGTTCTTCTCTGTCCATCCAGGTGTGGCTGTAGGGTACCAACCCTCATTACCTTCTGTGTGATTTGGTGGTCCAGGCCTTCCAGCTTTTGATACAAAAGAACTATTCCCAAACACACCCAGTGTGTCTTCCTTGCCGCCTCACATACAACCACCAATCAGAAGGAGGGAATTAAAGCATTGGTGGACTGTGTGAGAGGCTGGGTTTTGCAGCCAATATGTAGAATATCCATAGTTGTGGATATTCTCATCTTGTAAATGGCACTGGATCTAAGCCTGTGAAAAAAGCATTTCTATCTAGCCTTGCACGAGATCAGGGGTCTCCAAACTATGGCCCTCCAGTTGCTCAGGAACCACAATTCATATCATGCTTAGCCATGTCTGTGTATGTCAAAGTTTTACAATGCCTTATGAGACCTGTAGTTCTGCAACAGCTGGAGGGCTGTATTTTGGAGATCCCTGCACTAGATCAGCATCTTATGAAGGACACTAAGACTAGGAGCATACACATACTAGGTGATCCATATCATGCTCCAGCACATTTGCATCCCCAAGTCCAGTGCAGTTGAGTACCTAGTATGTGTAGGCTCCTAGTCTTAAGCCTAGTACACACGTAACGAATATCCGCCGACCGGTCATCCGTCTTTTGTCCAGAGCTGTGTTTTGTTGGTTGGAATGTGCTCTAGACTGCACTAGACTTTTGTCGACCAACAGAATTCTACTTCAGAAGTGATGTCATGTGTTGGTTTGCTTTCTTTGTGTTCTTTCTTCTCTGAGCATGCCCAGTCTTGCTCATATGATTTTTCCCTGTTGAAATCTGTACTGACTGCACGAAAATTGGACGTGTTTTGACGGTGGACAAAAATTTTATAGCCTGCACACCAGATTTTTTTCGGCCGAAAAGTCGGAGTCGGTTGTCGGAAGCATCATACTAACAAGTCGAGAATCGGCGGATCGGTCGTCGGACGAAAATTCCCGGCCGATTTTCGACGCGTGTGTACGAGGCTTTAGTGTCCTTCATAAGATGATGATCTAGTGCAGGGATCTCCAAACTACAGCCCTCCAGAACTACAGGGCTCATAAGGCATTGTAAAACTTTGACATACACAGACATGGCTAAGCATGATGGGAATTGTGGTGCTTAGGCACGATTTAGTGTACTAACTGAGCCAGAGCATGGAACCTTCAAGGAGCACAGATCTCTGTGGTCTGGCTGGCAGAAGGGTGCTCATGCCTGACATAATGTAAGAGAAGGCCAATGGGGGGGGGGGGGGCGGGCAAAGGACATGGCAACCAAGCCTAATGTGTGAACCCCCTAAGCAAGTAAAAACATAAAAGACAGCATATTGCATGGCTCAAGCCCTGCTCCTCTATCTGAGCCCAATCCAGCCTTGCACAAGAAATGGAGGATGAAAAGACTTCCCATCAGTAGGAGTAGGTAAAGCCCGGGAAATGTTAAATTATCCCCTGCAGTGGGGTTGTGCCTGCATAGCCAGAGTTCCTTGCTAGTAGTTTTATTTACTTGATTCTCAGCTCCACTGGCATAGGGCGGTTGTCTGTCCCTCTGCGTCCTCACGTCCAGTGCAGGCCCTATGAACCCTGATGACGTTGGGAGACTAAACCATAGGAGCATGGGGGAGCGGACACTATGAGGACCAGTCTAGCAGAGGGCAGGAGAGGAGGATCTGGGTAAGTAAATCATATTTTATTGTACCCCTAGACCAGTGGTTGTCACAAATGCGGTCCCTGGCATCACCAAAGAGCCGCACAGAAGGTTTAATATAAGTAATGCTTGAAAGTACTGCCAGAAACTGGAGACCTAATAGATGAAAAGAGGGTCAGAGAGTGGACAAACTGGACATGCTACATTTTTGACTGGGGATATGCTGCAGAAGACCATACGAAACTGGGAACATGTTACATGAGGCTCGTAGTGCTCAATGTTTTTACCCTAATCAAATGTTCCCACTACAAGCTGCTGAGGTCCGAAGGCTGCACATTATATACCAGGTGCCGCCGTTTGGGCACCAGGGCAGTATATATAAACAAATTAACCCTTGCAATGCATGCACAGTCCCACTGCAAGGATTAAAATATTTAGTTCCTGGAGCTGGGCTTTAAAGGGGTTGTAAAGGCAGAAGGTTTTTTATCTTAATGCATTCTATATATTGAGATAAAAAAAACCTTCTGTGAGCAGCAGTCCTAATACTTACCTGATCCCCATCTACATCCAGCGATATTGCACAAGACACTAGGCTGTCCGGGATTCCCCTCCTAATTGGCTCAGACAGCAGCGTAGCGCCATTGGCTCCCACTGCTATCGATCAAAGTCAGTGTGCCAATAAGGAGAGAAAGGGGGTGGGGCAAGGCCACAGCTCCTTGTCTGAATGGACACAGGGAGCTGCGGCTCCCTTGGGTGCCCCCATAGCAAGCTGCTTGCTGTGGGGGCACTCAACAGGAGGGAGGGGCTGGGAGCACGGAAGAGGGACCCGAGAAGAGGAGGATCTGAGCTGCTCTGTGCAAAACCCACTGCACAGAGTAGGCAAGTATACCATATTTGTTATTTTTAACGAAAAAAAAAAAAAAAATTACAAAACTTTAGCATCACTTTAAATGTAGCTACAGAAAATTATATAAAACATGTTAGAAGAACACAGTGAACTTTCTTTACCACAGCTGCAACGCTTTCCTTATATTTTACTAACCAATTTTATTAGAGGCTCTATAGGGCTGCAAGTGGGTAATCTTATGCCCTGTGTGTGTTTTTTTTTCCCCGGGCCAATAAATTGCAGTCTTATTAGGAGTGACAATATGATATGTATACAAACACAGAAGGACGAAGGGCTGCAAGGAATGCCTGCTAATTGCACCATGAAAGCATTCAGACTAATATATCTAGGCCTAGACAAATTTCTGGAAATTGTAAAGCAGCTGAAAAACATAAAAAAAAAAAAAAAAAAACACAACAGCTGCTTTCAAATAAATATATCTAAAATATTATTAGAAGCCTTTTTTTGTATGTAATACCCAACACATGGATTTAGATCTAAATCAAGTATTACATTTCAAAAAATGTTAGAACTTCCAGACTATGTAAGCAGAGAGCAATCTAGCAATCTTGTGAACTGCTCCAAAGTGTTCACTGCAACCATGTAAGGGCTCTTTCACACGGTCCGCCTCCTTAGGCGGATCCGTGCTGCTCAGCGGGGATCAATCCGCCGATCCCCGCTGAGCCGGCGGATGACAGCTCCGTCTCCACTTGCAGTGCGGAGAGGGAGGTGTCACAGCTCCCACTGCTCTCTATGGGGGGGATCGGATGAGAGCGGACCGCCTGTCCGCTCTCATCCGATCCAATCCCTGAACGGATGGAAAAATAGGGTTTCCATCCGTCCAGATTTCACGGACAGGATCAGATACGGATGGCAGCGGGTGTCAGCAGAGGTGTCTCCGCTGACATCCGCTGCCCCATAGAGCTGCATGGAGGATCCGATCAGATCCGCCTAAAAAACTGACAGACGGATCTGATCGGATCGCCCGTGTGAAAGAGCCCTTACTCTACAAAGGTTAGTGTATACTAAACGTGTTTTACCTCTCCAGGCCAGTGAGAAAAGAGGCCCACACCATTAGTGTCCTCCTGCTAAAATGCAGAAAATAGCCACCTAAAAAGAAGAAACTGCAGCCTCAACTATTGGGCCATAAGGCCATTCCACAGCCCTAACTATTGGGCCATAAGGCCATTCCACAGCCCTAACTATTGGGCCAGAAGTTCAATCCACAGCCCTAACTATTGGGCCATAAGGCCAATCCGCAGCCACATTGGGCCATAAAGCCCTTGCCAGGCACTGATCTCCAGATGGAGGAAACACAAAAACCAAGGACAATGACAGGTGGACTGCTTTAACCTGGCGATGTATTCCTTGTCCTGGCAGGAGTAGTCTTTATCTTTCATATGCTGTCCTGGAAGATGACAATGATAAATTTCAGCTTACCAATCCTAAAACAGGCAAAAATGTTGGAAGACATTTGCTGGTTCAAAAAAACTGGCCGATATTCTGCCCGTGTGTTTGTCGGTCGGTCCGACATAAGCTGGCCGTTTGGCCAGCTTTTGTTGGACATGCATGTGGGAAAACCAGCAGCCGATTGGCTGAGAGCACTGATCGGGAGTCAATGGCAGAGAGCACTGATCGGAGTGTTCTGGCAAGGGGGCGCTCTCCTGTCAGAACACAACAGCTCAGCAGGGGGGGGGGGGGGGTGGATGGACTAACCTTGCATGGTTAGTACAGTGTCGCTGACCAGAGATGTCAGTTTTTGTTTCGTGAAACCGGTGGAACTGCAGGTAAAAAAAAACAAAAAAACTGCAGTGTGTAACCAGCTTTAGATGTGGTGGCTGCAATCATTTTCTTTATTCAGGCTGGCAAGATCTTCAGCAAAAATAGAACATTTCTGTTGATCAGAAAACCAGTGTCCTTGTCACTATCTGTAAGCTGACCTAGAAACACAATGAATGTTATCTTTCTTGGGTGATGGACTCATTTCAGCATCCTCGATGTAATGGAAATTAAAGGGGAAGTACAGCCTAATACCTTAAATTCTCCCTTGCAATCAATGTGAGCTGAGTTCAGCATCTTGTGTCAAAAGGAAAAAATCCCAGTTTTTCTCCCTTCATTTTGCAGTATTCAGTGCTGTCACATGACTTCAATTCCTCTTCCAAGTCCAAGAGCAGCAAGTGGGTGTGGTTACTGAAAACTAGTGACATCACTTCCAGGGAGGGGGCACTGTACCTGTGTAGCCAGTGGGTGTATACAGAATGGGAGGAGCTGATCATAGGTTCCCGCCCAGTGTTCTCTCATCAATAAAGGATGCATTGTACATCCTAATTCATGAGAAAATAAAGAAATAATTCACACAGGACCTGGGAGGGGCACATACACAGTATAGCTGTGCTAGGGGGTGGGGGGGGGGGGGTTACGGGAGAGACACACATATACCGTATAGCTGTGCTTGGGGGGGGGGGGACACATATACAGTATAGCTGTGCTAGAGGGGGTAGGGGAGGGACACACATATACCGTACGTATAGCTGTGCTGGGGGGGGGGGGGGACACACACAGTATAGCTGTGCTGGGGGGGACATATACAGTATAGCTGTGCTGGGGGGGGGGGGGACATATACAGTATAGCTGTGCTAGGGGGTGGGGGGGTACGGGAGGGACACACATATACCGTATAGCTGTGCTTGGGGGGGGGGGGGACACATATACAGTATAGCTGTGCTAGGGGGGGTAGGGGAGGGACACACATATACCGTACCTATAGCTGTGCTGGGGGGGGGGGGGACACACACAGTATAGCTGTGCTGGGGGGGACATATACAGTATAGCTGTGCTGGGGGGGGGGGGGACATATACAGTATAGCTGTGCTAGGGGGTGGGGGGGTACGGGAGGGACACACATATACCGTATAGCTGTGCTTGGGGGGGGGGGGGGACACATATACAGTATAGCTGTGCTAGGGGGGGTAGGGGAGGGACACACATATACCGTACCTATAGCTGTGCTGGGGGGGGGGGGGACACACAGTATAGCTGTGCTGGGGGGGACACATACAGTATAGCTGTGCTGGGGGGGACACATACAGTATAGCTGTGCTTTTGGGGGGGGACATATACAGTATAGCTGTGCTGGGGGGGCATATACAGTATAGCTGTGCTGGGGGGGGGGGACATATACAGTATAGCTGTGCTGGGGGAGGGGAGGGACAAATATACAGTATAGCTGTGCTTGGGGGGGGGGACACATATACAGTATAGCTGTGCTAGGGGGGGTAGGGGAGGGACACACATACTGTACGTATAGCTGTGCTGGGGGGGGGGGGGGACACATACAGTATAGCTGTGCTGGGGGGGGGACATATACAGTATAGCTGTGCTTTTGGGGGGGGGGGGACATATACAGTATAGCTGTGCTGGGGGGGCATATACAGTATAGCTGTGCTGGGGGGGCATATACAGTATAGCTGTGCTGGGGGGGCATATACAGTATAGCTGTGCTGGGGGGGTAGGGGAGGGACACACATACTGTACGTATAGCTGTGCTGGGGGGGGGGGGACATATACAGTATAGCTGTGCTTTTGGGGGGGGGACATATACAGTATAGCTGTGCTGGGGGGGGGGGACATATACAGTATAGCTGTGCTGGGGGGGGGGGGGGAGGGACAAATATACAGTATAGCTGTGCTGGGCTTTGAATGAAGACTACCATAGTAGAAGGAAGCGGTGTTGTGTAGCTGGAAGTTCTCTGGGGTCTCAGCTCACAGTCTACAATGATCATAGTACAGGCAACCACACTGAGGCCTCTTTCACACGAACGATCCGATCAGATCCGCCTGTCAGTTTTTTAGTCGGATCTGATCAGATCCTCCATGAATCCCTATGGGGCAGCGGATGTAAGCAGAGACATGTTTGCTGAACCCCGCTGCTATCCGATCCTGTCCGTGAAATCTGGATGGATGGAAACCCTATTTTCCATCTGTCCAGGGGATTGGATGGGATCGGATGAGAGCGGACAAGCGGTTCGTTCTCATCCGATTCCCCCATAGAGAGCAGCGGGGCTCTGACACCTCCCTCTCCGCACACAGAGCGGAGACAGAGCTGTCACCTACCTGTTCAGCGGGGATCGGCGGATCGATCCCCCACTGAGCAGAGAACAGACCGCACCGGACAGCGGACCGTGTGAAAGGAGCCTAATGCCCCGTACACACGTGCAGATTATCTGAAGACTTTTGTCTGCAGACTTACCAAAACCATATAATATGAGGCCAAACCTAAACACTTTCAATTTGTATGCAATCCGGCAGGCCCTTGCACTACATAGAAAAGGTAAATCTGAAGACAAAAGTCTTCAGATAAACTGCACGTGTGTACGGGGCATAAGTCTACTTTTCCACTAGTGTGACTAACCAATGATACCCGTTCCCATCTATGCGACTTTGAAAAGGTACCTGCACTACTTTGATGTGACTTGATGCGACTGATTCAGAGAGTGTAAAGTGGGCTCAAAGCTGCACTCACACTCCAAAGTAGCACTCTAGCCTAGTGACTACGTTTCCACTAGTGCGACTCTTAAGTTGTGCGATTTAAAGTGCGACTGAGTGCAGCTTTGATCCAACTTTACACTCTCTGGATCAAAGTTGCATCAAAGTAGTGCAGGTACCTTTAGAAAGTCACTGATTTTTAAAGTGGCATAGATGGAAATGGGTGGCATTGAAATGAATGGGCTGTGACTAGTCATGCGTCCAAAGTCGCAATAGTGGAAACTGAGCCTAAAACTCATTACTCACATGTAATGAGCAATAGAAATGGATCTGTATCCTTCCAAACTTTCAAAAATAATCCTTTGTACCTTATTTCTCCAATTTATTGCTCCAGTCACGTGACAACCCCCCGCCCCCCTCTCTTTCTGGAGAAGCTGCTAGCCTAAGTCCCCTTTCACACTTTTGCGATCTAAAAGTTGCGTGATTTTGACTCATTTTTGACTGGACTTGAAGCAATGCCTATGTCTTTGGACCTCAAAACGCATTAAAATCATCTCCAAGTAGGGCAGGGACTACTTTGAAGTCGTTGGGACTTGAAGTCGGACAGATATGAACGGTACTCATTGAAAATTATGGAGTACGACTTGTCATGCGACTTTGCAGTCCCAAATCGCAGGACACGTCGCACAAGTGTGAAATGGGCCTAAATGAGGCTATGAAGACAGGAGGAGATCATGGTGAATGATAGGCGGAATGGGAGGTGGGGCTGGATAGGTCTAAGCATGCCTGTCTAAGATAGACCGACAACCTTTTCAGGAAGTGAACGACAGGTTAGCAAATTCAGATAAAAGGGAGAGAGCGTTGTCAGTGAAGAACAGGAAGAAGCTGTTTGTCCAGCTTAGATCAGACTTTTTAAGCTACACAAGCAGCTAACCAGAAAATGAATATCAAAGATAAAGATATTTAACATACTATTATTAGGAAAAATGTCATTTCTGACTGCAGTTTCCCTTTAATAAAAGCAGACATATTAGTAGCTCTGCCTGTGTAATAATCATGGCTCCCTCTACAGATACAGTGAAGGAATGAGTGTAGGCACCCAGGAGCAAGAAGTGTGCTATTTGCAGGATCACCCAGTGCAAATAAAGAAACACAGAAAGAAAAACGGATACTGAGTCCCCGTTCACACTAAGGCGACCTGTGAGGCGACCTGGTCGCCTCACAGGTCGCCGTAGGTCGCCTCCCATAGGGAAGCTGCGGACCCGTTCTAATAGGAGCTCCGACTTAGAAAAAGGGTCCGGAGCTTCTTTGGGGCGACCAGGAGGCGACCGCCATAGACTTCAAATGTTATGAAGTCCGTGGCGGCCGCTCCGAGGTCGCAGCGCTGCTCGCACCGCAACCTCGAAGTAGCGTCGCTTGTATGTGAACGGGGCCTAATACCACATCTAAAAACTGGTGAGCTGCAACATATTACGTTTTTGTTTGAGTTTAGATACTCTTTAAACCTGGGATCCTCAAGGGGTCCCTAACCCCATATTATTCTTTAACCCCTTCCGTACCGCGTCATGTCAAATGACGTCGGCACAAATCCTTTCTCGATCCGGGCGGACGTCATATGACGGCGCCCGGATCTCCCCGCTACTGCGCGCCCCCGGGGGCGCGCAGCGCGGCGATCGGGGGTGAGGCTCGTCCCTCGGACTGAGCCCAACCCCGATCAAGGTAAACAGCCAATGAAATTGGCTGTTTACCACGTGATCGACTGTGTCAATCACAGCCAATCACATGAGCGGCTCCAGCGCGAGCCGCTCGTTCCTTCCTTAATGCGCGCCCCCAGGGGCGCGCAGCGCGGCGATCGAGGACGAGGCTCGTCCCTCGGACAGAGTCGATCCCCGATCTAGGTAAAGAGCCAATGAAATTGGCTCTTTACCACGTGACCGGCTGTGTCCAATCACAGCCGGTCACAAATGTCATCAGAGAACACGGTAACTTGCTGTCACCGTGTTCTCCTCCTCACACACTGATCCTGTGTGAGGAGGAGATTGTGGTAACAGCTAGTTACCAAGTACAGTGCACCCTAAACACACTGATTGCCCCCCCCCCCCCCAATAAAGAGCACCTGTCACTAGCCCATCAAAGTACCCGAGTACCTGTCACCAGCCCATCGGGTACTCTGACTCTACTCTACTCTACTCTACCAAATGTCAAAAATAGGCCTAGGCAAGTGGCTAGGATGCATGATGATGCTCCTTGGATGTTTAGGCCCCTCTATATGGCTAGGCTGTGAAAAAGTCTCACACATGTGGTATTGCCATACTCAGGAGGAGTGGCAGAATGTATTTTGGGGTGTCATTTTTGCTATGTACATGCTATGTGTTAGGAATATTCTATAAATTTACAACTTTGTGTAAAAAAAAAAGTTTTTATTTTTTTCCCATATTTTCCAAAAACTTGTGGAAAAAAAATGACATGTTCAAAGGACCCATAATACCTCATAGAATATACTTTGGAGTGTTTGCTTTCCAAAATGGGGTCATTTTGTGGACTTTTCCATTGTATTGGTGCTCTAGGGCCTTGAAAAATGTGATAGGTAGTAAGAAAGTTTTATGTGTATTTATGCTCCTAAAACGCCTTATGGTGCTACTTGGACGTGGAGTCTCTTTTTGTGGCCAGGCTGTGTAAAAGTCTCACACATGTGGTATCACCATACTCAGGAGTATCAGAATGAATTTTGGGGTGTCATTTTTGCTGTGTACATGCTATGTGTTAGAAATAGCTTATAAATGGACAACGTTTTGGGAAAAAAAAAAAAGAAAAAAAAAATGTTTTCTTCATTTTCCCAAGAATTGTGGGAAAAAATTATAACTTCAAAAAACTCACCATGCCTCTTACTAAATACCTTGGACTGTCTACTTTACAAAAAGGGGTCATTTGGGGGGTATTTGTACTGTCCTGACATTTCAGGGCCTCAAGAAAGGAGATAGGCCATCAGTACATCTGGTGTGATCAATTTTCAGTAATTGGTACCATAGCTTCTAGACTCAATAACTTTCACACAGACTAAATAATATACACTAATTTGGGTTAATTTTACCAGAGATATGTAGCAGTATAAATTTTGGCCCAAATGTATGAAGAAAAATTAATTTTTTGCAAAATTTTATAATAGAAACTAAAAAAAAGTTTTTTTGCAAAATTTTTGCTATTTTTTTGCTTATATCACGAAAAAAAAAAACCCCCAGTTGTGATCAAATACCACCAAAAGAAAGCTCTATTTGTGTGAAAAAAATGATAAAAATTTTGTTTGGTTACAGTGTAGCATGACTGAGCAATTGTCATTCAAAGTGTGAGAGTGCTGAAAGCTGAAAATTGGTCTGGGCAGGAAGGGGGGTCTAACTGCTCTGTATGGAAGAGGTTAATGTCCTGATAAAGTCCTCTGTGGACACATCCAGACAAGTTGGCCCTCTGCATACGAAGTTCTGGCAAAGAAGAAAT
This sequence comes from Pelophylax lessonae, assembly GCF_965119305.1. Lineage (NCBI taxonomy): Eukaryota > Metazoa > Chordata > Amphibia > Anura > Ranidae > Pelophylax > Pelophylax lessonae. Next base: position 117,052,827 of record NC_138770.1, on the reverse strand, counting down.
CCTCAGAAGGGAACGCTTCCCACCACCTGAAAATATTGCAGCTTTAGCAATTTTTTTCATGCATGTCTGACACTTGACAAAAGCCAAGTGCTGTAAAGAAATCAGGATTTCAGAGCTGCTGGCAAGAGTTAAATGTATTTTAATCACTCAGGTACACTCATTCTTACAAACAGGTCTTGCTGGTACTACATCTGCGTGTCATCCACAGGTCTGACGTGCTTTGCGGCCTATCGGGCAAAAGCACACACCCTATAAGTCCAGATCAAGATATTCTTTACAAGTAAATTACACTTGAGGGAACTTCTGCATTACCCAGTCAGGGTACAATAACAAACATTCACAAAATAATGACATGCACAGTCATGTGGCCTGGCAGTACTGGCTGATCATTGTATGATTTATATAGGTTATTATGGGGGTACCCAGGTCTTATGAAGGCCACAACATTGGCTTCCGCTGCTGTCCAAGTCAGTGAGCCAATGAGGAAAGAAGGGGCAGGTACGAGGCGCTGCACTGTGTCTGAATGGGGACACAGAGCAGCAGCTTGGTACGGGTGCCCCTTAGCAAGCTGCTTGCTGTGGGGGCACTCGATAGGAGGGAGGAGCAACAGCAAGGGACCTGAGAAGAGGAGGATCTGGGCTGCTCAATTCAAAACCATTACACAGAGCAGGTAAGTATAACATGTTTGTTATTTTTAAACAAACCCCCCCCCCCCCAAGACTTTAATATCACTTTGCCCCAATGAAATTTGGAGGTGCAAGTCGCACGGATCTGTGCCTTTGAAATCGCACTTAAGTAGTGTGATTTCAAAGCTGTACTGGTGAAAAACAGTGCTTATGGGATAATTTTTGTTTGAGTCAAATGCTGAAACAAAAGCACCAGAACCCCAGGCAAACTTTCTTTTCTTCGTGAATAGAATGAGAAAGGGGTCAGACCATTTAACAGGTTTCCCTCTGGTTATTGGGAAGTATAATGGTCACCAAACATAATATATATATATTTTTTTTTTTTTTTTAATTACACACAATATACCTCTCTCTATCAGGCCATACATTGTGCATTTTTTTTTTCCTTCAACCGTGGGTTGAAAGAAAAAAACTTGATTCCCCCCTCAACACATCCAGTGTTAATGGAGGAATCCCTTCTGCAGCGCTACTGTGTTCTGACAGCCCTCAGAATACAATGATCACTGCTTGAGGATATAGCTGTCGACAGTGATTGAAAGATTTAAAAAAAAAAAAAAAAAGCCAGACTGGTTGTACTGAAGTCAATCTACAGATCGAACAAAGTACAACCAGCCTGCCCATACATGGATCGACATTTGGCTGGTTTCTGCTTAACGGACCACATTTCCATCCGTCTATGGCCGGCTTTACATAGTATTACAACAGTCACTGAAATAAAAGTAAATGGGGGCGGGGGTATACACAGACAGTTAAAAAAAAAAAAAGCTGTAATCAATCTTCTTCACAAGTGGTATAAAACAAACATGGAATATACTGTAGTTTATCAATCCTTAAAATGTTTTGGCTGCATTCCTTTCTATAGTCAGAAAAAAAAAAAAAAAAAAACACAACACACACAATACACGCATGTGCAGCAGGTTTGTAAGAATTAAAGCTTTAGAGTTCCAAAAAAGCATCGCACTCTTCATACTGCAGCATTGGTTTGATGCTAGTGCTACAGCCCTGTCCCCTGCTGGCTCTAAGCCCGAGAACTGAGCGATCACATGACCACTAATCACTACCTTGTCAGTCTTCTCAGAGCTCTGATTGTCAGTCACCATCTTTGACTGCCTCTCCAGCGCTCACTGAAGCCCCAGGATGAGGACGGGGGGGGGGGGGGGCGCTCGCTAAAAGGCAGAGCCAGTGGTCAACCAGGCAGCTGGGTTTATCCTGACAATATACATGGGATCCTTCCGGAACCTGGAGCGGTTCTGTGAAGTCAGCTTTGGCCACTCTTCTCTTTATAACATTCGTAGCAAAAATAACACTCAGATTAAATACAGTTTGACACGTGCACAGAAATAGTTACCAAATTAGAAAAGAAAGATTTACATGTTACAATCTCTTCTGTACAAGGTAAAAAAAATGACAACTGAATGAGGATTGCATGTGTAAGGCTACACACCCCTATAACTATCCTATGGCCTGCAGGGTTTAGACCTGTGACCCCTGCTGATGGATCTGACTTATAGGTGTGTATATATAGAATAGATTTTATATTTTAATAATATACAGGTGCATCTCAAACAATTAGATCATCAAAAAGTTAATTTATTTCCGGAATTTAATAAGTGAAACTCATATAATAGTAGATTCTACCTATTCTACTGTAGTCAGGGCCGGACTGGGAATAAACTTCAGCCCTGGAAAAAATGTCATACCAGCCCCATAGCATTATTATACCGGCCCAACAGCATAGCGCCATTATTTCCTTGTTCATAAAAGGGAAAACCATGCATTTTAAAGCAAATTTGAAGAGTGTATTATACATAGATAAGATAGATATGAAAGCATATAGGGCTTTATATATAAAAGAGCAAATTCTAGTTAAAAGTGTTAAAAGTGCGGACATGATAAAGGAGATGTCATAGGCTGTGCGGACATGGCACAGGACATGTCAGGGGCTGTGTGGACATGGCACAGGACATGTCAGGGGCTGTGTGGACATGGCACAGGACATGTCAGGGGCTGTGTGGACATGGCACAGGACATGTCAGGGGCTGTGCGGACATGGTACAGGACATGTCAGGGGCTGTGCGGACATGGTACAGGACATGTCAGGGGCTGTGCGGACATGGTATAGGAGATGTCAGGGGCTGTGCGGACATGGTATAGGAGATGTCAGGGGCTGTGGAGACATGGTACAGGAGATGTCAGGGGCTGTGGAGACATGGTACAGGAGATGTCAGGGGCTGTGGAGACATGGTACAGGAGATGTCAGGGGCTGTGGAGATATGGTACAGGAGATGTCAGGGGCTGTGGAGATATGGTACAGGAGATGTCAGGGGCTGTGGAGACATGGTACAGGAGATGTCAGGGGCTGTGGAGACATGGTACAGGAGATGTCAGAGGTTGCAGACATGATGAGGGGGGTGGGATGAGTGGCAGCAGGGGTGGTGGTGAGGGGGGTGGAATCAGTGGAAGCGGTGGTGCTGGTGAGGGGGATGGGATAAGTGGCAGCAGGGGTGGTGGGATCGGTGGGAGCGGTGGTGGTGAGGGGGTGGGATCAGTGGCATCAGGGGTGGTGGTGAGGGGGTTGGGATCGGTGGCAGCAGGGGTAGTGATGAGGGGGGTGGGATCAGTGGCAGCGGTGGTGGTGATGAGGGGGTGGTGATGAGGGGGGTGGGATCAGTGGCAGTGGTGGTGAGGGGGGTGGGAATAGGTGGCAGTGGTGGTGAGGGGGTGGGAATAGGTGGCAGTGGTGGTGAGGGGGGTGGAAATCGGTGGCAGTGGTGGTGAGGGGGGTGGGAATCGGTGGCAGTGGTGGTGAGGGGGGTGGGAATAGGTGGCAGTGGTGGTGAGGGGGGTGGGAATAGGTGGCAGTGGTGGTGAGGGGGGTGGGAATAGGTGGCAGTGGTGGTGAGGGGGGTGGGAATCGGTGGCAGTGGGGGTGAGGGGGATGGGAATCGGTGGCAGTGGGGGTGAGGGGGGTGGGAATCGGTGGCAGTGGGGGTGAGGGGGGTGGGAATCGGTGGCAGTGGTGGTGGTGGTGAGGGGGGTGGGAATAGGTGGCCGTGGTGGTGAGGGGGGTGGGAATCGGTGGCAGTGGTGGTGGTGGTGAGGGGGGTGGGAATAGGTGGCAGTGGTGGTGAGGGGGGTAGAAATCGGTGGCAGTGGTGGTGGTGGTGAGGGGGGTGGGAATAGGTGGCAGTGGTGGTGAGGGGGGGGAAATCGGTGGCAGTGGTGGTGAGGGGGGTGGGAATCGGTGGCAGTGGTGGCGGTGGTGAGGGGGGTGGGAATCGGTGGCAGTGGTGGTGAGGGGGGTGGGAATAGGTGGCAGTGGTGATGAGGGGGGTGGGAATCGGTGTTAGTGGTGGCGGTGGTGAGGGGGGTGGGAATCGGTGGCAGTGGTGGTGAGGGGGGTGGGAATAGGTGGCAGTGGTGATGAGGGGGGTGGGAATCGGTGGCAGTGGTGGTGAGGGGGGTGGGAATCGGTGGCAGTGGTGGTGAGGGGGGTGGGAATAGGTGGCAGTGGTGATGAGGGGGGTGGGAATCGGTGGCAGTGGTGGTGGTGGTGAGGGGGGTGGGAATCGGTGGCAGTGGTGGTGAGGGGGGTGGGAATCGGTGGCAGTGGTGGTGAGGGGGTGGGAATAGGTGGCAGTGGTGATGAGGGGGGTGGGAATCGGTGGCAGTGGTGGTGGTGGTGAGGGGGGTGGGAATCGGTGGCAGTGGTGGTGAGGGGGGTGGGAATCGGTGGCAGTGGTGGTGAGGGGGGTGGGAATCGGTGGCAGTGGTGGTGAGGGGGGTGGGAATAGGTGGCAGTGGTGATGAGGGGGGTGGGAATCGGTGGCAGTGGTGGTGGTGGTGAGGGGGGTGGGAATCGGTGGCAGTGGTGGTGAGGGGGGTGGGAATCGGTGGCAGTGGTGGCGGTGGTGAGGGGGGTGGGAATCGGTGGCAGTGGTGGTGAGGGGGGTGGGAATAGGTGGCAGTGGTGATGAGGGGGGTGGGAATCGGTGTTAGTGGTGGCGGTGGTGAGGGGGGTGGGAATCGGTGGCAGTGGTGGTGAGGGGGGTGGGAATAGGTGGCAGTGGTGATGAGGGGGGTGGGAATCGGTGGCAGTGGTGATGGTGGTGAGGGGGGTGGGAATCGGTGGCAGTGGTGGTGAGGGGGGTGGGAATAGGTGGCAGTGGTGATGAGGGGGGTGGGAATCGGTGGCAGTGGTGGTGGTGGTGAGGGGGGTGGGAATCGGTGGCAGTGGTGGTGAGGGGGGTGGGAATCGGTGGCAGTGGTGGTGAGGGGGGTGGGAATAGGTGGCAGTGGTGATGAGGGGGGTGGGAATCGGTGGCAGTGGTGGTGGTGGTGAGGGGGGTGGGAATCGGTGGCAGTGGTGGTGGTGGTGAGGGGGGTGGGAATCGGTGGCAGTGGTGGTGAGGGGGGTGGGAATCGGTGGCAGTGAGGGGGGTGGGAATAGGTGGCAGTGGTGATGAGGGGGGTGGGAATCGGTGGCAGTGGTGGTGGTGGTGAGGGGGGTGGGAATCGGTGGCAGTGGCGGTGGTGGTGAGGGGGGTGGGAATCGGTGGCAGTGGTGGTGAGGGGGGTGGGAATCGGTGGCAGTGGTGGTGAGGGGGGTGGGAATCGGTGGCAGTGGTGGTGAGGGGGGTGGGAATAGGTGGCAGTGGTGATGAGGGGGGTGGGAATCGGTGGCAGTGGTGATGAGGGGGGTGGGAATCGGTGGCAGTGGTGATGAGGGGGGTGGGAATCGGTGGCAGTGGTGGTGGTGGTGAGGGGGGTGGGAATCGGTGGCAGTGGTGGTGAGGGGGGTGGGAATCCTTGGCAGTGGTGGTGAGGGGGGTGGGAATCGGCGGCAGTGGTGGTGGTGAGGGGAGATTGGTGGCAGTGGTGATGGGGGGTGCCATCCTCCCCACCGCCACTGCTTCCCCCCCATCCTATTAGGGAGAAGATCTGTGGTGGTCTGGTGGAGGTCGGAGAATGGGATCAATAATTGCACTGCAGTCTGCTGATTTTTTAGTACTAACTTGGTCAGACGGTCGGACTCGATTCCCCGGGTGCTGGGCTGCTGGGCTGGCGTCCGTGTAGTGGGTCCCTCGGCGCTGTCACCGTGACCGTCCGTCTTGCTGACAGACTCAGTCACATGATCCACCGCCGGCCGGCGCCGCGCAGCCGCTCTGACGTCATGCCGCTCATAGCGGCTGACATAGTACGGACTTCACCAGGGAAGCAGCAGCTATCACAGCGTGGCCGCGGGGCGGTCCCAATAGCGGCCGCGTCTTAAAGCGGCCACAATAGCGGCCGCGTCTTAAAGCGGCCACAATAGCGGCCGCGTCTTAAAGCGGCCACAATAGCGGCCGCGTCTTAAAGCGGCCACAATTTTAAAGCGGCCCCAGGGCCGGCGGCCCACCGGGAAATATCCCGGTATCCCGGTAGGCCAGTCCGGCCCTGACTGTAGTCCATTTCCATGCTGTCTGTCCAACATACTGTATGTGAATCCTCTGTGCGAGTTACTACGTTGTTTTTATGTAATAAATAACCTTTTAATCTACACTGAGGTGGCGCTGCTTTTCTTCTCCTACCCCATATAATAGTAAATTACACACAGAGTGATTGATTTTAAACATTTGTTTTTCATTTTGATCATAAGGGATTAGTGAGAACCCAAAATTCAGTATCTCAGAAAATTAGAATATTGTGAAAAAGTTCAATATTGAAGACTCATGGTGTCACACTCTAACTGAGCCTTTAACCACTTACCCACTGGGCACTTCAACCCCCTTCCCAACCAGACCAATTTTCAGTGCTCTCACATTTTGAATGACAATTACTCAGTTATTCAACACTGTGCCCATATGAAATTTTGCCCTTTTTTTCACACAAACAGATCTTTGTATTGGTGGTATTTAATCATAATTAGGTTTTTTCTTTTTTGCGCTATGAATTAAAACAGACCTGAAAATTTTGTAAAAAAAAATGCATTTTTCTTAGTTTCGGTTTTAAAGTTTTGCTAATTTAGTAATTTTTCTTCATAAATTTTGGCCAATTTATACTGCTACATATCTTTAGTAAAAATAACCCAAATAAGTATACATTTTTCGGTCTTTGTGAAGGTTATAGACTCTACAAGCTATGGTGCCAATCATTGAAAATTGCTCACACCTGATGTACTGATGGCCTGTCTAATTTCTTGAGACCCTAACAAGCCAAGACAGTACAAATACCCCCCAAATTATCCAATTTTGGAAAGCAGACATTTCAAGGTATTTAGTAAGAGGCATGGTAAGTTTTTTGAAGCTGTAATTTCTTTCCACTATTCTTTGCAAAATGAAGAATTATTATTATTTTTTTTTTTTTTCACAAAATGGTCATATTACTAAGTTATTTCTCACACACTGTATAGGCATACTTGCAACTACACCCCAAAATACATTCTGCTACTCCCGAGTATGACGACACCACATGTGACACTTTTCCACAGCCTGACCACATACAGAGGCCCAACATTCAGGGAGCACTGTCATTTCCTGGACTTCCCATTACAATTTTGTGAGGCACTGTAGGGCACTGATAAGCACTGTAGAGGCACTGATGTGGCATTGACGTGGCATGAATGAGCAATGTAGTACTGATGAGCACTGGCGTGGCATGTTTGAGCACTAATGTGGCATTAATGAGCACTGCCGCGGCACGATGAGCACCGATGTGGCACGGATGAGCACTGATGTGGCACGGATGAGCATAATTTAGGTTTTGAGGAGGCGGAGGATGGCTGCAGCTGCAGTTTTTCTCCTCGCACACTGTACAGTGTGCGAGGAGAAGAGAGAAATTAACTGGATATGCGCCGGTTTGTTGACAAGTGATCGCTCCATCATTGGACAGAGCGATCACGTGGTAAAGGGCTGCTGTCATTGGCCCTTTACCACGATCCGTGATGTGCCGGGTCCCCGGGACCCAGCAACCACGGACAGCTCTGTGTGCGCACTCCAGGGGCCACGCAGGAGCGCGATTCTGGGAGGACATCATTGTAAGACCTCCCAGAATAAACAGACTGCACTGTAGCAATCATTCGGCTATGGCCAGTTCGGCAAGTGGTTAAATGGTCTCAGTAGGCTACACAATCATCGGGAGACTGATGACTTGACAGTTGTCCAGAAGACAGTCATTGAGACCCTCCAGAAGGAGGGTAAGTCACAAATGGTCTTTGTTGAAGAAGCTGGCTGTTCAGGGAGTGGAAAGTTGAGAGGAAGGCAAAAGTGTGGTAGAAAAAGGTGTATAAACAACAGGGATAACCGCAGCCTTGAGAGGATTGTGAGGCAAAGGCCATTTAAAAATTTGGGGGAGATTCACAAGGCGTGGGTTAAGGCTGGTGTCAGTGCTTCAAGAACCATCACACACAGACTTATCTACGAAATGGGCTACAACTGTCACATTCCTTGTGTTGAGCAACTCCTGAACAAGAGACAACGTCAGAAGCGTCTTACCTGGGCTAAAGAGAAAACCGACTGGACTGTTGCTCAGAGGTCCAAAGACCTCTTTGGATGAAAGTGAATTTTGCACTTAATTTGGAAACAAAGGTCCCAGAGTCTGGAGGAAGAGTGGAGAGGCACAGAATCCAAGTTGCATGAGGTCCAGTCAGTGATGATTTGGGGAGCCATGTCATCTGCTGGTGTTGGTCCACTGTGTTTTATCAAGTTCAAAGTCAGTGCAGCCCTCTACCAGGAAATTCTAGAGCACTTCATGCTTCCCTCTGCTGATCAGCTTTATGGAGATGCCGATTTCATTTTTCAGCAGGACTTGGCACCTCCCCACGCTGCCAAATCTACCAATACCTGGTTTATTTATCATTGTATCACTGTGCTTGATTGGCCAGCAAACTCTCCTGTCCTAAACCCCATAGAGAATCAGTGGGGTATTGTCAAGAGGAAGATGAGACACCAGACCCAACAATGCAGATGAGCTGAAGGCCACTATCAAAGCAACCGAGGCTTCCGTAACACCTCAGCAGTGCCACAGGCTGATCACCTCCATGACATGCCGCAATTTATGCAAAAGAAGCCTCAACCAAGTATTGAGTAAATACTAAACTGTACATGGACATACTTTTCAGTAAGACAAAATATTTCTGTATTTAAAATTACTTTTTTTTTTTTAAATGGCCTTATGTAACATTCACATTTTCTGAGATACGGAATTTTGTTTTTTTACTAGCCGTAAGCCAAGAATCATCAAAATAAAGAAAGAAATGCTGGAAATATATCACTCTGTGTGTAATGAGTCTATATACAAATTATAGGAGTTTCACTTTTTGAATTGAATTACTGAAATAAATTCACTTTATGATATTCTTTTTTTTTTTTTTTTTTTTTTTTTTTTTTTTTAAGACGCACCTGTATCTCTGATATATAAAGACACTTTCCAGAATCTCAGCTAGATTAAAGCCCCGTACACACGATCAGATTATCGAACGATCTGTCGTCTGTTTTTTGTGGCATGCTAGTCTGATGTGGAAAGTGAAGAGGTTATTTTCATACGAATTTTCCCGTACGACAGAATTATACTTCAGAAGTGATGTCATGTGTTGGATTGCTTTCTATGTGTTCTTTCATCTCTGAGCATGCCTAGTCTTGCTCATAAGATTTTTTTCAGTCAAAATCTCTACTAATGAGACGAAAATCGGACGTTGTATTACAGACGACAAAAATTTTATAGCCTGCACATCAGGATTTTGTCAGCCGAAAAGTCGGAGTCGGCTGTCGAAAGCACCATACTAACAATCCGAAAATCGGCAGATCGGTCGTCGGACGAATTTCCCCTACAGATTTTCTTATCGTGTGTACGGGGCTTAAGGCCTCAAGCATACTGAGGCTCTTCTCAACACTTTCATCCTGGCAGGAGAAAATCAGCTGAAAAAACACCCCTATGCCGAGTTTTTTCAAGCACATTTAGGGGTGTAAAGCGCTTGGGCAGTGTTTTATTTCATTGGTTACATTATTCATTTATTCTGACCTTTAAAATGAAAAACACTCAAGCACTAAAAACGCTTAGCAATAACGCACCTTTAGGTGAATAAAGTTTTTTTTTTTTTATGCTCAAAAGCTCCTCTCCTGAACGCACAAGTGACGATTTTTTTTCTGCCTCTAGAGTTATGGGCACATAGGGGTTGATTTGGAGAACACAAAATCTGGTGTAGCTCTACATAGAAACCAACAGTGTGTTCATTTTGACAAATTTCGACAATCAAAGTCTTTTGACTATAATGTCATTTTATTCGGATTTTAGCCATCTCCATTGTTTTAGTCATATTTTAGTCCACCAAAATCCCCAGTACCTTTTGTGCCTCTGTAATGGTTGCCTACGGACCGCTTCTGGGGGTAAGGGCTAGACTGCCCACCATCTCTAGCAATCACCTGCCTCAATAATAACTCTGCTGCTTTTTTGAATACTCCACAACATCTATTACTGGTATTATTCTGTAGAAATGTTTTGTCTTCTCTGGCTATAGAACCTTTCTCCCTTGTTTTACTCCTTAAGAAGCGGGGCACCACAAACCATGCCGAGTTTGAGCCTCAATGGACTGACATCTCTATGGTGCAAGTGTATAATACAGCCTTATAGATGGATTTATCATTTTATTTGTAATGCTAACATGTTAAAAAAGTGAAAATAACATTTTTTTTTGTAATGTTATCACTTCTGTAAAAAAATTGCGATTTTAACCTAGTGTAACGTCCTCTGATGGCACCAAGTAAAATCCTGTTGGTGTTTTCATTTTAGGGGGCAGAGACCTCTCCACACACACAGTCAAAGGACAGAGACCTCTCCATATATACACAGTCAGGGGACAGAGACCTCTCCATACACACAGTCAGGGGACAGAGACCTCTCCATACACACAGTCAGGGGACAGAGACCTCTCCATACACACAGTCAGGGGACAGAGACCTCTCCATACACACAGTCAGAGGACAGAGACCTCTCCACACACACAGTCAGGGGACAGAGACCTCTCCATACACACAGTCGGGGGACAGAGACTTCTCCATACACACAGTCAGGGGACAGAGACCTCTCCATACACACAGTCAGGGGACAGAGACCTCTCTATACACACAGTCAGGGGACAGAGACCTCTCCATACACAGTCAGGGGACAGAGACCTCTCCATACACAGTCAGGGGACAGAGACCTCTCTATACACACAGTCAGGGGACAGAGACCTCTCCATACACAGTCAGGGGACAGAGACCTCTCCATACACACAGTCAGGGGACAGAGACCTCTCCATACACAGTCAGGGGACAGAGACCTCTCCATACACACAGTCAGGGGACAGAGACCTCTCCATACACACAGTCAGGGGACAGAGACCTCTCCATACACACAGTCAGGGGACAGAGACCTCTCCATATACACAGTCAGAGGACAGAGACCTCTCCATATACACAGTCAGGGGACAGAGACCTCTCCATATATACACAGTCAGGGGACAGAGACCTCTCCATACACACAGTCAGGGGACAGAGACCTCTCCATATATACACAGTCAGGGGACAGAGACCTCTCCATATATACACAGTCAGGGGACAGAGACCTCTCCATATATACACAGTCAGGGGACAGAGACCTCTCCATATATACACAGTCAGGGGACAGAGACCTCTCCATATATACACAGTCAGGGGACAGAGACCTCTCCATATATACACAGTCAGGGGACAGAGACCTCTCCATATATACACAGTCAGGGGACAGAGAACTCTCCATATATACACAGTCAGGGGACAGAGACCTCTCCATATATACACAGTCAGGGGACAGAGACCTCTCCATATATACACAGTCAGGGGACAGAGACCTCTCCATATATACACAGTCAGGGGACAGAGACCTCTCCATATATATACAGTCAGGGGACAGAGACCTCTCCATATATACACAGTCAGGGGACAGAGACCTCTCCATATATACACAGTCAGGGGACAGAGACCTCTCCATATATACACAGTCAGGGGACAGAGACCTCTCCATATATACACAGTCAGGGGACAGAGACCTCTCCATATATACACAGTCAGGGGACAGAGACCTCTCCATACACACAGTCAGGGGACAGAGACCTCTCCATATATACACAGTCAGGGGACAGAGACCTCTCCATACACACAGTCAGGGAGCAGAGACCTCTCCATATATACACAGTCAGGGGACAGAGACCTCTCCATATATACACAGTCAGGGAGCAGAGACCTCTCCATATATACACAGTCAGGGGACAGAGACCTCTCCATATATACACAGTCAGGGGACAGAGACCTCTCCATATATACACAGTCAGGGGACAGAGACCTCTCCATACACACAGTCAGGGGACAGAGACCTCTCCATACACACAGTCAGGGAGCAGAGACCTCTCCATATATACACAGTCAGGGGACAGAGACCTCTCCATATACACAGTCAGAGGACAGAGACCTCTCCATATACACAGTCAGGGGACAGAGACCTCTCCATATATACACAGTCAGGGGACAGAGACCTCTCCATACACACAGTCAGGGGACAGAGACCTCTCCATATATACACAGTCAGGGGACAGAGACCTCTCCATATATACACAGTCAGGGGACAGAGACCTCTCCATATATACACAGTCAGGGGACAGAGACCTCTCCATATATACACAGTCAGGGGACAGAGACCTCTCCATATATACACAGTCAGGGGACAGAGACCTCTCCATATATACACAGTCAGGGGACAGAGACCTCTCCATATATACACAGTCAGGGGACAGAGAACTCTCCATATATACACAGTCAGGGGACAGAGACCTCTCCATATATACACAGTCAGGGGACAGAGACCTCTCCATACACACAGTCAGGGGACAGAGACCTCTCCATATATACACAGTCAGGGGACAGAGACCTCTCCATACACACAGTCAGGGAGCAGAGACCTCTCCATATATACACAGTCAGGGGACAGAGACCTCTCCATATATACACAGTCAGGGGACAGAGACCTCTCCATATATACACAGTCAGGGGACAGAGACCTCTCCATATATACACAGTCAGGGGACAGAGACCTCTCCATATATACACAGTCAGGGGACAGAGACCTCTCCATATATACACAGTCAGGGGACAGAGACCTCTCCATACACACAGTCAGGGGACAGAGACCTCTCCATATATACACAGTCAGGGGACAGAGACCTCTCCATACACACAGTCAGGGGACAGAGACCTCTCCATATATACAGTCAGGGGACAGAGACCTCTCCATACACACAGTCAGAGGACAGAGACCTCTCCACACACACAGTCAGAGGACAGAGACCTCTCCACACACACAGTCAGGGGACAGAGACCTCTCCATACACACAGTCGGGGGACAGAGACTTCTCCATACACACAGTCAGGGGACAGAGACCTCTCCATACACACAGTCAGGGGACAGAGACCTCTCTATACACACAGTCAGGGGACAGAGACCTCTCCATACACAGTCAGGGGACAGAGACCTCTCCATACACAGTCAGGGGACAGAGACCTCTCCATACACACAGTCAGAGGACAGAGACCTCTCCACACACACAGTCAGGGGACAGAGACCTCTCCATACACACAGTCGGGGGACAGAGACTTCTCCATACACACAGTCAGGGGACAGAGACCTCTCCATACACACAGTCAGGGGACAGAGACCTCTCCATACACACAGTCAGAGGACAGAGACCTCTCCACACACACAGTCAGGGGACAGAGACCTCTCCATATATACACAGTCAGGGGACAGAGACCTCTCCATATATACACAGTCAGGGGACAGAGACCTCTCCATATATACACAGTCAGGGGACAGAGACCTCTCCATATATACACAGTCAGGGGACAGAGACCTCTCCATATATACACAGTCAGGGGACAGAGACCTCTCCATATATACACAGTCAGGGGACAGAGACCTCTCCATATATACACAGTCAGGGGACAGAGACCTCTCCATATATACACAGTCAGGGGACAGAGACCTCTCCATATATACACAGTCAGGGGACAGAGACCTCTCCATATATACACAGTCAGGGGACAGAGACCTCTCCATATATACACAGTCAGGGGACAGAGACCTCTCCATATATATACAGTCAGGGGACAGAGACCTCTCCATATATACACAGTCAGGGGACAGAGACCTCTCCATATATACACAGTCAGGGGACAGAGACCTCTCCATATATACACAGTCAGGGGACAGAGACCTCTCCATATATACACAGTCAGGGGACAGAGACCTCTCCATATATACACAGTCAGGGGACAGAGACCTCTCCATACACACAGTCAGGGGACAGAGACCTCTCCATATATACACAGTCAGGGGACAGAGACCTCTCCATACACACAGTCAGGGAGCAGAGACCTCTCCATATATACACAGTCAGGGGACAGAGACCTCTCCATATATACACAGTCAGGGGACAGAGACCTCTCCATATATACACAGTCAGGGGACAGAGACCTCTCCATATATACACAGTCAGGGGACAGAGACCTCTCCATATATACACAGTCAGGGGACAGAGACCTCTCCATATATACACAGTCAGGGGACAGAGACCTCTCCATACACACAGTCAGGGGACAGAGACCTCTCCATACACACAGTCAGGGAGCAGAGACCTCTCCATATATACACAGTCAGGGGACAGAGACCTCTCCATACACACAGTCAGGGGACAGAGACCTCTCCATATATACACAGTCAGGGGACAGAGACCTCTCCATATATACACAGTCAGGGGACAGAGACCTCTCCATATATACACAGTCAGGGGACAGAGACCTCTCCATACACACAGTCAGGGGACAGAGACCTCTCCATATATACACAGTCAGGGGACAGAGACCTCTCCATACACACAGTCAGGGGACAGAGACCTCTCCATATATACAGTCAGGGGACAGAGACCTCTCCATACACACAGTCAGGGGACAGAGACCTCTCCATATACACAGTCAGGGGACAGAGACCTCTCCATACGCACAGTCAGGGGACAGAGACCTCTCCATACGCACAGTCAGGGGACAGAGACCTCTCCATATATATACAGTCAGGGGACAGAGACCTCTCCATATATACACAGTCAGGGGACAGAGACCTCTCCATATACACAGTCAGGGGACAGAGACCTCTCCATACACACAGTCAGGGGACAGAGACCTCTCCATATATATACAGTCAGGGGACAGAGACCTCTCCATATATACACAGTCAGGGAACAGAGACCTCTCCATACACACAGTCAGGGGACAGAGACCTCTCCATATATACAGTCAGGGGACAGAGACCTCTCCATACACACAGTCAGGGGACAGAGACCTCTCCATATACACAGTCAGGGGACAGAGACCTCTCCATACGCACAGTCAGGGGACAGAGACCTCTCCATATACGCACAGTCAGGGGACAGAGACCTCTCCATATATACACAGTCAGGGGACAGAGACCTCTCCATATATACACAGTCAGGGGACAGAGACCTCTCCATATACACAGTCAGGGGACAGAGACCTCTCCATACACACAGTCAGGGGACAGAGACCTCTCCATATATATACAGTCAGGGGACAGAGACCTCTCCATATATACACAGTCAGGGGACAGAGACCTCTCCATATATACAGTCAGGGGACAGAGACCTCTCCATATATACACAGTCAGGGGACAGAGACCTCTCCACACACACAGTCAGGGGACAGAGACCTCTCCATATATACACAGTCAGGGGACAGAGACCTCTCCATATATACACAGTCAGGGGACAGAGACCTCTCCATATATACACAGTCAGGGGACAGAGACCTCTCCATACACACAGTCAGAGGACAGAGACCTCTCCACACACACAGTCAGGGGACAGAGACCTCTCCATATATACACAGTCAGGGGACAGAGACCTCTCCATATATACACAGTCAGGGGACAGAGACCTCTCCATATATACACAGTCAGGGGACAGAGACCTCTCCATATATACACAGTCAGGGGACAGAGACCTCTCCATATATACACAGTCAGGGGACAGAGACCTCTCCATATATACACAGTCAGGGGACAGAGACCTCTCCATATATACACAGTCAGGGGACAGAGACCTCTCCATACACACAGTCAGGGGACAGAGACCTCTCCATATATACACAGTCAGGGGACAGAGACCTCTCCATACACACAGTCAGGGAGCAGAGACCTCTCCATATATACACAGTCAGGGGACAGAGACCTCTCCATATATACACAGTCAGGGGACAGAGACCTCTCCATATATACACAGTCAGGGGACAGAGACCTCTCCATATATACACAGTCAGGGGACAGAGACCTCTCCATATATACACAGTCAGGGGACAGAGACCTCTCCATATATACACAGTCAGGGGACAGAGACCTCTCCATACACACAGTCAGGGGACAGAGACCTCTCCATACACACAGTCAGGGAGCAGAGACCTCTCCATATATACACAGTCAGGGGACAGAGACCTCTCCATACACACAGTCAGGGGACAGAGACCTCTCCATATATACACAGTCAGGGGACAGAGACCTCTCCATATATACACAGTCAGGGGACAGAGACCTCTCCATATATACACAGTCAGGGGACAGAGACCTCTCCATACACACAGTCAGGGGACAGAGACCTCTCCATATATACACAGTCAGGGGACAGAGACCTCTCCATACACACAGTCAGGGGACAGAGACCTCTCCATATATACAGTCAGGGGACAGAGACCTCTCCATACACACAGTCAGGGGACAGAGACCTCTCCATATACACAGTCAGGGGACAGAGACCTCTCCATACGCACAGTCAGGGGACAGAGACCTCTCCATACGCACAGTCAGGGGACAGAGACCTCTCCATATATATACAGTCAGGGGACAGAGACCTCTCCATATATACACAGTCAGGGGACAGAGACCTCTCCATATACACAGTCAGGGGACAGAGACCTCTCCATACACACAGTCAGGGGACAGAGACCTCTCCATATATATACAGTCAGGGGACAGAGACCTCTCCATATATACACAGTCAGGGAACAGAGACCTCTCCATACACACAGTCAGGGGACAGAGACCTCTCCATATATACAGTCAGGGGACAGAGACCTCTCCATACACACAGTCAGGGGACAGAGACCTCTCCATATACACAGTCAGGGGACAGAGACCTCTCCATACGCACAGTCAGGGGACAGAGACCTCTCCATATACGCACAGTCAGGGGACAGAGACCTCTCCATATATACACAGTCAGGGGACAGAGACCTCTCCATATATATACAGTCAGGGGACAGAGACCTCTCCATATATACACAGTCAGGGGACAGAGACCTCTCCATATACACAGTCAGGGGACAGAGACCTCTCCATACACACAGTCAGGGGACAGAGACCTCTCCATATATACACAGTCAGGGGACAGAGACCTCTCCATACACACAGTCAGGGGACAGAGACCTCTCCATATATACACAGTCAGGGGACAGAGACCTCTCCATATACACACAGTCAGGGGACAGAGACCTCTCCATATATACACAGTCAGGGGACAGAGACCTCTCCATATATACACAGTCAGGGGACAGAGACCTCTCCATATATACACAGCCAGGGGACAGAGACCTCTCCATATATACACAGCCAGGGGACAGAGACCTCTCCATATACACACAGTCAGGGGACAGAGACCTCTCCATATACACACAGTCAGGGGACAGAGACCTCTCCATATACACACAGTCAGGGGACAGAGACCTCTCCATATATACACAGCCAGGGGACAGAGACCTCTCCATATATACACAGCCAGGGGACAGAGACCTCTCCATATACACACAGTCAGGGGACAGAGACCTCTCCATATATACACAGTCAGGGGACAGAGACCTCTCCATATACACACAGTCAGGGGACAGAGACCTCTCCATATATACACAGTCAGGGGACAGAGACCTCTCCATATATACACAGTCAGGGGACAGAGACCTCTCCATATACACACAGTCAGGGGACAGAGACCTCTCCATATATACACAGTCAGGGGACAGAGACCTCTCCATATATATACAGTCAGGGGACAGAGACCTCTCCATATATACACAGTCAGGGAACAGAGACCTCTCCATACACACAGTCAGGGGACAGAGACCTCTCCATATATACAGTCAGGGGACAGAGACCTCTCCATACACACAGTCAGGGGACAGAGACCTCTCCATATACACAGTCAGGGGACAGAGACCTCTCCATACGCACAGTCAGGGGACAGAGACCTCTCCATATACGCACAGTCAGGGGACAGAGACCTCTCCATATATACACAGTCAGGGGACAGAGACCTCTCCATATATATACAGTCAGGGGACAGAGACCTCTCCATATATACACAGTCAGGGGACAGAGACCTCTCCATATACACAGTCAGGGGACAGAGACCTCTCCATACACACAGTCAGGGGACAGAGACCTCTCCATATATATACAGTCAGGGGACAGAGACCTCTCCATATATACACAGTCAGGGGACAGAGACCTCTCCATATATACAGTCAGGGGACAGAGACCTCTCCATATACACAGAGGACAGAGCCTGGCATACAGTCACGTGGTAGAGCCCCGTATATACACACTATACCCCCCATAGTACACAGACCTCCAAGCAGCGCTGCTGTCTCTCCTCTTCCTGCCCCGCACACCTCTACAGTGAGCCCCACAGGACAAACCAGCTCCGAACGCGCAGCCGTCACCTGACGTCACCCGCCTATAGCCCAATGGCAAGGTGCTGCTATGACAGCCGGAGCGGGCGGGCGCAGGCAGGTGCAGTGTTGATCTGCAGATATAAAGATAAATAGTGACAGCAGACAGACCTGGGAGGGCAGAGTCCTGGAATGACAGGTGGTCAGCGAGGAAGCAGGAAGAAAGCAGAGACATCCCCATACCGTCCTCACTTCAACCTGTGTACAGGATGCTGCAGGCTTAAATACAACTGTAGCTGTGCTCTGTAACATATATATATATATATATAAAATACTATTTACATTGATTATATATTTTAATATTAAATATATATTAATATCAACATACACAGGACGGTGCATCTCATAAAATTAGAATGTCTTTAACCACTTAAGCCCCGGAAGATTTTACCCCCATTCCTGACCAGGGGGTATTTTGCGATTCGGCACTGCGTGGATTTAACGGACAATTGCGCGGTCGTGCGACGCTGTACCTAAACGAATTTGACGTCCTTTTTTCCCACAAACAGAGCTTTCTTTTGGTGGTATTTGATCACCTGTGCGATTTTTACTTTTTGCGCTATAAACAAAAAAAGAGCATCAATTTTGCAAAAATAACAATATTTTTCAATTTTTTTATACGAAATTCCCCAAAAAAAATGTAAAAATCAACATTTTTTAACATTTTCGGCCAATTTGTTTTATGCTACCTATGTTTGGTAAAAAAAATCGCAAAAAGCGTATTTTGATTGGTTTGCGCAAAAGTTATTGCGTTTACTAACTAAGGGAAAGATTTTTGTCATTTTTGTTGTTTTTTTTTTTAACGCGTAATGGCAGCGATCTGCGATTTTTTTTTGCGGGACTGCGACATTGCGGCGGACAGATCGGACCCTTGACTGACATTTTTGACATTTTTGGGGTTACCAGTGACATTACTACAGTAATCAGTGCTATACATATGCACTGTTACTGTAAAAATACACTGGCAGTGAAGGGGTTAACTTTTTTTGAGAGGGAGGGATTGTGTGTGTCCCTAGGGGCGTGATTCTAACTGTGATTCGTTGTGGCTTGAGCTGTAGAAACAGTGATCAACGGTCCTACATAGTAGAACCATATGATCACTGTTCCTACACAGGGGAGAATGACATTAGCCGCCTGCCTTTCTCCCGCTGTCACGGACGATCGTGAGTGAGCGGCGGACATCGGGTCCACCGCTCACACGCGCGGGGGGGGTACGTGACCGCGCGGGAGCGCGATTCCGGCGGCGCGTGCTCGCTCCCCAGAGCCTCACAGGCTAGTGACGTACCGGTACGTCACTTTGCCTGTGAGGGGCTGACCGCCGCAGTGATAATTTGGGGAGCCATGTCATCTGCTAGTGTTGGTCCACTGTGTTTTATCAAGTCCAAAGTCAGTGCAGCCCTCTACCAGGAAATTCTAGAGCCCTTCATGCTTTTCTCTGCTGACCAACTTTATGGAGATGCTGATTTCATTTTCCAGCAGGACTTGGCACCGCCCACACTGCCTAATGTATCAATACCTGGTTTAATAATACTGGTATCACTGTGCTTGACTGGCCAGCAAACTCACCTGGCCTAAACCCCATAGAGAATCTGCGGGGTATTGTCAAGAGGAAGATAAGAGACACCAGAAGCAATCTGGGCTTCCATAACACAACAGCAGTGCCACAGGCTGATGGCCTCCATGCCATGCCGCGCCGCATTGGTGCAGTAATTCATGCAAAATAACTTTTCTGTAGACCAACATTTCTGTATTGAAAATCCTTTTTTTTTTTTAAATGGCCTTATGTAATATTCTAATTTTCTGAAATACAAAATTTTGAGTTTTCACTAGCTGTAAGCCATAATCATCAAAATTAAAATGAAAACACTTGGTGTCCCAATTAGCCATTTTCCCTCCCCAGTGTCATGTGACTTGTTACAAGGTCTCAGGTGTGAATGGGGAGCAGGAGTGTTCAATTTGGTGTTATCGCTCTCACTCTCTCATACTGGTCACTGGAAGTTCAACATGGCACCTCATGGCAAATAACTCTCTGAGGATCTGAAAAAAAAGAATTGTTGCTCTACATAAAGATGGCCCAGGCTATGAGAAGATTGCCAAGACCCTGAAACTGAGCTGCTGCACAGTGGTCAAGATCATACAGCAGTTTAACAGGACAGGGTCCACTCAGAACAGGCCTTGCCATGGTCGACCAAAGAAGTTGAGTGCATGTGTTCAGCATCAGATCCAGAGGTTGTCTTTGGGAAATAGACGTATGAGTGCTGCAAGCATTGCTGCAGAGGTTGAAGGGGTGGGGGGGGTCAACCTTTCAATGCTCAGACCATACGCCGTACACTGCATAAAATCGGTCTATATGGTTGTCGTCCCAGAAGGAAGCCTCTTCTAAAGATGATGCACAACAAAGCCCGCAAAGATTTCGCTGAAGGCAAGCAGACTAAGGACATTGATCATTGGAACCAAGTCCTGTGATCTGATGAGACCAAGATAAACTTATTTGGTTCAGATGGTGTCAAGCGTGTGTGGCGGCAACCAGGCGAGGAGTACAAAGACAAGTGTGTCTTGCCTACAACACCTGTGGGGCATCCTCAAATCGAAGGTGGAGGAGCGCAAGGTCTCTAACATCCACCAGCTCTGTGATGTCATCATGGAGGAGTGGAAGAGGATTCCAGTGGCAACCTGTGAAGCTCTGGTTGAACTCCATGCCCAAGAGGGTTAAGGCAGTGCTGGAAAATAATGGTGGCCACACAAAATATTAACACTTTGGGCCCAATTTGGACATTTTCACTTAGGGGTGTACCCACTTTTGTTGCCAGCGGTTTAGACATTAACCACTTCCTGCAAATTGACATAGCTCTACGTCGGCTGCAAGAAGTGGTTGTACGAGGGTGATGCCTGCAGCTAGAGGCATCATCCCGGTACCATTTTTTTAGAGCTGGCGGTCGGCTTTCAGCCAATGTGACTCAGGAGCCGATCAGTCATTACCCCAGCAAGCGGGAGGGGACACCTTCAGCGGATCTGCCCGGGTCTCCCGTCCCACCAAGAGACCCGAGCAACCAGCTGGCACCTCTTCCGGCTGGTTGGAGTCCCGAACAAAGTCGGATTTGGCTTCGATCGAGTCTCCGATGATGTAACCCGGAAGCGGCATCCATGACGTCACATCCGGGTTACTCGGCAGCTAAAGGCACCGAATGTAAAAAGTGACAGTACTCAAAAATGCAGTTTTTGACATTTTGAATATGATCCCTCCATAAAGAATAAGAATAAAGAGGGATGTTTACATTGCTTGTGACAGCAATAAAAGTGATCAGATTTTTATTTATTTATTTTTTTTTAAAACTGTGCTAAAATTAAAAAAATGAAATAAAATAAATATTTTAAACTCTAACATGTTAGGTATCTATTTACGTGGCGTGAGATCATCTTTCACAATATACAAAAAATGGGCTAACTTTACTGTTTAGATTTATTTAAATGCAGTGAAATGTATTTTTTTTTTAAAAATGGCATCTGAAAGACGCAAATACCGCATGAAAAAATATATTACAACGACCGCCATTTTATTCTCCAGAGTCTTCGCTAAAAATATATATATATATACACAATGTTTGGGGGTTTCTAAGTAATTTTCTAGATAAAAATACAGATTTTAACCTATAAACATGTGTCAGAAATGGGCTCGGTCCAGAAGTAGTTAATTGCTGTGTGTTGAGTTATTTTGAGGGGACAGCAAATTTGCACTGTTATACAAGCTGTACACTCACTACTTTACATTGTAGCAAAGTGTCATTTCTTCAGTGTTGTCACATGAACAGATATAATAAAATATTTAAAAAAATGTGAGGGGTGTGCTTACTTTTGTGAGATACTGTATATAAAATATATGAGGTTCACTTTTTGAATTGAATTACTGAAATAAATTAACTTTTTGATGATATTCTAAATTTATGGGCTGCACCTGTATATATTATATTGTGAATGTTCCATGTCTTAATAGCAGAAGCAGTTTGATTTTCTATACTGATTTTAACAACAGTCATTTTACAGCCTCTACTGAACTGAGCAGCCAGAATGGTCCTCCCCAGTACATGTTAGGGGGGTCCTCTCCCCTGGGATTCACTGAAAACAAAGAAGGGTTTGAAGCTCTTTCAGTTTCGTGAATGGATACTATTATACTTTATACTAGGGTTGCACCGATACAGGTTTTTTATCCCGAATACAAATATCAATACTTTCCGTCAAGTACTCGCCGATACCAAGTACCAATATTTTGCAGTGCAATTTGCATCAATCCAAAAAAAGTGTCGCAAATCGCACTGCGAAGAATCGCATGCAATTTGAACAGGAATGCGGTGCAATTTTTGTGTATGTTTGTGTGTATAGAAAGGGAAAAGCGCCATCTAGTGGGAAATTTAAAAAATATTGGAAATCACAGTACATATCTGGCCACATGCAAAATAATCTACATAGGTGTCCTGGTCTTCTGATGATAGCAAATCAGGACCACTGGAGGTGCTCACAGGGCTGGAGAAGTTCCGGGACCCCGTGGGTATAGGGCAGGAGTGATGTCAGCTTGGGGGCAGATCGCCTCTGCAGCTTCTCCAGCCCTGTGAGCACCTTCAGCGGCCCTGATTAACTATCATTGGCAGACCGGAACACCTATATAGATTATTTTGCATGTGGCTACTGGCCAGATATGTACTTTGAGTTCTAACCTTTGCCCATTAGATGCCCACTAGATGGCGCTTTTCCCTTTCTATAAACACACACACAGGAGCGGTGGGGGAAAAATACATGTGATTCGGACAGGAACCGCAGTGCATTCCTGTTCAAATTGCATGCGATTCTTTGCAGTGCGATTTGCACCTATTAATTTTGTATTAACCCAAATCGCAATGCAAAGTACTAGTTTCAGTATTGGGAGCATTTGCGCGAGTACCGATGCTCCTGCAAATGCTTGGTATTGGCACCATCGGTATCGGTGGATCCCTACTTTATACTGAGGCATGGGGGAAGATTTACTAAATCTGGAAAACTCTGAATCAGGTGCAGCTGTGCATGGTAGCCAATCAGCTTCTAACTTCAGCTTGTTCAATTAGGATTTGACTTTAGGCCCCGTTCCCATCGGCGCGTATTTGACATGCGATTTGACAGGTAAAAATCGCATGTCAAATCTCAAACCTTATGCTAGCAATTGGAGCGTCCCAATGCGGTGCCGCATCAATTTCCAAAAGTAGTTCCTGTACTAATTTTGGTGACTTCTGGGGCAACTTCAATAGACACCTGTGCATGATCCAGCACATATGTCTTTCAAGTCGCCCCCGAAGTTGGACTGAAATGCGGCTTTTAAATTGTGCGAGTTCAGGTGAAGTCGCATGATTTCAAAGCCCTGTTCAGTGTGAACGAGGGCTTAAACTTGGAAGCTGATTGGTCTCTAAGCAGAGCAACACCAGATGTTGCACGCTCCAGTTTTAGTAAATCTACCCCATGGACTCATGAGCATTTGTCTGTATAATTTGGATTCACAGACACCCTGTGTTTCTGTCCACCACTGTGTATAGTGGACATTTGACCCAGAAGAACTGATGCAACACAGGTAATAATGGTAAGTGTTCTATTAGTCAAAATATACTGTATATGTAGTTACAAGCTCACATAAGTTAAAGACTAATTAAAGTGTATATAAAGCCTAACAATAAAATTCTTTTTTTTTTTTTTACTCCCTTTTGGTCTGTTAAAGAATTGAATCCCTGATATGGCTATTTTTGTATAGTTACATTGGTCTAGCCTTGAACAATGTAAGTATGTATATTTTTTCTATATATATGCGCAATGGCCAGATACAGACTCATACCCCAGATGATGTCTGTGTGGACGAAACACGTTTGGTCGTATTGAGCTTGCTCCATTTTATTGCGCCTGTTGGAGACCATCTGTGATCACACTTTTGATGCTTGTGCCTGAACCGCTTGTAACTTCAGATTGGATGTAAGTTTTCTAGTTTTTTAATAAAGCTCTCTAAAGATGGTTTTACACTATGAGGAGACTTTTAGTTTTTTTATAGATACTCGAGTGCATGACCCAACTGAGAAGACTCAATGTGATGAAAGGGATGGTGACAGTTTTCCAGAGACTATTTCCTAACCATGGTTTCACTACCCCTATCCTTGAATAACTCTTTGCCGATGGCAGTTGAGTCCAGTGATTCTGGTAAGCGTTTTGACTCTCTTTCTTGGGAGGTGGATACACGTGTCCTGGTGGCCCTTCAATTGGAGTACGGAACTTTCCTTCAGAAGTGGACTCTATCCTCATCTTGTATTCCTGTCTGAACACACAGTATCAGCTTGATAGTCACTTCTCTGTGGACTTTGTTTAAATTTTGTTTTTTGCATTTGATTCATTTATTTATTGCACATTTCCATTTTTGCACTTTTGTATGGTTACGAAATATCATTATTTTTACATATTTATGTATTGAACACAATATGTTTATTGCATTTTGCACTTTATTGTGTGACATTATATATATATATATATTTTTTTTTTCCTTATGTAAACTTGTTTATACACAAGGTACATTTATTTGAGAACCGCACTTTTTCCCCTTTTAGGTATGTATGTGACTTACCTGGCTGATCCCTGTGGAAGCTGGAAATCACCACTGTCTTTTAGTTCCGAGTTTCTGCCCTGCTGCATTGTGAACACAGGAGGTCACTCTCTCAGGACAGCTACCATTTAGAACACACTTTGCACCTTTTCCATGAATGCAAAGCATTATCCGATTGAACAAGGTGTAGATTGTGACATCACCATCCCACCTCACCATCTTGTCCAATCAGAGAACGTTTTGAATTCATTGAGAAAATACAAAGCACTCTCTGAATGGTCCCCATGTGAGCAAGCAACCCATGTTCAAAAAGCAGCAGGGCAGCCATTACCCCCAGGCCCGGAAGACTGCAGCAATCACTATAGTAGCCTGGTGCCCGATACAGTGATTTCTAGTATTTGCAGGGATTGGCCAGGTATGGTATTGTAGCATCACCCCCGAAGTAGCTGCTTGGTAATTTTGGGTTCTCTGTTCTGCATCTCAACTCCAAGAACAACCTCAGCCACTCTGGCACACCTAGCTGAATAAAATCACTGTAAACACATTTTAGGACACAAGTGGAAAATACCTTTATCCTGGCTGTGAATTATTACCATTAAATAGACACATACCTGTTTAGGGATAAACACGCTTAATCTAATATGTGAGAGATGCGGGTATCAGATCCCTGTCCTTCTCACTAACTCGTGGCAAAGAACCAGCTAATCTCACACCCCGTCGTCACTTACATACCAATGCCACTCTCAGCTGCACCTTGCACAAAGATTTTCCAGCTAGCGGGACCACAATCTAGGTGCCAGCAGGCGGAGAGTGATTGTCACTAGGCTAATTAAGCAATTAACCCTTACAATGCCACAACCTCCGTTTTGTCCGAGCGGGAGGAAGCTCGTAATTTTAGAGATACCAATTATTTTTTTACAATAATCGTCTGTAACACACACACTGTCACCACACACAGGTATGTTCATAGGGTTTATTCTATACAGTAGCACTCTTCAAGAGACAGGTTCTTTGTTAGCTTGCATTAAGAGCTTAGGGACAAGGTTAACACTTTTCAAAATAAAGTTTTAATATTGAAAAGGTCAAGGTTGGTGCAAATAAAATATTTACAGATAAAAGGAAATAGAGACATAATTCAGCAATAGAAAATAAGGTAGAATTGAGGAGGAAGAATACATGCAGTTAATGTCCTGGGTGTTATCAGAGTTCAGTCGATGAGCCAGGTGTTACCCGTTTTCAAACTTGATAGATGTTCCTGCTTTGATGGTCCCATGAGAACTGTCTCAACTCGTTAGGTCTCCCTTTTTCTCTGGGATCAAAGGGGTGTTGACAGATGCCCCTGACCAATAAAACAGAATGTCCATGGGCTGTCCTGAATTTATGACAATATCAGGTCCCCCTACTCTTTGGACAGTTTTATACCACTATTCATATCCTCCAATATGTACCGGTTACATTCTGTAAACTGATAGATTATCATTCAGCATTTAATTTCGCATCCAGGGATACTAAACACTTAATATCCCAGATAAACTTGTCACCCAGGGAATTTCTGACAGCTATCGTCCCTTCTATATGTGCTAGTGTGGTCATGTATGACCTAATTCGTTCAGTATGACATTTTTCATCCAAATATATACTTATTAACCACTTAAGCCCCAGAGGATTTGGCTGCTCAAAGACCAGTCCCTATTTTGCAATTCGGCACTGTGTGACTTTAACGGACAATTTCGCAATCGTGCGACGCTGTACTCAAATGAAATTGATGTCCTTTTTGTCCCACAAACAGAGCTTTCTTTTGGTGGCATTTGATCACCTGTGCGATTTATATTTTTTGCGCTATAAACAAAAAAAGAGCGAAAATTTTGAAAAAATAACAATATTTTTCACATTTTTTTATAAGAAATTCTCAAGAAAAATGTAAAAATGAAAATTTTTTAACATTTTAGGCCTATTTGTTTTCTGCTACATATTTTTGGTAAAAAAATTTGCAATAAGCGTATTTTGTTTGGTTTACGCAAAAGTTATTGCGTTTACTAACTACGGGAAAGATTTATGTCATTTTTATTGTTTTTTTTTTAACTAGTAATGGCGGCGATCTGTGATTTTTTTTTTGCGGGACTGCAACATTGCGGCGGACAGATCGGACCCCTGACTGACATTTTTGACACTTTTGGGGGGACCAGTGATAAATATGCACGGTTACTGTAAAAATTACACTGGCAGGAAAGGGGTTAACTTTATTGGTGATCAGTGGGTTAAATGTATCCCTAGCGGCGTGATTCTAACTGTGGGGGGGAGTAGCTTGTGATGTAACCACAGAGACATACGATCCTACATAGCAGGATCGTATTGTCTCTGTACTTACATCAGGGAGAATGAAAGACGGCTGTGTTTACGTTAGCCGTCTGCCTTTCTCCCTCTCCTGCGGGAGATCCCGAGTGGCCGACGGCCATTGGAGCCGCAAGTCACCCACACGGGGATCCCTGTGAATGAGCGGGGGCGGGAGCGCGCCACCGGTGGTGCGCGCTCGCCCCCTACAGGCTCCTGGGTGAGCGACATAGCCCTACGTCGGTTTGCCCAGGAGCGGTTGACTTTCGCAGTAAATAGTCGTACGGCGGTCGGCAAGTGGTTAATAATGTGTCATGTTCCTGTCTGAGTTTATGAATAATGTGTGTATTTGTTAAGTTTTGAATTGGGCAGAGCTTTATGATTGCCTTTTATGAACCCCATTAGTTCTGGTTATCCTTTATGGATCTGGTCAAAGTTTTACGATAGGCTTGGACAGAAGAAACAGACATTCTGCCAGGACTCAATTAGCGGTTTACAGCTCTGCACAGGCCTAGGTGTTGGTTTTTGATGTCTGAGTTGAGATAACGGCTCTTTTGAAATGTAAAACCAATGTATTCCATGAATTAAAGGAGGAGAGAGGGAATAATCACTGCTCAATGTATGATTGTTTTGCCAGACTGTCATGGCTGACCTATAATGACTGAACAACATGGCCGCTTGCTACAGCTTTTCATGTGTCCAGTACGGGATATCATTACACCTTTTTGATGCAACCGACTCCTGCGGGCTTGGCTTGTTGCGACACAGGCCCGCCTTGCTAAGGTCTCTACCTTTGTGCAGTCTGGTCAAACTACTGCTGGAGAAACAGGGGATTTGAATGTACAATGTATATGTAAAAGCCCTGCTTAAATTGACAGCGCTATATAAGTACCTGAAATAAATAATAAAATTAAAAAAAATTATCACATGACGAAGTCGGAAATGACGAAATGGGTTGGGGCGTGGCTATACGGCGTCCACATTCTGTAATTCAAACAAGGGAGAGGACTGTCTGGAGACCGCTCGGTCCGGCGTTCACCGCAGACCACCACAGACTACACAAACAGGTTTACCAGCACCCTCATCCGTAGTGTTTGAGCAATGTTTATTTGTTTTGTGAAAAAGTGAGTGTGATACTTTAGGATATTTGATTAAATCTTGAACTTTAAGGCCCCGTTCACATAGGGGCGACGCTACTTCGCACCGCGACCTCCGAGGTCGCGGTGCGAGCAGTGCGCCACGACCTCGTAGCGGCCGCCACGGACTTTATAACATTGAAGTCTATGGCGGTCGCCTCCTGGTCGCCCCAAAGAAGCTCCGGACCCTTTTTCTAAGTCGGAGCGACTTGTGTCGCTCCTATTAGAACGGGTCCGCAGCTTTCCTATGGGAGGCGACCTACGGCGACCTGTGAGGCGACCAGGTCGCCCTAGTGTGAACGGGGGCTAAACGGTATCACGCTATGGAAGTGTTTTTGTTTTTGTCTTTCACACAAAATATCTGAGAGGAGTGTTTGCAGCACAGGGCAGAGATCTGGATGAAGCTTGCTTTTGGTCAAATGCTGTCGTTGCTTAGTCCATGAGAGTGGTTAGGAATTGGCTTCTGGTGAGTCTGTATTTTACATCTGTACATCTGTCCCAGCACTGGAGGTGGTGGCAAGCAAGAGTGTCCCTATAACTCACACCATTGATCCTGTATGAATGCACTTTATATGGACTCCTCATGAATGCACCTTTTATTGCTCTATGCACTTTATATTAATGAAATGTATGGACTCCTATTGATGTGATTTTATGTTTATCTCATGTTTTTTATGCATTTTATCAGATCTATTTATTTGGAGTAATCACATTGTAATTGCAGTGTGTTATAGTGGGAGGTCATGACATCCCTGCACTACTGAAATTCCAGTTAAACAGCTAGTTCTCTTTTGGTGAATTTTATTATACATTTATTACTCATTTAAGTAGCAGCATTATTTTCTTCACTCAGGTGATTTTGTTACCTGTATTTCCTGAGCGCAGTTGATCACATAATTATCTATTTATTTAGTTCTATTACGTGATATTTATATATAAAGCCCATATATTGCTGCACTTAGATTGGCGCTTGTGTTTCTCCTAGCTGCCTCCAAGCCCCTTCTTGCTTGGACACAGTGCTGCCTCCAGTGTGAGCTTGTATATAGACATTCTTTCATAGACTTTGTTCATGGAATTTGAATATTGTGAACCCTTTCACTGAACAACACAAGACCTAGTTGTGCCCACCTGTACTTCCCATTTGCGCCAATATCATTGTTATTTTTGTGTGTCAATGGTGAAAGTCTCTGGAATCGCTAAAGGCCCTGGCTGGGTATATAGCCACAATCGCTAGTGACCTCCTGTAGTGGTGAGGTCCATGTGAGCTGGTAAGTGAGCTGTTCAGCCTTTACTGGTGAAATCAATGCACAGATCACGTGTCAAGGTGGTGGAGGGTGGAGATACACACCAGGAATAATTGTCACATCACTTTTGGAAATTTTTTCCAGTTTGGACTGTGTTTATATCTCGCAGCAGAGTTCCTGCTCGTTATAACTGTTTATGATTTTATGTATTAGCACGGTTTTTTCTCACAAATTTTTAACGTCTACAGAGATGCAGGCCCTGCAACTTTCCTCATTATTCCTCTGCAGGTGCACAGCTGACTGATAATTATGAAATCAATCCCAATAGACTCACTCAGCACAGGGGATAAAGAGGAACAAACAGGGATTTCTTCAAAATAGCAAAAGGTAGGAATCTGCAAAAACGTTTGCTATAATTCTTGCAATGTACATATATAACCCAGAGGGGAATGTTTTTTTCTCCAAAAAGTGGAGTTACGCTTTAACTGGCCAGAGGGCTAGAGCTTCAGGGTAGTCATGAATAAAGGCACTCCTTAGGGCTATTTCACACGGGTGTTCAGTTTATTATGCCCGATCAGTTCCTTTTTTTTTTTTTAAAGCGGTTGTAAACCCTATAAAAAAAAAAAAATAAAAAAAAAAACCTGCAAGACAAAGGCATAATGAGCTAGTATGCATCGCATACTAGCCCATTATGTTTAACTTACCTTAAAACGAAGCCCCGACACAGACTCCCGGACATCGATGCGGGCGCTGCCATGATCCCTCGTCGTCTCTTCCGGGTTCGGCGGCTCCAGCGCGCTGATTGGCCGGAGCCGCGATGACGTCACTCCCGCGCATGCGCGCGGGAGTGATTTTTCCGGCAAGCTCCCGGCAAGTTAATTGAAGGTCCCCCCGGACCTTCAGAGCGCATGCGCCGCTCGCGCGAGCGGCTGCATGCACTGTAAATATCTCCTAAACCGTGCCGGTTTAGGAGATATTATTTGTACCTACAGGTAAGCCTTATTATAGGCTTACCTGTAGGTAAAAGTGTCAAAAAGCGGGATACAACCGCTTTAAACGGACACGGATGACACTTGTGTCATCCGGTCCGTATGTCCGTTTTTCATCCTATCCGTTTGCAGATGAAAAACGGACATAATGTATCTCTATGTAAATACGGATGTCAGCGGATGACACCACTGACATCCGTTTTTGCGTCCGTTCCGTTTTTTGAACGGAAGAAAAAATAGGGTTCTCTTCCGTTCAAAAAAACTGAACTGAACTGAAAGGACGAAAAACGGATGTCAGGGGATGGTCACCCGCTGACATCCGTATTTACATAGAGATACATTATGTCCGTTTTTCATCCGCAAACGGATGGGATGAAAAACGGACATACGGAACGCCCGTGTGAAAGAGCCCTTAGTCTTCATTGGCTAATAATTGAAGCTCGTTGGCACATGTTGCGGCCATCAGTAAAGCCTCTAGGATAGCAAGTTAGGTAGTTCCTAATGGCCCAAACTATAACAGTGATAGAAAGTAGTGAGTGCAAGGCCCTCCCGCCAGACCCAGCAGTGATGTTTCCTCTGAGCAGGTATCCCTTCACTCTCGGTGCATGTGGTGTTTCTGGTAGTTTATACGGCAGGGGCTGTATCCTGGCACCAGTGCTGTCCTTCAGCTGGCAGGTTGCAGTGTGGTACTCAGATCCCTCTCTCCCTGGAATGGCGCTGGGCTTTGTGACTTCCTCCCTGATGGTGTCCCACAACACAGTTCTCTCTCCTCACAGTAAAAGCCGTCCACCAACCCTTGCCCTCTCCTGGTAGCACTTCCGGAAACCTTTTTCCCAGGCTCCACAAACTCTCCCCCTTCCTGGCACAGCATGCTAGGGGCTGTAATTTGCACCTTCCAGTCTGAATGGGGCTGCCTGTCTTCTGAGACATGTCCCAAGGAGCATTTGTTCTCCTCTGCCCTCTGCTGATTGGTCTCTTGCTGCCACTGTTCCGCTCTGCTGACAGGGGAAAGGGGGGGGGGGGGGCAGGTGGAAAAGGCAGGAGTCAGAGTGGCAGGTAACACCAGCTACTTAATAATAAATAGTAAAATCCGCGCTATGGAGAAAAATATATTAATAAAAAGGCTGCAGCCTACCCCTAAAAATATAGACTATAAAGTCGATATTAAAATTGTAAAGAAAAACTGAGGTAATTGGCGCTGCCTGAAAAGGTGTGTGGAAGATTAAAATAAAATTTGTAGTTTATATGTAGGAGATCCTCTCAGATATAAAATGAATGATATAAGTGTAAAATACGATAATGTGCAACAGTGCAATCCCAAATCAATATACATACATATATATATACATTTTATACAAACATAAAGTGCAATAGTGCAATCCCAGTGCGCACACCAAAAAATGTGTGTATTATTGTATATATAAAGAATTTTTTGATTATAGTGAAAATCACTAGTTCCAAAAAATCTGGTCCGTGGACCACCAAAAAATCAATTATTATGATCCTTCCCCTAAAAAATAGATTAATTAAATATTATGTAATAAAAAAATTTATATGATGAAACAGTGCAGTTAATGTAGTAAAGACCGAAAATAGTGTAAGTGCAATATAATGCTAAACCAACCAAAGGGGATAAATAATCAACAGAGATGTAGTAGTCGGTGCTACTAAAAAGTGCTATTAGTGCAAAAACCCAAATTTAAAAGTGCTATTTTGGGACCTGTGTTGTAAAAAATAAATACAATTGTAAATTGGTCCGTGACATTAATCAAAAAATCAATCGATCAAATAAGTAAAAAAAAGTCCATTAAAAGTCCTAGGAAAGGTGAGCTGTAGTATTAATCCACTCCGTAGGTGATTTTTTTTGTGGTGCTCCAATTATTTAAGTGCCGGGTGTGGAGACAGTGCTCCCCTCTTATCCCCAATATCTCCCGCACTCACCAGATAGTGGCACCCCTAAAGGGGTAATCAGCATATAGAAACCAGATTCGCTATCCAATCACAGGGTGTTTATATGAGCTGATCCTTCTAGTGCAAAATTCTTGGAGCCATATGGAAATCGTGTATCACATGTACTCATGGGGAATGTATCCAGGGTATCATAGGAAGAAAGAGCCTCATATAGTGATGTATTGCCTAAAAGGATAAACGTTTATTCAAACATCATAAAACGTACTCACATTCAGGCAGATAAAATAGGCGACAGGTACCGTAGGGACCGCAAGACCCTCTTTAGCGGTGGCTTCCGGGACGCCGAGTTAGCCAACCACCGGATCTGCGCTCCAACGATGCAGAAGTGACGTAATTACGCTTGACGCGTTTCGTCATCAATGACGTCTTCAGAAAATCACCTACGGAGTGGATTAATACTACAGCTCACCTTTCCTTGGACTTTTGATGGACTTTTTTTTACTCATTTGATCGATTGATTTTTTGATTAATGTCACGGACCAATTTACAATTGTATTTATTTTTTACAACACAGGTCCCAAAATAGCACTTTTAAATTTGGGTTATTTGCACTAATAGCACTTTTTAGTAACACCGACTACTACATCTCTGTTGATTATTTATCACCATTGGTTGGTTTAGCATTATATTGCACTTACACTATTTTCGGTCTTTACTACATTAACTGCACTGTTTCATCATATAAATATTTTTAATACCAGCTACTTAATATACATACTTACAGTATCTCACAAAAGTGAGTACACCACCCACATTTTTGTAAATATTTTATTATATCTTTTCATGTGACAACACTGAAGAAATTACACTTTGCTAAAATGTAAAGTAGTGAGTGTACAGCTTGTATAACAGTGTAAATTTGCTGTCCCTTCAAAATAACTCAACACACAGCCATTAATGTCTAAACCGCTGGCAACAAAAGTGAGTACACCCCTAAGTGAAATGTCCAAATTGGGCTCAATTAGCCATTTTCCCTCCCCGGTGTCATGTGACTCGTTATTGTTACAAGGTCTCAGGTGTGAATGGGGAGCAGGTGTGTTAAATTTGGTGTCATCGCTCTCACTCTCATACTGGTCATTGGAAGTTCAATATGGCACTTCATGGCAAAGAACTCTGAGGATCTGAAAAAAATTATTGTTTCTCTACATAAAGATGGCCTAGGCTATAGGCTACTTTACATTGTAGCAAAGTGTCATTTCTTCAGTGTTGTCACATGAAAAGATATAAAAAAAATATTTACAAAAAAATGGATTTTTGTAAGATCTTACCATAAAATCCTTTTCTCTTAAGCTCATTGACAGACGTAGTCTTCTTGATTCTCAAGAGCTGGGTTATGTTGTCTCCGCAGGAGTAGGACTAGGCAGAAAGACAAAACGTTCTGGCTCCACCCTAGGGGCAGTCCCTGAGGGTATATCCTCCCTCTCTCTGCTACAGGGAATCAGTTCTGTTCTAAAGCAGTAACAGAGAATTTAACCCAACCCAACTCAATGATAGAGGGGCGGGTACTACGTCTGTCAATGAGCTTAAGAGAAAAGGATTTTACGGTAAGATCTTACAAAAATCCATTTTTCTCTATCGCTCATTGACAGACGTAGTCTTCTTGATTCTCAAGAGCTGGGACATCCAGAAGCAGTGCCACAAAATGAGGGGTGGGATTGACAGAATCAAAATCCAATCTAGAAGGCCCAACCGGAGCCAACCAGAAGTATCAAAGGACTCATCGAGAAAACAGATGAGACCTACCCCACAAATCCTCGAGGTAGACCAACAGTCTCCTCAAACAGTGGCCTGCAGGAACCTTGCGGCCAGAAGAGGCATCTGACGATGCCATCACATAAACCTTATACAATATTGTAAAGGTATGAACCGACTACTAAAACAGTCGCCTTGAAAACCTGAACCACTGACGCCTGATGGCGGAAGGTCCAGGAAACTCTAAGCGCCCGAGTAGAATGCGCCTTAACAGGGAACGGGGGATCCCGACCCTTAGATAAAATAAGCCTATACCACCGTCTGTCTGATCCATCTAAAGATGGTCGCAGCAGAACAGGCAACCCCTTCTTAGGGCCATCCGTGATCACAAACAGTGAATCCGTCTTACAAATTGAATCCGTAGTATTCAAGTATATCCTGATCGCCCGAACTACATCCACGGAATGCCATGCAAATTCTCGAGGATGATTGGGCTAAGGACATAGGAAGGACAATACACTGTCCTTATTCAATGAAACTTTGAAACCACCTTAGAAGGAAGGATGGATTCGGATGAAGAACAACCTTATCCCTATGAACCACCAGATCTGGGGAACAACAGGATAATGCAGCCAGTTCTGACACCCTGCGTGCAGAAGTGATAGCCACCAAGAAGACCACCTTCTGGGATAAAGTAAGCAAGGGAATCTCCCTGATATTTTCAAAGGGAGGTGTCTGAAGAACCGACAGCACCAAATTAAGATCCCAGGATGGTAACGGCGCGTGCACTGGCAGAGCCAGGTGTCGCACCCCCTGGATGAAATTCCGCACCAAGGAATGAGTAGACAAAAGCTTCTGAAAGAAGATAGCAAATGCTGAAACCAGACCCTTGATAACACTCAAGGCCAGCTTCTGCTCAACTCCCTGTTGCAGAAAGCCAATATTCGGACTACCGAATAAAGATGTAGATGGAACCCAAGGGATTCACATCACACAATATAAGACTTCCATGTACGATGATAATCTTTCTGGAAGTCGCTTTCCTTGTTTTAACTAGAGTAGGAATAACTGAAGCTGACAATCCCTTGTCCTTCAGCACCTGGGTCTCAATAACCAGGCCGTTTAAAACCAGCGATCGTAAAGCAGGATGGAAGATCGGTCCCTGAGACAGTAGATCCTCCCTGAGAGGAAGTCTCCACGGGACGTCCGCCATCAGTCTGACCAAGTCGGCGTAACAAGCTCGACGAGGCCAGTCCGGAGCTGCCAGGATTACTGGAATTCCTTCCTCCTCTATCTTGCGAAGAAGTCTTGGCAGTAACCCAAGAGGAGGGAAGGCATACATTAGCTGGTATTGCCCCCACGGGGCGATCAGTGCGTCTGCGGTTTCTGCTAGAGGATCGCGGGAGCGAGCCACGAATCTCTGAACTATCCTGCTGAATCGAGATGCCAACAGATCCATATCCGGGGTGCCCCATCGTAGGCACAACTGGTGGAAAACGTCTGGATGGAGGGACCATTCCCCCTGATCCAGAGTCTGACGGCTGAGATAATCTGCCTGCCAATTCTCCACCCCCGGAATGAACACCGCAGAGATTGCTGGAACAAATCGTTCCGCCCAGCGAAGAATGCAAGCCACTTCTTTGGCCGCTCGGACACTCTTGGTGCCCCCCTGGTGATTGACATAAGCCACGGCCGTGGCATTGTCCGACTGGATCCGAACCGGGCTGCCCTGGAGCTGCTCGGTCCAGTGAATCAGACAAAGTCTGATCGCTCTTAGTTCCAATACATTTATCGGTAACCTGGATTCTTCCGGGGACCAAAGTCCCTGGACAGATAACTGACCGAGAATTCCTCCCCATCCGGATAGACTGGCATCCGTGGTCACTGTCGTCCAATATATTGGCAGAAATGACTTTCCCTGGCTGAGCATCGGAGACCGAAGCCACCAGACCAGAGACTCTCTGGTCTGTTTGCTCAATCGGATCTGATTGTCCAGGGATTCCGGATTCCGATTCCATCTGAGAGGAATCTCTTGCTGAAGAATTCGGGTATGGGACTGGGCAAATGGGACTGCTTCGAAGGAAGCCACCATCAACCCCAGACCCCTCATGCAAGTCCGAAGGGAAGACCAGCTGTTGGTGGACTGCTGATTGAATCTTTCGGAGTTTCCTTACCGGAAGAAAAACTCTTGTCCTGACTGTGTCTAGAATTAGACCCAGATATTCGAGCCTCTGGGTGGGAACCAGAAATGACTTTTGCTGGTTCACCAGCCACCCGAATTCCTGTAAAGAAATCTTAGTAATTTCTATGTTTTGTAGCAAGGTCTGAGGAGACTCTGCATGAAGCAGAAGATCGTCTAGGTAACCTAGAATCGATATGCCTCTTTGGCGCAGAAGTGCCAACATTGGGGCCAACACCTTCGTGAAGACCCGCGGAGCCGTGGCGAGACCGAAAGGTAACACCACAAACTGATAGTGGTTCTCTTCTACGGAAAAACGTAGAAACCGCTGATGTCCTGCGAAAATGG
This sequence comes from Pelophylax lessonae, assembly GCF_965119305.1. Lineage (NCBI taxonomy): Eukaryota > Metazoa > Chordata > Amphibia > Anura > Ranidae > Pelophylax > Pelophylax lessonae. The sequence continues at coordinate 117,015,819 of NC_138770.1, read as the reverse complement.
GAATGTGAAGATATGCGTCCTAGATGTCTATGGACGCTAGGACATCCCCTGGATGCAGAAAGGCTGCTACTGTGCGAATGGACTCCATTCTGAATCTTCTTATGTAGACAAAAGAATTGAGTGCCCTTAAGTCCAGAATTGGACGCACTTTGCCCTCTTTCCTGGGTATTGTAAATAGGTTTGAATAAAAACCCCTGAAAGCGTTCTGTCCAAGGAACGTGGACTACCACTCCTTGTTGTAGTGAATCTGTGACTGCTCTCCACAGATCGTCTAAACGATCCGGGGATAGTCGGCTATAGGAAGGGAAGAATCGCGCCGGTGGGAGAGATCGAAACTCGATCTTGTACCCTGACCTTATGACTTCGCAAACCCATCTGTCCGGGATTCTGGAAAGCCCTGGATCCGGGAACCGGCGAAGACGTCCCCCCACCCCAGTTATGGGTGGGGGGCGCACCTTCAGGCTTTGGACGGTTTATCTTCAGGTCTAGAAGGGGCGGGCTTTGCTTGCCCGACCAACGACCCCTGACGCCTCCTGCAGGAGCTTTGGAGGACTTAATTTTTTCACCCGCGGGACAAAAAAAACCTCTTGTGAGCAGAAAAAGAAGGCCCTCGTCTTTGACGAGTTCCTTTACCTTTAAAATTTTGCGGTAAAAAGGTGCTCTTTCCACCCGTGAGATCCTTAATGATCTCATCTAAGTTGGCTCCAAATAGACGCTCTCCTAAAAAGGGGAAATTAGCCAATGCTTTTTTGGAACCTTGGTCGGCTAACCAACCTTTTAGCCACAGTGTACGCCTGAGAACCACTGCTGAGACAGATGCTCGCGCCAATAATGAAGTGGCGTCTAACGCCGCATCACACACAAACTGTAACCCCTGTATCATCTGTTCCAACAAATCTGATACCGCCTGAGGGACCTCTTCTAGGTCCCGGCGTAACCACTTGGTCCATACAGTTACAGCCTGCGAAACCAGACCAATAGCAATTATTGGTCTGAAAGCTGATCCAATCAAGGTAAACATGGTGCGAGACATAGCTTCTATCTTGCGATCCACTGGATCTTTAAAAGACGGAGCGTCTTCTAGAGGAATAAACGTGGCTTTATTCAATCTAGCAATTGGTGAATCCACCACAGGTGGTTCTGTCCATTTCTTAATGAGGGTTTCCTCAAACGGATAACGCCTGTTAATGCGTTTAGAAATAGTAGAAATGCGTTTTGGCAGACTACATTCTTCTTTGATTGGATTGCCAAAACATTTGGGCAATGGAAAAACCTTCGCCACTAGATGCGTCTTTAGTCCCAAAAGGGATTTCAGTTTCAGCTATTTCTGACGGAATACCCTGTAATCTTAAGGTCTCTTGAACAGATACCATGAGTGCGTTTACCAACGCTTCCTCTCTGGCTATGGCTGATGCCGAAACATCCTCCTCACTGACTGAAAAGACAGTACACGAGACACCAATACCAGATGAAGTACCTGCAACTGCAGAAATAGGCTCAGAGTCTGAATCCGAGGTTTCAGATAATAAGGGGTTAGGCGGGGGTCGCTTACTTGCGCCCTGTCCCTGACAAGCCACTTCCACCCGGGACACAAGCTTCCATAATAGCGGACAATGATTTAATCGTCAGTGGGGTGCTGGAGGATCCCGCAGACCCCTCGAGGGGATCCGGAGGAGATACATGAGTGGCAGGGTCCATGTTAATTCAGGACACCTTTGCCAGAAAACACAAAAAACTTTTTTTTTTTTTTTTTAAATAAAAAATACCTTTTTTTTTTTTTTTTAAATTTTTTTTTTTTTTTTTATGTGTCTCCCCCTAGCGCAATAGCGCCCCTCAGAGTACCTGCTTCTCGATCCCACAGAGAGAGAGAGGGACCCCCAAGGCTCACCAACCGATGCAGTGAAGTTTCCAACCAACTGCAGTCAGCGTCTGTCTTTACAGACTGGAAGGAGCTGTTGCTTTTTCCCGGGTAGAAGGACGTGGCTCCGCCCCCTGTGTACGCCTTCCGGCGTTCCCAGCTCTCCACGAGGTAGCTGGGCTCATGAAACATGGCCGCCCCCATATAGGAGACATTAGACTCCAAAAACATGGCGGCCGGCGTGACCTGAGGACATGCATGCACCTGGTCTACGGCAAAATGGCGGCGGACCGCCGAAATCGTTTTTCCCAGCACCTCCACCTGCATCTCTGCTGAGTGGCGATAGATAGATCTACAGGAGATACACTACAAATAAGGTAGGATTATACCTCCTATGTCTGCTGTAATGCTACAGTCTGCTGGGTAGAGTGTTAGCTCTCAAACCAAGTCCACTTCCCACAAACACATACTGTATTTACAAGGGGGACTTTTAGTGTCAGATATATACTGACCATGTATGGAGGGGCCCATAATTCATACTGCCTCATAACGAGGAAAGAAAAAAGGGAACGTTTACTCACCATACCGAACCGACAGGCACCCTCTCTTCACAATACCCTCTCCACCGGGGTGGGGGTTTGTGGACCACTCCGGACGCCTCGACTCTCTGGTTCCTGGCGTCCAAGCGAGACTTTTAACTCGCAAGGTCAGTCCCTCCACTGGGACTCCGTCGCAGCCGACCCAGCGCGGAGCTCTGGTCTGCACGCGCTCGTAGGCAGAAACCGGGGTGACCACTGGATCTCAACATCCAGCCCGTCGCCCGGCCCCGCATACTTACTTGAATGTGTCGCGGCCGACCAAGCGCAATGCAATGGTCTGCGCGCGCTCGTAGGCCGGCTGGGGTGACCACTAGTGTCGCCCAGTCCGGCGTTTTTTGCTTGAAGATCTCACAGGAAAAACACTGGAGAAAAAACTACCTAAAAAATATTTCTTCTAAAGAAAAAATCTTGCCAGGACCAAAAAGATCCCAGCAAGGAGCTTAGGTCCTTACTCCTGACTAGACAGAAAAAAACTGATTCCCTGTAGCAGAGAGAGGGAGGATATACCCTCAGGGACTGCCCCTAAGGTGGAGCCAGAACGTTTTGTCTTTCTGCCTAGTCCTACTCCTGCGGAGACAACATAACCCAGCTCTTGAGAATCAAGAAGACTACGTCTGTCAATGAGCGATAGAGAAATGTCAGGGGTGTACTAACTTTTGTGAGATACTGTATATTGGTCCAAGCTGGACCAATGTAACTATGCAAATATAACAATACCTACATTTTGGGTTTAAATAAATCATTAACCCTTTTACGTATAACAGTGGCAGCAGGGGGGAGGGGTTTACATGCACTCCCAAAAACTGCAGCCTTAAATCTGACCAGCTGTCGGCTGCTAGATGGAAGTGATCGCTGGATAGCTTCCACACACCCCCATATGTATCAGTCCCACCGTGTGCACCCCCCACCATATTTCCCAGACTCCATGCACCCATCAGTGGACTCGGGACAGGTGAGACATCTGGGGTCTTTTGAACCCCTGATGTCTCATTAAAGAGGCTCTGAGGAAGAGGCAAAGCCTTGAAACGCGTAAGCCTAGCTTCAGAGGATGCTATACCTTGTGGTTCTGATGCGGTTGGCACTGTATCCATTTGATATGCTTTTATCAAGACTCTGTTTGTGAGTATTTTTATACCTTTTATTCAATAAAATTTTTATAGAGGATAATGCACTAGGCCAGTGCGCCCTTGTGTTTGTTTTTTGATTTTTGTGGTCTCATTAAAGAGAACCTGTCAACCAACCAAAATAATGCATCAAAATGGGGGAAAAAGAATTTAGTAAAAAGATATATATATCAAGTACAAATTTTAGGAACTGGAACCATTTTTATACACAGTCCTCCCATTTTCAAGGGTTTAAATGTAATTGGAAAAATTAATAAAATCATAAATAAAATGTTAATTTTTAATATTTTGTTGAGAATCCCTTACTGGCAATGACTGCCTGAAGTTTGGAACCCATGGACATTAACAAAGACCGGGTTTCCTCCCTTCTGATGCTTTGCCAGGCTCTAACTGCAGCGGTCTTCAGTTGTTCTTTGTCTGTGGGACTTTCTGCCTTTAGTTTTGCCTTCGGCAAGTGAAATGTATGTTCAATTGGGTTAAGACCAAGTAATTGACTCGGCCATTGCAGAATATTCCACTTACCGTATTTTCCTTCAAAAGCTCCTGGGTTGCTTTTGTAGTCTGTTTTGGATCATTGTCCTTCTGTACTGTGAAGCGCCGTCCAATCAAATTTGCTGCATTTGGCTGAATCTGAGCTGACCGTATATCTCTAAACACTGCAGAATTCAAGCCAAGCCTTCTCCACACTTTTTCCTTCCCGTCATTCTGGTACAGATTAATCTAAGTTTCATCCGTCCAAAAAATGCTTTTCCAGAAATGGTCTGGCTTTTTTAGATGTTTTTTGGTAAAGTCTAATCTGGCTTTTCTATTCTTTAGGTTAATGAATGGTTTGCATCTTGTAGTGAACCCTCTGTATTTGCTCTCGTGAAGTCTTCTCTTGATTGTAGACTTTGACAATGATACGCCCACCTCCTGGAGTGTCCTTCACTTGTCTGGATGTTGTGAATGGAATTTTCTTTACCATACAGAGGATCCAGCGGTCGTCCACCACTGTTGTCTTCCATGGACGTCCAGGCATTATTATGTTGCTGAACTCACCAATATGTTCTTCTTTCTTCAGAATGTACCAAACTGTTGATTTGGCCACTCCTAGTGTTGCTGCTATCTCTCTGATTGGGTTTCATTTTTGAAGCCTTACAATGGCCTGTTTCACTTGCATGGACAGCTCCTTTGAATGCAAGATGTAGGTTTACAGCAATAGATTCCAAATGCAAATACCACACTTAGAGAATAAACTCCAGACCTTTTACCTGCTTAATTGATGAAGAAATAACAAAGGAGTAGCCCACGCCTGGCCATGAAACAGCTTTTGATTTAATTGTCCAAATACTTTTGGTCCCTTGAAAAAGGGAGGATTGGCTATTCTTAAGAGCTGTATTTCCTAAACCCTTCTTCTGATTTGGATGTACATAGACTCATTACTATAGCTTAAATATGTTTTTCCAAAATTTTGACAAAACTGAGTTTTAGGCTACATTCACACCTGAGCGTATCGTTTTTGCGCGTTTTTTACCGCGATTTTTACAGCGATTTTACCGTGATTTTTTTGCAGGCATTTTTAGATTGAATAGAAACCAATGGAAAACGCCTGTAATCTGCCCAAAAAGAAGCTCATGTACTTTTTTGAGCGTTGGGCGTTTTGCTTACAGCGTCAAAACGCTCAGATGTGAACAGGGGCCATTGAAATGAATAGGATTTGTCTTGTTGGGCGTTTTGAGAGCTGATCCTAGAGCAGAAAAACTCCCCAAAAACGCCCCAAAACGCCTACATGTGAACGGAGCCTTATAGAACATTTGTTTAGTACATTACATGAACGTAAGGTTAATAATATAATTTAGATTACAAAATCTACAGTTTTACTCAAATTAGCTGATGTAAAAATAAATACACCCCACAACAAAAACTACTACATCTAGTATTTTGTATGACCTCCATGATTTGTAAGGACAGCACCAAGTCTTCTAGGCATGGAATGAACAAGTTGGCAACATTGCAACATCTATCTTTTTCCATTCTTCCAGAACAACCTCTTTTAGAGAGTCTGGATGCTGGATGGAGGGTGATGCTCAACTTGTCTCTTCAGAATTCTTCATAGGTGTTCGATTGGGTTCAGATCAGGAGACATACTTGGCCACTGAATCACTTTCAACCTGTTCTTCTTCAGAAATGCAACAGTGGCCTTATGGGCCATACACACTATAAGATTTTCTGAAGACTTTTTCCTTTAGACTTACCAAAACCATATAATATGAGGTCAAACCTAAACACTTTCAATTTGTATACAATCTGGCAGGCCCTTGCACTACATAGAAAAGGTAAAGCTTAAGGAAATCTAACCACAAAAGTTGGATAGTGTGTATCCAGCTTTAGATGTGTTTTCCATCATTGTCATGTTGGAAAAGTGCAGTACATCTGTGAATTCGTGATACCATCAATGAAATGCAGCTCCCCAAACCAGCAGCACTCATGCAGCCCCACATAAGGACACATCCACCACCATGTTTCACTGTAGGCACCATGCATTTTTCTTTGTACTACTCACCTTTGCCACGCCATACAGCTTCAAAGCCATCAGTTCTAAAAACATTTATTTTGGTCTCATCACTCCAGAGTACAAAGTTCCAGTAGTCGTCTTTTTTTTTCAGCATGGGCCCTGGCAAATTCTAGGCGGGCATTTTTGTGCATGGGCTTTAAGGAGAGGCTTCCTTTGTGGACGACACCCATACATGCTATTCCTCTGTATGCCATATTGTGTCATGGGAAACAATCACCCCAGTTTGGCTTTCTACTTCTTTAGCTAACTGCAGTGAACTTGCATGGTGATTTTCTTTGACCCTTCTAATCAGAAGACTCCTGTCGAGGTGTTAACTTACGCGGACAGCCTGGACATCTCTGGGAGATGGTTACAGTTACATCTTTGTTAAATTTTTGTATCACTTTTGCTACAGTATTCTGACTGATAAGTAAAGCTTTGCAGATCTTCTTGTAGCCTTCACCTTTCTTATGTAAATAAATGATTTTCTTTCTCAGGCCTTGTGAAATTTCTCTTTTATGTGGTGACATTGCTGACAGAATGAAATGTGAAGGGGTTTTCTTTAAGTATGCATGTGTGTATATAAAGTGTAAAAAAATTAAAGTTGCACTTAAAAATCCCCCCCCCCCCCCTCAGATTTTTTTTAAGCACCCTCCACCCTACATACACACATCTATGAATTTAAAGCAGTAGTATACTCCGCTTTTTAATTTTTACCTACAGGTAAGCCCATAATAAAGCCGAGGGAACATGTCAGCTCCCTCAGCGGTGTCCGAGCGACCGTGTGGGGGCTTTGTCTTAGGTAAGTATTTCATAATGTGCTAGTATGCGTGCAATTGTACACGATCAGCCATACCCTAATGACCACTGAACGGTAAAGTGAAAAATTGATTATTTTGTTACAATGGCATTTGAAAGTCAGTGGTATATATTAGGCAGCAAGTAAACTTGTTGTCCCTGAAGTTGTGTTGAAAACAGAAAAAATGGGCATTGCAGTTCATTGTTTATGGAGCCACGTAGGTACAGACTTGTCAGGGTGCCCATGCTGACCTATCTTCACAGCCAAGAGTACCTACAACGTGCATGTGAGCTTCAGAATTGGACCACGGAGCAATGGAAGAAGGTGGCCTGGTCTGATGAATCACATTTTCTTTTACATCATCATGTGGATCGCCGGATGCGTGTGTGTCTTTTACCTGAGAAGGAGATGGCACCAGCATGCAGTATGGGAAAAAACGCAAGAGGACAGAGGCAGTGTGATGCTTTGGCAATGTTCTACTGAGAAACCTTGGGTCCTGCTATTCATGTGGATGTTACTTGACAAGTACCACCTATCTAAATATTGTTGCTGACTAAGTACACCCCTTCAAGAATATGGTATTCCCTGATAGCAGTGGCCTCTTTCAGCAGGATAATGGGCCCTGCCACACTGCAAAAATGGTTCAAAAATGCTTTGGGGAACACAACATGTTCAAGGTGTTGACTTGGCCTACAAATTCTCCAGATTTCAATCATTTAAGCATCTGTGGAATGCCCTGGAAAAACAGGTCCAATCCATGTAGGCCCCCACCTCACAACTTACAGGACTTAAAGCGGAGTTCCACCCTAAAAATAAACTTTGCACCGTCCGTTAGCTTAAAAAACCTGAAAAAGAATTGGATAACTAATTTTTTTTTTATTTTTGTTTCACTTACCTTGTTTTTAATGAAAATATACTTCCCTTCCTTCCTCTTTTTCCCTCTGCGGCCGCGGCCCCCGAGCGCCATTGATCCCAGGAGTCAATAAGCCTGCACCGGAGTCACTCGTCACTTCCGATGCAGGCGCATCGGTCCCTGCTTTACAGCTTCTGGGCATGCCCAGAAGCTGTTCAGAATGACGGGCCTGCCCCGGAAGTGACGAGCAGGGCATTCTGGGGCTCCGACGTCACTGAAGAGGACACGAAGAGGGACGCTCCGGCTTCAGCTGCCCACACCTGAGACGGCAGCGCTGGACAAGACATTTTCAAGGTAAGTATTTCTTCTTACAGGTAAGTGAAACGGGACAGTTCAGAGGCTATCGTTGCTTAAATGCACTAGCCCTGACTGTTCCGGGAGTATTTTTAGGGTGGAACTCCGCTTTAAAATGATCTGCTACTAATAGCTTGGTGCTAGATAGCGCAGCATACCTTCAGAAGTCTAGTGGGGTTCATGCCTTGACAGGTCAGGGCTGTTTTGGCAGCAAGAGGGGACCTAATCAATATTAGTCAGGTTGTCAAAGCCTAAAAAATATAAGTCCCCTCCACTGTATAAAATTTTCTTCCAGGTTCACCTCAGCCACCACATACAAGGACAGGTAAACTGCAATAAATTAAATATTTGTTACATACAGTTAAAAATTCCTGGAAATGCCAAATGCATACTTCACACCTTTTTCAAATTAAAAATAGTAGTACATCATCAGGTTTATTGAATAAGCAAGAAAAGTGTAGTGAGAGAGAACAACAAACCAAACTTTAAGGACCCGTTTACATATTGTGGTAGTGTTCAAACCAGAGTTTCATAAATGGCACATTGGGGCACACCACAATGTACAGGTGGCACTAGCTTTAAAAAAAAAAAACAAACAAAAAGATCAAGTTCACTTTTTCCTGCTTTTAGTGTGTGTGCCCTGCAAGTTCATCTAAAATAGGGCTGTATTAATACATATCAATGTACGGTAATCCGCTCTATTAAACGCAACACATAATGCAAATGGACCCTAAATGAAAAAAAACTTGTTTGCTTTGGTTTATTATATTTTGCTTTTTGTCCTTTAGCCTACATTCACATGTGGGTGTAGCGGATCGCAGGCAAAATTACCGCGATTCTGCCCGCGATCTAGAAATCGTTGCAAATTGCGGGACGCCTGTGCGATGCCCATGATTTGAAATGGCACCCCAAACGCTGTGCGATGTTGCCGCGATTTCCGCCTGCCGAATCGCGGTAACATCGAGCAAACCGAATCGTGGGACGCATGACGCCCAAAAAAGGTACAAGAGCTTCTTTTGTGCGTCATGCGTCCCACGATTCTGTTTGCGCGATGTTACCGCGATTCGGCAGGCGGAAATTGCGGCAACATCGCACAGCGTTTGGGGTGCCATTGCAAATCACTGGCATCGCACAGGCGTCCCGCGATTTGCAATGATTTCCGTATCGCGGGCAGAATCGCGGTGATTCTGCCGCGATCCACTACGCCCACATGTGAACGTAGCCTTATTGAATAAGCTCTGTTAATCCAGAAACAAACTGTGAAAAACATATATGATTTATTTTTAAATTAATCAACTAGTATTGTAATGTACACATCTTTGCCACATTGCATATCCGAACAGGGGACACCTTCATCTCCTATTTCAGCTTTGCTGTTTTCTGTGTCTACCACTTTTTTACTAGACAGTGATTCAACACTGTAATCCCTATACAGGGACTGCAAAAAAAAGTGGATACCAAAATGTAGGTACTTACACTGCTTGCATTTATAAAAATAAATGTAATGGTGTATTTATTAATAGAGAGCTGCATTAATGTGTGTCGTGTGTCTCTTTGTTTTCCCGCTGTCTAAAATTAAAGTGTTAATAAACCCACAAGAGTAAAATCAAGTGTGTATGTGAAGTAATGCCTCGTACACACGCAACGATTGTTGGCCGTGAATTTTCGGCCACCGTCCGGTCGGCCGATTTTCGGCTTGTTAGTATGATTCTTCCGACAACCGACTCCGACTTTTCGGCCGAACAAAATCTGGTGTGCAGGCTATAACATTTTTGTTGGCCGTCAACAGAACGGCCGATTGTTCGTCAGTCAGTACAGATTTCGGCAGACAAAAATCTGATGAGCGAGACTGGGCATGCTCAGAGAAGAAAAAACACACGGAAAGTAAACCAGAACATGACATCACTTCTGAAGTTGGTTTTTGTTGGCCGATAAAATTTGTGTGCAGTCTAGAGCACATTTCAACCAAGACAACAACACTAGACAAAAGACGGCTGAACGGTCGGCCGATAATCGTGTGTGTACGAGGCTTAAAGCATGCTTGTTATATTCACTGTGGAACCTAAGGGGTTAATCCTGTGCATTGTGCAAAAAGGCTGTTTGATCCTGTCTTCTCTGATCCTCCCCTTCTTCCACTGTCCCCAATCCATCTCCTGATAAGACAGCCTTCGGAGTCACTCTGCACATGCTCAGTTTGGTGCGTATTGCTAGAGAGGTTTTTTCATGGGAGAGTGCATGTGATCAGCACAGGGCCTATCAGAACTGTCCAGACAGAGGGTCAAGGGTTCTGCAGCCTTATAGGACAGTCCAAGGAGAATGAAAACTCCTCCTACAAGCTTTAACCAGTGCTTGGCTGGACATGAATACAAGTCACAAGACTGCAATATACTGCTGAAGAGAAAAGGGATTTAGCAGTTCGTATTTACTAAAATAATTGCTTTTCCATGTTCTGTGTACTGTGGGAGACATGATATAGTGAATGCAGGCTACTGGATTTACTAACACTTTAAAGATTAAACTTCTAATGAGGTCACCTTAAACATAATGTAAAAACTGAAAACCACACAATACATGTAATATTTGTAGAATATTTTATAAAGGTGAATTTACACTTTAACCGCACATGAAAAAAAATAAACGGAATTATAAAAGGGTATTCTGACAAACAGAATATCATTAAAGAGTGCTGTGATAGGACAGTCTCATTTTAGAGATGCTGGTCATGTTTTCAGTGCTATGCTGTACTTCTTCATAACTTCCTCTGCAGAGTTCTGAGCTTTTATCTTCATCAACAAAGATGTCAGTATCTCCATACTTATCCTGTAAAGACAAGTACAACATACATACAACTTTTCATCAACATTTTTTTTGGACAATACTGATTTAAAGTGGAACTCCGGCCTTACTTTCAGTCTTGCAGGCTCCTTCTGGACTGAAATTGCTTCTCTGATTTCACTGCACCCTATAAGCTTCTGACAATGTGCATTAGAAGATGCACCAAATCAGACAGACCTGCCTCTTTTCCTGGTATGGTCTGTGCACTGACAAGCTGACCCCCATCCCTTCAACCTCTACAGCAATGTTAACAGCACTCATACGTCTATTTCCCAAAGACAACCTCTGGATAGGACACTGAGCACGTGCACTCAACTTCTTTGGTGGACCATGGCGAGGCCTATTCTGAGTGGAATCTGTCCTGTTAAACCACTGTATGGTCTTGGCCACCGTGCTGCAGCTCAGTTTTAGGGTCTTAGCAATCTTCCTATAGCCTGGGCCATCTTTATGTAGAGCAACAATTCTTTTTTTCAGATCCTCAGAGAGTTCTTTGCCATGAGGGGCCATGCTGACTTTCCAGTGACCAGCATGAGAGAGTGAGGGCGATAACACCAAATTTAACACACCTGCTCCCCATTCACACCCGAGACCTTGTAACACTAACGAGTCACATGACAAGGGAAGGGAAAATGACTAATTGGGCCCAATTTGGACATTTTCACTTAAGGGTGTACTCACTTTTGTTGCCAGCGGTTTAGACATTAACCACTTTACCTCCGCTCACATGGAGGCTACTGCGGCACTTTGCCACGATCCCGTCCAGCGACGTAGACCTACGACGCTGGACTCCTCCCCCTGTAGGTGGCGCTCGCGCGCCGCCGGAGGCGCGCTCCCGCTGTTTTCATTCACAGCGGGAGTCGGGCCAGGGAAGGAGCAGCGGCGATCGCCGCTGCTCTTACCCGATCGTCGGGGATCGAGTCTGGAGATCCGCCCGCTGTGTGTAAACACAGCGGGCGGATCTCCATAGTGACAGGGAGTGACAGATCGGAGTGTTCAGCATAGCTGGACATCCGATCTGTCCCTGTCTCACAAAGTCACCTCCCCCCCACACGTCAGTAAGCACCAGGCATACATTAACCCCTCCCTCTCCAATAAAATTAACCCCTTCACTGCCAGTGTCATTTTTACAGTAACAGTGCATATATATAGCACTGATTACTGCAGTAATGTCACTGGTACCCCCAAAAGTGTCAAAAATGTCAGTCAAGGGTCCGATCTGTCCGCCGCAATGTCGCAGTCCCGCAAAAAAAAAAAAAAAAATCGCAGATCGCCGCCATTACACGTTAAAAAAAAAAAAAACACCAAAAATGACAGAAATCTTTCCCGTAGTTAGTAAACGCAATAACTTTTGCGCAAACCAATCAAAATACGCTTATCGTGATTTTTTTTACCAAACATAGGTAGCAGAAAACAAATTGGCCAAAAATTTTTAAAAAAATTTGATTTTTACATTTTTTCGGGGGGGGGGAATTTCATATAAAAAAAATGTGAAAAATATTGTTATTTTTTCAAAATAAACGCTATTTTTTTTATAGCGCAAAAAGTAAAAATCGCACAGGTGATCAAATACCACCAAAAGAAAGCTCTGTTTGTGGGGAAAAAAAGGACGTAAATTTTGTTTGGGTTCGGCGTCGCACGACCGCGCAATTGTCAGTTAAAGTCGCACAGCGCCGAATCGCAAAAAGTGGCCTGGACGGAAGACAGCAAAATCCTCCGGTGGTAAAGTGGTTAATGGCTGTGTGCAATGTTCCCTCTAATTTTTTACTGTTCTGAGCAAATAAAAAAAATTCTGAGCGCAAACCTTTAGACTGAGCGGGGGGGGGGGGGGGGGGGACGTCAATGCAGAGTGACCAGCGTGCCCCCAATCAATTGCAGAGTGCCACAGCAATGCCCCAATCAATTGCAGAGTGCCACAGCAATGCCCCCAATCAATTGCAGAGTGCCCACAGCAATGCCCCCAATCAATTGCAGAGTGGCACAGCAATGCCCCCAATAAATTGCAGAGTGGCACAGCAATGCCCCCAATCAATTGCAGAGTGCCCCAGCAATGCCCCCAATAAATTGCAGAGTGCCCACAGCAATGCCCCCAATCAATTGCAGAGTGGCACAGCAATGCCCCCAATCAATTGCAGAGTGCCCAGCAATGCCCCCAATAAATTGCAGAGTGGCACAGCAATGCCCCCAATAAATTGCAGAGTGGCGCACAGCAATGCCCCCAATCAATTGCAGAGTGGCACAGCAATGCCCCCAATAAATTGCAGAGTGGCACAGCAATGCCCCCAATCAATTGCAGAGTGGCACAGCAATGCCCCCAATAAATTGCAGAGTGCCCACAGCATTGCACCCAAAAAATGCAGAGTGCCCACAGCAATGCTCCCAATAAATTGCAGAGTGCCCACAGCAATGCCCCCAATCAATGCAGAGATGCCAGCTTCTCTCCTGCGTTAACATGCTGGTGGAGCAGGAAGTCGGCATTGCGGCCCGGGTAAGGAATGTGCTGCATTACGAGCAAGTGAACAGCTTCCGACCTCCTGAGTGGATCTTCTGGTGTTTGACCAGCCGTGACATGGCCCCCCCGCGACCCCGTGCACTTACCTCACGGACAGTCACAGTCACTCTCCAGTCCCCGGCTTCCCGCGTCTCCGTCCTCCCGAGTCCCGGCGCCTCCTCCTCGGCCAATGGCATGAAGTTGGCCTTTTCGGCCAATCAGGAAGCGGGAGGACCCGCTCCCTGATTGGCCAGGAGGAGGATCCGCATGGCAATAGCGAATTTTCATTCGCTATTGTCACACAATGGGCGTGCTCTCGGGGTGCACGCTCTGCTCCCTGGCCGCCCCGTCTGCGCCGTCTAACTAGGTGCTTGCGCGGGACGTAATTTACACTGCGCGTCCGCGCACGCGCGCACCTTAAAGGGAACACTGGCTGTGTGTTGAGTTATTTTGAGGGGACAGCAAATTTACACTGTTATGCAAGCTGTACACTCACTACTTTACATTGTAAGAAAGTGCTATTTCTTCAGTGTTGTCACATGAAAAAATATAATAAAATATTTACAAAAATGTGAGGGGTGTACTCACTTTTGTCAGATACTGTGAATATATATATTTATTTTTGGTGGCAACTCAAAAACTTTAGATTTACCTTCACTTTAATTCTCAGTGAAACTGGTCACTAGAAGGATTTTAAAGAGTTATTCTCCCTAACAATAATACTCTGAGATTAAAGCAAAAGATCTAATCATTTTATGTTACCCTAAAATCTTTCATATATTGATCCTTATGCCTTTTAATCCAGTAAGAGGAAGCATTTACCCTACCATGGGTAGTCAGTGGGAGGAGGAATGCCTCTTATGCTGGTGGCTGCCCCTTGTATTGTCGGTCAGTGGGAGGACGAATGCCCCTTATATTGGTGGTCAGTGGGAGGAAGAATGCCCCTTATATCGGTGGTCAGTGGGAGAATGAATGCCCCTTATATTGGTGGTCAGTGGGAGGAAGAATGCCCCTTATATTGGTGGTCAGTGGGAGGAAGAATGCCCCTTATATTGGTGGTCAGAGGGAGGAAGAATGCCCCTTATATTGGTGGTCAGAGGGAGGAAGAATGCCCCTTATATTGGTGGCCAGAGGGAGGAAGAATGCCCCTTATATTGGTGGTCAGAGGGAGGAAGAATGCCCCTTATATTCGTGGCCAGAGGGAGGAAGAATGCCCCTTATATTCGTGGCCAGAGGGAGGAAGAATGCCCCTTATATTCGTGGCCAGAGGGAGGAAGAATGCCCCTTATATTGGTGGCCAGAGAGAGGAAGAATGCCCCTTATATTGGTGGCCAGAGGGAGGAAGCATGCCCGTTATATTGGTGATCCGTGGGAGGAAGAATGCTCTTTACGTTGATGGCCAATGGGAGTAAGAATGTCCTCAAATTTGGCGGTCAGTGACAGGAAGAATACCCCTTATATTGGTAGACAGTTGGAGAAAGAATGTCCCTAATATTGGTGGTCAGTGGGGTGGGCCATGGCCAGCCACAATGACAAATTCTGAAGCAGGCAAAACCTTAAACATATGTTATTATAGTGTATTAAGCAGTTTGTCTGGACCACTTTTTTTTTTTAATCTCACCAAGGCTTTACACTTTAGTCAGACCAAAGAAAACCCACAAAACAGAAGAACCTCTGCTCTGCCACTTACCTGTCATTCTGTTTGTGTAGAGAATGGATGAACTGTTCCAAGTGTTTGCTAAAATTAGTAAGCTTTGCCAAAGATGATCCGCTTTCAATGCCCTTAAACCAGCTTTGTGGAAGACACTCTACAATCTGCAGAGTTAAAAAAAAAAATATATATTGTATTGGAATTAAATAATCCTTTATGAAAAGATGCACATTTCCTAGGAGGTTCAAGACTTTCTGACCAAAGTAACCGCTCCTCATTCAACAACAAATAGTGAAAACTGGGCTAGCCTTGCCTCCACCCTTCCTGTAGTTTTCTGAAGGGCTATGTACAGCACAGTGGTGATAGCACTGCTACTTTTACAAAGTAAAATCTAGGCTTGTAAAGGCATTTCATGCAAAAAAAAAAAAAAGTAAAATTTATATTCTTTGTGGAAACGTTTTTGTGCCCGGAGTTTGGCTTTAACAGCATGCTCCCTTTTTGGGATCACGTTTAGGGTGTAACATGAAATGTGGTCATATTCTCCAACCCCTAAACCACAAACTACCCCACCTCCCAGACTCCAGGCCCATAATTGAAGGTCTGTACCTCCATACAGACCTGGGGCCGGGAATAAACAATGCAGAGTGAATGAAGGAAGGGACTCCTTAGAAGGTCGGTCACTGAAGTAGTCCAACACCGTCAGTGAAAAACCTCCTTCAGTGAAAACCACCCCCTCTGAGAGTAGGGGCACTTACCATATCCTATTGACCCTCTATCTCTAGAGAGGTAAATCAGGCAGGTATATGCATAACCTTTAGACCTCTATCACATAGACGAGAGTGCACACCCATGGGAGGGCCGTGTTTTTCCTGCACAGGTATATGCATAACCTTTAGACCTCTATCACATGGACGTAAGTGCACACCCATGGGAGGGCAGTGTTTTGCCTGCACAGGTATATGCATAACCTTTAGACCTCTATCACATAGTCATAAGTGCACACCCATGGGAGGGCAGTGTTTTGCCTGCACAGGAGTTTTGTGCATCTGCGTGCAGACAGTCCCAATTTTGTCAACTGGGACACAGCAGCTGCTCCGAAATGGACATTTGCATGGGTGGGGGGTCTGTGTTCCTGAACGCACGCAACAGTGTGAATTCAGGGACACACCCGCACCCACATGGATGTCAAATTGGGAGCAGCCGCTGTGTCCATGCAGCTGCTGCAACCCAATTGACGTCAATAGGACTGCCTGCACGCAGATTCACAGAACACCTGTGTAGACAAAGCAGTCCTCACACAGGTGTGCACTTAAGCACGTCCATGTGCACCCTGTGCAGGCAAAACATGGCCCCCACATGGGAATACACTTAAGTACAGCCCTACTCTATTTCCAATATTTTCTCTGTGAAATGCTACCTGTGGTCCTCTATAACTAGAATAAACAAACAGGAAAAGGACAGAGAAAGGGGAGACATTTACCTTGCTGCACTTGGTGACTGCATCACTATTTGGCTCGGCATTAAGCAGTACCAGCAGGAGGTATCGGTTTAGAAGCTTGTCAAGAGACAGTTCCTGAAGAGTTTCTTCTTCAAGAAATCCATCCCAGCGTGTCACGTTGCCCAACAACTGAGGAGACAAGTAAAAAGAGTCATCGTGTGGCATTAGAGACTTCTGAGGATAGCAACAAAGATGGGTAACAGTCAGGGTTTTTTCTGGGGACTACAATGGCAAGAGCTCTCTATTACATTATGTAACATGAAGCCCATCCTCCTATACATTCCTACTGGCCCTTCAATATTATCAGCAGCCTCAATGGCCAACATCAATGTGTAGTATGCAGGAAGGGGCTGGCGAACTTCTGCATTATCAAGAAGTGCCATGCCTGTCTGAATGGTCTGAGATTTGGATTTGACAAGAAGCTGCTGAACCTCTAGGTATAACGGTTGAGGGTAAAAACTTTTTTTTTTTTTTTATGTATTTTATATACAAAAAATATATATAATTTTTTTTTTCAGTAGAACATACATATATAGATCTACACACACTTTGAAAACACATCAGATCTCAATGGGGTAAAATATCATGCTGGATATCTATTCTGGGTAATGTGTTAGGAACGAAAAGGATGCCACATTGTTTGATGGAAATAAAAATTATCAACAAATAGAGGGTCGAATTCAAAGACAAAAATCCCTGAAAATCAAAGTGAAAAAAATCATGCAGCAGGCTAGTCCATTCTGCTGAAATTTTATTGCAGCAACTCAAAATTGTACTTTGGTAGCTTGTATTGCCCCCACGTGCCTGTATGCATGCCTGACAACGTCGGGGTCGGTCCTAATGAGACGACGGATGGTGTCCTGGGGCATTTCCTCCCAGATCTGGACCAGGGCATCACTGAGCTCCTGATCAGACTTAAGTGCAACCTGGCGGTGTTGGATGGACCGAAACAATGTCCCAATGGTGTTCTACTAGAATTAGGTCAGACGAGCATGGGGGCCATTCAATGGTATCAATTCCTTCATCCTCCAGGACATGGCTGCATACTCTCACCACATGAGGCCGGACATTGTTGTACACCAGGAGGAACCCAGGACCCACTGCACTAGCATAGGGTCTGACAATAGGACCAAGGATTCCATTACAATACCTAATGGCAGTGTCAGAGTGCCATTGTCTAGCCTGTAGAGGTCTGTGCGTCCCTCCATGGATATGCCTCCCCAGACCATCAATGACCCACCACCAAACCGATCATGCTGAACGATGTTACAGGCAGCATGCCCTTCTCTACGGCTTCTCCAGACCCATTCACATCTGTCACATATGCTCAGGGTGACCCTGCTCTAATCTATAAAAAAAGCACATGGCGCCAGTGGCAGACCTGCCAATTCTGGTGTTCAATGACAAATGCCAGTTGAGCTCCACAGTGCCGGGCAGTGAGCACAGGGCCCACTAGAGTACGTCGGGCCCTCAGGCTACCCTTATGAGGTCTTTTTCTGATTGTTTGGTTAGAGACATTCACACCAGTGGCCTGCTGGAGGTCATTTTGTAGGGCTCTGGCAGTGCTCATCCTGTTGCTCCTTGCACAAAAGATCAGATACTGGTCCATCTAAGGGGTTAAGGACCTTCTACGGCCAGCTCTCCTAGGGGAACTGCATGTCTCCTGGAACCTCCTCCATGCTCTTGAGAGTGTGCTGGGAGACAAGGCAATATATATATATATATATATACACACACACATACACACATATATATATATATATATATATATATATATATATATATATATATATATATATATATATATATACACACACACACACATACACACACATATACACACACACACACACACAATATTACCAAAAGTATTGGGACACCAGGCTTTACATGTGCATGAACTTCAAAGGGCTTCCAGTCTTGGTCTGTACGGTTCAATATTGAGTTGGCCCACGCTTTGCAGCTTTAACAGCTTCAACTCTTCTGGGAAGGCTATCCACAGTGTTTAGGAGTGTGTCTATGGGAATGTTTGACCATTCATCGAGAAACACATTTGTGTGTATTCACAATTACAAGCAAACAGATCACAGGTGAGGATGGTTACCTTTAAAGACTTAAGCCCCGGAAGATTTTACCCACTTCCTGACCAGGGCCTATTTTGCGATTCGGCACTGCGTGACTTTAACGGACAATTGCGCGGTCATGCGACGCTGTACCCAAATGAAATTGACGTCCTTTATTCCCCACAAACAAAGCTTTCTTTTAGTGGTATTTTATCACCTGTGCAATTTTAAGATCATGCGCTATAAACAAAATAAGAGCGACAATTTTGCAAAAATAACAATATTTTTCACATTTTTTTATATGAAATCCCCCCCCCCCCCAAAAAAAATGTAAAAATCAAAATTTAACATTTTTGGCTAATTTGTTTTCTGCTACATATGTTTGGTAAAAAAAAAAAAACCTCAAAAAGCGTATTTTGATTGGTTTGCGCAAAAGTTATTGCGTTTACTAAGGGAAAGATTTGTCATTTTTCTTTTTTTTTTTTTTGACTGACATTTTTGTCACTTTTGGGGTTACCAGTGACATTACTACAGTAATTAGTGCTATACATATGCACTGTTACTGTAAAAATGACACTGGCAGGGAAGGGGTTAACTTTATTTGAGAAGGAGGGGTTAAGTGTGTCCCTAGGGGCGTGCTTCTAACTGTGATTGGATGTGGCTTTTCATGTAACAGTAGAGATCAACGGTCCTACATAGCAGGACCGTATGATCTCTTCTGTTACACAGGGGAGAATGACAAGCAGGTTTGTTTACATTAGCCGCCTGCCTTTCTCCTGGTGTAACCGACGATCGCGAGTGACCGGCGGACATCAGGTCCATGAGCGAGTGGGAGCGCGCCTCCAGCGGCGCACGCTCGCTCCCTAGAGGCTCACAGGCTAGCGACGTAGTACTACGTCACTTTGCCTGTAAGGGGCTGACTGCCAACGTAAATCGTCGTTAGGCAGTCGGCAAGTGGTTAATAGCCTTTCAAACCCCTTTTCTGTCAACTTGTGTGCATGTTATCAGGCCAAAATCACCAGGGTATGTACACTTTTGATCAGGGTCATTTGGGTAGTTTCTGTTGTCATAATGATTAAAAAAAGAGTAAACACAGTTGATTGATAATAAATGGCTTTAGCCAAACACTAACCATGA
Organism: Pelophylax lessonae; assembly: GCF_965119305.1. Classification (NCBI taxonomy): domain Eukaryota; kingdom Metazoa; phylum Chordata; class Amphibia; order Anura; family Ranidae; genus Pelophylax; species Pelophylax lessonae. Next base: position 116,996,027 of record NC_138770.1, on the reverse strand, counting down.
GTGAAAGAAAAAGTTTTTGTGTTATCCTTCATATTCTCTGAAAAATGGCTGAAGAAATCATCAATTCTGAAAGCGTATGTAAACTTTTGAGCACAACTGTACATACATATATACACGCACACACACACACACAATCATTGTTTAGCAAATACAAAATTATTATGTAACAAAGGATTCCCACAACACTATGGGTTAGCTAAAGATGTAGCATAGCCCAAGCTGTGTGCATTGCTAGGGATGAGGCTGAGGTTTAGGTTCACAGAGAATCCCCAGGGTTTATGAACAAATCTTTAAAATGAGAACTTTACGGGTTTTCTGCCAGAAATAAGAAACAACCTTTAATGCAGTGAGCAGACTTTTGTGACAAGAGCCAATAAATGTAAGGAATAGATAACCTATCCCTCTTTCTATAAAGGGGGGACTCACAGCAGCCATATTGTCAGTGTGTGTTGGAGCAGGTAAGGAGAGTTGACAAATGTAGTAGGACCTACTGTTATTTTTAGGAATTCAGGAAAAAAGTGAAGGCACACTATAGGTTAAGTCCAAATAGGTGTATGTCACCTTTGGGACTTATCCCCATTACTTATATGTGACAGGTTTATTGCATTCCCAGAGGATACACTCTGGATGTGAGAGGAGAGAGTCAAACAAAAAATTCATTGGCTCCCTTCTCTCTGCTGCCCATTTACAGAAGCCTTTGTATTATGTGAAGAGTTTACATATTACAAAGGCTTATGTGGATGGGCAGAAGGAGGGGAGGGGTGGGCATAGCAGTTCCAGTGACTCTGCTCTTGAACGAAGGAGGACCACAGCAAGCAGTATCAGTGTTCATAGTATGCCTGCAGTTTTTACAAAGCAGCTGAATTCCTGAAAACAAAATTGGCATTGGTACATTTCCCCAATAGCAGTGCCTGGTTGCCCATGCCTTTAGTTGGACATTTGACAACAGTTTGCTTATTAGCCCTACAAATGGCCAGAATTCAATAAAAATATATACACCCCCCCCCCCCCCCCACTTCCATTAGCCGCCCATTGGATTTACCACAAAGTTTGTAAAGCTATGAACTGAACCCAGGCAGATTTAATCATCCCTAATACCTCATAGAATCTACTTACAGAAACTATTTTAGAATGCTTTAAATTCTAGCAATGGCAGAACAACCAACTAGCAAGCCATGCCTCCTGGGTGACCCTCACATAGAGGACACAGTGCCGACTGACCTCTAGATGATGGGAGGTAACTTACTTTCACAGCTGACCAGAATTGTCTCTCTCGAAACTTAGAATGTGGAGAGTTTCTGTCTTCTAATACCCTGTAAGACACACAAGCACAAAAAAAAAAAAAAATGTATAAAAAAAATAGAGAGCTTAATCTCGAATCATTGACTCATTTCCCACCCTTCCCCAACTATACTTCATCTGTGTCCCTTTTTCAGACCTCAAACCCATCTGTAACAAAGACTACAAGCTAACAAAGGAACCATAACGCTGCAACGAAAAATTGGATTTTTCCTACAGCTTACCTGTAAAATCAATTTCTTGAAGTACATCACGGGACACAGAGCAGCCATAATAATTACTATCTGGGTTATATGCCACCTATAGGTGAATGGACACTGCCAACCAAAAAGACAAGGAGTCTCCCTTTATATAACCCATCCCATACAGGAAGTACCATAGGTTTTTAGCAAGCAATAAACTTCCCAAACAAGAGGGGAGGGACCTCTGTGTCCCATAATGTACTCCAGGAAATGGATTTTACAAGTAAGATGTAGGAAAAACCCAATTTTCTTTATCGTACATCACGGGACACAGAGCAGCCATAATAATTATTATCTGGGACATGCCAAAGCAATGCACTTGAGGGGAGGGGGACACTGATGACAACCGCCATTGAACTGAAAGGATCTACATAGCTGCCTGCAGCACACTGCGGCCAAGCGCAGAATCCTCTTGGGCCCTAACATCTACCTGATAAAATCCAGTGACTGTATGTACTGAAAACCAAGTAGTGGCACTGCAAATCTGAGCCATAGAAGCTTGATGGCGAACTGCCCATGAAGCACATGCGGAACACATTCTGGCTGAAGTTTAAGTTACTACTTTAGTGCACTCAATCCTTGTGTTAATCTGTAATCCGTTCATCGCAATACACAGCAAAATTACCCCCACAGTAACAGAACCGGTCAGCGCCTGCATCTATCCACCCACAGTGACTCACGAACCCAGCTGCTCTGTGTCCCATCCAGCTCCTTACAGAAGCCCACACTGCTGGGAACACTTCCTCAAATGCCGCGCCGTCTACGTCCCTTACTGCGCCTGTGCGGCGGGCACGCGTGTTTCGCCAGGAAAATGCACCCGGCTCCACGTACACACTCATGCATGATGGTAAATAGGGATGTACCTGGGCGTGCCCCTGCAGCAATATACCATGGCAAGAACGGCCACCGAAGACGCCGGGTGAAAGCAGATGCGTGGGCAGGTATTAGTTCCGCTGCCCGCCAAGCTTCAGGGGGGTTGGCTGTGCAAACAATGCGAGGAATCCAGGTATGCATACCCCAGCTGAATAAACATCACTGCCCTCTAGTGGAGAGGCACCCGGTATCTGTTAAATATCATATAAGTAACAGTGTATCTCATTTAAAATAACCTTACTTACCAATCCCGCCGCAGAACTTATAGCTTATAGCCAGAATCCAACCTTTATCCATCATGGCGGGTTCTGTCACTTGTGGACCTTCAAGGACCGGATTCCCCTATAATCTTGGGGCCACTCCCTTGGACCTGTAGGGCACCCTGTTGGATCATCAGTCTTTACCAAGGGTCAGGATCCCAGGGTTCACAGGATCCCAGGGTTCAGCACCCAAGGGGGATCGCATTACAGGCAACACCGTGCAGTCTTCCATCTACCGAGGCTCAGGTACCATCCATTTTAGTCTTCCACTTTCGGATGGATCCGATTGCCAAGCCCCTTGGATCCTGCAGGATCTTTATCCGGGACCATAGCATAACTTTAAAAAATGGAGAGCTTCTTCAACCATGACCATCACCTCTAAGGCACTGGCGAAAAAAACTGATGTACTTCCTGTATGGGAGGGGTTATATAGAGGGGGACTTCCTGTCTTTTTGGTTGCCAGTGTCCATTCACCTATAGGTGGCGCATAACCCAGACAGTAATTATTATGGCTGCTCTGTGATGTACGATAAAGAAAAACAGCTATTTGCATCCCCATTGCATCCCATTATTGGAGTTTTTACCCACCTCTAATATCAAAGTATCCCAAGAGAGCACCTTTATTTGCCAAAATGTTGGGATCTCTTTACTTTAAAAAAAAATGCTTTTATAAATTGTAAAATGTGAAAGGGCAATTGTTTAATTTTTTTTTTTTTTTACCAAACACCCCTAGGTGAGCCTTCATACATATTTTGTGGGATCTCCCTGGTTGGTAAGAGTATTGCACTTTACCAGACAGTTTTACCACTTCAAAATAACACAAACCTTTTGGGATAAAGAGGAATATAAACATCATCTTCAATGGCCTTTTTTAGCCTTGAAACCAGACAAGCAACGAGATCCTAGAATACAAGAATACATTACCAGTATAGGAATAGTGTACAAAATAATACAATTCACTTTTTGCATACACATGCAACATTACATTTTTAATTTCTCTGGCATAAAATATTACTACAAAAATTTTACAGCTTTCATACTGTTTCTACATATTAGTACAGATAGAGAATAAAAAAGTAAATGAAACCAAAAGCCTAACATAAGAATAAAACAATACACTGCTCAATCAGCTGTTATCTGAATGTGTGTACAAATATTAACCAAGTTAAATTCTAGGTGGAAAACGTGTAACCCTAAACACTTGGGAATGCAGAACTGATAAAGACAACCAGGACTTCCAGCTCTGTTGGTTAAGTGATGCATGCAGTCAGCAATCTGTCTGCGTCCCAGTTCTGGGCTGTGAAGATTCCCAAGGCCTCCTGTACATGAGCCTTCTGCATTCCATAGAAGTTATCTGGGAAGTATAAAGTACTTAACTCTTCCAAGGTCACTTTCTCCTGCATTTAGATGTACCCGCATTTACACAAGTTTATGCGTTGACTTGCAATCAAACCAGGTAAGCGATTCGGAATGGATACATTTCTTGTTTAGGTAAATGCAGCTGTATGCAGGTGAACGTCAAGGTGGACGTGTGCATTCAGTATTACATGCTTCCAGATGCCTTTAGAAATGAGCTCTAACTGCATCTGGACACAAGTTTTTTGACAGTCCCATACATGGTGCCGGCAGACATAAGAGTGAAATTACTGTAAGTGATTTGCCATTTCCATATACATGAAAATTAGTATAACCACTTGCCAACTGTGCACTGTACATTTACTTCAACAGTGCGGGCCGACTGTGCAATCATGTATATACACGTGATTCTGCATTTTCTGGAACGGGGCGCATGCTCACCCGGCTGTGCTGTGATTCGTCACAGCACATGCTGATCACACGGTACCAGCCAGTGACTGACCGCTGGCACCCGGTGATCGGGTCTCGGCCTCACGGAACACAGCTCTGTGAATTTAATAAAACACAAAGCTGTGCACAGTGACAGGGGATCTAGCTGGTTTTTCATTCCCAGCTATGCAGGGATTGAAGAAAACTAGATCCCCAATAAAAGCAGCCCATGGTACACACAAACACTGGTTAGGCACATATTTAACCCTTTGATCACCCTAGATGTTAACCCCTTCCTGACAAGTGTCATTAGTACAGTGACAGTGCATATTATTAGCACTGATCACTGTAACAATGTCACTGGTGATGTCAGTGACAGTTAGTTTCCACAAAGTGTCAGATTGCGTGCTGATCGCCTCCATTACTAGTATAAAAAAATAACTAAATAAAAATTGCAGTATATATATATATATATATATATATATCTCATAGTTTGAAGACGCTATAGCTCATGCAAAGAAATCAATATTTTATCCCCTATTGGGATTTTTTTTTTTTTTTTAAAACAAAGACGTGTAGAATACATTTTGGCCAAAATGTATTAAGAGATTTGATTTTTTAATACATTTTTATGGGATATGTTTAATAGCAGAAAGTAAAAAATATTGTTTTTTTATCAAAATTGATGGTCTTTTTTCTTTTATACTGCAAAAAAAAAATAAAAACCGCAGTGCTGATAAAATACTACTAAAAGAACGTTTTTTTTGAGGGAAAATAAATCATATAAAATTTAAATTGTGTACAGCATTGCCTGACCGCACAATTATCAGTTAAAATGATGCAGTGCCAAAAAGACAAAAATGGACTGGTCATGAAGGGAGGGCGGTAAATCTTCTGGAGGTCAAGTGGATATAGGAAGAGGTGCACACAGACGCCTCTAGCACCACCTTATTTTAATAGTAATAGCAAGTGGCCAAGGTTTTCTAGCCTGTTATATGCCCTGATTAGTGTCCATACCTTAAAGATGAATTCCAGGCATGGTATACTTTTACATAGTTACACTGGTCCACTGTAACTACAATAAATAGAGAATATATATATCTATATCTATCTACACACACACACACACACACACACACACACACAGTATCAGTCCCACCGTGCGCACCCCCCCACCATATTTCCCAGACTCCATGCACCCATCAGTGGACTCCGGACAGGTGAGATATCTGGGGTCTTTTGAACCCCTGATGTCTCATTAAAGAGAACCTGTCACCCAACCAAAAAAATGCATCAAATTGGGAAAAAATTGTTTAGTAAAAAAAAAAAAAAATTTATATATACAGTATCTCACAAAAGTGAGTACACCGCTCACATTTTTCTAAATATTTTATTATATCTTTTCATGTGACAACACTGAAGAAATGACAATTTGCTACAATGTAAAGCAGTGAGTGTACAGCTTGTATAACAATGTAAACTTGCTGTCCCCTCAAAATAACTCCACACAGCCATTAATGTCTAAACCGCTCTCAACAAAAGGTAGTACACCCCTAAGTGAAAATGTCCAAATTGGGCCCAAAGTGTCAATATTTTGTGTGGCCACCATTATTTTCCAGCACTGCCTTAGTCCTCTTGGACATGGAGTTCACCAGAGCTTCACAGGTTGCTACTGGAGTCCTCTTCCACTCCTCCATGACGACATCACGGAGCTGGTGGATGTTAGAGACCTTGCGCTCCTCCACCTTCTGTTGGAGTATGTCCCACAGATGCTCAATAGGGTTTAGGTATGGAGACATGCTTGGCCAGTCCATCCCCTTTACCCTCCGCTTCTTTATTAAAGCAGTGGTCGTCTTGGAGGGGTGTTTGGATTCAATATCAAGTTGGAATACTGCCCTGTAGGTCAGTCTATGAACTGTAGCTCCCCCAGTGCCATAGCTCACCAGTGTCGGCAGCACTCATGCAGCCCCAGACCATGACACTCCCACCACCATGCTTGACTGTAGGCAAGACACACTTGTCTCTGTACTCCTCACCTGGTTGCCGCCAAACATGCTTGACACCATCTGAACCAAAATACGTTTTCTTGTTCTCATCAGACCACGGGACATGGTTCCACTAATCCATGTCTTTAGTCTGCTTGTCTTCAGAAAACTGTTGGTGGGCTTTCTTGGGCATCATCTTTAGAAGAGGCTTCCTTCTGGGACAACAGCCATGCAGACCAATTTGATGCAGTGTGCGGCATACGGTCTGAGCACTGACAGGCTGACCCCCCACCCCTTCAACCTCTGCAGCAATGCTGGCAGCACTCATACGTCTATTTCCCAAAGACAACCTCTGGATATGACGCTGAGCACGTGCACTCAACTTCCTTGGTAAACCATGGCGAGGCCTGTTCTGAGTGGAACCTGTCCTGTTAAACCACTGTATGGCCACTGTGCTGCAGCTCAGTTTCAGTGTATTTTGCACTCTTCTTATAGCCTAGGCCATCTTTATGCAGAGCAACAATTCTTTTTTTCAGATCCTCAAGAGAGTTTTTTGCCATGAGGTGACATGTTGAACTTCCAGTGACCAGTAAAGCCCCGTACACACACGCAGATCGTCGTCATACAAACGTCGGCGGACGAAAGATCTGCCGATTGTATGCGTGTTAGTATGGTGCCTCCGACAGATGTCTGCACACAATCCGCGGACAAGAGTCTTTCTTGCAAACATGAAAATTTTTGTCTGCAGACACCAGAACGGACGATTGTTCGCCTGTCTGTACAGAAATCAGCCGACAGACCGCAGATTTGCAAGACTGGGCATGCTCAGAAAATAAAAAACACAGGGAAAGTTAACCATTACATGACATCACTTCTGCAGTCAGCTGAAGTCTGCGGACAAAATTCTTGTGCTGTCCTTGCACTTTTCAACAGACACCGACATCCCGGGGAGAAAAGACGAACATTTGTATGACGACGATCTGTGTGTGTGTACGGGGCTTAAGAGAGAGCGATAACTCCAAATTTAACACACCTGCACCCCATTCACACCTGAGACCTTGTAACACTAACGAGCCACATAACACCAGGGAGTCAAAATGGCCAATTGGGCCCAATTTGGACATGTTCACTTAAAAGTGTACTCACTTTTGTTGCCAGCGGTTTAGATATTAATGGCTGTGTGTTATTTTGAGGGGACAGCAAATTTACACTGTTATACAAGCTGTACACTCACTACTTTACATTGTAGCAAACTGTCATTTCTTCAGTATTGTTTTTTTTTTATATAGTTTGAATGACTGGGGTTGACCATCAAGTTATAGAGTCACTATCTTGGATACTATTGGGACCTATTCATGGAGTGTTATGTGCGTGGCCTTCTTTTGAATAGTTTTTTTTTTTTTTTTTTTTTATGTGCTGGTTTTCCTCAGCTATAATTCAATTCTGTCTAAATTAAAGTTGTAAAGGCAGAAAGTTTTTTTATTTTAATGCATTCTATGCATTAAGATAAAAAGCCTTCTGTGTGCAGCAGCCCCCTAATACTTACCTGAGCCCCATCTTTGTCCACGAGTCCCTCGGCCATCCAGGATGTTCCCTCCTGATTGGCTGAGACAACCACAGCGCCATTGGCTCCCACGGCTGTTAATCAAAGTCAGTTAGCCAATCAGGAGAGAGGGTGCAGAGCCAAAACCCAGCTCCGTGTCTGAATAGACACACAGGGGTGCAGCTTGGCTGCCCCGAAAGCAAGCTGCTTGCTGCGGGGGCACTCCACAGGAGGGAGGCGCCAGGAGCAGCTTAGAGACACCCAAGAAGAGAAAGATCTAAGCTGCTCTGTGCAAAACCAACTGCACAGAGCAGGTAAGTGTAACATGTTGGTTATTAAAAAAAAAAAAAAAAAAAAAGGAGACTTTACAATCACTTTAAAAATAATGAAGAGAAGCCAATATCATTTTTTTATTGTTGTGGTACATTATGTTTTTCTTATGCCATATCATTTGTATCATACGATACAAACAGCTTTGTTATGTATTCCATATCTCACCTTCACAGTCTTGCGGGACTCATTCTCCAGTACATGTGTCTTGCAGAAACACACAAGCCTTTCTGTTTGCTGTGAGGACAAAGGATCCCACACATGCTCAATAAAACCTGGAATGAATAATATGTCACCCTAAATATCAGAGGTCATCTAGCAAACAGAGGAATATTATTAATTACATAAATGTATGAGCTCATTTAAAGTGTAAGTTTAAGGAAACAGCTAAAAACACAAATTACTTGCCAAAAAATTGCATTTTTTTTAATCCAAATATACCTATCAAACGTTAATGCCAAAATCTATTCTAACCTTTCTATACTCCAGCTAGAGCAAAACAACTTGGTCAAGGACAGTCCCAGCCTCCAATTGGATCCTGAAGGAGCAATAAAGCACTGATGCATGCAACCCTCTGCTCTCCCCTGCTTCAGTACACTGTGCAATGCTGTAAAGCCTAGTTGGCCTAGCTGCCCTTTCCTCTCCTAGGCTGAATCCTGCTGCGTAAGGTACTATTTAAAAATACATTAAAGAAGGTTTTAATAAACAACGTAAAGTTTAAAATGTGCATATCTGCCCACAGTTTTCCTTAAAGAAGAAGTGTGGGAACTCAAAAAAATAAACATACATAATCACCTACAGTATATGGCTTCCACATTGGTCCAATGTTGGAGCTGTCCCTCACTGGCTCTAAGAACCAGAACTGAGCGATCACATGAGGAAAGTGAGGAAAATCTTCTCTAAGACAGTTGTCACAGTAACAAGTGTCCCTTAAGATTTCCCTTTATTCCTGTTCTGGGGGCAACTCAAAAAGTTGGATTTTCTTTCACTTTCTGGTGACATTGGTGATCAGGACAATTAGAAAGAGTGAATCTCCTGAACAGGGACACAGAGCGATAAATACCTGACACTAACCCCTAACCACTCTATCCAAAAAGGTTGTCCTGTTCTACTAAATTTAAACTATAATTGTGCTTCTATCACATAAAAATTGCTACATTATTTGCAAATTATTTTTTTTTTTGGGGTGTGTTTTTATATTGTTTAAAGAGGAAGTAAACCCTCCTCTACAACTTTTAGCTATAGGTAAGCCTATATTAAGGCTTACCTATAGGTACTGTAAATATCTCCTAAACATGCACCGTTTAGGAGATATTTACTTTGCATGCAGCCAGGGACATCACTGGCGCATGCACTCTGAAGGAACGGCAGCTGGTGCCGTTCCTTCAGAGCCCCGCGCCGTTACCGTCGTCTCCCGCGCACATGCACGGGAATGACGTCATCGCGGCTCCAGTCAATCAGATGCCTGGATGCTGAAAACCCGGACGAAGGGCGACAGAACATGTCGCCCATGGACAGGTAAGCGGTCGGCACTGCGGGGGCTTCGTTCTTAGGTAAGTATTTCAAAATGAGCTAGTATGCGATGCATACTAGCTCATTATGTGTTTTCTTTCAGGTATTCGTTTAAAAAAAAAAAAAAAATCTGAGGTTTACAAACTCTTTAAGAAAGGAAGGAAGAAATACAGCTATTAGGAGGAAGACGTTTCTTACTGAGGATTTAGACCAAGTAGAGGTTTATCAGGAGTTGTGGGAGAATGTATAGCTTGTTTAGGACTTCTCATGACTTCATAAGTTTTAGCTCTTTGCTATGAATCTAGAAAAGCAGGAAAATTATAAAATATTCCATGTTGCAATAGATACATTTCTATTCAAGGAGTACGGTATGTTGTAGCGGTTAGGGGTGACACACACAGATCTAGTGAGGGTAATTTTTCATTTACACTAAACATTTATTTTGAGAAAGAAAGAAAGTGCCTGTCAAATTAATGAATGTCATACAATGAACAATCATCTTGCTGTAAAGCAATTTCCAGATCTGCACCACACCTACTGTGTATGCACCATGTCCTTTCTTACCAAAAACTCTAGGAACTACAGTTTTCTCAATGACTGCTGACAGCACTTTGTGATCTGCATTTTCCTCTATGTTGTTTTCATGTTCTTCCTTAGCAAAGCAAAACTCTTCAAGATCACAGTACCACGGCATCTCGTCCAGATCTGTGACATCCTGGAGGAATGAGCACAGAATACAGAGTCAACATTGAAAAATATTACCAGAGACACAATAAGGAACCCAGAAAAGTTAAAAAGCTACATAGTTAGGTTGAAAAAAGACCATCCGGTTGCACACAAAAAAAAAAACAAAAAACAAAAAAAAAAAAGCAGTATTGGAAACTCCATATACACAATCCTATACCCGCTGTTGATCCAGAGGAAGGCGAAAATAAACCCCAGCAACGCATGATCCAATTTGCTACAGCAGGGGAAAAAAAATCCTTCCTGATCCCCCAAGAGGCAATCGGATATTCCCTGGATCAACTTTACCTAAAAAAAATGTTAGTATCCATTTATATTATTATGTAAACCTATGAAAGAATCCAGGCCTTTTTTAAAACAATCTAGTGAGCTAGCCAGAACCATAGTTACATAATTGAGCTATGTTGAGAACTGTTTATGGAGGCCATGATGCATTTTCTGGGGAATACATGTAGCTGAATATACCCTTATCTTAGTCTTGATGTCCAATGTCCAACAGCATTCAGACAGGGAGAATCAGTACAAGGAGGCAATCAGGTCTGTTGCAGTTCTCATGTGCTAACAAGGGGCACGTATTAGAAGGAGTGACAGAGAAATGACCTCATGAGTTTGTAGCTTCTCCTTTACCTGTCCATTCACAAAGTGGGGCAGGAAAAAGGCGTTCTAAAGTCACAGAACACATTTGTATTTTACATTAGCATTACAATTAGTTATATTTGACAATCCAATATAAGTTTATCTGAAAAAAAAATCTCCTTTCATGTTGCGAGTGTTGCCTGTCTGCTGACCATCTTTTCTACAACTTCCTGGATTCCCTGCATGCTTTGCAGCTTCTTCTCTGCGGTTTTCTTTCCATTTCTAAGAACTACATATGCCATTGTAGCTTGCTGAATGCAAGCAGTGACTATAGTGGAGCGCTTCGCTGAGGTACTGGCGAAACTGTCAGGCTTAATCTACACAGCGGAAAGGACACAGCTGCGGCGTCTCCCACTATACCACCACGGTATTCTGAAGGTTGTTAAACATATTTTGTATGGCATTTAAAGGTGCATGGATGCACCAACACATGTGAGTGCATTACCTTATGTTTTTACAAGAATTACAAGTTTTTAAAGGTATAAGCACTATTGTAAGCTTTTTATTTACATGATATGCTGGCTGTTACGTTCAGATGTGCTGATATTGGGATGTGATCACCCAGGAGTGTCAACCATGGGATACCCTGCATTTGAGCCTAACTGAATCAATTTTAAGGTGAGCGCCCAATCACAAGGGGGTGCACGGTTAAGATTGAGCTGTGACACCTCGGTCACTCACTTTGTTTGGGAAACAGTATTACATCCAGGTGGCCTGAGCACTTATAGAGGACTCTTTTATACCACTCTGCACTGATCATCACCAAAGACTTCTTTGGATAACTTATCATTTGATTTTTAAATATTGCATGGATTGATTTATAGATTTTTATCACTTGGATTTGTTGCAATAACTCATCATCTATTTGATTTTCTACATATCGCATAGATTGATTATATATATATATATATATATATATATATATATATATATATATATATATATATATAATCAATTTTTTTTTTTTTTTATCACTGGGACTTGTTGCAGTATTCACTATATACTTTGCACTTTTTGGCCTTTTAGCATTGGATTTTATTAATGATATATTGTTATACGTTTTTACATTCAGGATTCTTTGCTTGAGGGCTGATATATATATATATATATATATATATATATATATATATATATACACACACACATATACACACACACACACACATACATACACACATTTTTTATATATTTCAATACTTATTCTTTTTTACACATTTATATAGATTTTTATTTGCACAACACTATATTATTATTTATTTGCTCTTTGCACTTTTATGAGAAGTGAGGTGTCTGCGGCATTTAAAATCTGATATAGGTAGGTTGCTCGCAGGAATCCTTGTTTATTTATGACTCTAGTACTGACTCTGCCTCTTAAGACTCCTCCTCTCAGCACCTCTGTAGAACAGAAGGCAGGCTCTTTGAAATGCGCGACACAGCAGTGCGTACTCTCAGGGTATAGTAAATGCATATTGCGGAATTAAAGAAAGTAAATCTGTGGTGATCTTTACAAAGTTCACAAATGCCAATATTGTTTATATTAAAAGAAGAAGAAGGCTAGAAATAATTGAAATACAATGTGGGAAAAAATATATGATTTTACATTTTGACCACAGATACACTTTAACTACAGTAGAAAAAAAAAGTCAGGTCACCAGGCTGGCTCTGTTGTGGGGTAAGCAGGTGCAACAGCTCCCATTGTATGTATTTTATCTGTGTATTTAGCAGGTTGGTTGGAGTTCAGCTTTAACCACTAGCCCACTGGGCACTTTTACCCCATTCCTGCCCAGGCCAATTTTTAGCTTTCAGCGCTGTTGCACATTGAATGACAATTGCGTGATCACGCAACACTGTACCCACATTAAATTTTTATCATTTTTTTTCCACACAAATAGAGCTTTCTTTTGGTGGTATTTAACGACAACTGTTTTTTTTTTATTTTTTGCTAAACAAACGAAAAAAGACCAAAAATCCTGGGGAAAAAAAAAAAAAAGTCATAGTTTGTTATAAAATTTAGAAGACCGGTAATTTTTCTCCTACACTGATGTGCGTTGATGAGGCTGCACTGATGAGCAATGATGAGGCGCCACTGATAGATGGCACTAATGGGTGGCACTGATGAGGCAGCACTGGTGGGCACTGATGGGTGACACTGATTGGCACTGTTGGGACTGCACTGATAATCAGTGCCGATGTTCCTTTAACACAGACCAGTTATCGGCTCTCTTTTTCTCTCCTCACAATGTCAGCGTGAGGAAAGAAAACCCGATAACGGCTTGTGTTTACGTTCATGATCAGCTGTAATTTGACATAGCTGATCACATGGTAAAGGGCAGCTGTGATTGGCCTTTTACCCTGATCTGTTATCAGTTGAGTCCGAGGGACTCAGTGATCACAGAGAGCGTGGGGCGAGCGAGCAGCCCGATCACAGGAGGACGTCCATGGACGCCCTCCTGGAAAACTAAGCTTGCGTCGTAGATCTCTTTTGGCTTTAGCTGTGCTGTTATTTTACAGGTTGTTGTATTTGATAACTTTATAAGGCCCTGATCACACATACTATAGTGACCCATCTTTTTACCGCACTGGAAGAATGGGGGTCACCGCATGGACACAGGATATTTGTTGGCGCTATTCAAATCCTGTATGATGAGGATAAGAATAAGAATAATAGAAAAAAATTGTTTTCTATGTGTCATGTTTACACTACAGTATTGGTGTCATGTGTGGTGTGGCGAGTTGCATTAAAATTCTACATGTATGCTTTTCATTACAACCCAGTGCATGTAAATGCACATCCATGCAACTTTCCTTTAATTTGGCCCTTACAAGGACCCATAGGGCAGCCATCTTAGAGGGGAAGTAGAGAGTTTGCAATGGAAATCTGGCTAGTGAGGCGACTCAATGGCAGGGTTTATGGAAACAGATGAGTGACATAGTTAATCCTGGTAGGAAACTCCTTATAATTCATCAACCCTTGAAGTAATTTTACAAGAGAATGACAGAGCGAGGTGTATGGAAGGTGTGTTGTTTCTTCCCCCCATTTTTTTTCTTTAGGGGGGGGGGGGGGGAGTCTATAATAGGAGGTGTTATTAGTAGTTCTATGTTTCAATTTTTCAATCAAAATAAATTTTCAAAAAACTGCCCTTCACTCACACGCTGTGTGAGAAATGGATTCACTTAAAAGCGCTGATTGGCTTGCCCCAACCTCCTCATCTGCCTCCTCAGTAAAGCTAGTGCAATCACAATCATTAAGGTTATTATGTCAGACATCCCATTTGTCAATGCATCTCCAAAACATAAATGTGTTGATCTCTGTCTCATTCTGTCTTTCTACCTCACTCCTCTCAAACTACATCCATAAAAATGATTTGATGTCAGAGGAAATAACTTCCAAAATGCACAGTAATTTAACAAGCATATTATCGCTTATCAACGTGCATTAAAAGAAGGGTGTCAATGCACATCAATGGAAGGCAACACACATTTTTCAAGTGTTTGTATGCATTTTATTGCATGTTTATGTGTGAACAGGCCTTAAGTGCACCGATCAAAGACCAGCTATGACATTATTGGCATGGGAGAAAATTGACATGACTAAGGCAGTGACATCACAAACAAATAATGCAAACCAACCTCCAGAGGATTCCATCCTATCAGCTGCAAACGGACCAGTGGATTTAGAATCTTGTGAAGACAAAGGCTAATGTAAGCATCATAATAGGACTCCGAAAACCGCATTCGCCATTCATGAAATTTACACAGTACATTCTTCACTCGGCAGAAGTCTTCATGGACATCTTCCAATATGCTCCTGCACTGTACTAAGATGTTTTCTGCAGAGGAGAAAAAAAAAAAAAGAAATGACATAGAAGGATGGTCCGGACCTGTTATGCAAAACATAGATGAAAGAAATGATCAGGTAATTTGGATACTTGCCACATTAACTCATACGTTTCGGTTTGTCCTGAGAATGTGCATGCCAAGTCTGAGGGTATCTAAATAAGTGCAATTTGTAATCGCGAACTGCTTCATCAGCCATGAATCAGTCGCAACAGTATATACTACCATGTAAATAAAAGTAAGTACGCTCTATTAAGCTTGTTGAGTTTTTCAAGGCAAATGTGAGACTTTTATTTAAACAGTGCCTAGACAGAAAAGGGTACACACTTAAATGAAAATTTGCCTTTTCAATCATTTATTCAACAAAATAGTTGATAGTTGTATTGGCATCCTGTGGAAAAAATAATAACACATTTGGTCTCAGACGCTGGTATAGCCCTCTTGAGCAGATATTCCTTCCTATAACAATTCTGCATAACTGCCCACCTGTCTCGGACACTGACATTTCTGACCTCTCCTCAATTCTTTCAGTTGCCAGATGTTTCAGGGTTCCTTTGCATAAATTGGCCAATTGAACAATTTAATAGGATTTAAATCAGGGCTTTGACTAGGCTAGAGCATAACTCTTAATTTCCTGTCTTTGAGCCATCCCTTGGTGGATTTCCTAGTGATTTTAAGATCATCATGTTTAAAGATCTATTTCTGGTTCAACTTTAGACAGATAGCATCACACTCTCATCAAGCACACATTGATATGATGAAGAATTCCCAGTTGACTCAACCGTACGTTGACCAGACCCTGAAGCAGCAAAAGCATCCCCAAACTAGCATTTTTACCACCATGCTTCACAGTTGGTATGAGGCTCTTCTCCTGAAATTCAGTCTTTGGTTTGGGCCAGATAAGTCTACTGTTACTGTGACCAAACTATTCTATGTTTAAGTCCCCAGTCCATAGTACATTGTTCCAGAAGAACAGGTTTTAGTCTATATATTCACCAGAAAACTATAGACTTGCTCTAATTTTCTTTAGAAGATAGAAAATGCTTTTTCCTAGCATACTTCCCCATGCAGGTTAAATTGGGGCAATCTCTTTCTTACTATAGATACCCGCACACCAATTGAAGCAAGAATTACCTGCAGATCCTGCGATTAAATTTCAGGGTTCCTTAAGACTTCCTTTAGTTTTAAATGGTCAGCTCTTAGGTTAGATTTGCTGGGTCAGCCACTGCTGAACAGATTAGCAGTAGTTTGAAATCTACATAATCTGAAAATTATTTTACCCACAGTGGAATCATTTTAAATATTTTGGTAATCTTTTTAAATCTCTTGCCAAACTTCTAGGCATCCATAACTTTCTTTTTAGGGCCTTAGAGCGCTCTATCGAACTTGGCAAGATGAGATTACGCACATAAATGGCAAAAACAACCCTAGACCTTAAATATCTGAGGGTTAAATGAGACAGGTTCTCCCAGCCAACCTAAGGAGGTTCTAATCATAGACAACTAATTTGGAACACCTGACGCCAATTTGATGAATCCGATTTAATGCTAAATATAGAGGTGTACTTACTTCTTCCAAGTGACAAATCAGCATTTTTGTTAATTTAGATAAGGAGATTAAATACACCATACTTATTTTATATGTTATATGGTCAAGTTATAGTTATGGTTATATGGTCAAGTATATACCCTTTACTTGTAAGCATTGTTTAAATCCCATGCCTATCTGACTGCTAGATTAAATAAAAAAAAATCCCTATCCAAATACTGCAGCCCTCGCTTGTATTATTCTTCTGAAAGTGTCCACGTCGGTGCCTGCATTACAAGGACACTTAATTAAATGTCCACCGGTAGGGTCCTCTCAGGACCCAGAAATGGACGACATCATTATAATGGGGTTGTGGGTGACTGGCGATCTTGGGCTCCATTAGCGCCATTGGAGTTGCCATCCCATGCACCCAGGAATGCCAATGGTGAGGGACCTGGATTGGGTACTTGTTAAGAATATCTGGTTTCATATGGTAAGAGGAAAAAAAAAAAAATCCTAGTAGGAAAGGTTAGAGGGGTTGGGAGGGAGGGATGGATGGATAAAAAATAGTTTTAGCCCAACATGGAGCTTCAGGGTAAACTCCAGCCCCAACTTTTTTTTTTCTCTTTTGGTAGGCTGCAGAAGTTTTATTTTATCCGAATTCCTGCTGACCTAATTCAGTAATATGACATCATTACAAAGCAGGAACCTACATACTACTTTATATTGCTACAAGAGTGCCTCGGAAGGTTCAAAACTCTGGATACTCTATTATGCAATCATTGACTTGAGCTGAAACCAAAGCTTGACACTACTCACACCCGTGTGGCACTATTGGTCAGTGAGGCCAATAATTATAACAGCAGACCAATAGTGAAGTTATGGGTGCATAGGTTTTAGGGTCTAGCTCACGTTTAGTTAAGCCGAGATTAGCACCTATCAGTAAAATGTCCCTATTGTAACATTACTGTTCACAGGTACCTCGACTTTTCTGGATGCTGTTCTCTAGGTCTGTGGTCAGTTCGTCATCACTGGACATTCCTTCAAAGTGATCTTCCTCTCCAGTCTCTTCCCGCCTTTTTCGCCTCTTCCTTCTGTAGGCAGGCAAAAAGAACGAAATGCAAACTCTCAAATTCAAAGCGCTGCCAACGTCAAAACAGCAGTCCTTGTACATTACCTCCGTAGTTCACAATCCTGAAATTGCTTTTCTACTATGTCGTCGGATGTTTCCACATCACTTGTTACTCCATTTCCTGACATACAAGAGACACAACAAACACTATGTCTTAGGCAGTGAAGATAGGGATGGGGATGTTGACATTATGTTATGGGTCAAATACACTCACCGGAGAGCTTCTGAACTGCAACCGACTCATTGCGGAGATCATCCTGCCTGCGTTTCAGTAGAGTTCTGGCTCGATTTTCCAAAATCTCAAACATTTCTGCTTCTAGTTCATTAATTCGATGAATCTAGAAACAAGCATACCAACTATTAGTAAACCATTTAATCTAATAGCAAACCTGACACAAGTGCAAAGGTTTGAATGAGCCAAGGTATAGGATAGCAATCACCTCTAAAAGCTTTCCTGTCAAAATATAGTATGCAATTTCCCAAAAGTTTCTGTGGTTGGGAAGCTAGCCCCATTAGCTACTGCACCTTACTATTGGGTCATTGCTATGATGTCTGGCCTCACTGGACAATTCATAGGTGCAGAAGAGGGGGGGTCACGCCAGCTTTTTGACCATAGAAACTCATTGAAAACAGTTTTACAGGGGAGTTTCAGGGGCCCCAGGGCATGAAAAAAAGCTGGACAATGATTTTCCTTCCTCTGGATCAACTGAGTATATGGAGGGTTTATAAAAACCTTTTCTGTTGGTTGAACAAGATAAATGGATGTGAGTTTTTAATCTATGTAACTATGCAAGTATCTGGAGGTGTCTGTTGTCACATACTAATGGCTCTTTAAAGTGGAACTAAAGGCAATAAATGCACTTAAAACATAAAAAATGGCAACCCACCCTGAAAGCTTTAAAGGCAAATAAATAAATGTACATAAAATGTGCATTTATTATTATTTTTCTTAAATCAACCTGCAAAGCAGTGCAACCATGACCAGTGCAATTCCAGGCTCCTGCAGATTCTTTTTCCAGCTCCCTGTCTGTACCGAGGTACGGACTTTCAATTAGAAAGCTGGAGGAAGGGTCAAAGCAAGTTCAGTGATTACAATAGTCATGACTGAGGATGACAAGTCTGTCTGCAGAAGGGACTTGTAGTTCATTCATTCATAGATCTCAGCACAGCCACGTAAATTTCAAAAGTGACAATGGCTACAGGAAAAAGAACTGCCACAAGCTGTCACAGGGAAGGGCAGTTTGGGCATAAGGGGTCCTATGTGCCGCCCTAAATATGTGTGTAACATGTAAACATGCAACATGGTGCAAAAGGTGGAGCACCTAGCAAATCGTGTAGAGCAGCCTCTTATTTTTTTAATTTATTAAGAGGGAGCAGATACAAATGCGCATTAAATTATCAGCCCCAGCATCTCTTTGATGCCACTGTGTTGGAGTGATGTCACTTTCTATAACCGTCACCTAAGTCCTCTCACAATAAGCTGTCATAGACATGAATGTACATCATACTACCTAGTACTGCACATGCACAGGATTCCAGGTGAGGTTGGCTGTAAGTGGAAGAGACTACCCAGAAAAGAAAGCCCAGGGACTTTTCAGGAATGCAACTGGTTTCATGAGTAGTGGGATGTGAAAGGCCTGCAGGGTTTACAGTGGGGAAAATATTTGATCCCCTGCAGATTTTGCAAGTTTGTCCACTTACAAAGAAATTAAGGGTCTATAACTTTTATTATAGGTGTATTCTTAATGAAAGAAACAGAAAAATCAAGCAAAAATCCAGAAAACACACAATACTAATGTTATAAATGGAGTTGCATTTCAGTGAGTAAAGTAAGTATTTGATCCCCAAGCAAGACATGACTTAGTACTTGGTGGAAAAACCCTTATAGGCAAGCACAGAAGTAAGACGTTTCTTGTAGTTAGTGACTAGGTTTGCACACGTCTAAGGAGGAATTTTGGTCCGCTCTTATTCACAGATCTTCTTTAAATCCTTAAGGTTTCTTGGCGGTCACTTGGAAACTCGAAGTATCAGCTCCCTCCATAAATTTTCTATAGGATTAGGGGCTGGAGACTGGCTAGGCCACTCAATGACCTTAATGTGCTTCTTCTTGAGCCACTCCTTTGTTGCCTTGGTGGTATGTTTTGGGTCATTGTCATGCTAAAAGACCCATCCCAGACCTATCTTCAGTGTTCTGCCTGAGGGAAAAAGGTTCTCATCCAAGATTTAACAATAAATGGCCCCATCCATTGGCCCCTCAATGCAGCAAAGTCGGTCTGTACCTTTAGCAGAGAAACAACCCCAAAGCATATGTTTCCACCTCCGTGCTTGACTGTAGGGATGGTGTTCTTAGGGTAATAGTCAGCATTTTTCTTCCTTTAAACATGGAGCGTGCCCCTCCTCAAGAAGGCACATGTACAGTCATGCCAATGAACATGTAAATGATTCAGAGAAGGATTGGAAGAAAGTGCTGTGGTCAGATGAGGCCAAAATTTAGCTCTTTGGCATTAACTCGACTCGCTGTGTTTGGAAGAAGAAAAATGCTGACTATGACCCTAAGAACACCATCCCTACAGTCAAACACAGAGGTGGAAACATTATGCTTGAGGCGGTTTCTCTGCTAAAGGTACAGCTGACTTTGCCGCATTGAGGGGCCAATGGACAGGCCCATGCATTGTAAAATCTTGGATTATAACCTTCTTCCCTCAGCCAAACCACTGAAGATGGATAACAGATGGCTCTTCCAGCATGACAATGACCCAAAACATACCGCCAGGGCAACAAAGGAGTGGTTCAAGAAGAAGCACATCAAAAGGTCCCGGAGTGGCCTAGCCAGTCTCTAGACCTTAATTCTATAGAAAATATATAGAAGGAGCTGATACTTGGAGTTGCCAGAAGACAGCCTAGAAACCTTAAAGGATTTAGAGAAAATTTGTAAGGAAGTGGACCAAAATCCCTCCTAAGATGTGTGCAAACCAACTACAAGAAATGTCCTACCTCTGTGCTTGCCCACCAAGTACTAAGTCATGTTTTGCTTGGGCATCAAATACTTAGTTTACTCACTGAACTGCAACTTAATTTATAGCATTTTTTAAAATACACCTATGATAAAAAATGATAGACCCTTCATTTCTTTGTAAGTGGACACCCCTACAAAATCTGCAAAGGATCAAAAATTATTTTCCGCACTGTATATTTTAAATTCAAAAGATACACTATATATTAAGGAAATTATAACTATAGCGAATACTTTATAACCATATATGCTGGCTAAAAATAGATTTTCAAAATATAGGCATTTACAGTATCTCACAAAAGTGAGTACACCCTCACATTTTTGTAAATATTTTATTCTATCTTTTCATGTGACAACACTGAAGAAATGACACTTTGCTACAATGTAAAGTAGTGAGTGTACAGCTTGCATAACCGTGTAAATTTGCTGTCCCCTCAAAATAACTCAACACACAGCCATTAATGTCTAAACCGCTGGCAACAAAAGTGAGTACACCCCTAACTGACAATATCCAAACTGGGCCCAATTAGCCATTTTACCTCCCCAATTTCATGTGACTCGTTAGTGTTACAAGGTCCCAGGTGTGAATGGGGAGCAGGTGTGTTAAATTTGGTGTTCTCGCTCTCACCATCTCATTTTGGTCATTTGAAGTTCAACATGGCACCTCAATGCTGCCAGCACTGCTGCAGATTGAAGGGGGGGGGGGGGGGGCGGGTTTTAGCCTGTCAGTGCTCAGACCACATGCCGCATACTGCATCAAATTGGTCTCCATGTCTGTTGTCTCAGAAGGAAGCCTCTTCTAAAGATGATGCACAAGAAAGCCCACAGTTTGCTGAAGACAAGCAGACTAAGGACATGAATTAAGGAACCATGGTCTAATGAGACCATGGTCTAATGGTTCATGGTCTAATGAGACCAAGATGAACTTATTTGGTTAGATGGTGTCAAGCGTGTGTGGCGGTAACCAGTTGAGGAGCATAAAAACAAGTGTGTCTTGCCTACAGTCAAGCATGGTGGTGGGAGTGTCATAGTCTGGGGCTGCATGAGTGCTGCCGGCACTGGGGAGATATAGTGCATTGAGGGAACTATGAATGTCAACATGTACTGTGACATACTGAAGCAGAGCATGATCTCCTCCCTTTGGAGACTGGCCCACAGGGCAGTATTCCAACATGATAAGGACCCCAAACACACCTCCAAGACGACCACTGCCTTGATAAAGAAGGTGAGGGTAAAGGTGATGGACTGGCCAAGCTTGTCTCCAGACCTAAACCCTATAGAGCAGTGGTTCTTAACCTTGTTGGAGGTACTGAACCCCACCAGTTTCATATGCGCATTCACCGAACCCTTCTTAATTGAAAAAAAAAAATATGATTTTTTCAAATTCAAAACATAGGTATATATTTAGGTATATATTTATACATAGGTGCACAAAATGAACAAAACCATAAAAAAAAAAAAAAAAAAAAAAAGGCTCCATAGCTCAGGGGTTAGAGCACTGGTCTTGTAAACCAGGGGTCGCGAGTTCAAATCTCGCTGGGGCCTCCCTGCAAGTGTTGGCGACTGTATCTCAAAAAACAAAGCCATTAAGAACAAAGAACAAAACCATTAAAACATGGGGTGTCAGGAGGGCACACACTGGGGTGGGGGGGGTTGGGAGGGCATACCATGGGGTGTCAGGAGAGAACACACTGAGGGATAAGGTGTTGGGAGGGCATACTATGGGGTATCAGGAGGGCACACACTGGGGGGGCTGGGAGGACATACCATGGGGTGTCAGGAGGGAACACACTGGGGGGAGGTGTTGGGAGGGCATTCCATGGGGTATCAGGAGGACATACACTGGGGGGGGGGGGGGTTTGGGAGGGCATACCATGGGGTATCAGGAGGGCACACACTGGGGGGGGTTGGGAGGACATAGCATGGGGTGTCAAGAGGGAACGCACTTTGGGGAGGTGTTTGGAGGGCATACCATGGGGTGTTAGGAGGGCACACATTAGGGGGAGGTGTTGGGAGAGCATTCCATGGGGTATCAGGAGGGCACACACCAGGGGGTATTCACAATGCTTTATTGAGCTAAATGAAAAGGACATGCATTTCCATCTGTCAGCTAACAGCACCTCTATGCTAAGCTGCAGTAACTCAGCAGACGTAGCATAGAGGTGCTTGTAAACGAATCCACCATGTACAGCTAGCTTAGCCTACCTCCAGGAACATTCACTCGGCTCCCTCTGCTCAGCTGCTCACACTTCCCTCTTCCAGGCGGGCGCGATCTCCGTGGTCAGGTACATCCCGCCCACTCACGCAGCAAGCACCTGCAGGAGATAGGCTGGAAACCTGCTGGGGGAGGTACAGGGGGCGGAGTGTCAAGTGTCTATGTGTAATGGCTGTGAGTCGTCCCGACCACAGCTCTGATTTCCCGGGGTGCGCTCAGCCTCACAATCAGTAATATTTTCTCGGGGGGAGCAATTGCCCCTTTGTCCCCCCCGCCGAACCCCGGTGACTGACTCACCGAACCCCTGGGGTTCGATCGAACCCAGGTTAAGAACCACTGCTATAGAGCATCTGTGGGGCATCCTCAAACGAAAGGTGGAGGAGCGCAAGGTCTCCAGCATCCACCAGTTCCGTTATGTCGTCATGAAGGAGTGGAAGAGGACTCCAGTGGCAACCTGTGAATCTCTGGTGAACTCCATGCCCAAGAGGGTTAAGGCAGTGCTGAAAAATAATGTTGGCCACACAAAATATTGACACTTTGGACCCAATTTGGACATGTTCACTTAGGGGTGTCCTCACTTATGTTGCCAGCGGTTTATACATGAATGGCTGTGTGTTGAGTTATTTTGAGGGGACAGCAAATTTACATGTTATACAAACGGTACACTCACTACTTTACATTTTAGCAAAGTGTAATTTTTTCAGTGTTGTCACATGAAAAGATATAATAAAATATTTACACAAATGTGAGGGGTGTACTCACTTTTGTGAGATACTGTACATATGGGTTTAGTTCCAACTTTATCATACTTCGTGTTCAATGAAAATTGAATTATTATCTATGGATTGTCTCCATATTTGATAGCCTTTTCTTTTGCATGTGTGCGCTATTCTTTTTTAATATACAATGAAAATGATAGTAAAGGCAAGGTTTTAAAAGACATATTTGGTATGGAGGCCAAATAATTAAATTTTAGTCTCATCTGACCCTAACACTTTTTTCCATGTGGCCTCAGAATCCTCAAGGTGCGTTTAAGGTGGCCAGAGGAGAATAAAATTGAATTATTTGGCCTGGCCTCAACACCAAACGATATGTCTGCCAGAAATCCAATAGAGCTCACCACCCAAATAACACCATTCCTACAGTAAAGCATGGAGGTGGTAATATCCTGTTATGGGGGTGTTTCTCTGCTGCAGGGATGGGAGCACTTGTCAGGATAGAAGGAATAATGGATAGGGCAAAATATCGTCAAATTCTTGAGAAAATGCTGCTGCCCTCTGTCAGAAAGTTGTCAATGGGAAGAACCTTTACCTTCCAAATGACAATGACCCAAAGCACACAGCAAAAATTACCACACAGTGGTTGAAGAAAAAAGTGAATGTCCTTGCATGGCCTAGTCAGAGCCCAGACTTAAATCCCATTGAAAATCTGTGGAATGACTTGAAGTCTGCAGTACACAAACAGTCAATATCAAATATAACTAAACTTGAGCAGTTCTGCAAAGAAGAGTGGAAAAATATTGCAAAGTCTAGATGTGCAAAGTTAATAGAGACACATCCCCAACAGATTAAAGGCTGTAATTAAAGCAAAAGGTGGCCCAATAAAACACTGACACAAGGAGGGTGATCCTTTTTCCAGCTCAGTGATTCTGTTTTTTATTTTTTTTTCTGACATGTTGGGGTTATAGCTTTCACTTGGGTGTTATAAGTTGCACTAATAAATACACCTGGATAAAACAAATCCTGCGCCTGTTTTTAATTCAGGCTGCAAAGCAACAAAATGTGATTATTTTATAGGGAGGTTGATTCTTTTCTATACCCACTGTATATTGCTTGCTCGAAGTCCATCAGTGACCTACCTTTTCATTAAGACAATCAACAAAATTCTCCACATAAATCTTCATCTTTTTGAAAAATGTAAAACTCTGTTCACTTGATGACCTTTCCAGTTTTTCAAGTACATTTTTAGAATTCTCTAGGTCATGTGTATATTTTTCATTTTCAAGCAGATGAGAGCGATACACCTCCTGAATGGAGGCTATTCTGGGAAAACAGCAAGAAAAAAAGAAGGAAAAAATTATAGTGAATATTGACGGCTTCCAAAAAAATTCCAGTTTCAATGGAAAGTTCATTGGAGAATCTTTTCATTGAGCTTCTGTCTGTCAAACCCAAAACAAAGAGGTCTAAACCTTTACATACAAAAGTGCTAAGCTCATTGGAGTACTACTAAAAACTGTGGAGATTTCAGCTTGATAATTTCACTCCAAGTGGAATTCAAGATCAAATGTAGAATTGCAGCCCCTATTCTGGTAAAAATTCTCTAGTGCTACCACAAGGAAAG
This sequence comes from Pelophylax lessonae, assembly GCF_965119305.1. Lineage (NCBI taxonomy): Eukaryota > Metazoa > Chordata > Amphibia > Anura > Ranidae > Pelophylax > Pelophylax lessonae. Next base: position 116,970,754 of record NC_138770.1, on the reverse strand, counting down.
GTCCAAGCAGCTGGGGATTTGCACTTCTTCTACAACTCTGATTCTCCATCTATCCATGCTTTTCTATCTTGCCAACTTCGCTTTAAGTAAGCCTGTACTCATAAATCACTACGGAAATAAAGTGCCATCATCCCTTTAGTCCCTCTACCCTGACCTAATTGAACCCACCTTTCTCCTCCATAGGTGTATACTTACCTCAATATGACGGTCGTTAGTAATTTTTATATCCAGCAGGTTTTGTGGTCCTGCTCATTATAGCCTAATAGACTTAAATGGGCAGCGTCCTAAGGCTTGACACAAAGAGTAAAGACAACATAGAAGCCTATGGGGCTGTAATGCCCCGATGCAAGAAGTACACACTTGTTGAATGGGGGTAATATGGAGCGGGAGAGTGGATGAGGGTAAAGGGTCAAAATCATCAGGGTAAAAGGGGGCACAGGAATAAATGCACATTGTTTTAAAGTGCACTTATCCTTTAAATTAGAAGATATGATGTAAAAATACCTTGTTGTCAGCTTCTTTTTTATGTCCTCCATAGTGACCGGTGGCAGCCTTGGCACTACATGTCTTTTTACTTGAGGTCGATTGTGTCCACGCAGGGTATGCTCACTCATAGCCTAGCAGAAGAAAGACAAGAATTTATAACTCTACTAAAATAAGAGAATAATTGTTTCACTGTATAGCTTACAATCACATAAAAATACTGGATTAACCCCTTGCCGCTGCCCCCCCCCCCCCTCCAGCCCTTAAGGAGGATCTGCTGGGAGGAGGAGGTGGGCTTTCTGATCATGTGACTGATGCGATTGGCTGAGAGTGATCGGAAGCTCCTGATGCATATTTGCCTGTGACAGCTCAGTTAATGTGCTAAAAGCATGCAGTGAACCTGCTCTCAATACAGCAAAGCTGTTTCCCATGGTCGCATATGTACAGCGGCTTGGCAATAAAGCCCACCCAGCTGCTATATATATGCGTACAGCCAGTGGGAACAAGCTAATAAAAGCAAATACTTTTCAGTACATTTGCTAATTGCAGGCCTTTATTTTATATTCCTGGTACACATAACTTAAAAGTTTACTTTCATAAAATGTTTGTAATTGTATTGACAGAAAAAACAAGTTGTACCGCCAGGATCTTAAAGCTTATATATACTGCTTGAATTTGACATGGCCGTCCCTAGGCACAGAAGGAGATAATCCACTTCCTTCCTGTACTGAAAAGGGGTCTTGGAGGGTAATCTCACAGAAAATGTTACTAGCTACTCCCAGTGAAGCCAGGTAGGTAAGCAGTGGGTGGAAGAAAAGGATAGCGAGAAAAACAGAAGCCTACCTCACCCAAGTTCCAGGTGAATGCATCTAATCCGCCTGGAGGAAACCAAAAAACTGAGGGACTTCCTTTTAACTACTTGCCAACCACCCTATAGCAGAGTTTTACTGCTATAGGGTGGCGGCTGTGCGCAGGATCACATAAATATACACGCGAGCCCGGACATCAGGGTCGCAGGCACGAATGCGCGCCACCGCCAGCTCGCTCCCACTGTGATCATACACAGCGGGAGCCGATCTGTCGGTTCTGCAGACCCGATGTCCGCCGGCACCCACCGATCGTTCTGTACACAGGCAGAACGTCAATCTTCTTATGTAAACAAGGTAGATTGCCATTCTGTCGGCACAGAAGGCATGGATCCTGTGTTTCTGCAAAACAGGAACATGGATCCATGCCTTTCTCTAGGAAAAGCACCTCCGCCACAGTAAGAAAACACAAGCTAGGCAGACAGTTAACCCTTTAACCAACCCTGATATTAACCAATTTCCAGTCAGTGTCATTAGTACAGTGAAAGTGCATATTTTCTTTAGCACTGATCACTGCATTGGTGTCACTGGTTCGCAAAAAAGTGTCAGTGTCCGATTTGTCCGCCACAATATCGCAGTCTCGCTATAAGTCGCTGATTGGCGCCATTACTAGTAAAAAATAAAAATAAATAAAAAAGTACATCAATATATACATAGATTGTAGACGCAATAACTTTTGCGCAAACCAAAATATGTAGCAGAATACATATTAGCCTAAACCTATGAAGAAATTAGATTTTTTTTTACATTTTTTTTTTATTGGATAGGTTTTTTTGCTTATAGAGCAAAAAGTAAAAAACACAGGGATGACCATATACCACCAAAAGAAAACTTTTTTTTTTTTTTTTTTAACCACAAATAGACGACAACATACGCTTATTTGGGTACAGTATCACATGACCACAAAATTGTCAGTCAAAGTAACGCAGTGCTGTGTAAAAATGGCCTTGTCATAACGAGGGGTGAATCTTCCGGAGCTGAAATGGTTGTAGTGTATTTGGTGATGCGTTCCTGTTGGAGGAGGTGCCTTTATCTCATGGGCTGTCTTGGAAGACAGTTTGAAAAAATTTTTTAAAGAACAAACCCATGTGACAAACGAATGGTCTATTATTGCAGAAAGAAAAAGAGCCTGGTTCAGCTGCAAAGGGGTCCCTGATCATGCCAGAGACTCACTGGAGACAAGTGGGTGATGTCCACAAAAGGGAGCATCCTTGACTTAGTAAGCACTACCTTTTCAGGAGACTATTTGCTGCAGGAGCAGCACGTGTCCACAGATGTACAAGGAGCAGGTGTCCAAGTCTGTCTGGCTTTGTAAACAGGCACTCTGACCAGGTCGACATCTGAGGGAAAAGTTCAGTCTGTGCTACAGCAGGCTGAGGGTCCAGCCACATGTGTCAAGCACAAGACCCACGGGCTAAATCCGGCCTGCCAGGCCTTTTCATGTGGCCCTCAAACCCAAGAGTTTTTTCAGCTGGAAGGCGGTGGAACTCCGGTACTCGCTCCCCACTGTCACTTATAAATACAGAAACCTTCTGCTTCTTCTCTCGGCAGTCCTCACAGATCCCTACACTTATGGCAGCGACAAGGGAGATGCAGGTGCAGTGTGGGGTGGGGGGGCATCCTGTGGTAAGCTGCACTATGTACATGGCGCACCCCTAAAACTGCACTCTGTACGTAGCACACCCCTGATTTCTGTACTCTATAAAGCATATCCCTGAACTCTGCACATAACACACTCCTGGTATTTATTGCTCCCTTTAAGATCCTCCCACTGATTAATTTGGCCACACTCACCGTTCAATGCAGTTCGTCCGGAGAGGGGGGTGGCCTGTGGTTGAGTGTCTGCTTATGTCAGTAGACAGACCTAACAGCCAGGAAGCTGAACACTTATTTTGTATCTGTGTGATGCAGAGAACTTCTTCAAGGGTAAACCTTGTGTAAAGGCACTTCTGTCGATGACTAAAAATGGGCAGGAGCCCTACATGTATGTTTCTGAGTGAATCTAGTTCCGTGAAAACTCTCAGCTGCAATACTTCACACCAGATAATTAGAAACAAGTAATAAACAGTTCATCGGGTATAGAAAAGGTGAAATGCAGACCTGTGGATGTTTGACAGCTTTTCTTATCTGCTGCTCTTCCCACCGGTCCTGCTCATCATCGTCTTCTTGGTTTTCATTGCCCGAGTCACTGCTCGATGCTGCAACACAAACAGTTTATGTGCTTTTTTACTCTGCTGTAACCACTACAGTATGTGCATTATTTAGCATGACACTGGCCTCATGTTAGCAACTTTATTCCTTATGGATTGGTATCCTCTCCTGCAACAATCAGGTAAAAAGGGTGACCGACTCCAGGCATTACAGCAATCAAACGCAACTATTTTCTATGAGCAATACCATGGCCAGGAAGTCAACTTGTACAGAAAAGGCTTTGAAGGATCAGGAATTTTTACACAACTATGAGTTTTCCGATACTTGATAAGAAGACAACCTGGAAGATAGGACATTGGCTTTAAAATGGATCAGCAATTTGGCTACTGCTGCAATATAACCAATAAGTGTATAATTTGGCAAAATAACCAATAAGTGCACAAGTTGAAAAGGATTGTCCCTATCAGGCATGATTATGTTTGTTTTTTGTATATGTTCGAAGATAAGCTTTATTATTTTTAGATAAATGTTCTTTAAGGCTTCTTGAACACTGCAGCTTGAAAAAACTCAGCACAGCTTCCTTTTTTTTTTTTGACTGAGCTAAAATACAGCCTATTCATTGTAATGTGCCCATGTACACAGACGCAAACAAGAAAAAAAAAGAAAGAAAAATCTGCTTTATTGGTCATTTATTTACGCCTTATGTGCAGAAATGTGAGCAAATGCCCATTTACATATTATGCAGAACAAGAACGCGAGAATACGCTTTCGTGCATTTGCAAGCGCAATTGCAAAAATGCATACACGCGAAAAAGCTTGTAAATACATAAAAAAAAAAAAAAGTCTGAAAAAGTAGATGCTCAAACCGGAGTATGATGTGCAAGAGGCGTTACTTTATCCAGAAGATTTAGCCGGTTGTATCATGTATACATACAGTGTACTGTATTTAATACTGGGTTTTGTTTGGCAAAATGTAATTTAAAATATCTTCAGTTTTCATGGGTTCCTGAACCTGAACTACAACACCTAAAAGAAAATGTCAAACAGCACTGCTGAGCACCAGTACCCCAGACACAAACAGGATATGTTGGTTAAACAGCTGAACTTATGGGCTATGTTTCTTGCCAATCAACAGGAAGTAAATGTATTTGTTTTTCACACTCCCTTTAAACATGGAATATTTATTTAAACTCCAATTCAAGTTTTTGCCTGTATTCCTATGGGGAAGGTTCATCCACACTATTGGTCCTGGAGATCTTTGTCTGAGGTACAAAAAGTGAGGGGAAATCTAACATTTTAAAGTGGTCAAGAGGTGACAATTATCTGAAAGGGGATATTCTCTAGCTGTGAAGAGATATCCTTTTTCCACCTGCCATGCCTGTGGCACAGGAAGTGAAACAACCGTAAGGGTCCTTTCACATGGGCAGACCGATCGGATCCACCTTTCATTTTTTCAGGTAGACCTGATCGGACCATCCATTGCCGTCTATGGAGCGGAAGGCGTCAATGAACGTGTCCGTTGACACCTGCCAACATTCGATCCTATCTGCTAAAAACAGACAGATGGGTATCGGATTGGATGGCAGTCAGGAGTAAGAGCCGGTTCACATATATTCGATGTCAGACATTGCATGTGATTCGGAGCACACTGCTTTGCAAATCACATGCAATGTCTGTGCGATGCGAATTCAGCCATACAGATTGTATGGCTGAATTTGCATCACATTCGGACACAACTCGCATAGGACCTTTTTTTGGGTCCGCACCAGAATCGGATCGCATGGGTGTTCACACCTATGCGATCCAATTCATGTCCAAACTGACAGTTTGCACTGTGATATGCGAACTGGGGGTATCATTAACTTTGTATTGACACCCCCAGCGATTCCCATATGGCAGTGTGAACTGCCTACGAGTTGAATGCGATGCGGGAAGAAACCGCAGTGGATTCGTAGGGTTCCCGCATCGCATATGTGTGAACTGGGACTAGAACAGGTAGTCCATAGAGGAGAGCAGGCTGTGCCTGTTCTGCATAAGCAGAGTGGACACAGACCAGCCACCTGCCTGCTCAGTAAGGATCAGCGGGTAGATTCCCCGCTGAGCTGGCGGAGTCCACCCCATGTGAAAGGGGCCTAATAGGGGTCTTATCCATCCCCTATCAAAAACAAAAAGCTTTGGCCAACCATGCTTTATAAGTTTACTGCTTCAGCCTCACCAACTCTAAACAAACCGTTTTTTTTTTTGGACTTTGGACAACAGTAGAATTCCAGTAGCTTCTTTTGCACTTAAAGTACAACAAAAAGACAAAACTTTTTTTGTAGTTTTAGCTAGAGGAGAGATGGATTAGAACACCCATCAGTTTTTTTTTGTGGTCTGGGCCCTTATTAGGGAGGTTCACCTTCTCTATTTGTCTTGTTTTTCATCTTCATTGAAAGTGAAAGAAAATCCCAAATGTTGGGCTGTCCCGAAAAAAGTAATAGCAGGACAATCTTCCAATGGGGACACTAGTTTTGGTGACTTGGCGGACTCAAAGAGATTTCATTAATTTGCAGAGATTTCTTCTTGCTTCCGGTTTTGGCTATGGGACAGGAAGTAAAGGTAAATCTCCCAAATGAGATAAGATGGCAAAAATCTTACGATGGTATCAGTTAAGACAGCTTTCATAGGGAAACATTAAATTTGACATGTCAAGCGACTTTGGGTCTTACAAGACAGATCCCATGTCGCAGCAGTGTGAACCTTACTCTATCCAAAATTATTTTAGTTTTACTTTAATAGAGAGGAAAACTGTGATCACTTGTGTATGGTACATGCAGCAGGAATCTTACCCATTTCTTCAGCCATCTGCTCATTTAAAGTTTTCACCCCAGGGGTAAACTTGATCCTCCTCTCATGATCATCCAGCTCATTGTCGCTTTCTGACTGGCTAGACTGGCTGGAATCTGAGGCTTCATGAGGCACATGCAACGATATGAAATCTCCTTTTGTCCGCGCCCGTTTCCGCTGTCTGCGAGCTGCCCGAATTTTCTTAGCATCTGGGATTTCACCTGCGCTGAACAGATATTGCATAAAGATTTCAAGCCATGTCTAAACTATAAAAAAGGAACTCCTTTTAGGCATATACAGTATATTCAATATCAGTAAACGGGTGAAATGTTCCTTGGACACCACAAATGTAAAGATATAATGTAAAAAATAGTGTCCCAATTAGTCTGTATGAGAAGATAGGGTCTCTCAATAGCAGTACTCCCAGTGCCTCATAAAATAGTCAGCTGTAAATACGAGAGATAAGTCCAGGAGGTGGCATGCACCTCACTGGACATACCTCATAGAAAGCCAACATATTTTACAAAGTGGCTGGATTCCTGGTGTTCTGTTTTAAACTTGCTGCAGGATATATTGAATTACGTTTTAAGACATGTATAATAGAAATGAAATACACACACAGCAAAAAAAAAAAATAAAAATAAAAAAAATGAGATATATATATATATATATATATATATATATATATATATATATATATTGGCTGGACTGGTCTGACATTTCAAACACATCTACACGCAGCTTTGCATCCCTATACACATGCAACTACACTGGTGAGGTTAGCTACAGACCTGACTGTGATGGTTGAGATGGAGAAGCAGATGAAGATGTACTAGTGCTTGCAGATCCCGGTGACTCTTCCTTATAACATTCCACGTCTTCAGGTTCACTGTGCTCCTGTTCTGAATCACTGCTGCCTTGTGAATCTTAACAATATGAATTGCTATTAGAATTATTATACAGGATTTATATAGCGCCAACAGTTCATGCAGCACTTAACATTATAAAGGGGGACAGTACAATTACAATACAGAAGGAATAGGAGGCTATGATTATTCATGTGTACATTTAGATCCAACACTAAGAAGCGCTTCTCACTATTTCCCCCCTTATACTGAAATAAAACTTTAGGTCACGTCCTGCTGGGGAAGACGTCCCTCTCTCACAGGCAATAGATTAAAATCAAACGCCAGGCAAAAATCTAAACATACAGATAAAATACACATATAGAAACGGTTTTACCTGCCAAAGGATTTGTATTTCTGTCCATCCATTTCATAAATTTGCACAGCTCTGCCTAATCTTTCTCTGCTGTACTTTAGCCTTCACTTACAGGTCCCCCTCCCCTACCCAGTGACTTGAAAGAGAAAGGAAAAGTGGCAGAACATTTCTATGCAGCTCTGCTCTCTTCTCCTTTCAGCATACTTCTTACACTACATCACACCTGATTCTTGTGCTGCTTCTCCTTTTCCCAGCCCAGGCTCTGTTCTATAGGGGCTTAAGAGAGGCTGATACAAAGTCACATGTGGATACTTACACTGCTTGTAGTAAACAAATACATTTAATGTATTACTTACTGATCATTACTGATCATTAAACTGCATTAAAAATTGTGGCTTTTTTTTTTTTTGGATGTGGCTGGAATTTAGTTTTAAAGTGGAAGTGAAGTCCACCTTTTAAATAGTAACTACCAGTAAGGCTATAATAAGGATCACCTGTAGGTACAGTGAATATCCCCTAAACTTGCACCGTTTAGGAGATAATCACACAGGATACAACTGGTGACGTCACCAGTGCATGTCCTCTGAGCGAACAGCATACCGTGCCGTAACCTCAGGGTTCCAAGCTAGGGATGGGGCTTCTGTGTGCATGCGTCTGTGATAAACTCAAAAGGAAGACTGGGTGAAGATGGAAGCACCGGGGAGAGGTGACAGTGCTGCACTGGAGGGCTACGTGTGCAGGTAGGTCTGTTCTAATGTGCTATTATGTGGTGCATACTAGTACATTATGACTTAAACCTACAGGGGGATGAATTTTTATTTTTGTGGTGGTTTACTACTGCTTTAAAGAAAATCAGATACATTTTGCTGCTCCTAACTCGTCTATTAAACCTTCACAGGTAAGTAAAATGTCATTTTCTAAACAGCCTGCCTCTCTGCCCTTTAGCAACGCATTATTATCGGTTGCAATATGAAAAATTCTTAAAGTGGAACTAAAGTCCATAAACTTCTGCTTGAACAGTCCAAGTTCCCTTGTCGGCATCTTCAGGGTGCCATCATTGATTGGCCAGCGACGGATGATGGCACTCCCACTCATGTTCAGGAGTACAGTCATTCCGGCACACAGGCTCAGTGCTGGAATGTAAACTGAGCTGCACAAGAAGTTAAAGACACACAGCTGAGCTGTGTTTAAGGGAACCCCGACTGCCTCCCATTAAAGTGGAACTAAACTCTCTCAATAATCATGAACCATTTCTAATCCTTATGCTGCTATCCTTAGTAAAGAGAGAGGAAGGTATGTTATAGTTACTGGTTTTAAACTTTTTTTTTTTTACTTTGTCAGTTGCTCCTTGGTCAAAATAATGTCATACATCCCAGGAGTCTTCATGGGCATTTTTTTTCCCTTTCATCTCAGCTAAGCAAACCATCCTGCCTGCCTGAGCTAGGGGCAGATGGATTCCAGGAAGTAAATGCTACATGAATCATCTGCCATCACTCAACATGGCTGCAGCTAGAAATGCCAGGGGGTGTTATTAAAAGTGATTTCCCAGCAAAATAAAGCATGGAGACATTGATGGATAGGCGAGTTTGCTTTGAATACTAAGAAGGAATTATATAGCACTTTCAGTTTGTGATGCTCAGATAAAGTTATTTCCTCTTTAAGCTGCAGTCAAGGGTGTTTGCATGCTGCAGTCACGATGCTTTGCGTCTACAACAAAAACGATTGCTCCTGTTGCCTTCGGCGGGCAGTGACACTGCTTATGTGATGCAGCATTTACGAAGATAAAACAGGCAGTGAGGAGGCGCCATGTCACCTCCTTCCTGTCTGTCAAACACCTCTGAAAAGCAATCTGAATGCAGATCCCTTTTTTGAGTTGCACATCTTAACATAGCCCAAGGTTTTTGTTTTTTCTAAACGGGCCCACTTAATTTCAGCCAGAGTCAAGTTACATACTTTGACCTGGCCCTTTGCCCCCTTGATTGATAAGGGTGGTGACCCATCACATTAAATGTGGAGGCTTAGGGGTGGGGCCTTCAAAGAGGTTGTAAACCACTGCAGTAAAAAAAAAAAAAAAAAAGGGAAAATCTCCCCTGCATTGCATACTAATACATTATGACTTACCTTAGAACGAAGCCCACTAGCGACACATTCGCTGTCACCACTGACAGGGCTTCCACCTCTTACCAGTCTTCCTTCTGGGTTCGCTGACTCCGGCGCATGCAAGCAGGACCCCTTGGTCCTGGCATGGTGCTCTGAAGGTCCCGCACGGTATGCCAGACCGTCAGAGCGCATGCACCGGTGGCGTCACGGGCTGCATCCAGTGTGAATATCTCCTAAACAATGCCCGTTTAGGAGATATTCATTTTACCTACAGGTAAGCCTTATTATAGTTAACTGAACAAAAACAAGTAGAACAGAAAGTGTTTAAGAGGCGTCTAACAGAAAGAGACCTCTATTTATATTGACATTACATTATATGAAGTGGGGCTCTATGGTCAGAAGAAACCATGTACAAAAACCTACAGATAAGACAAAACTGCATAAAGTACCATAACGATGAGCCTCCAGGGTATCGTAGCAAAAACAATCTATAAAAGTAATAATTATATTTAAAATACATTAAGCAAAAATGAAAAACAGAACCAGAAAAACAGAACCACCCCCCCATCACCAATCAATAAAACAGACAACGTTGTCTATTAAACCAAAAAGGTGCGCCGGACACCATACTCACATAAACACTACTCAAACATCTCTCTAATGACTGTTTAACGGATCAGCTGGTTGTCAGCTGAATGGATATATCACTCTGTCTTTATCCTCCGCTCTTTGCTCAAAGGCGCTGCACCTGATCATCAGTTGTTTGCTGAGATTTGCTATTTGCTGCTTTTCATCTGCTACCGCTTAGTTGCTATTTGCCATCTACAGGCTTTTTTGATTGCTCCCGCTATGCTTATACGTATGCACAGTCAAGGACTAGGAATATATAGATCTATTTCATATGACTGGGGATATCTGGCTCTAAGTGGCATATATTTCCTCATGACATGATATTTGCAGTCTAATGGCCCGTACACACGCACCGATTGTTGGCCGTAAATTTTCGGCCAACGTCCGATCAGCCGATTGTCGGCTTGTTAATATGATGCTTCCAACAACCGGCTGCGACTTTTCGGCCGAACAAAATCTGGTGTGCATGCTACAAAATTTTTGTTGGCCGTCAACAGAACGGCCGATTTTCCGTCAGTCAGTATAGATTTCGGCAGACAAAAATCAGATGAGCAAGACTGGGCATGCTCAGAGGAGAAAAAACACACGGAAAGTAAACCAGAACATGACATCACTTCTGAAGTTGGTTGTTGTTGGCCGAAAAAATTTGTGTGCAGTCTAGAGCACATTTCAACCAACACAACAACACTGGACAAAAGACGGCCGATCGGTCGGCCAACAATAGGTGCAACGGAGTCCGTTCTGCACAGCGGGGGATCGATCCGCTGATCCCCACTGAGCAGGTGGGTGACAGCTCCATCTCCGCTCTGTGTGTGGAGATGGAGCTGTCAGATCCCCGCTGTCCTCTATGGGGAGATCAGATGAGAACGGACCGCCTGTCCGTTCTCATCCGATCCTCCAGACGGATGGAAAATAGGGTTTCAATCCGTCCGGATTTCACAGACAGGATCGGAATCGGATAGCAGCGGGTGTCAGCGGAGATGTCTCCGCTGCCCCATAGGGATGCATGGAGCACCCGATCAGGTCCGCCTAAAAGACTGACAGGCGGATTGGATCACCCGTGTGAAAGGGGCCTTAGGGAAGAGTTCTTCAAGCCAATTAATCCAGCCTGGCTACTATGCAATCTTTTTCTGTGTTCCTTTAGTTTGAAATTCTATCCACCCGGGGGACTCAACACACTGATGCAGCAGAAGTGACTGACTATTCATTCAATATTTGTAGACCCGCAGTAGTGGGCATATCCACATGTTGGTCTGTATCTGTTGCGTTGCCAGTGTGTTTTGAGCCCCAGATTGATTTAGATACACTCACCTATCTCCTACAGCAGGGGTGGGGAACCTCCGGCCCGTGGGCCGCATGCGGCCCGCACCATCCTTCTGGCCGGCCCGCACAATTGTTGCGATCCGACCCCCCCCCCCCCCCCTGTGCCGCTGTGTCAGAAGGAGCCGATGGCTCCGTTCTGACACTGTGAATCTCCGAAAAGGGTGGACCCGAGGTGCAGAGCAGTGCGCCTCGAGCCGCCCATTTGTGTGACAATAGCGAATTAAAATTCGCTACTGTCTCACGAATCCGCCTCCTCCTCAGCCAATGTCATTGGCCAAGGAGGAGGTGGGAGGCGGGACGCGGGAGGACTCGAAGAGATGAAGAGAGGAAGCTGCCCGCCGCTACAACAGGTAAGTCAAGTGCACTGGGGCTTGGCACGCTGTTCACTCTGCATTGTGGTCAATCCCTCCGCATTGAAAGGGGGCACACTGTGGGCACTCCGCATTGAAAGGGGGCACGCTCTGGGCACTCCGCATTGAAAGGGGGCACGCTGTGGGCACTCCGCATTGAAAGGGGGCACTCCGCATTGAAAGGGGGCACTCCGCATTGAAAGGGGGCACGCTGTGGTCACTCCGCATTGAAAGGGGGCACGCTCTGGGCACTCCGCATTGAAAGGGGGCACTCCGCATTGAAAGGGGGCACTCCGCATTGAAAGGGGGCACGCTGTGGTCACTCCGCATTGAAAGGGGGCACTCTGCATTGAAAGGGGGGCACGCTGTGGTCACTCCGCATTGAAAGGGGGGCACGCTGTGGTCACTCCGCATTGAAAGGGGGGCACGCTGTGGTCACTCCGCATTGAAAGGGGGGCACGCTGTGGTCACTCCGCATTGAAAGGGGGGCACGCTGTGGTCACTCCGCATTGAAAGGGGGCACACTATACCTTGATTACTTTGAGGTCACACTTTTGTGACCTCAAAGTCACGCAATTTTTTTTACAGTGTTTTTGCCGCAAAGCAATTCCTATTACATTTATGCATACATTTTGTACAGCCCCCGAATGATGTTACAAAAATCCAAATGGCCCTTGGCAGAAAAAAGGTTCCCCACCCCTGTCCTACAGGAACTGTCAAACAGTCATTAGAGGGATGTTTGAGTAGTGTTTATGTGAGTATGGCCTTTGGCGCACCATTTTGGTTTTCTAGACAACGTTGTCCATTTTATTGATTGGTGATCGGGGGTGGTTCTGTTTTTCATTTTTGCTTAATTTTTTTTTTTTTATTATTATTATACCCCGGAGGCTCGTTATCATTATGGTATTATATGCAGTTCCTTTTATCTGTAGGCTTTTGTACAAGCCTTATTATAGTGACTGGTTCCTAAAAGAAAAGTCCAGCTTTGCATTTCATTTTGAATTGATGGATTGTTTTGACATGAAGAATTCACTCCGCTTTATTTACTCATAGTACATATCTATAGAGTTCCTCGTATTCTTCATATGAATAGACCAGGTTTGTGACAGCTGTTCATTCATACTTTGATCATCTTTTCCCATTTCCTGTACAATGAAGCTCACACCTACCACTTCTACCACCATCAGGTGATCCGCTGGCAACTTCAACATTTTCTGCCTTTTTCTGAACTTTAAACAACACAGCGTTTACACTTGGCTTCTTGATCTTAAAGGCCGCCTCTTCACCTGGAGGAAAATAAAAGAAGAATTAAAAGATTGGAGATATTGAAGGGTTTGTCATAATACAAGCTGGAGGAGCACGGGTTGCAATATGACATAACAAGTTGGGGAGGTGCAGGGGATGCCATACACATAATATTTAAACTGCTGTGGAGGCGAGGGGGATGCAATATAACATTAAATACGCTGGAAGTGCAAACAACATGTAACACATTGACGGGGGGAGGGTGCGGGGGATGCCACATAGCCCCGGAGGATGCCACACAACACGCTGGTGGAGTGGGGATGTCATGTAATACACTGGGAGAACAGAGCATGTCATAGAATACACCAGGGTGCAATATAACATACTGGGGGTGCAGGGACTGCCATGTCATACACTAAGGGTTGCAGGGAATGTCATGTAGTATGCTAGAGGATACAGGAGATGCAATATAACATAATCTGAGGGTGAAAGGGATGCCATATAACATGTAACACATCGGAGAGTGCATGGGATGCCACATAACACTGGGTGGTGTAGGGGATTCTGCATAAAACCCCAGGCATGCAGGAGATGCTACGTGACATGCTGGAGGTGCAAGTAATGCAATGCAACACTCTATGTGCAGGGGATGCCACATAACATGCTGGGGGGTGCAGGAAATGCAATAAAATACACTGGGGGTGCTATATAACATGCTGGGGGTGCAGAGGATACTACACAACATGCTGGGGGTCCAGGGGATGCTACATAACATGCTGGGGGTCCAGGGGATGCTACATAACATGCTGGGGGTCCAGGGGATGCTACATAACATGCTTGGGGTAAAGGGGATGTAATAAAATGCACTGGGGGTGCAGAGGATGCCACGCAATGCACTGGGGTGCAGGGGATGTCATGTATCGCACTGGGGGTGCAGGGGATGTCATGTATCGCACTGGGGGTGCAGGGGAGTGCCATGCAATGCACTGGGGGTGCAGGGGAGTGCCATGCAATGCACTGGGGGTGCAGGGGAGTGCCATGCAATGCACTGGGGGTGCAGGGGAGTGCCATGCAATGCACTGGGGGTGCAGGGGATGACATTTCATTAGGGGTGCAGGGGATGCCACGTATCGCACTGGGGGTGCAGGGGAGGCCATGCAATGCACTGGGGGTGCCATGTATTTAACTGGGGGTGCAGGGGATGCCATGTATCACACGGGAAGCCCCTATTCACTTGTGACCTCTCACCCTCTCTCTCCTCGGTGAAGCTGAGCAGGCCGGCAGTACCGGAGGAGGTCTCCGCTGAGTCCCCGGTGTCCCTCTTCTCTATGGCCGCCTCCTCCTCCTCTTCTTCTCTCCTCTTCTTAGTCCCGCAGCTCAGTCCTCGCCCGCCGGGCCTCCTCGGCCTCTCCACCTTACTCCGGTCCCCTTCCTCATCCTCCTCCTCCCCGCTGGACTCCACTCTCCGGACCCGAAGGTTGCGGTTCGGTTTCCTGAACATCCTCACTGGAGGTCGCTTCCTGAAGCCGTCACTGAGAGACGACAACACAGCCTCTCCCGGCCAATCAGGATACAGATTTATTTTCAATAACTTTATTTTCATGGACAAAAATCTGCTCAGAGTTTAGTAAGTCAGGTGAAATGTGTTCCCTTCATGCCTGTACACACCTCCCACCAATGGGGACACCCCAGAGGGCAGGAAATACATGAAAAGTATCATGCATATCTCTATAGTGAATGAGGAGATGGTTATACAGGATATGAGCCAAGCTTTTCTGCAATAAAAACACTCATAAGTACCTAAATGCACATTAGCGCTACACTAGCAGGGCTGCCGCTAGAAATCCTGGGGCCCCATACAGCCTTCCTGACAGCCCCCCCCCCCCCCCTCCACCGAAAATATCAAAATTATATTATCACCCCCTCCCCCAATCCCTCTTCCTAGTAGAAATCCCTCCCAATCACCCCTCACAGCACAACCCCCCAAATCCCTCCACAAATTCACAACCCCATCCCCGTACAGAGTGCAGGGGTCAGGAATGCATTATGTACAGAGTGCAGGGGTCAGGAATGCATTATGTACAGAGTGCAGGGGTCAGGAATGCATTATGTACAGAGTGCAGGGGTCAGGAATGCATTACGTACAGAGTGCAGGGGTCAGGAATGCATTATGTACAGAGTGCAGGGGTCAGGAATGCATTATGTACAGAGTGCAGGGGTCAGGAATGCTTTACGTACAGAGTGCAGGGGTCAGGAATGCATTACGTACAGAGTGCAGGGGTCAGGAATGCATTACGTACAGAGTGCAGGGGTCAGGAATGCTTTACGTACAGAGTGCAGGGGTCAGGAATGCTTTACGTACAGAGTGCAGGGGTCAGGAATGCATTATGTACAGAGTGCAGGGGTCAGGAATGCATTATGTACAGAGTGCAGGGGTCAGGAATGCTTTACGTACAGAGTGCAGGGGTCAGGAATGCATTACGTACAGAGTGCAGGGGTCAGGAATGCATTACGTACAGAGTGCAGGGGTCAGGAATGCTTTACGTACAGAGTGCAGGGGTCAGGAATGCTTTACGTACAGAGTGCAGGGGTCAGGAATGCTTTAAGTACAGAGTGCAGGGGTCAGGAATGCATTAGGTACAGAGTGCAGGGGTCAGGAATGCATTACGTACAGAGTGCAGGGGTCAGGAATGCTTTAAGTACAGAGTGCAGGGGTCAGGAATGCATTAGGTACAGAGTGCAGGGGTCAGGAATGCATTACGTACAGAGTGCAGGGGTCAGGAATGCATTACGTACAGAGTGCAGGGGTCAGGAATGCTTTACGTACAGAGTGCAGGGGTCAGGAATGCATTACGTACAGAGTGCAGGGGTCAGGAATGCTTTACGTACAGAGTGCAGGGGTCAGGAATGCTTTACGTACAGAGTGCAGGGGTCAGGAATGCATTAGGTACAGAGTGCAGGGGTCAGGAATGCATTACGTACAGAGTGCAGGGGTCAGGAATGCATTACGTACAGAGTGCAGGGGTCAGGAATGCTTTACGTACAGAGTGCAGGGGTCAGGAATGCATTACGTACAGAGTGCAGGGGTCAGGAATGCTTTACGTACAGAGTGCAGGGGTCAGGAATGCTTTACGTACAGAGTGCAGGGGTCAGGAATGCATTACGTACAGAGTGCAGGGGTCAGGAATGCTTTACGTACAGAGTGCAGGGGTCAGGAATGCATTAGGTACAGAGTGCAGGGGTCAGGAATGCATTACGTACAGAGTGCAGGGGTCAGGAATGCATTACGTACAGAGTGCAGGGGTCAGGAATGCTTTACGTACAGAGTGCAGGGGTCAGGAATGCATTACGTACAGAGTGCAGGGGTCAGGAATGCTTTACGTACAGAGTGCAGGGGTCAGGAATGCTTTACGTACAGAGTGCAGGGGTCAGGAATGCATTACGTACAGAGTGCAGGGGTCAGGAATGCATTACGTACAGAGTGCAGGGGTCAGGAATGCTTTACGTACAGAGTGCAGGGGTCAGGAATGCTTTACGTACAGAGTGCAGGGGTCAGGAATGCATTACGTACAGAGTGCAGGGGTCAGGAATGCTTTACGTACAGAGTGCAGGGGTCAGGAATGCATTAGGTACAGAGTGCAGGGGTCAGGAATGCATTACGTACAGAGTGCAGGGGTCAGGAATGCTTTAAGTACAGAGTGCAGGGGTCAGGAATGCATTAGGTACAGAGTGCAGGGGTCAGGAATGCTTTAAGTACAGAGTGCAGGGGTCAGGAATGCATTAGGTACAGAGTGCAGGGGTCAGGAATGCATTACGTACAGAGTGCAGGGGTCAGGAATGCATTACGTACAGAGTGCAGGGGTCAGGAATGCTTTAAGTACAGAGTGCAGGGGTCAGGAATGCATTAGGTACAGAGTGCAGGGGTCAGGAATGCATTACGTACAGAGTGCAGGGGTCAGGAATGCATTACGTACAGAGTGCAGGGGTCAGGAATGCTTTACGTACAGAGTGCAGGGGTCAGGAATGCTTTACGTACAGAGTGCAGGGGTCAGGAATACGTTCAGGAGAATGCTAGATACAGAATGCAGGGTTCTGGAGTGCATTATGCACAGGGTTCCGGAGAGTGCTAGATAGGGAGTGGTGCATTACTAAGCTGACCAAGATTTCCCATAGATGCAAATGTTAGACAGGGAGTAGAGCCATACCAAGGTGACCAATATTCTCCATTGAGGCCAATGTTAAAAATCGGGAGTAGTGCCATACCAAGCTGTACATAGTAGTGAGTGTACGTAAATGCCTCTGTACTGCACCTCTTCCCAGCTGCTACAACCTCTGCAACACACACACCTCTCCTCTGCCCTTATCTTCCCCAAAGGTCCCCCATCTTCCACATGATTGCCTTTCTAAAATACCTTTCTGTTGCTGGCTGCCATATCTTCCTTCTCCTTCTTCCCTATGCATGTGTTGCTTGACACAGGGGACGGGTCTGAGTAGCAGTCCCACCCATTACTGACATCACAGCATGAATTTGACAGGTGCAGTCTCTGCATAGTGCACACCCAGCTGGTTTGTCAGCCAATCCCTGGCTGTTCTAAATTTTACACTGCTGCAGGTCCTTCTGAGCTAGAAGGTAAAATTTATTACCAGAATTATGCCGGACAAAGCCTCTGTACAGCGGGACAGTCCTGCCCAGGTTGGGAGGTATGCTGTCATCCTACCGATCTTCCTGCTGTCCGGGCCCCCCTATGTGCTGGGGCCCCATACATGAGTACTGGCTGTACCCCCCTGATGGCGGCCATGAGCGCTAGGCGCGTTCCCAACACATTCTATAGGCCAGAATTCCCCAGTGGGAATTTATTAAAGTGTATCTAGAATTAAATCTATTATTTCATATTAAATGCATGTAATAAGCAAGCATAGGTGTGCGCACAAGGTGTGCTGGATGTGTCTGGGCACACCCTAATCAGTCCAGGTACATTAGCATACTTACCAACTGAAAACTGCCCCATGCTGGCTTTGTCCCAGCTTGTGTCACAATTCCCCAGCAGGAACTGCAGCAGAGTCCCTGCCCTGGCCATTAGATGTGTGTACTGTCAGGTCCTGAAACGATCCTGTCTCCCCCGCAACGGTCAGAGCTGCTGTCCATTGCCAGAATGAAGAACCTTCTCCGCCTCATCATCCACCATCGTCCTGCCCCCAGCTCCACCCCCTCCATACCCTCCTCATCCACCATCGTCCTGCCCCCAGCTCCACCCCCTCCATACTGCCCCTCTGACGCTGCTGTGGGAAGACCCCAAGAGGCTGGACTGTGGCTCCCCAAGGCTGCAGGGCTCTGAGGTAAGAGAGTCTCTCTCACAGCCCAGAGCCAGCACTGAAAGATTGGAAAGGAGAGAGAGAGAGAGAGCTGGTTCTGCACCTCTTCTTACCCCAATATCCTCCTGTGCCTGCCCCGCCCACATTCCCCAGCAATGTTGTCAGTGGTGTATTTAGGTTTTGTGCTGTGCTGGGCCCTCTTTAGGCTCCACTTTTTCCACTTTACAATCACTTTAATGTGCTTCTTCTTGAGCCACTCCTTTTGTTGCCATGGCGGTATGTTTTGGGGAGAAGGGCCCCATCCATTGGCCCCTCAATGGGGCAAAGTCAGCCTGTACCTTTAGCAGAGAAACAACCTCAAAGCATAATGTTTCCACCTCCGTGCTTGACTGTAGGGATGGAGTTCTTAGGGTCAAAGTCAGCATTTTTCTTCCTCCAAACACGGAAAAAGTCAAGTTAATGCCAAAGAGCTCAATTTTGGGCTCATCTGACCACAGCACTTTCTCCCAATCCTTCTCTGAATCATGTAGATGTTCATTGGCAAGCTTCAGACGGGCCTGTACATGTGCTTTCTTAAAGAGGGGGACGTTGTGGGCGGCGCAGGATTTTAATGTTACCAATGGTTTGTTTGGTGACTGTGGTCCCAGCTGCCTTGAGATCATTCACAAGTTCCTCCCATGTAGTTCTGAGCTGATCCCTCACTTTTCTCATGATCTTCCTTACCCCATGAGGCAAAATCTTGCATGGAGCTCCAGACCGAGGGCAATTAATTGTTATTTTGTATTTCTTCAATTTGCGAATAATCGCTCCAACAGTTGTCTCCTTCTCACCAATCTTCTTGCTGATGATCTTGTAGCCAATTCCAGCCTTGTGCAGCTCTACAATCTTGTTCCTGATGTCCTTTGACAGCTCTTTGGTCTTACCCATGATATTGAGGTTTGAATGGAAGAAAGATTCTGAGGACAGGTGTCTTTTATACACATAACGAGTTGTCATTAGGAGCACCTTCTTAAATTGGCAGGACTAATCTGTGTACCACATGAGCACATACTGTGGCCAGTCTGTGGGAGCCAGAATTATTGTTGCTTGGTAGGAGATCAAATATTTATTTTACTCGCAGAACTACAACTCAAATTTATAACATTTGTATCATGAGTTTTTCTGGATTTTTGGTTGATATTCTGTCTCTATCATTTAAAATACACCTATGATAACAATTATAGACCCTTCATTTCTTTGTAAGTAAGCAAACTTACAAAAACTGCAGGGGATCAAATATTTTTTTTTTTTTTTCGCCACTGTATGTCAACATAAAGTGACAGCAAAGAGCCTACAGGAGATAAACAGAACTAAAATGATAAAAAAAAGGTGTACACACTATTTTTTTAATGAAAATTGTTTATAAGTACTTTAGTAAACTGGATGTCATTGAGTTAGGGTTTAGATCTTTTTTAACAATATACAGTACAGTTCTCAAAGTAAAATGTTTTTTCTTTTAGTTTTAAATTCCTGCTAATAATGTGTTACTAGAACTGAGTGCACAATGAGGTTAGTGTACAGTACACGATAGGGCGTGTCTATGGAATGTGGCTTGTACACAGACGGCTCAGTTCTGTCACTGCACTCCACCCCAATCCAACATCTCATCTGTATAATACAATATCACTGCACTCATCCTGGATCTAACATCTCATCTGTATAATACAATGTCACTGCACTCATCCTGGATCTAACATCTCATCTGTATAATACAATGTCACTGCACTCATCCTGGATCTAACATCTCATCTGTATAATATAATGTCACTGCACTCATCCTGGATCTAACATCTCATCTGTATAATACAATGTCACTGCACTCCACCTCAATCCAACATCTCATCTGTATAATACAATGTCACTGCACTCATCCTGGATCTAACATCTCATCTGTATAATACAATGTCACTGCACTCATCCTGGATCTAACATCTCATCTGTATAATACAATGTCACTGCACTCCACCTCAATCCAACATCTCATCTGTATAATACAATGTCACTGCACTCATCCTGGATCTAACATCTCATCTGTATAATACAATGTCACTGCACTCATCCTGGATCTAACATCTCATCTGTATAATACAATGTCACTGCACTCCACCTCAATCCAACATCTCATCTGTATAATACAATGTCACTGCACTCATCCTGGATCTAACATCTCATCTGTATAATACAATATCACTGCACTCATCCTGGATCTAACATCTCATCTGTATAATATAATGTCACTGCACTCATCCTGGATCTAACATCTCATCTGTATAATACAATGTCACTGCACTCATCCTGGATCTAACATCTCATCTGTATAATACAATGTCACTGCACTCATCCTGGATCTAACATCTCATCTGTATAATATAATGTCACTGCACTCATCCTGGATCTAACATCTCATCTGTATAATACAATGTCACTGCACTCATCCTGGATGTAACATCTCATCTGTATAATACAATATCACTGCACTCATCCTGGATCTAACATCTCATCTGTATAATACAATATCACTGCACTCATTCTGGATCTAACATCTCATCTATATAATATCATGTCACTGCACTCATCCTGGATCTAACATCTGATATGTATAATACAATGTCACTACACTCATCCTGGATCTAACATCTCATCTATATAATATAATGTCACTGCACTCATCCTGGATCTAACATCTGATATGTATAATACAATGTCACTGCACCCATCCTGGATCTAACATCTCGTCTGTATAATACAATATCACTGCACTCATCCTGGATCTAACATCTCATCTGTATAATACAATGTCACTGCACTCATCCTGGATCTAACATCTGATATGTATAATACAATGTCACTGCACCCATCCTGGATCTAACATCTCGTCTGTATAATACAATGTCACTGCACTCATCCTGGATCTAACATCTCATCTGTATAATACAATGTCACTGCACTCATCCTGGATCTAACATCTCATCTGTATAATACAATGTCACTGCACTCATCCTGGATCTAACATCTCATCTGTATAATACAATGTCACTGCACTCATCCTGGATGTAACATCTCATCTGTATAATACAATGTCACTGCACTCATCCTGGATCTAACATCTCATCTGTATAATACAATGTCACTGCACTCATCCTGGATCTAACATTTCATCTGTATAATACAATGTCACTGCACTCATCCTGGATCTAACATCTCATATGTATAATACAATGTCACTGCACTCATCCTGGATCTAACATTTCATCTGTATAATACAATGTCACTGCACTCATCCTGGATCTAACATCTCATCTGTATAATACAATGTCACTGCACTCATCCTGGATCTAACATCTCATCTGTATAATACAATGTCACTGCACTCATCCTGGATCTAACATCTCATCTGTATAATACAATATCACTGCACTCATCCTGGATCTAACATCTCATCTGTATAATATAATGTCACTGCACTCATCCTGGATCTAACATCTCATCTGTATAATACAATGTCACTGCACTCATCCTGGATCTAACATCTCATCTGTATAATACAATATCACTGCACTCATCCTGGATCTAACATCTCATCTGTATAATACAATGTCACTGCACTCATCCTGGATCTAACATCTCATCTGTATAATACAATGTCACTGCACTCATCCTGGATCTAACATCTCATCTGTATAATACAATGTCACTGCACTCATCCTGGATCTAACATTTCATCTGTATAATACAATGTCACTGCACTCATCCTGGATCTAACATCTCATCTGTATAATACAATGTCACTGCACTCATCCTGGATCTAACATTTCATCTGTATAATACAATGTCACTGCACTCATCCTGGATCTAACATCTCATCTGTATAATACAATGTCACTGCACTCATCCTGGATCTAACATCTCATCTGTATAATACGATGTCACTGCACTCATCCTGGATCTAACATCTCATCTGTATAATACGATGTCACTGCACTCATCCTGGATCTAACATCTCATCTGTATAATACAATGTCACTGCACTCATCCTGGATCTAACATCCTATCCAGTGGCGGCTGGTGAAGTTTTAAGATGGGGGGGCGCAAGACCCCGCCCTTCTATTTTACCCCTCCCGTTTCTCAGAAGCCCCACCCCTTATCGACTCCACCCATTTTGTCCCCTGTATTTTGCTTGCGTGAACAAATTCTCACAATGTATCACATATTAAGGGGTCTCTCAGTACTAGTATATCCAATAGGGAGCAGGGGCCCTATTATGGGATATACTGTGAGAGACACCCTATTATGGGATACACTGACTGAGAGTGGCACAAACCCCACAGTACAGACCCCCTAGCACAAACCCCACAGTACAGACCTCCTAGCACTAATCCCACAGTACAGACCCCCTAGCACAAACCCCACAGTAGAGACCCCCTAGCACAAACCCCACAGTAAAGACCCCCTAGCACAAACCCCACAGTACAGGCCCCCTAGCACAAACCCCACAGTAAAGACCCCCTAGCACAAACCCCACATTACAGGCCCCCTAGCACAAACCCCACATTACAGGCCCCCTAGCACAAACCCCACAGTACAGGCCCCCTAGCACAAACCCCACAGTACAGACCCCCTAGCACAAACCCCACAGTACAGACCCCCTAGCACAAACCCCACAGTAGAGACCCCCTAGCACAAACCCCACAGTAAAGACCCCCTAGCACAAACCCCACAGTAAAGACCCCCTAGCACAAACCCCACAGTACAGGCCCCCTAGCACAAACCCCACAGTAAAGACCCCCTAGCACAAACCCCACATTACAGGCCCCCTAGCACAAACCCCACAGTACAGGCCCCCTAGCACAAACCCCACAGTACAGACCCCCTAGCACAAACCCCACAGTACAGGCCCCCTAGCACAAACCCCACAGTACAGGCCCCCTAGCAATAATCCCACAGTACAGGCCCCCTAGCACAAACCCCACAGTACAGACCCCCTAGCACAAACCCCACAGTACAGGCCCCCTAGCACTAATCCCACAGTACAGACCCCCTAGCACTAATCCCACAGTACAGGCCCCCTAGCACTAATCCCACAGTACAGACCCCCTAGCACTAATCCCACAGTACAGGCCCCCTAGCACTAATCCCACAGTACAGGCCCCCTAGCACTAATCCCACAGTACAGGCCCCCTTTCAATGTAGTGACCAGCGTACATGCCCCCTTTCAATGTAGTGACCAGCGTGCCCCTTTCAATGCAGTGACCAGCGTACATGCCCCCTTTCAATGCAGTGACCAGCGTGCCCCTTTCAATGCAGTGACCAGCATACATGTCCCCTTTCAATGCAGTGACCAGCGTACAGGCCCCCTTTCAATGTAGTGACCAGCGTACATGCCCCCTTACAATGTAGTGACCAGCGTACATGTCCCCTTTCAATGTAGTGACCAGCGTACATGCCCTCTTTCAGTGCAGTGAAAAGGGTACAGGCCCCCTTTCAATGCAGTGACAAGGGTACAGGCCCCCTTTCAATGCAGTGACCAGCGTACATGCCCCCTTTCATCCATCCATGATGATATATATATAATGATATCTGCACACTCTGGTCTGGGCCCGGCCTGGGTAACTTGATAAATCTTGCACAGTGACCTGCCTGTACCTACCTGTTCTGGCCTGGGTCCATCCATCCATCATGGATGGATGGACCCAGGCCAGGCCAGAACAGGTAGGTACAGGCAGGTCACGGTGCAAGATTTATCAAGTTACCCAGGCCGGGCCCAGACCAGACTAGTGCTGTGCTTCATCATGGATGGCGGCAATGGCATTGGCAATTTGGCATGGCAATGGCTGCTGGCTGGCTGGCATGGCAATGGCTGCTGGCTGGCTGGCATGGCATTGGCTGCTGGCTGGCTGGCATGGCATTGGCTGCTGGCTGGCTGGCATGGCAACGGCTGCTGGCTGGCTGGCTGGCTGGCATGGCAACGGCTGCTGGCTGGCTGGCTGGCATGGCAACGGCTGCTGGCTGGCTGGCTGGCATGGCAACGGCTGCTGGCTGACTGGCTGGCATGGCAACGGCTGCTGGCTGGCATGGCAACGGCTGCTGGCTGGCTGGCATGGCAATGGCTGCTGCTGGCTGGCTGGCATGGGCTGCTGGCTGGCATGGCAACAGCTGCTGGCATGGCAATGGCTGGCTGGCATGGGCTGCTGGCTGGCTGGCATGGCAACAGCTGCTGGCATGGCAATGGCTGGCTGGCATGGGCTGCTGGCTGGCATGGCATGGGCTGCTGGCTGGATGGCATGGCAATGGCTGGCTGGCTGAGGCCTGAGGACTCACTTACCGTTACCGCCGCGCTGCTGCACACAGGTCTGGATTCGGATTCCGGATGGATGCACGGTCTCGTCTCTGCAGTACCACTGCCGCCGACGCCGTCCCGTCCGTCCACGTCCACGAAGAAGAGGCCCGGCCCGCCGCCACCCGATCCGACTCGCCGAGTCCTGGACTGGTCTCCGACTCCGTCTCCTCTTCAGTGAGTCCTCCTGCTCCAGGCTCCTTCCTGTCACGGTGAGTGGTGACTGGTGGTGAGTGCGGAGCTGCGGATGGGACCGACCACCGTCCACCGAAGTCTTCTCCGCTGCTGCTGGGCTGGCTGCGCGACACATTCGGGCGGTCGGGTGGCAAGGAAGTCAGTCTGAAGGCGGATTCCGGAAGCGGTGATCTTGACGCCGGCTGATGTCCCACTGTGATTGGTCCAGGCTGGAGACTGGACCAATCACAGCCAGGATATCACGAAGGTGGGGTGGTCAGGCGTTCCTTCCGGCGCCCAGGTTACGCCCCCTTACGCCCCCAGAAGGCAGCCAATCGGCGCCTTTTCTGGGTCGTAAACCCCACCCCCCCTTTAGCCACCACATAGGTCGGCGAGTCCTGCGAACCGATTTTTTTTTTTTTGTAACTTTATTGTTCTTTTTGTCTTTTTTTTTTCTCCTTTTTTTTAGGGGGGCGGCGCCCTGGCGCCCCCTATGCACGGGCCGCCACTGATCCTATCTGTATAATACAATGTCACTGCACTCATCCTGGATCTAACATCTCATCTGTATAATACAATGTCACTGCACTCATCCTGGATCTAACATCTCATCTGTATAATACAATGTCACTGCACTCATCCTGGATGTAACATCTCATCTGTATAATACAATGTCACTGCACTCATCCTGGATCTAACATCTCATCTGTATAATATAATGTCACTGCACTCATCCTGGATCTAACATTTCATCTGTATAATACAATGTCACTGCACTTATCCTGGATCTAACATCTCATCTGTATAATATAATGTCACTGCACTCATCCTGGATCTAACATTTCATCTGTATAATATAATGTCACTGCACTCATCCTGGATCTAACATCTCATCTGTATAATACAATGTCACTGCACTCATCCTGGATCTAACATCTCATCTGTAAAATATACTATCACTGCACACATCCTGGAAACTAGGAAGAATTATTAGGCACAAATAATTGATTAAACCAAATCTTTTTTTTCATTTTGACCGACATACTGTTACTACACTCATCCTGGATCTAACATCTCATCTATATAATACAATGTCACTGCACTCATCCTGGATGTAACACGTCATCTGTCTAATATACTTTCGCTGCACTCATCCTGGAAACTAGGAAGAATTATTATGCAGAAATAATTGATTAAACCTATACTTTTTTTTCATTTTGACACTTCTTTATTTTTACTGGGTTTGAAAATAAATTCACTTATTCAGAGGTCTGATGTAAGGTTTGATGTAGTATAAAACTTTTGGTAGTTAAATAATACATTTTTATAGAGCGACAGAAGGATTTGGTTTCAAAATGAGGGACAGTTGGTGGATTTAACGTTCGCATACCTCCCAAAATCTAAGGTGGGAAGGAGGGACATCATTAAGCGCAATATATTTTGCCACATGTTATATCTCTGCTTTAGCCCTGCATTTGCAAATACCAACAATAGTCAGCATCAGCAAAGAAAGAATACTCAAACATACACAATACTTAAACACAGGCATGTTTTTTCCACAACTATTTCTCTTTATGCTAGCATTAGATCACTATTTATTGGCAAAATAATTTTAAGCAGCTACGTTTTTGCTGTGTAATGGTCTGCCTTCTCTGACTCCGCAGGTTTTGCACACATCATGTCCTTGTTGTGCACTGTGTCATCACACATGTGGCTGTGAGTCATGTGGGTGTGACTATGTGCTGGCTTTTGCACTCAGTTTGGGATCCTGTTTATATAGAGAACAGCACAGCTGCACACTTCAAACAGCAACACACTGAGAATCACCGACAGCTACTGAGCATCTGAGAGTCACTGACAGCTACTGAGCATCTGAAAATCACCGGCAGCTACTGAGCATCTGAAAATCACTGACATCTACTCCTCCCATCTGAATCTACAGCAACCATGGACCCTCAGAATTGCAAATGTGCACAAGGTATGCCAAATACTCTAACTAATAATAACATAATGATATGGAACCTTTTAAATAAAGAAATGTCAAATATTGTTAATTTTCTAGAACGTTTATTGCTTGTACAATTAGGCTCCACGTACACTAGCGTTTTTATGTTTTATAATTTATAAGCGCAAAAAATGCTAGGAAAAAACACTGGATGAAAAATGCTGATAATAGTGTTTATGTGTCGGCTTGTAGTAGTGTTTTAGTAGCTTTTAGGAGTGTTAACGTTTTATTAGCATTTTTACAGTGTATGAAGAATAAAGAAAGCTTGAAAAAAGCTGTTAGAAGCAAATTAGTAGTGTTAATGAGCGTTTGTGTTCTTTTTTCTGCTGGAAAAACCCTATTTTTTTTTTTTTTTTTTACTGTTCCTAGATGTTGAACTTCAAAAAACACTAATAGCCTAACATGGTGTGCATGGACACATAGGATAACACTATTTAGCTTCTAGGAGTAGTAGTAGCAAAAGTAGTAGCTAAAAATGCTAATAGCCTATTGAAGCTTAAAAAAGCACTAGTGTGCATGAAGCTTTCCATAGACTTTGCTGCGTAGTCTCAGATAAATACAGCGTTCATGCTGGCTGTAAAATAAAATTCACGGTATTTATAAGATTTGAAGGGCTATTTTCAGAAGGTGGAATTGAAAAAATATATTGAAACATTTTGTAGCATTGAACGCTGGTCCTATTGATTTAGAACCTCTCACAATCCCAAGTGTAAGTTAATGAGAAACCTTTCATAGTGCACATTGAGGACAGGATTTCATAATCCAGAAAGGCCCATTGGGAAATATAGTGTTAAACAATTATAGATTTCTGTATAGTCCAGCTTGCTTGTATGTGTTTTTTTTTTTTTTTTTTAATGTGTTCTTATTTAATTGTATCTCATTTATAGGTGCTTCTTGTACCTGCCAACCAGATTCCTGTAAGTGTCAGGACTGCCAATGTGATTCATGCAAGAAAAGTAAGAAAGCTTTATTTGTATCCACTTCACATGTACAATAGACTTAAAGTGGGGAACTAAACCCTCCCATGCTTTACAGCCAAAAATGTGACCATCTCAGACTCTGTCTGATCTGCAGCTGCCATGTTGCTGCACATATGATTTGTGATGGCACCAATTATTTGATGGCTTAGCAGTTTGGATGAGAGCCAAAGCACTTTTGACAGTTGTCATTCACAGCAATTCTTGAATATAACTGTTTTGGGAATCCGTGAAGTCATTGAGTTTAATTCACAAAATTGGTTAGTTCCACAACAGCCATTAGTGTCAGGCTTGTGACTGTTTTCTTTTTTTTTAACATCCATTGGCTGTTTCTACTGAAAGTATCTGTCATTAGACTTAATTTCCTAATATAGGTTTCCCTATTTCCAAAAAAGCTATTTTCAGCTGAGCAGAAAACAAACAAATTTGGCTTCTGTTTAGAAAAAACTTTGAAATGGATCTGATTCACACAGCCACTAGCAGAGAAGTGGATCCCCAGCCCAATACCTATAAGATATGTTGTTCTGGTAGCCCTGAATGGAGATATTTTATCTATTATACACTGAACAGAGTGGGACCCACAGTGGACAATATAATTAGTTGCTTCCAGCGCCATTTTCTTCTGTGCCTCTTAGATGTCAGCTTATGTCCGCTAGAGATTAATTCATTTCAATCTGCTGCCTTGCCTGTCTGCTTCACAGCTATGGCTGCCCATGAGATGTTGTATGAAATGCTTTTTTAGTTGCTTTTTATTTATCCTTCTAGAACAGTGGTCTTCCAACTGCAGCCTAGGGGCCAGATCCAGCCCTTTGCTTGCAGTTATCCAGCCCTTGGGTCACTATTCCTCCTACTGCCACCAACAATGGGGGCATAATATTTGCCACGGATACCATTGATGGGCACCCTTTTACCCACTGACACCAATGATGGGGTACTATTCCTCCCACTGACACCAGCGATGGGGCACTGTTTACTTCAACTGCCCCCCCCCCCAAATTCTGAGGGACAGTAAACTGGCCCTTTGTTTAGAAAGTTTGGCGACCCCCTGATCTGGAAGGACAATCAAATGCTTCAGATCATGTAACAATGTAGTAACATACATACAACATCATAAAAATCCAGGTACATGTATCTGGGGTAAGCAATTAGTGTGGAGGGTCAGTGAGGCTGGAGTGGCAATGCGGACACTCCATCCTCAGTGCAGCTGAGCTCCCCCGCTACCCCTGCAGCTGTCACACAGACAACGCATCAGGCGAGGAGTTTTGTAGCTGGGTAGGTGAAGCCTGATAGGAATTCAGAGACACTGATGTTCATTCAGGTCTGTTTCCCTTGTGATTGACAGCAGGCAGTGGCCAGATTCCATAGCTAATAGATAGCCTGCTGTTGGCTATATAATGTACCCACTGGCTGTTGTCAATTATAAGGAGAGAGCTACAGGAGTGGAGGAATCATCCTCACTATCTGAGAACTCAGGGCGCGTGGTCACAGACCTAGCTGAGTGACCCATGTCTGCAGCGGAAATTGGGGGGCTATCGGCCACGAGGAACGCTGCGACTCGGCCCGAGACCTGGTCGTATGCGACTTCGCAAGGAGTTTGAACCCACAGGCTAGCCCCCGTCCGGTGGGGGTATGTCACGGCCCGACCTAGCGCCGAGCTGAGGTCTGTGCGCGCTCGCTGGCCAGACTGGGGTGACCACTGGATCTAGATTATCGAGCCTGTCGCCCAGTCTGTTAGTTGATTGTAGATCCTAGAGGAAAAAAATAAGGAGAAATAAATCTATCTAAAAATAAAAGAATTGCCAGAGATCCCAGCAAGGAGCTAGGTCCTTACTCCTAACTAGGCAGAAAAAAAATAAAATAAGAGTACCTATAGCAGAGAGAGGGAGTATACCCCTTGGGACTGCCCATAGGCATAGCCAGACCTTTTTTCTGCCTAGTGTTCTTCTCTTGTAGG
The DNA here is from genome assembly GCF_965119305.1 of Pelophylax lessonae. Classification (NCBI taxonomy): domain Eukaryota; kingdom Metazoa; phylum Chordata; class Amphibia; order Anura; family Ranidae; genus Pelophylax; species Pelophylax lessonae. The sequence continues at coordinate 116,940,763 of NC_138770.1, read as the reverse complement.
GGTCAGTATAACCCAATGGTAAGAAGATCAGAAGCTGTGTCCGTCAATGAACGAAAGAGAAAACAAATTTTCCTTCTAAAAATGCTATTGCCTGACAGTTATACTTATCTAATGACTGGATTATCTTTTAATAAAGCAACTATGTTCCTAATTCTTTGTGTTTTGCTTGGTATAGGTTTATTTTTTTATTTGATAGGTGGTTTTACTGATGACAATAATAAATGTTGGGACTTTTGGCCGCTATAGCATTCACCTTGATCAAAGCACATTATCCTACAATCATCTGATGACTGTCTCTATCCACAGGCTGCTGCTCCTGCTGTCCGGATCAGTGCGGTAAATGCACTGAAGGCTGCCACTGTGCCAGCGGAAGTGAGACCTGCAACTGCTGCAAGTGACCAGTGCTGCAATGAAGATGCGATTCATAACAATTGAATCTGTATATTGTGATATGCTGGGTTATCTATAAGTTTAATTTAATCTGATGCATGCAGTATAGGTGTGAGGCTCCAGCTCATGTGTTCCTATTAAAGGTGTCTATGAAGTATGATGTCTTGGTGTTGTGTCATCTATCTGTTGTCAGAATCTTGGAGGACTTGTTAACACTGAATCACGTTCCTGTGCGATTCCTGCATGTTTCCACGTGGTGCGATTTTGCAGCCCAATTATTTGAATGGGTTGAAAATTGCACCATAATATGTAAACGTGGATAATAGAATGGCAGCTCAGACACAAAGACCCGTGTACATGATCCCTAAATCGATCTCCGGGGTCAGGGAAGTCAAAATCTGCTCATTTCCTTCAGAGCCTTTCACAAATACTAAATTTCGCTTAGAGTGATTTCATAAGCCCTTGTTAGCAAAAAGAATTTTTATTTTTTATGTAATCATACACCAGTAAATCAGAAATACAACAAGAAGCTTTTTTTAATCTTTTGTAACTGTCCTCAGCATCATAGTCCTATTTGTTAGCATCCAGTTTGGCTTTAGATTTTGCCATTTTCTGGTCTATTTCTTGCAATATGTTTTGCTCGATCTTGGTTGTATCATATTCTTTCAGCATATCAAACTGTTCCCAAGGTTTAGCAGACTTCTTCGCTCTCTTGATGTGCTTCTCTAGCAGATATTGTTCAAACGGAATGCCTTTAATGTTGAACTTTTCCTGCTCCCAGCGTTTGGACCATGGTCGGGGCTTCATCTGCACCTGTATCTATTAGAGGGAAAAAAGAGGACTTAACTATTTTTCAAACATGTATTTTATGCAAAATTATTTTCACAGTGAAATCTCTCTAACACAGCAACAGAGAGCAGGAAAAACACAACAGGTGTTCAAAATATTCCCCAACCTTATACTAAACTAAAAAGAAAAATTTTGCAGGAATTACATTTTAATAAAATTGTCACTGAACTCAAGGCAAACAATTCGGTACACAGATTAACCACCTTCGCTCCTATATGTAAAAATCTGCTTTTTTTTTTTGCTAGAAAATTACTTAGAACCCCCAAACATTATATATTTTTTTTAGCAGAGACCCTAGAGATCAAAATGGTGTGTGTTGCAATTTTTTATGTTGCACGGTATTTGCACAGCGGTTTTGCAAACGCAATTTTTTTGGGGAAAAAAAAAACACATTCATGAATGAAAAAAACAAAACCATAAAGTTAGTCCAATTTTTTGTATAATGTGAAAGATGATGTTACAGTGTGTAAATAGATTCCTAACATGTCATGATTTAAAATTGCGTCTGCCCGTTGAATGGCGGCAAACTACAGTGCTTACAATTCTTCAAAGGGGACCCTTTAAACCCCTTTACCTGTTATCAGTTTAGAATTGCACAGGAGGTCTGGTGCTAGAATTATTGCTCTCGCTCTGATGTTCGTGACAATACCTCACGTGTGGTGCGATCACTGTTTACATATGCGTGCGAGAATAACGTGTGTTCGTATTTGCGCATAAGCACGGTGGGATGGGGGCGCTTTTTTTTTTTTTTTACACTCTTAACATTTTTATTTTTGTACAAACTTTATTGCCATCACAAGGGATGAACAATATTCCTTGTGACAGCATGGGCTGTGACAGGTCCTCTTTACTTTACCCCCCCCCCCCCCATGCAGCCAATTAGGTAAAAAAAAGGGGGGGCGGGGGGGGGGTTGTACCAGGAGTGATGAATACTCGTTGCTCCCGGTTTCCAGGGTTACAGAGAGGGGAATAACAACGTCAGTCCCTTTTTCTCTGTACCAGGCTGCCATCGCCGCATCGCTCCCGGTCCCCCGTGATGGGACCAGAGAGCCCGGGAGAGGCGGTAGGAGGGGGGTGGGACCTCCTTCCACCACCCGCAGAAGTGATTGAGTGGCTAATTAGACACTCAGATTACTTCTGCATTGTAGAGAATCATTGGCTGAAAACAGTGGTGCCGAGATGATGCCTGTAGGTGCAGGCATCATCCCCGTATCACCACTGAAAATCAAGCTTTTTTCCCTTCAACAGTCTGAGCTCTACTGTGCAGGAATTACAAGAGGCTGATACCAGGTTACCCTTAGGAATTTACATGGCTTGCATTTAAAAGAAATACATTATATGTTAATGATTACGAAGCTGCATTACGGATTGTTCACATATGCTTTGGTCCCTGAATAGTGATCTGAACAAGCATTTGAGTGGGGAGGCATTGTAGTAGATACCCCCCCCCCCCCTGCTTTAACCCCTTGAACCCCAAACTAGCACACCACAACCATGTGCAGTGCATGTGGTTGAAGGTGCTTGAGAGTGGTCTCATGTATTTTATTGTGTTGTGCTCAGCTGGTCAAAAAGATGACAAATATATTCTACTATATGTGGCACAATTGTATTGTATTGTAGTGTGTGTGTGTGTGTGTGTGTGTGTGTGTGTGTGTGTGTGTGTGTGTATTATACGCACACACACGGAGGGAGAGAGAGAGAGAATATACAAAATATATGCAAAGTATCAAATCCTGTAGGTCCTTAAGCTACATATTTGATGGTTGATCTAATAGAGATTGTACAATCAGATAGTATAGTGTAAAGCCCTGTACACATGGGCCGAATGCCGGCCTGACATCAGCGGTTCAATAAAAATTCGGACCTGTGTGTAAGGCACTCGGTCTGACAGAAGCTAGCTGGACAGAAGTTTGGCCAGCTTTTTTTGGACAAACATGCTGGAAAACCAGCAGTCGACCAGTTCCTGAGGAGCACTCTCAGCCAATGACAGAGAGAGCTGATTGGAGTGTTCTGGCGGGGGGGGGGGGGGGGGTTCAGTACGCAACAGCTCAGCAGGGGAGACCACTGTACTAACGTTGGATCTTTAGTACAGTGGCCCCGACTGGAGTTGACCAGAAAAAAAAAAAACTAAGTGTGTACCAGGCTTAAGCCTTTAAAAAAGACTTGGCCCATGTGTAGCAGACATTTTTTTTTTTTTTCGGCACTACAATTTACATACAACTTCCTACTCACTGGGTTGACAGGAACTTCAGGGTCCAGTAATAAGACTGGCTTCATGTTGACATCAAATGTGCTGTATTCAGGGAGTGCATCACGCAGATACATCAGGTTGCTGTCCAGTCTCTTCTCTAGTTTAAGGACTTGGATTTCATGCATTCGAGGACTGTACAGGTCATATCTCATCTCAACACCTAGAGAACAGGAAGACAATCCCAAGAACATCATGAGCAATCCTCTATCACTGTAACACAAACCGCCTTGTATGTCACAAAACTCACCTGCCCTAAGGGACAAACTTCACCTGCTCATCACAGTCACAGAACGGATTTACAAATGATGGAGTGTGCAAAATCAGGCTCCCTTTTGCATAGAAACCAATCAGCTTCCAGGTTTTATTGCCAAGGGTAGGATTGAACAAGCTGAGGTTAGAAGCTGATTGGTTACCTTTCACAGCTGCAACAAATTTAGAGTGCACCAATTTTAGTAAATCTCTCCCACAGTGACTTCTCTGGAAAGCCAAATAGAAGAGCAGATCAAAAACTAATCTCACCCCATCAATGGTTTTGCAGATGTTAATCTTTCTATGTAATCTTTTTATGTTCCATATACAGACCAATTATCACACACTATATCTGGCCACGTAACAGCAAATGTCCTTATCTGCTCTCATAGGCAATGGCTGTGAATGTAAACATTAGTGTGGCCTTTACAAAGAAGAAAGTACAAATGATATGAACTCACTACTGAAATGCATAGAAGAGTGTCATACAGAAAGGAAAGTGTCAAAGGAATAAGGACGCCCATAAATGTATAAATAATAAATACAACAAACTAATATGAAGTCTCTAGGTTATGATGTTTGGCATGTTTAGAACTCAGATATAATCAAACATTCTGCTTCATTTTCCGAAGCCAAGAGGGCAAATAATACCAAAAACGAATCAATACAACCAGCAAATGTTACTTAAATATTCTATTGATCATGCCTAACTGAATGATAATTCATATGTGTAAGTTTTAGGTCTATTTTCCCACAATCCGAGCATGACAGTTTGACCCGTATAATACTCAGTTTTTGCATATCCTGATGTATGACTCGCTTACACACTGTCCATGTTATATTATTTCGCGACATGTGGAGATGCTTTTATATTATTGTTAAAATCAATACTAAAACGATTTAAAAGAAGTTAAATAAAAAAAGAAAAGAAAACCAATCTAAACCAGGCAGCCAAAATGAGTTGTTGGGTGTCCTTTCCCTGCTTTAATATGAAACCTCGCTCTCCCCCAATCAACATTGATTATTTTTTAAACTTCCTCAGGTGTTAAGTTTATACCACTGGGAATTAATGCTTATAACCTTTCAGCAAACACAACTCAACTTTTTCCACTTAAACTATGTGTGTCTAAATGTTTGATTATCACTGAAAATGTCTGAACCCAGGGTGTCCTTATGCTGCTAGCATTAGTAAATAGATACAAATTTAAATCAAATTTACTTGTTTTTAACTTTTTTTTCTCATTTCTTCCGTTACTTCCTGGTTTCATCCTAGGCAACTGATGTCATACATCCCAGGAGTCTTCAGGAGGGGTTTTCTCAGCTAAGCACACCCTTCGGCATGCATGCCTGAGCTAAGGGCAGATTGATTCCAGGAAGTAAATGCTACACGAATCCTCTTCCCCTTCTCAAGATGACCATAGCCAGAAATGCTAGGGGGTTGCTTTTCAAAGCAGTTTCTCAACAAAATAAAGCATGGAGACATGGATGGATGGATGGGGGATTTTGCTTTGAATATGAAAAATGAATGAAATTGTGTTTTTGGATTGTGGTGCTCAAATGCGGTGAAGATCTGCTTTAAAGTAAATCTGTGATGAAAGAAATACTAGGGCTGACAATAACTTGCCATAATCGAAAAATACTAATTGCCTAGCTCTTATGCTGACACTAATCTTCTAAGCCACTTAACTGGAGGCCAATCGGTAAAGTCAGACGCCCTCATTTGTATAATTGTTTCAGGTCAGAAAATCAAAGTTACCACTAGAGAGCCAATGAGACAGCCAGGAACTTAACATTTTCAGAAAGAATGGTTAGCGGTGGCAGCCTTCTTGGTGCTCTCAAATACCCAGGGCAGTCACTGGTAGCCATATTGCGTCTGTGCCTGTCCCAAACAAAGAAGGACATGCGAAGGATAAAGACAGACATTTTAACAACTGTGGGGTTGGTTTGCTAAAACTGGAGTGCGCAAAATCTGGCGCAGTTGTGCATGGTAGTCAATCAGCTTCTAACTTCAGCTTGTTCAATTAAGCTTGAAAATCCTGGAAGCTGATTGGTTTCTATGCAGAGCTGCTCCGGATTTTGCACCCTCCAATTTTAGTAAATAAACCCGTTTATTTTGTATGGGCAATTAAATATGGTGTCACTATGCCCCTTTAGCCAGTGCCGAGTTTGTCAGTGACCTTGGGGAGCCGTGATGTGTCACGCCCAGTCATGTGACAGTACTCTCGGCTAGTGATTGCTGCAAAGCTTTGACGCTGTCACAGGGAAAAGGTCACGTGTTACCCTATACCCAGAAGTGCGGGGTATCCTCAACGGTTAAGGAGAAGCAAAGGAGCTGCAAGGAAGTGCAGGTAAGGTGATTATAAAGGGGTCTTCCTGAGACTCTGTCACCATACATGGGCGAGGTGTCAGTGCCTCTAAACAGAAAACAGGGAGTACGCCACAACAAAGAAATATTTGAACTGGGAACGCTAGTTAAAGTAAAACTCTTGCCAGACAGACTGGGAAACATTCAAATCTGAAGATTGTATTGCTGTCTGTGGTTCCGCAATGGGGAGATTTTCTTCAAGTTGTGTAGTCACAGCGACAGAAAGTAAGAGGAAATTTCCTCCTTAGTAAAAAGAAAATGTTTTGGCTGGAGTTCCACTCAAGGTATGAAATGCACAAGCAGCTACACCAAGTTTCATTGTCCTTTACCTTGTCCCTCAATAACATTTCGGAGAACAAAGGTGGCACCGAGTCCTTTTCCTGATCTCAGGATACAAATCCCAACAAATCTGTGAAGTTTTCCCCCTGCATGGGGATCAGACATGGTCACAGCAAGTATGCTTCCTGGAAGACACCAAATATATAGATCATTAATACACTGAACATCTCAAATCATCTACTCTAATGTCCCAGACTCCTTCTCTATTATATATATGATATTCTGTATTCTTCATTCTTTCTTCTTCGCTATTAATAACCTTCCAATGGTTTTTTCTTCCACACACTATCTGAGCAATGGCTTCTGAAACAGATGATTTCTATATGTCAGGACAACTGGAGAAATCTGTACATACTGTTACTCCATATATATGTCTTTTATTATTTATTGATTAAATTAAACTATATCCAAACCCAAGAGCAAACATTTTATATTACAGCTTAATAGTCCTTAGATGTGGTGGCTACATTCGTTTTATTTTTCTGGGGGGGGGTAGAGACAAACATTTTCAGCAAGTACAGAATATACATGTTGATCCTGGCAGCAATGCAGTGTCCTTGTCACTTCCTGTGAGCTTAACATAACCCTTTCACAGCCAGAACCTTTTTTTCTGCATACGTTAAAATGCTAATTTTAGGCCCAAAGATCACCTAAATCCCCAAAACATTATATCTTTTCCTAAACCAGAGGCACTGTAGAAAAAAAAGGCAGCAGTTGCAATTTTTTAAGTTACACAATAATTGCAATACTATTAACTGCGATCAAGTCTCTATTTTCAGTAAAAATAAAATGCACTCATGAATTTATGTGCTCATAAACACAAAATAATACCCATTTTTTGGTAATATAAAAAAGAAGCGGTTTTGTCAAGTAAACAGATGCTAAATATCGTAAGTCTCAAAATTGCATGTGCCAGTAAAACTAGTGTTTAGAAGTGTTTGGGCAGCTTTATCAATTCTATTTGAAAGCTAGGTGTAAAAGTGTCAAAAAAACCCCAGATGTTATAGGGGCCAGGAGTTTCTGTATATGCCATCACTGCTACCAATGTAATAGTTGTGTTGGCACAGCAAAAGGGTTAAAGAACAAATGATATTGTCAGTACTTCCCCTGACAATGACTTTTGCTTCCTCTCAAAAAGAATTGCAACCTCTTTCTTTGGGGTATAACCCAGGGACAGCGCCTAGACTAGGATGCTTACTCAATGATAACACATGTAATTCTGGTGCCTGTGCAATAGTTTCCTGCATTTACTAATATCTGACACAGATCAGCCCCTGCTGCAGCATCTCACCTTCCCTTGTTACAAAGTTATACTGTTATAGTCTGATCACTGGGAGAGAGGAGACTGAGAAAATATGTCTTCTTGCCTGCAGCAGACTGATGACATTAGCTGGAAAAGTAATTTGACCGGAGCTCAATGACAGCTTTTTATTGATAACAAGTACAGCTTTAAATAGCAATTACTGTTTCTGTATGAATATTGCAGGACAATATTTATGCAAACTTTCAAAGTTAGCATAAGTTTACCTTTCTTAAACAAAAATAAAAAATGTAATGTACGTCTTTTTGCCTGTAAAAAAATCTACATTTATTAGTATTATTTTTTGTATTAGGAGCCTGTAAAACATTGCACCCATCATCAGCAGATCATGGGCGCAATGCAAGGCTCCTGCAGACTGTCAGTGTAGCTGTCTGCCTGTACCTCTTACGGACAGGCAGTTGCTGAACGCCAGGAACGATCAACAATCTACCTAGAGCGCTCATCAGAGCCCTGGTAGTTCATTGAAAACTACAAGATGAACTACAACCAGACAGCCACAATCGCTGATGGTAGTTGTAGTTTCCCATTCACAGAAATCTGTGAATGAATGATGCGGCCAGGTGGGTGAAGCCCCGCTTGGCCGCAGGTTTTTAATAATTGGGACAGCAGGTGCAGGGAGAAGATCCCCTGAGCACTATCACAATGAGGGATGGAGGGTTGCTGCATCAGTAACAAATTACACCCATGATACAGGTGTACTTATCCTTTAAAGAGACTTCATCACTAAGATTGCTGAAAATAATGAAGTAAAGATTTCCAAGAGGTGACTGCAAATACCTGCAGCAGGTTTTAGTACTTGCTGATTGTGCAAAGTTTTAGTCACCATCACCCCTGCCTCCCCACACACATTCTTATTGGCCATTAGCCTGTTCTAGCGACAGGCCCAATCAGGCATAGCAGGGGGTACTAGCTACTGCTGCATACCTGCTGGAAGAAATCAGCATTCTTAAAGTGACAGAATCTCCTTAACCACTTCCCGCCTGCCCTATAGGCAAATGACGGCAGGAAGGTGGTTACAATATCCTGACCAGACGACATATGACGGCGGTAGGATAATGCGCTCTGCGCGCCCCCTGGCGGCGATCGGTGCTGCGGTGTGCCACTCGGACACACCGCAACTCCGATCTTGGTAAAGAGCCTACTGACGTAGGTTCTTTACCATGTGACCAGCTGTGTCCAATCACAGCTGGTCACATAGTAAATAGGAAGTGCCATTGATCGGCTTTCCTCAGTTCCTGCCTAACAGGCACGAGTAGAGGAGAGCCGATCTGCGGCTTTCCTGACGGGGGGGGGGGGTCTGCACTGGTAATTAGAGCACCGATTACCAGTGCAGACCCTTGGGGGGTGCCACTAGAACCACCAGGGATGCCCACCCATGACCCCATGAACAGGGATGGCAATCAGGGCTCAGGGAGCCCGCCAGTGCCCTCCTCATCAGTGCTGCCCACCAGTGCCCATCATTGCCATCTATCAGTGCCGCCCACCAGTGCCCATTATTTCCCATCAGTGCCACCTATCAGTGCCCATCAGTGCTGCATATAAGTGCCACCCTATCAGTGCCTGTCAGTGCGGCCTCATCAGTGCAGGAAAATAATTATCTAATTTACAATATGTTATAACATAAACAAAAACTTTTTTTTTTTCCCCAAACTTTTCGGTCTTTTTTTATTTGTTTAGCAAAAAAAGAAAAAACCTTGCGGTGATCAAATACCACCAAAAGAAAGCTCTATTTGTGGGGAAAAATGACATAAATTTGGTTTAGGTACAGTGTTGCATGACCGCGCAATTGTCATTCAAAAATGCAAAAGCTATAAATTGGCCTGGGCGGGAAGGGGGAAAAGTGCCCGGTATTGAAGTGGTTAAAGGTCTGCTTTAACTTTTCTGCCCTTTTCATTTCAACTAACATGGGGTTATAAGGATGGAACAGTTCTCGCACCTACGTAGAATTCTGGAATGTTGAACGTTCTTCGCCTTTCAATCATGTCATCCCTTTCAATCTGAAAATAAAGTGGATCTTTCCTGCATCGGCGGGGTATAAATTCTGGGCTCAGGAACCTGCATTAAAACATAATAATAAAATGATTTTATCAGGAAAGGGACTTGTCAATAATTAACAAAATTGCAGGTAAAAGCACAGAAAAACAAACTATTTAACCCATTCACACCTTAAGGGTAAAACAAATCCTAACGCCTAAGCACAACTTTGCAACGTGTTAGTAAAACCGTACATATCACCACAACTACTGCATCCAGGTGGATTATACCTGTTTTTTTTTTAAGGACAAACTGGGCTTTCATCCAATGGTAATGGGCATCTCCTAATTTTTGCTTTATTATCAAGGGAAAACTGGCCCATATTAGTGTGAAAAAAAGAAAAAAGTGTTTTTTTTTTTTTTTAAACCGCTTGCCGACCGCTGCAAGTACATATACTGCGGCGGTCAGCCCCGTGCAGGCAAAGTGACGTATGGGTACGTCACTCGCCTGCGAGCCAATAGGGGGCGGGCGAGCGCGCCCCGCCGGAGGCGCGATCCCGTCCCCGCTTGTTCACGGACACCCCCGCGCGTGTGCCCGGTGGACCCGATGTCCGCCGGTCACTCGCGATCGTCCGTTACAGAGGGAGAAAGGCAGGCGGCTAATGTAAACAAAGCCGCCTGTCATTCTCCCTTGTGTAAGTGCAGAGAACATACGGTCCTGCTATGCAGGATCGTATATCTCTGTAGTTACACCACTAGCCACACCCCTTTACAGTTAGAAGCACGCCCCTAGGGACACACTAAACCCCTCCTTCTCCAATGCAGATCGCCGCCATTACTCGTTAAAAAAAAAAAAAAAAAAACAACAACAAAAATCTTTCCCTAGTAAATGCAATAACTTTTGCGCAAACCAATCAAAATACGCTTATTGTGATTTTTTTTTACCAAACATATGTAGCAGAAAACAAATTGGCCAAAAATGTTAAAAAAACTGAATTTTTGTAAAATCTTACCTGTAAAATTCCTTTCTCTGAGTCCTCCGACAGTCGCCGCCCCTTCATATTCATCACCAATGGGTTATGTCCTCTTATCCGTAGGAGTAGCTAGGCAATAGAATATGTTAGTACAAAGACTTTTAACATATCCCACCCCCAGGGGGTGGTCCCCTCAGTACATAACCCTCCACTTCCTGTAACCAAACCAGTTTCAGTGAAATAGCAGTAGAGAGTACATGAAAAACCCCAAAAGAGGGGCGGGGGCGGCGACTGTCGGAGGACTCAGAGAAAGGAATTTTACAGGTAAGATTTTACAAAAATTCCGTTTTCTCTTACGTCCTCCGACAGTCGCCGCCCCTTCATATTCATCACCAATGGGATGTCCCAAAGCAGTGTAAACATGAGGGGTGGGAAGAACGCAGCCGCGCCCAAGGCAACGCCGTCTCCCCATCAGAGAAAGGAACCTTACCAAAGGAAGGAAACCAGTTGGGCATAAGAACAAAACACTCGCTCAACAGGAGCAAGAAAACCCAGGGAAAAAACAAATGTCCCAAACAGTCAAAGAACCCGTAACAAGGGCTCTAGGGAACTGCCGCACTAAGAACCTTGCGGCCAAAGGAAGCATCAGCCGATGCCTGAACACCTACTCTGTAGAATTTTGTGAAAGTGTGGACGGTCGACCAAGTCGCCGCCTTACACACCTGGGCCACAGAGGCCCCATGACGACAGGCCCAAGACGTACTCAGAGATCTGGTAGAGTGCGCCTTCACAGGTACAGGGGGAACTTTCCCCTTCAAAGCATAGGCCTGTTCAATGGTCTGTCTGATCCATTTGGCGATGGTAGAAGCCGACGCCGCCATGCCCTTCCGAGGACCTTCCCGGAAGAACAAACAAGGCATCCGACTTGCGAAAAGACTCAGTCGATTTCAAGTAGACTCTAATCGCCCGGACAACATCCAAGGAGTGAAGCAGCACCTCCGTTGGATGCTTAGGCTTCGCGCAGAGCGAAGGTAGGACAATGTCCTCATTGAGATGAAAGTCCGAAACCCTTTTTGGAAGAAAAGAAGGGTTAGGTCGCAAGACCACCTTGTCCAAATGCACAACCAGATACGGAGACTTGCAGGACAAGGCTGCCAGCTCCGACACTCGACGAGCCGAGGTGATAGCCACCAAAAAGGCGACCTTCCTGGATAACAAAGACAGCGAGATCTCCCTGATCCTTTCAAAAGGAGCACGCTGCAATACAGACAGGACTAGATTCAAGTCCCAAGGGGGTAGAGGGTCCCTCCTAGGGGGGATCAGATGACGTACCCCCTGCACAAAAGTGCTAACCAAAGCGTTAGATGCCACAGGACGTTGAAACAGAACGGCCGAGGCGGACACCTGACCCTTGATCGTAGCCAGCGCCAAACGCTGTTCAACACCCGTCTGAAGGAAGGACAACACCCTAGACACTGAATAAGTGGTAGGAGAGAAACCCCCGGATTCGCACCAGGCAAAATACGCCTTCCAAGTACGGTAGTAAACCTTCCCCGAGGAAGACTTCCTCGCATTGAACAAGGTGTGAATGACCTCAGGGGAAAGACCCCTGTTCTTCAGGACCTCGGTTTCAACAGCCAGGCCGTCAAAGCCAGCGACTGTAAAGCAGGATGGAAGATCGGTCCTTGCGACAGAAGATCTCCTCGAAGAGGCAGACGCCACGGGACGTCGATTGCCAGATTTACGAGGTCTGCGTACCAGGACCGGCGAGGCCAGTCCGGTGCCACAAGAATCACCGCAGTTGGTTCCGAGTGCAACCTGCGAAGGAACCTGGACAGCAATTGAAGCGGTGGAAACGCATACATCAGTCGGTACTGATGCCACGGGGCAACCAACGCGTCCGACGCGTCTGCCCGAGGATCGCGCGTCCTTGCCACGAACCGTGGAACTTTGTTGTTCAGACGAGACGCGAACAGGTCTTCCTCCGGGAGACCCCACTTCGCGCACAACATCTGGAAGACATCCGGGTGAAGGGACCATTCCCCCTGGTCCAGGGTCTGGGGGCTCAGATAATCCACCTGCCAATTCTCCACCCCCGGAATGTGAACTGCTGATATTGCCGGGACATGCGTCTCGGCCCAAGACAGAATCGCGGTCACTTCTCGAGCCGCCTGGGCACTCCTGGTGCCCCCTTGGTGATTGATGTAAGCCACCGCCGTGGCATTGTCCGTCTGCACCCTGACCGGACAGCCGTGAAGACTGTCCATCCAACGGCGAAGACAGAGGAGTATCGCTCGCAGTTCCAGAATGTTGATCGGAAGGGAAGATTCCTCCGTCGACCAAACACCCTGGGCGGACAGAACGCCCAGAACACCACCCCAGCCCGACAGGCAGGCGTCCGTGGTGATCACCGTCCATGAAAAGGGACGAAAAGACTTGCCCCCTGACACTGAGGGGGACCGAAGCCACCACAGAAGATCCCTTCTGGTCTGAGAACTCAAGGATATCTGAAGATCCAGAGAGTGCGGTCGCCCGTCCCACTTGGACAATATCTCCGCTTGGAGACCCCGAGTGTGAAACTGGGCGAAGGGAATCGCCTCGAAAGCCGAGACCATCAATCCCAGACACCGCATGCACGTCCGAATGGACGAGAACCGATTGTCCCTGAGGGACCTGACTCCCTCCTGAAGAGTCCTGAGTTTGTCGTCCGGTAGGAAGACCTTCGCCTGGACAGAGTCCAGAATCATTCCCAGCTATGGTAGGCGGACCGACGGGCACAATGTTGATTTTGGGAAATTGATCGTCCAACCAAACTCTTGCAGAGTCTGCAACGTGACGGACAGATCCTTCACCAGACCTTGGTTGGTGGCAGACCGAACCAGAATATCGTCCAGATATCCCAGGACCGATATGCCCAGGGCTCTCAACAAGGCCAGAACCGGTGCCAGCACTTTGGTGAACACGGAACACGGAACTCGGAGCCGAGGCGAGACCGAAAGGCAAAGCCACAAATTGGTAATGATCCTCCGCTATGGCGAATCGAAGGTACCTCTGGTGACCCTCGAAAATGGGGATGTGAAGATACGCATCCTTCAAGTCGATGGAAGCCATGAATTCCCCCGGAACCAGGGCAGCCACCACCGACCGCAGGGATTCCATGCGGAACTTGCGCACCCGCACAAAGCGGTTCAGCGCCTTCAAGTCCAGAATCGGACGTACCTTGCCCTCTTTTCTGGGCACGGTGAACAGATTGGAATAGAACCCCCGAAATCTGTCCCGATGAGGCACCGGGACCACCACACCCTGAGCCTTCAGGTCCTGCACCGCTAGGCGCAGGTCCCGCAAACGCTCCGGGGACCTGATGTCCGCCGGTCACTCGCGATCGTCCGTTACAGAGGGAGAAAGGCAGGCGGCTAATGTAAACAAAGCCGCCTGTCATTCTCCCTTGTGTAAGTGCAGAGAACATACGGTCCTGCTATGCAGGATCGTATATCTCTGTAGTTACACCACTAGCCACACCCCTTTACAGTTAGAAGCACGCCCCTAGGGACACACTAAACCCCTCCTTCTCCAATGCAGATCGCCGCCATTACTCGTTAAAAAAAAAAAAAAAAACAACAACAAAAATCTTTCCCTGGTAAATGCAATAACTTTTGCGCAAACCAATCAAAATACGCTTATTGTGATTTTTTTTTACCAAACATATGTAGCAGAAAACAAATTGGCCAAAAATGTTAAAAAAACTGAATTTTTGTAAAATCTTACCTGTAAAATTCCTTTCTCTGAGTCCTCCGGCAGTCGCCGCCCCTTCATATTCATCACCAATGGGTTATGTCCTCTTATCCGTAGGAGTAGCTAGGCAATAGAATATGTTAGTACAAAGACTTTTAACATATCCCACCCCCAGGGGGTGGTCCCCTCAGTACATAACCCTCCACTTCCTGTAACCAAACCAGTTTCAGTGAAATAGCAGTAGAGAGTACATGAAAAACCCCAAAAGAGGGGCGGGGGCGGCGACTGTCGGAGGACTCAGAGAAAGGAATTTTACAGGTAAGATTTTACAAAAATTCCGTTTTCTCTTACGTCCTCCGACAGTCGCCGCCCCTTCATATTCATCACCAATGGGATGTCCCAAAGCAGTGTAAACATGAGGGGTGGGAAGAACGCAGCCGCGCCCAAGGCAACGCCGTCTCCCCATCAGAGAAAGGAACCTTACCAAAGGAAGGAAACCAGTTGGGCATAAGAACAAAACACTCGCTCAACAGGAGCAAGAAAACCCAGGGAAAAAACAAATGTCCCAAACAGTCAAAGAACCCGTAACAAGGGCTCTAGGGAACTGCCGCACTAAGAACCTTGCGGCCAAAGGAAGCATCAGCCGATGCCTGAACACCTACTCTGTAGAATTTTGTGAAAGTGTGGACGGTCGACCAAGTCGCCGCCTTACACACCTGGGCCACAGAGGCCCCATGACGACAGGCCCAAGACGTACTCAGAGATCTGGTAGAGTGCGCCTTCACAGGTACAGGGGGAACTTTCCCCTTCAAAGCATAGGCCTGTTCAATGGTCTGTCTGATCCATTTGGCGATGGTAGAAGCCGACGCCGCCATGCCCTTCCGAGGACCTTCCGGAAGAACAAACAAGGCATCCGACTTGCGAAAAGACTCAGTCGATTTCAAGTAGACTCTAATCGCCCGGACAACATCCAAGGAGTGAAGCAGCACCTCCGTTGGATGCTTAGGCTTCGCGCAGAGCGAAGGTAGGACAATGTCCTCATTGAGATGAAAGTCCGAAACCCTTTTTGGAAGAAAAGAAGGGTTAGGTCGCAAGACCACCTTGTCCAAATGCACAACCAGATACGGAGACTTGCAGGACAAGGCTGCCAGCTCCGACACTCGACGAGCCGAGGTGATAGCCACCAAAAAGGCGACCTTCCTGGATAACAAAGACAGCGAGATCTCCCTGATCCTTTCAAAAGGAGCACGCTGCAATACAGACAGGACTAGATTCAAGTCCCAAGGGGGTAGAGGGTCCCTCCTAGGGGGGATCAGATGACGTACCCCCTGCACAAAAGTGCTAACCAAAGCGTTAGATGCCACAGGACGTTGAAACAGAACGGCCAAGGCGGACACCTGACCCTTGATCGTAGCCAGCGCCAAACGCTGTTCAACACCCGTCTGAAGGAAGGACAACACCCTAGACACTGAATAAGTGGTAGGAGAGAAACCCCCGGATTCGCACCAGGCAAAATACGCCTTCCAAGTACGGTAGTAAACCTTCCCCGAGGAAGACTTCCTCGCATTGAACAAGGTGTGAATGACCTCAGGGGAAAGACCCCTGTTCTTCAGGACCTCGGTTTCAACAGCCAGGCCGTCAAAGCCAGCGACTGTAAAGCAGGATGGAAGATCGGTCCTTGCGACAGAAGATCTCCTCGAAGAGGCAGACGCCACGGGACGTCGATTGCCAGATTTACGAGGTCTGCGTACCAGGACCGGCGAGGCCAGTCCGGTGCCACAAGAATCACCGCAGTTGGTTCCGAGTGCAACCTGCGAAGGAACCTGGACAGCAATTGAAGCGGTGGAAACGCATACATCAGTCGGTACTGATGCCACGGGGCAACCAACGCGTCCGGCGCGTCTGCCCGAGGATCGCGCGTCCTTGCCACGAACCGTGGAACTTTGTTGTTCAGACGAGACGCGAACAGGTCTTCCTCCGGGAGACCCCACTTCGCGCACAACATCTGGAAGACATCCGGGTGAAGGGACCATTCCCCTTGGTCCAGGGTCTGGCGGCTCAGATAATCCGCCTGCCAATTCTCCACCCCCGGAATGTGAACTGCTGATATTGCCGGGACATGCGTCTCGGCCCAAGACAGAATCGCGGTCACTTCTCGAGCCGCCTGGGCACTCCTGGTGCCCCCTTGGTGATTGATGTAAGCCACCGCCGTGGCATTGTCCGTCTGCACCCTGACCGGACAGCCGTGAAGACTGTCCGTCCAACGGCGAAGACAGAGGAGTTTCGCTCGCAGTTCCAGAATGTTGATCGGAAGGGAAGATTCCTCCGTCGACCAAACACCCTGGGCGGACAGAACGCCCAGAACACCACCCCAGCCCGACAGGCAGGCGTCCGTGGTGATCACGTCCATGAAAAGGGACGAAAAGACTTGCCCCCTGACACTGAGGGGGACCGAAGCCACCACAGAAGATCCCTTCTGGTCTGAGAACTCAAGGATATCTGAAGATCCAGAGAGTGCGGTCGCCCGTCCCACTTGGACAATATCTCCGCTTGGAGACCCCGAGTGTGAAACTGGGCGAAGGGAATCGCCTCGAAAGCCGAGACCATCAATCCCAGACACCGCATGCACGTCCGAATGGACGAGAACCGATTGTCCCTGAGGGACCTGACTCCCTCCTGAAGAGTCCTGAGTTTGTCGTCCGGTAGGAAGACCTTCGCCTGGACAGAGTCCAGAATCATTCCCAGCTATGGTAGGCGGACCGACGGGCACAATGTTGATTTTGGGAAATTGATCGTCCAACCAAACTCTTGCAGAGTCTGCAACGTGACGGACAGATCCTTCACCAGACCTTGGTTGGTCGCAGACCGAACCAGAATATCGTCCAGATATCCCAGGACCAATATGCCCAGGGCTCTCAACAAGGCCAGAACCGGTGCCAGCACTTTGGTGAACACGGAACACGGAACTCGGAGCCGAGGCGAGACCGAAAGGCAAAGCCACAAATTGGTAATGATCCTCCGCTATGGCGAATCGAAGGTACCTCTGGTGACCCTCGAAAATGGGGATGTGAAGATACGCATCCTTCAAGTCGATGGAAGCCATGAATTCCCCCGGAACCAGGGCAGCCACCACCGACCGCAGGGATTCCATGCGGAACTTGCACACCCGCACAAAGCGGTTCAGCGCCTTCAAGTCCAGAATCGGACGTACCTTGCCCTCTTTTCTGGGCACGGTGAACAGATTGGAATAGAACCCCCGAAATCTGTCCCGATGAGGCACTGGGACCACCACACCCTGAGCCTTCAGGTCCTGCACCGCTAGGCGCAGGTCCCGCAAACGCTCCGGGGATAACAGAAGATTTGAGGGAAAAAATCTGCTCTTCGGCCGAGAGAGAAACTCGATCTTGTAGCCAGATCGAACGATTTCCTGAACCCACCTGTCCCGAACCCGGGACAGCCATGGCTGAGAGAAACCGAGCAAGCGTCCCCCCACCCCAGACTCGGGGAGGGCGCCCCTTCAGGCCGCACTGTTGTGGGCCGCAGAACCGGATTGGCCGGACTTTTGCTTACCTGCCCACGGCTTCTTGTGGGAGCCTTGACCCTTTGACGGCTTGCCCCTATAGTGTGACCGAAAGGCACGAAAGGACCCCTGATGGGGTCGAAAGGAAGCATGCTTCTTACCGGGAGCCGCCTTGGGCTTGTGGGATTGAGGCAAGAGCGTGCGCCTCTTACCACCCGTGACTCCCTTAATTAGTGCATCTAAGGATTCGCCAAAAAGGCGAGAACCATCATAAGGCAGATTGGCCAAAGTCTTACGGGAAGATTGATCCACAGACCAACACTTCAACCAAACCAGGCGGCGATTTAACACCGCCACACTGTGTACACGTGCAGCCAACGGAACCATATCCAGGTCCGCATCACACAAGTACATGACACCCTGGTGGATTTGATCCACCATATCCAAAGTCGCCTGGGGGGCAGAATCAGCCACCAGGACCCGCCTAAGCACCTGCGTCCAGCTCGCGACCGCCTGGGCCGCCATAAGAGAAGCAAATAAGGCTTTTAACATAGAACCCATAATAGAATAGGTGTGACGGGCAAGAGATTCCATCCTCTTGTCCGTGGCATCCCGGAACACCGGGGTGTCTTCAGCCGGAATCGCAGTGGATTTGTTCAAAACCGCTATCGCATGATCCACCGGCGGTGGAATACACCAGCGCTCATCAGTGGCAGGCGTAAAGGGATAGCGTAGCTTAAACCTACTAGGTACAGCAAATGGCTTGCGTATATTACGCCACTGTTCTTTCACAGCGTTTTGGAAATCATCAGTGCAGGGGTACACCTGCGACGCTTTGCGCCTTTTCTGCGTTCCATAAGCCGCCAAGGCAGCTGGAGGACATGATTCCTCCTCTAACCGCAGTGTTTGCTTGATAGAAGCAACCAATTCATCCATGAGTGCAAGCTCTTCAGACGAGCCAGGGGGAGAATTATCAACCCCCTCCACCCCAGCCTCCATTTCTGACCCGATAAGGTCCAGGGAGGAACGGGACCCCGATAAGGAGACCCCAGCCACAGCAGCCCCAGCACCATCACCCTCTGAATCAGAGGAAATTGAAACCCTGTGCCTTTTTGTGGATTGAGCAGCCACCAGCATTTGCACCTGAGTCGCAAGGCTAGCCACAATCGCAGCCAAATCCCCCGTGGGGGGGGGGGGGGGAGAGTGCAGACCCCTGGCTCCCCACTAAGGCTGTAGGAAATTTGTTTTCCTGAGAATCCATGCCCCTGTAGCAGAAAAATAAATGGGTGACCGCCCCTTTAAGAGAGCGCTGCGATCGTAGCCCACTTCACACAAAACACCCCACACAAGGGACCCCCACAGGGACAATGAACCAAGGCAGGATACAGGGAATAGAGGGAAATGAACCTGGAGATCGCTGCTGCTGCCTGCGGTGCTTCTGAAGGAAAGGAAGTGCTGGTATACAGGGCGCTCTATTAAAGCCTATGGAGGCTACAAGAAAATGGCCGCCATGCATGTAAAACATGCGGCCGGAGCGATCGCAGCCAAAATGGCGCCGTTTGGCGCCGAAACCGCCGCTCCCACACCCCATGAGGGTGAAGTAAAAAAAAAAAAAACGTACCAATTGCCCAGCAAAAGGAAACATGTTAAACCGCCGCAGCGGCGCTGTAATGTGCCCAAGCATGAGAAACTCAAGCCCCACAGCACACAGCCGTTCACATACAAACTGACACAGAGTGCAGCACAACCCCCCCTCCTGCAGCCCACAGCATGCAATACGAGGGATAGGGAGACAGTAACATTGTGAACACAGGGTAAGGTAACACAGTCCCAGACTGACACCCCCCCAGACAGACAGGTCCCCACATACATACACTTACCTCTTACATGGCGTGGGGAACCCGCACAGGCGAACAAACCGCTGAACATGAGGCAGGGAGAGTCGCATCTAGGACGCATCAGAAGGTGGGTTGAGAAACCGCACAGCGTCCGGTGAGGTAGCCACCTCACCTGACATCCCTGCACGACACAGGGATGGGTCGTTCAGAAAACTCAGGAGCGATACCTGACTGAACGCTCGATGGCGGGCTGAGAAACCACTGACCCACAACCTGCGACCAGGGGGGTCAGCCCGAGACGCAGCCCGCATGATCCTCTTCTTCCGAAGAACTAACTAACGCTGGTAAAATAACAGCTAACAAGAAAGAGAGAGAAAAAAACTCAAATAAAATCCAAAGAAAGGAAAGAGAGCTGAGACAAGGTGTCCCAGCACAGAAACTTCCAGCTACTCCTGACAGCTAGACAAATGAAACTGGTTTGGTTACAGGAAGTGGAGGGTTATGTACTGAGGGGACCACCCCCTGGGGGTGGGATATGTTAAAAGTCTTTGTACTAACATATTCTATTGCCTAGCTACTCCTACGGATAAGAGGACATAACCCATTGGTGATGAATATGAAGGGGCGGCGACTGTCGGAGGACGTAAGAGAAATTTTGATTTTTACATTTTTTTTTGGGGGGGGGGGGGGTGAATTTCATATAAAAAAAAAATGTGAAAAATATTGTTATTTTTGCAAAAATGTCGCTCTTTTTTTGTTTATAGCGCACGATCAAAAAAAAAAAAATTGCACAGGTGATCAAATACCACCAAAAGAAAGCTCTGTTTGTGGGAAAAAGGACGTCAAATTTGTTTAGGTACGCACGACCGCGCAATTGTCCGTTAAAGTCACGCAGTGCCGAATCGCAAAATAGGGCCTGGTCAGGAAGGGGGGTAAAATCTTCTGGGGCTTAAGTGGTTAAATTTAGCTGTATATTTCTTGTTAATACCATAACCTAGCACCAAAGAACAACCTAAAAATAAGTCTACTGCTCTTGATGATCTCAGTGATACCACATATGTGTATGTTAGTTGTGCCTGTAGTACAGCCCAGAAACAATAGTGCGCATTTTGCTTTTTTTTTTTTGTACTACATAAAAACACACTGACACTAATAAAAAAAAAAAAAAAAAAAAAATTCTGCCCAAAATATTGCCCCTTTCTTGACCCAAACACTAACCCTGGCACTGACCTAGATCAAACCTTAATCTGGGTAGGTTTTCTTTATTTTTTAATATGATTTTTTTTTTTTTTTTTTTTTTACACACTTTTTTTTTCTCTGCAAGGAGAGAGAAAAATACAATGTATCTTTCCTCTCCATTTATAGAGAGAGAAACAAAGGGGCGGGCTTCACAGTGACTGATCATTGTGGTAGTCAATCAGAGGCTATCACAACAATCAGATGACCCAGAATTAGGAGATCCGGCTCCTAATGGTAAGTAGGGGACCTGTGGCTCCCGTGGGACCCCTGTGTCTGTGCTGGGAGCGCACTGCGTGGGGCATTCTCAGCACAAAGACAGATACACACATATATGCAGCCCCATGGCAAATAGCCCAGTTCAGTGAGACCGCATAGAAGTGTCAGCGTGAAGGGGTTAAAATGCTTAATTACAGCGCTTTTTCTTTTCATAAACTTTTTTTTAATTTACTTGCAACGTGTGCCTTCGAACTTGCTGGAAAACCTGACTTTGTCAGGAAGTGTCAATTCCCTAGCACAGCCCCCTCCATCTTTTTTTGCTGGTATTGTACATTTCGTGCTGGCCCTGCTCCCACCACCCTACATAACCCTTTATGTCCCTGCTAGGAGAGAAGCAAAGGGGGGGTATTAGAGAGTGACAACAGAACGTCAGCTCCGAGTCCTAGATGGTGACACCCAGCAGAAGTCTCAGGGCTTCTGAATGTAAAGAAAGGATCCTTCTACGGGTAAATAATATGCATAAAATACAAGCACATACAATCTTATAGAAAGATTAATATTGAAATAAACGATCGGAGGACAGGGTCTCCAACTATATGGACCATTTTGTAACCAATATACAGAAAAGCCAAAAGCATTTTTGTCCACACGTCTTTATGGTCCATGACTAGTTGAGCTTTTTCGCACAGGACTATTGAATATATCTAAATATATCTATACATATATTTCCCAGTAAATATTAACAACTACATAACAACCGCTGACTGGTACATATAAATTTACCAAAAAACAGCACAAACACTGACAATATTTTGGAATCCCAAGTATTAATATTTTATACTGTTACATTCAAGAAAAGAATACATTGGTCATGGGACTTTGAGTGAGGCAAATCACATACAATAGATATATTAGGTACACATGATTTTAAATTTATTAAAAATAATTGGAATTGGACATTCCTTAAGAGGAAGTAAACCCTCCTCTGACACTTTTACCTATAGGCAAGCCTATGATAAGGGTTACCTATAGGTAGTGTAAATATCTACTAAACATGTACCGTTTAGGAAATATTTACCTTACATGCAGCCAGTGACGTCACTGGCACATGCGCCCTGAAGGAACGGCCGCTGGTGCCATTTCTTCAGAGCCCCGTGCCGTGACCGTCGGCTCCCGCAAGCGTGCGCGGGAGTGACGTCTCCGGCCAATCAGATGGCCGGATGCCGCGATCCCGGAAGACGGGCGACTGGACATGTCGCCCGTCATACAGGTGAGTGAGCGGCACGGCGGGGGCTCGTTCTTAGGTAAGTATTTCATAATGAGCTAGTATGCGATGCATACTAGCTCATTATGTGTTTCTCTTTCAGGTTACAGAAAAAAAAAAAAAAAAAACCGTCATGGGTTTACAACCTCTTTAGTCCTGAAAGTACATGATGAAAATTTTCCAAATACAATACAGACACATTAAAATGATCTGATACACAAGAAATACACATGATAGCAATATAAAATATTGGATCCTGGTAATTATATACATAATTAGAGATACATGATTACACAAATTGTAGCAAACAAATCTTCTTGACATCCCATGACTCTACACGTTTCGTTAATCCCTGTCCACGTCATCAGGAGTTGATGCAAGAAAGGTAATACCTTAATGAAAAAATGTCATATAAAAAGGGTACCAAGAAATCATGTGTACCTAATATATCTATTGTATAAGTCAATGTTTCTCAACTCCAGTACCCACAACAGGTCATGTTTTCAGGATTTCCCTCAGATGAAAGGGCTGTGATAATTACCAAGGCAGCAAAACTCATCAAATCACCTGTGCAAAATAATAGGACTGAGTGGCTGGCCTACTGCATTCAGAATAGTAGCAACAGAAAAAAGCCGCTCCGGTGTCGGTCGGATCCGCCATCCAATCGTCAAGTGTTCAAAGAGAAAGTTTGACCGCACTCAGGAGTAGATTAACTGGAAGTGTTTTATTCCCATAAACTTGAATACATAGGTGCATCACCTATGTATTGAAGTTTATAGGAATAAAACACTTCCAGTTTATCTACTCCTGAGTGCGGTCAAACTTTCTCTTTGAACACTCTACTGCATTCAGAACACAAAAGGTTGGCTACTCTGCATGGGAGCCATCGAGAGAATTTGCATCTCCTGAAATAATGCAAAGCGTTCTCTGATTGGATAAGGTGGAGAGGTAGGGTGGGGACATCACACTCTCTACCTTGTCCAAGTAGAGAAAATGCGAAACATTCTCTGAATGGTAAAGATAGTGCAAATCTCTCATGCTAAAACTTGAATAACACAATAGATGCCGCTACTTAAATAAAATAAAAATGTTAATAAAGTGAAAATACACATAAGTATGTGCAACACAAGCAGCGCAAATACAATAACAAAATTGGTGATAAATGATGAAAGGTAATCCTATACGTGAGATAAAGGTACGGAGCGTCCAGTGACTATTATCCTCGTGATATAATGAAGAATCAAAAAATGTGTGAGTCTGATAAAAATAAGTGTAGGTATTAGTGAGTCCAGTGAATGATGACACCATATATCACCACAAATATCCACCACCGCTGTGTATCTTCACTCCCCACTCCCATCGGATGGTTACTCACCACATATAAGTGCCTTCATTCGCGTGGTTGAACAAAAGCGCTAACAAGCAGAGCAGTATGCAGAAATCCTTTGAGTGGGCTTAGCCCTTCCTTGCCCTCTCCCATTTGTGGTGTTGGGAGTTGACCAGGTTTAAACAGAATTCTCTGAATGGTGCCCGTGTCAAGTGGTCAGCCTCCAGTGTTCACAATGCAGCAGGGAAGCTGCTCCGCGTGGGAAGCAAGTGGTGATCAATGGATTAGCGGTATCTACTTTGGTGATTTGTAGCTTCCAGGGGCATTGGCATAGTATGGTATATAGAGAGTAATGCCCCATACACACGTGCAGATTATCTGCAGACTTTTGTCTGCAGACTTACCTTTTCTATGTAGTGCAAGGGCCTGCCGGATTGCATACAAATTGAAAGTGTTTAGGTTTGACCTCATATTATATGGTTTTGGTAAGTCTGAAGACAAAAGTCTGCAGATAATCTGCACGTGTGTATGGGGCATAACATTGATTCAGGTTGGACCAATGCACAATATGTATTAAATATTCACACCCTGAAATTCAACAACGAAAAATTGGCAATACCTTCTCTGAGACTCCAGCGGCACTTCCTTATCTACAAACACTGGCTTGACGGGCGGCTGGAACTTGGTAGGCTCACCATCAGAAAGGAACCTGGCCGGCATCAGGAATCCTAGGGGAGGAGAAATTAACAAATTGCAAATTTTGGAATATTAAAAAAAAAAAAAAAAACATAAATGTATTTATCAGAAAAAAGCGACCCAATGGGTGGGGAGCAATTATTTTGATTACCAGAGTTGGGTTTTATACTTCTGATCATCTTAGCCAATCAGACCCCTCAATTTGTGATAGCCTGCATTTCATACAGGTCTTTCAGTCATTATGAGAAGTATTGGGTTATGCAATCATCTCATAGGAATGAACTGAATTTTCAACATAAAACTCTAGCCTGCCCTGCCAGTGATGTCACTTCATTGTTTACCCCACAGCTGTAATGGTAGGTTCACGTATCTGCGAGTGGGAAACGTGTGTTCCTGGCAATGGGCTGCTCTATAGCAGATGCATCAGAGAGAGAGAGAAGGGGGGGAACTGGGTATTAAATCCAAGGCTCTATTTAGATATGTATAAGCGCATTCATTCCAATGGGCATGAGAAATGCAGGAATGAAGTCTCCGACCACCCTTTTGAAATTTTGCCGCACCAAGTCGTATTGTGCTGCGGCTCCATGTGCTTTGTTGTGTGCGAAAATGTGCTGTGGGTGCCGATATGATTTAATGCCCCCCCCCCCCCCCCCCCACGCAACTGCTAAAGTGCTGCTTGCCTTATGCCCCGTACACACGTGCAGATTATCTGAAGACTTTTGTCTTCAGATTTACCTTTTCTATGTAGTGCAAGGGCCTGCCGGATTGCATATAAATTGAAAGTGTTTAGGTTTGACCTCATATTATATAATTTTGGTAAGTCTGCAGACAAAAGTCTTCAGATAATCTGCACATGTGTACGGGGCATTAAGCCTCCATTCACACCTGAGTGATCTGAATTGCGTCCGGAACCAGTGTGATTCTGCCCGCGATTCCAAATCGTGGGACAATTGAGCGATGCCATTACTTCTTAATGGCACCCCAATCCTGGCACGATTTTAGTGCGATAAATTATGCTGTAAATCGCAACATGCGACACTGTCGCTCAAAAGAGGCTCCTGCAACTTTTTGAGCGTCTAGCATCACGACAATCACAGTAAAATCGCCATGTGATTGGGGTGCCATTAAGTAGTAATAGCATTGCAAAAGCATCCCGCGATTTGGAATTGATTCAGATCGCTTAGGTGTGAATGGAGCCTTAGAGAACAGGGGGTCGCAAAAGGTGAAGCCACACTCACCAGCTATATCGCTTTTGACTGTGGAGTCGGGGCGAGCTTCACAAAAAACAATTGTTTTCAGTAAAGATGCACTGAAATTTCGTCGACCGAAACATATCTGGGCGAAAATGGTGTTATGGGAATTTTGCAGATAAGAGAAAAAAGGTGCGAATAGTTTCACAGAGCACGCATTTTGCTTCCATTTTACTGTGCTTAGGATTTCATAGGTCATGTGATTCAAAAACCACATCACAAATGTAACAAGGGTGCGTTATTGATGTGTTCTTGCTGCGATTTCAATGCATTTAAACGGGGAGGCGCGTTTTTTTTAACTGGCCAAAAAATGCATCAAGCAGGGCTTTTACCACCACAACAGAAAGAACAGTCTACAGACAAACATAGGATTTAAAGAGATACATTTTTCTTGAACTTTTCTTGTGCTAAAAGTGCCAATAATGGCCGGCAATAAATCCAAATTCATTTAAATTTACGATATTAAGTTGAATATTATTACCATTATATATAAAAATCTATACAATGGATATAAAAAGTCTACACACCCCTGTTAAAAGGTAAGGTTTCTGTGATTTAACAAAAAATTAGCTAAAGATAAATAATTTCAGAACTTTTTCCACCTTTAGGCCCGTTGACGGATGAAAAACGGACATCAATGCATCTCTATATAAAAACGGATGACAACGGATGATCATCAGTTAACATCCGTTTTCATCCGCTTCTGTCAATGTCTGTTTTTTTAAACGTATGAATGCCCTATTTTTCATCCGTCCAAAAAACGGATCGGACGAAAAACGGATGGAAAACTGACGGAAAACTGACGGAAAACTGATACATTTTGACGTGACTGAACTGATGAACTGAACGGACCGTATGTGTTAAAGGGGCTTTAATGTGACCTATAAACTGTACAACTCAATTGAAAAACAAACCTTATGGGTCCTTTCACACGGCCGCTCCGCTGCTTTAGTCCGCTGCGGGACTTTTTTTTTTTTTTTTTCACGGAGCGGATGACATTTGTTTCATCCGCTCCGTGTGCCCGCATATCATCCCATCCATTTGCGGATGATATGCGGACATAATGTAAGTATATGGCATTGCGGATGTCAGCGGATGACACCGCTGACATCCGATTTTCCTTCCTTTCCGTTTTTTACACGGATGAAAAAATAGGGTTCTGTTCCATTCGAAAAAACGGAACAGAACTGAAAGGAGGAAAATCGGGTGTCAGCGGATGGTATTCCGCCGACATCCGCAATGCCATTCACTTACATTATGTCCGCAAATCATCCGCAAACGGATGGGATGATTTGCGGACACACGGAGCGGTCGTGTGAAAGGACCCTATATCTTTTAAGGGGTTGGAAGGAGAGAAAAAATAAAATAATGCGGTTGCATAAGTGTGCACACCCTCTTATAACTGGGGATGTAGCTGTGTTCAGAATTAAGCAATCGTGTTAAATAGGAGTCAGTACACACCTCCCATCAATTAAAGTTCCTCTGATTAACCCCAAATAAAGCTCAGCTGTTCTAGTAGGTCTTTCCTGACATTTTCTTAGTCACATCGTACAGCAAAAGCCATGGCCTGCAGAGAGCTTCCAAAGCATCAGAGGGATCTCATTGGTAAAAGGTATCAGTCAGGAGAATTTCCAAGGCATTAGATATACCATGGAACACAGTGAAGACAGTCATCATCAAGTGGAGAAAATATGGCACAACAGTGACTTTACCAAGAACTGGACGTCACCCCGAAATTGATGAAAAGACAAGAAGAAAACTGGTCAGGGAGGCTTCCAAGAGGCCTTCAGCAACATTAAAGGAGCTGCAGGAATTAAGGATGCACTGAAATTACGGCCACCGAAATTATCGGCCGAAAATGAGCCTATCTCATTTCGGCCGATAATGGGTTAACAGTGCCGAAATTAATATGGCCGCCGTGAGGAAGGAGGAGGGCGCAGCGCAGGACAGGTTTTAAAAGTCCCGCCTCTGGCCGGCCGCCCGCCTCTCAATGACGTCCCTACTACTACGATCTGTGCATTAATGAAGGGACATACCAGGCGGGAGGGTGGGGCGAGCGGCCGCTAATAGATATAACTATGTGATCCTTCCCTGTCAGCTCAGCGGGGCTGTGTGTGAAATTCTGTGAATGAGAACTGACCTGACACCGGGCGGGGGGGGGGGGGCGGGGGGAGCGGCCGCTAATAACTATGTGAGCCTTTCACTTCCCTGTCAGCGGAGATACATGCCTGACATGTAAGTGAAAGGCTCACATAGTTACAGCTATTAGCGGCCGCTCCCCCCGCCCCCCCCCCCGCCCGGTGTCAGGTCAGTTCTCATTCACAGAATTTCACACACAGCCCCGCTGACAGGGAAGGATCTCATAGTTCTATCTATTAGCGGCCGCTCACCCCGCCCTCCCGCCCGGAGTGTCAGGGTATTGAAGAGAAGTTAAGGCTCACATAGTGACAGCTATTAGCGGCCGCTCGCCCGGTGTGTCACTTCATTCATGTACAGATCGTAGTAGTAGTGGCATCACCGGGAGGCCGGCCAGAGGCGGGGCTTTTGAATAATGGACACCGGAGGAGCTGAGTGAGTAGGAGGGGGACGCTGAGGCAGGGGGGAGGAGGGGTGATAGCTGAGGCAGCTTACCATTGGTATTTGTATTAATTATGCAGCATGAGGGGGTTAATGTATTGTCACTGCTGCATTAGTGACCGACCAGTGGCAGTTAACCACTTAAGCCCCGGAGGATTTGGCTGCTAAACGACCAGGGGGTATTTTGCGATTCGGCACTGCGTGACTTTAACTGACAATTGCGCGGTCGTGCGCCGCTGTACCTAAACTAATTTGGCGTCCTTTTTTCCCCACAAACAGAGCTTTCTTTTGGTGGTATTTGATCACCTGTGCGATTTTTCGATCATGCGCTATAAACAAAAAAAGAGCGTCAATTTTGCAAAAATAACAATATTTTTCACATTTTTTTATATGAAATTCCCCCCCCCCCCCCCCAAAAAATGTAAAAATCAAAATTTTTTAACATTTTCGGCCAATTTGTTTTATGCTACATATGTTTGGTAAAAAAAAAAAAAAAAAAAAAAAAAAAAAAAAAAAAAAAAAAAATCGCAAAAAGCGTATTTTGATTGGTTTGCGCAAAAGTTATCGCGTTTACTAACAAAGGGAAAGATTTTTGTCATTTTTGTTGTTTTTTTTTTTAACGCATAATGGTGGCGATCTGCGATTTTTTTGCGGGACTGCGACATTGGGGCAGACAGATCGGACCCTTGACTGACATTTTTGACACTTTTGGGATTACCAGTGACATTTCTACAGTAATCAGTGCTATAAATATGCACTGTTACTGTAAAAATACACTGGTAGTGAAGGGGTTAACTTTATTTGGGAGGGAGGGACTGTGTGTGTCCCTAGGGGCGTGATTCTAACTGTGATTGGCTGTGACTTGAGCTGTAAGGACACTGATCAACGGATCTACACAGTAGATCCGTGTGATCAGTGTCTTTACACCGAGGAGAATGACAGGTGGCTTGTTTACACAAGCTGCCTGACTTTCTCCCTCCCCCCTGCCGATCGCAGAGTGGCCGGCGGACATCGGGTCCGCCGGTCACACGCGCGGGGGGGGGGGGCGGCGCGCGCTCGCTCCCCAGACCCTCCCAGGCTAGTGACGTACCGATACGTCACTCTGCCTGTGAGGGGCTGACCGCCGCAGTATATAGTCGTGCGGCGGTCGGCAAGCGGTTAATGAACCCCTTTGTGCTGCATTAGTGCAACCAGTGTTAATTAACACTGATACTGGTTGCACTAATGCAGCACAAAGGGGTTAATTAACTGCCACTGGTCGGTCACTAATAGATGAGTGACCAGCAGTGACAATACATTAACCCCCTCATGCTGTAAAATACTAATACCATTGGTAATTAAATTAACCTCTTGCCAACCCATCACAGTACATATACTGTGACAGGATGGCAGCGACAGGTGTACATCGCTGCCTGTTTTTGGCGTATGCTCCTGTTCTATCTATTTTAAAATTATTTGGAGGGAAAAAGTCATTTTCGGTTTTCGGCCAATGGCATCCTGCATTTTCGGTTTTGGACCAAAATTTTCATTTCGGTGCATCCCTAGCAGGAATATCTGTCTAGTACTACCTGTGTGGTAGATGTGACAACAATCTCCTGTATTCTTCATATATCTGGGCTGTGGGGTAGAGTGGGAAGATGGAAGCCTTTTTTTACGTCTCCCAAAAGCATGTGAGAAATTGTGTTATGGTCTGATGAAACCAAGGTTGAACTTTTTGGCCGTAATTCCAAAAGATTTGTTTGGCACAAAAAGAACAATGCACAACCCCAAAACACCATACTCACAGTGAAGCATGGTGGTGGCAGCATCATGCTTTGGTGCTGTTTTTCTTCAGCTGGAACAGGGGCCTCAGTCAAGGTAGAGGGAATTATGAACAGTTCTAAATACCAGTCAATATTGGCACAAAACCTTCAGGCTTCTGCTAGAAAGCTGAACATGAAGAGAAACTTCATCTTTCAGTATGACAACGACCCAAAGCATACATCCAAATCAACAAAGGAATGGCTTCACCAGAAGTTTTGGAATGGCCCATCCAGAGCCCAGACCTGAATCCTATTGAAAATCTGTGGGGTGATCTGAAGAGAGCTGTGCACAGGAGACACCCTCACAATCTGACAGATTTGGAGTGTTTTTACAAAGAAGAGTGGGCAAATATTGCCAAGTCATGATGTGCCATGCTGATAGACTCATACCCAAAAAGACTGAGAAAGTGCTGTAATAAAATCAAAAGGTGCTTCAACAAAGTATTAGTTTAAGGGTGTGCACACTTATGCAACCATATTTGTTTTTTATTTTTACTTTCCTCCACCTAAAAGATTTCAGTTTGTTGTTCAGCTGAGTTGTACAGTTTATAGGTCACATTAAAGGTGGAAAAAGTTTTGAAATGATTTATCTTTGTCTCATTTTTTTTACATCACAGAAACCGGACATTTTAACGTGTCTTTTTTTAATATATATATTTTTTTTTAACGTCTTTTTTTATATCCACTGTATATTTAGTTACAAACGGTCATTTTCGGCACCAAATTTTCCATTTGGCGCACCTCTAGTTTTCAGGGTCCTATGGAGCCAATGTTGTATACAGCGACTAGAGTTGTGTCCCCCTACACTGTGTGCATCAATAGAAACACACAGCCCTAGAACGGCAATGAACTGCCCTGTTCTCCCCTCTTTTTACCCCGGTATTCTCCAAGCTAACAGACTGACTAGAGACTGCACTGACCACACTTTCCTGTGAAGACTGGAAGTTCAGGGAAGCGGCACTGTCATTCCCCTGTTTCTAGGACTATACCCCTATGATACAAATGATCTCTTCAGATGGTGTTCTATTCTGAGATGTAGCTCCTGGTTCTCTTCTGATTGGCTGCTTCTTACAGGCTTTTCCTCCACATGTATGAGACTAGTGATCCCTTTCTGTGTGGGTTAGATGTTCTTAGACTGTGTGTTCTGCTGCATGGGGATCCTACATCCAATGACATGCAGTGACCTTCTCATAGAAGGAGTCCATGCTGCTGCCACCCTCTCTGTACATTGCAGTATATCCCCTGGTGACCTCTGTGCACTCACCTGTCCGGTACCGGGCCAGCAGCACTGACCTCCTGCAAGCCGCCATGCTTGTCCCATAGGCAGAAGTGACAGCGGACATGCGCAGTACGAGGCTCCGCTCTGCCTACGGGGCGCCGCTCTGGCCAAATCAGCCTGAAAAGCGAATCGCTTCCCCTGCACAGTGCACTGGCTGTGTTGTGTGTCCTGTGTGCGGAGGAGGTGACTGCAGTGTGTGTGTGCTGCCACTGCTGGACCCACTACATAGCACTGAACTGTGCTGGGGGTGGGGAAGGTTGCTCTTTGTAGTACCACATGTCCTAGTATAATTGCTTTGTTTACAAGAAACCAGTCATGACTGGTCTTATGTGTGTCCCCATAAATGTCCTGGGGGTTGGATGACCCTCCTAGGATTAATACATGCCCCTTCACCAGCTGCAGGGTACAGATGTCCACATGTGAGACAAGAGCTTACTGTTACCATGCTTCCTTGGCATGCTGCCTGCCTGAGATATCTATACCTGGGGCAAGGACCTAGGAGGTCCTGGATTTGTAATGCTGACCATTGGTGACCAGGTATTCTTCCTACCACTGATATCAGGTGTTTTTACGTCCTACTGCCTGCTTGAGGGGCAATCCTTCCTGCCACTGGATCCAATGATGGGATATTCTTCCTCCTACTGACCTGCAATGATGGGATATTCTTCATCCCACTGGCCTCCAATGATGGGATATTCTTCCTCCCACTGACCTCCAATGATGGGATATTCTTCCTCCCACTGACCTGCAATGATGGGATATTCTTCCTCCCACTGGATCCAATGATGGGATATTCTTCCTCCTACTGACCTGCAATGATGGGATATTCTTCCTCCTACTGACCTTCAATGATGGGATATTCTTCATCCCACTGACCTCCAATGATGGGATATTCTTCCTCCTACTGACCTGCAATGATGGGATATTCTTCCTCCTACTGTCCTCCAATGATGGGATATTCTTCATCCCACTGACCTCCAATGATGGGATATTCTTCCTCCTACTGACCTGCAATGATGGGATATTCTTCCTCCTACTGACCTCCAATGATGGGATATTCTTCATCCCACTGACCTCCAATGATGAGATATTCTTCCTCCCACTGACCTCCAATGATGGGATAGTCTTCCTCCCACTGACCTCCAATGATGGGATATTCTTCCTCCCACTGACCTCCAATGATGGGATATTCTTCCTCCTACTGACCTGCAATGATGGGATATTCTTCATCCCACTGGCCTCCAATGATGGGATATTCTTCCTCCCACTGACCTCCAATGATGGGATATTCTTCCTCCCACTGACCTGCAATGATGGGATATTCTTCCTCCCACTGGATCCAATGATGGGATATTCTTCCTCCTACTGACCTGCAATGATGGGATATTCTTCCTCCTACTGACCTTCAATGATGGGATATTCTTCATCCCACTGACCTCCAATGATGGGATATTCTTCCTCCTACTGACCTGCAATGATGGGATATTCTTCCTCCTACTGTCCTCCAATGATGGGATATTCTTCATCCCACTGACCTCCAATGATGGGATATTCTTCCTCCTACTGACCTGCAATGATGGGATATTCTTCCTCCTACTGACCTCCAATGATGGGATATTCTTCATCCCACTGACCTCCAATGATGAGATATTCTTCCTCCCACTGACCTCCAATGATGGGATAGTCTTCCTCCCACTGACCTCCAATGATGGGATATTCTTCCTCCCACTGACCTCCAATGATGGGATATTCTTCCTCCTACTGACCTGCAATGATGGGATATTCTTCCTCCCACTGACCTCCAATGATGGGATATTCTTCCTCCCACTGACCTGCAATGATGGGATATTCTTCCTCCTACTGACCTCCAATGATGGGATATTCTTCATCCCACTGACCTCCAATGATGGGATAGTCTTCCTCCCACTGACCTGCAATGATGGGATATTCTTCCTCCCACTGACCTGCAATGATGGAATATTCTTCCTCACACTGACCTGCAATGATGGGATATTCTTCCTCCTACTGACCTGCAATGATGGGATATTCTTCCTCCTACTGACCTCCAATGATGGGATATTCTTCATCCCACTGACCTCCAATGATGGGATAGTCTTCCTCCCACTGACCTCCAATGATGGGATATTCTTCCTCCCACTGACCTCCAATGATGGGATATTCTTCATCCCACTGACCTCCAATGATGGGATATTCTTCCTCCCACTGACCTGCAATGATGGGATATTCTTCCTCCTACTGACCTGCAATGATGGGATATTCTTCCTCCTACTGACCTGCAATGATGGGACATTCTTCCTCACACTGGCCTCCAATGATGGGATATTCTTCCTCCCACTGGCCTCCAATGATGGGATATCCTTTCTCCCACTGGCCTCCAATGATGGGATATTCTTCCTCCCACTGGCCTCCAATGATGGGATATTCTTCCTCCCACTGGCCTCCAATGATGGGATATCCTTTCTCCCACTGGCCTCCAATGATGGGATATTCTTCCTCCCACTGGCCTCCAATGATGGGATATTCTCCCTCCTTCTGACCTCCAATGATGGGATATTCTTCCTCCCACTGGCCTCCAATGATGGGATATCCTTTCTCCCACTGGCATCCAATGATGGGATATTCTTCCTAACACTGGCCTCCAATGATGGGATATTCTTTCTACCACTGGCCTTCAATGATGGGATATTCTTCCTCCCACTGGCCTCCAATGATGGGATATCCTTTCTCCCACTGGCATCCAATGATGGGATATTCTTTCTCCCACTGGCCTTCAATGATGGGATATTCTTCCTCCCACTGGCCTCCAATGATTGGATATTCATTCTCCCATTGACCTCCAATGATGGGATATTCTGCCTCCCACTGACCTCCAATGATGGGATATTCTTCCTCCCACTGACCTCCAATGATGGGATATTCTTCCTCCCACTGACCTCCAATGATGGGACATTCTTCCTCCCACTGGCCTTCAATAATGGGATATTCATCCTCCCACTGACTTCCAATGATCGGATATCCTTCATCCCACTGGCCTCCAATGATGGGATATTCTTCCTCCCACTGGCCTCCAATGATGGGATATTCTTCCTCCCATTGGCCTCCAATGATGGGATATTTTTCCTACCACTGGCCTCCAATGATGGGATATTCTTCCTCCCACTGGCCTCCAATGATGGGATATCCTTTCTCCCACTGGCCTCCATGATGGGATATTCTTCCTCCCACTGACCTCCAAGGATGGGATATTCTTCCTCCCATTGACCTCCAATGATGGGATATTTTTGGTCCTTCTGACCTCCAATGAAGGGATATTCTTCCTCCCTCTGACCTCCAATGATGAGATATTCTTCCTCCCACTGACCTCCAATTATGAGATATTCTTCCTCCCACTGACCTCCAATGATGGGATATTCTTCCTGCCTCTGACCTCCAATGATGGGATATTCTTCCTCCCCCTGACCTCCAATGATGGGATATTCTTCCTCATTCTGACCTCCAATCATTGCTTTGCACACAAAGGAATTCATAGGCAAGGATATTGCTGCTACTAAGATTGCACCTAAATCAACCATTCATCGGATCATCAAGAACTTCAAGGAGAAAGGTTCAATTGTCGTGGCTTCACAGCGCCCAAAAAAAGTCCAACAAGCGCAAGCACTGTCTCCTACAGTTGATTCAGCTGCAGGATCAGGTGACCAACAGACTGCATAAGGAACAGGGATTGGACTGCTGAGGACTAGGGTAAAGTCATTTTCTCTGATGAACCCCCTTTCCGATTGTTTCGGGCATCCGGTTTAAAAACCTTGCCCCTTGAAAAGGGGAGTGCTACCATCAGTCGTGCGTCATGCCAACAGTAAAGCATACTGAAACCATTCATGTGTGGGGTTGCTTCTCAGCCAAGGGAGTTGGCTCACTCACAATTTTGCCTAAGAACACACCCATGAATAAAGAATGGCCAGCTCTTGTGTAGCAGGGATGAGAGGGTTTGTTTAACCCTTTGCTTTCTTCACTTGCCTGGGCACTCCTTTTAGGTTTTTAACCCTTTCCTTCCTACCCTATTTTGTTTTCTTTTTAGGTTTTTAAGTCCTTCTAGGTCAGATTGAGAATACACTGCACAAGATGATAAAGACCTCATTAGGTCACTACATCAACATTCTTCTTCCAGCTTTAGTCATCATTGGTCACCGCAAAGGTCCGGCTTTAATAGCAGAAGCTCTCAATTCTCCTTTAGGCACCACATCCACCACCATGTCAGCCGCTTCAAGGAAGAAGCCTGCTGGGGATGCAGGACTTATGTCCCAGAGGGTAAGTCTCTGTTTGAGCCATGATAAGCCCAGGCGGTTGGAAAAGGGGATGGTGATTTCCAGCAAATGTTATCCCTGATGAGGCATGTAGTGCAGAAAACCCTTAAAGAGTGGGGTACAAGTCACACGCAAAGTCCAACAGCTGTTCTGGTGTGTTCTCCCACTAGGGGTGGCCAGGAAGAACTGGAACTGTCCTAACCAAGCCATCCATCTATGAAGACCTCAGAAAATGAGGCAGAGCGAGATACATCCCTTTGCCTTTGTGATGCTCTTGGTCAAGACAATGAAAGGGGCATTTACATGAGTAAGAACCTGTAGTCTCCTGCAAAGCAAGAAGAAGTTATTTAAGCAGCTCTAGAGAGAGCGTTCTAATTTCCCATTCCTAATGGAAATAAGGGACATAATTTTAGATGAGTGGAGCAAGGTCGCGAGATATACC
This sequence comes from Pelophylax lessonae, assembly GCF_965119305.1. NCBI lineage: Eukaryota > Metazoa > Chordata > Amphibia > Anura > Ranidae > Pelophylax > Pelophylax lessonae. The sequence continues at coordinate 116,904,548 of NC_138770.1, read as the reverse complement.
TCCCTTCTGAGCAAGATGGCCAAGCTCTATCCATTCAGATATAAGGATGTGAAGCAGCTAAAGGCTACCTCTCTAGTTGTTGAGGCTTTAAATGAGACAAGCAGGCATGTCGCTCTTCCTTGGAAGATGCAGTAAATGGCCTGAAAGTCAGCCTGGGCTCTTGTGGCCATGTTTAAAGTGATGGCAACATGGAAGGAGAATGCAGATGCAGTATTCAAGAGCATTTTCAGAAACTCAGTAGTTTAGGAGCCGGAGCTGGTGTCGGTTTCCATGGTGAGGCTCCAATTAACATCATCCACATAGTGGCGTGGGTTTTTCTACCGTCAGTTACAGCAAAGTGAGTGCTATGGCTGGGGCCTGGGCTTGCTGATCCAGCCTCTAACAGGCGTAGTGTAAGATCCCTTTGAGGGAGCTTCATCTTTTGACAAGCTGGTCAGCAATGTAACCCAGGCCACAGTTGGCAAGTTGGGTCTTGCCTCATGACTGGTTCCTGCTAGGCCGGAAGATGACAGTCTAGAGGACAAAGATCAGAGCGTGCGAGGGTCACACTTTTTTTTTTTTTTACAGACCAGGTCTGGATTTTAGGAAGAGCTGGTGAAGAGGCCAGGCATCTCCTCAGAAGTATGCTAAAAGCTTGACCTCGGGTATCCAAGAAGCTACTGAATTTGAGCCTCAGACTATTGAAACGTCAAAGTGGCCTTTTCAGGACACGCATGGTCCATCAGAAGTCCTCCTCATCTCGGATTCGTTTCCACAGATTTTTCCTCACTCTGAGGTAAAATGAAGCATACACTCTTGTATTACGTAAAGTCACTGGTGTCCCAAAGTGCTGCTGTGCCAGTCCCAGAATGCGAGGGCATGTACTTGCCTCTCTTTATGGTCATGAAGAGGAGCGGCTTGCGGAGGCCGATTTTAGACCTTGCGCACCTAAACTAATTTTAATCAAAAGGAGAAGTTCAAGATGGAAACATTGTCCTTGGGTCATAGGGAGTCCAGCCAGGTGACTGGTTCATTTCCAATAGATCTAAAGATGCTTACTTTCATGTGCCCATTGTTGAAGACTTCCGCAAGTTCCTTCGGGTTCACCGTAGGTCAAGACCATCTCCAGTTACCTGGTCTACCATTCGGGCTTTCAATATCACCCTGTGTGTTTTAAGGATCTTATTGTTTGTTAAGGTCTTTATCAAAGCAAAGAGCATATGCCTGCATAGTTACTTGGATATTCTTCTCCTACTGTCCCAAGACAGAGGGCAGCTGCTCCTCAGAATTCGGCTGGTGACTGATTCTGGAAAAGAGATACCTGGAGCCCACTCTGTCTCTTGTGTGCCTCGGGGCTCAGTTCCATATACAGTGCCTTGTGAAAGTATTCGGCCCCCTTGAACTTTGCGACCTTTTGCCACATTTCAGGCCTCAAACATAAAGATATAAAACTGTAATTTTTTGTAAAGAATAAACAACAAGTGGGACACAATCATGAAGTGGAACGAAATTAATTGGATATTTCAAACTTTGTTAACAAATAAAAAACTGAAAAATTGGGCGTGCAAAATTATTCAGCCCCTTTACTTTCAGTGCAGCAAACTCTCTTCAGAAGTTCAGTGAGGATCTCTGAATGATCCAATGTTGACCTAAATGTCTAATAATGATAAATAGAATCTACCTGTGTGTAATCAAGTCTCCGTATAATTGCACCTGCACTGTGATAGTCTCAGAGGTCAGTTTAAAGCGCAGAGAGCATCATGAAGAACAAGGAACACACCAGGCAGGTCCGAGATACTGTTGTGGAGAAGTTTAAAGCCGGATTTGGATACAAAAAGATTTCCCAAGCTTTAAACATCCCAAGGAGCACTGTGCAAGTGATAATATTGAAATGGAAGGAGTATCAGACCACTGCAAATCTGCAAAGACCTGGCCGTCCCTCTAAACTTTCAGCTCATACAAGGAGAAGACTGATCAGAGATGCAGCCAAGAGGCCCATGATCACTCTGGATGAACTGCAGAGATCTACAGCTGAGGTAGGAGACTCTGTCCATAGGACAACAATCAGTCGTATACTGCACAAATCTGGCCTTTATGGAAGAGTGGCAAGAAGAAGGCCATTTCTTAAAGATATCCATAAAAAGTGTCGTTTAAAGTTTGCCACAAGCCACCTGGGAGACACACCAAACATGTGGAAGAAGGTGCTCTGGTCAGATGAAACCAAAATCGAACTTTTTGGCAACAATGCAAAACGTTATGTTTGGCGTAAAAGCAACACAGCTCATCACCCTGAACACACCATCCCCACTGTCAAACATGGTGGTGGCAGCATCATGGTTTGGGCCTGCTTTTCTTCAGCAGGGACAGGGAAGATGGTTAAAATTGATGGGAAGATGGATGGAGCCAAATACAGGACCATTCTGGAAGAAAACCTGATGGAGTTTGCAAAAGACCTGAGACTGGGACGGAGATTTGTCTTCCAACAAGACAATGATCCAAAACATAAAGCAAAATCTACAATGGAATGGTTCACAAATAAACATATCCAGGTGTTAGAATGGTCAAGTCAAAGTCCAGACCTGAATCCAATTGAGAATCTGTGGAAAGAACTGAAAACTGCTGTTCACAAACGCTCTCCATCCAACCTCACTGAGCTCGAGCTGTTTTGCAAGGAGGAATGGGCAAAAATTTCAGTCTCTCGATGTTCACTGATAGAGACATACCCCAAGCGACATACAGCTGTAATCGCAGCAAAAGGTGGTGCTACATATTATTAACTTAAGGGGGCTGAATAATTTTGCACGCCCAATTTTTCAGTTTTTTATTTGTTAAAAAAGTTTGAAATATCCAATAAATTCCATCACAGAAACAGGAAAAGTAGAGACAACTCTTTATCGTAAGCCCACAGCGGGAAATACCGTGCTGCACGCACGAAGTTTCCACCCAAAACCATTGGTACAGAGTATACCATATTCGCAGTATCTGCGACTTAGACGGATATGCTCTAATGATGAGCAATTTCGCCTAGAAGCTAACAAACTTCGGGTTAGACTGCGGGCCAGGGGATACACAACAACAATTCTGTGTAAAGCATACAACAGGGCCTATCAAAAAACAAGAGAGGAAACTCTTTTTCACAAAAAAGAAAAAAATCAAGAGGAAAGTGTACGCATTATTACCCCCTACCACCGCCAACATCACTAAATTCGCAACATCCTACAGCAACATTGGTACCTGCTCAAAAATTATAATATTCAACCCTACCGAGGAAGTCAACGGAGCCCTACGCTCTGACGTAACGCGTATAGGGTGGGCGGAGCTTGCGTGGCCGACGCAGATTCTCTCTCCCAGTGGATAACGCTTTCGCTTTACTAGCAGGCACGGCTGAGTGCCATGAACATGTGAGTTGCCTAATTTTTCTTAATAAAGCCTACCACAGTGTATATACTGAGAGCATTAGATCTGCCTTTATTATTATTTTACTACATGTCCCGGGACCTCCGGAGGTGAGCAGCTGGAGAGTCAACCCTAGGAGTCTTATACCCTCATATAGGTGTATGCTGGCCCGTTTGGGTCCCTACTGAGGTGAGAGGCCAATCTGTCTGGTGGAGGGATTTCACTATGGGTGTATGTTTCCCACAAGATTGGAATTGTTGATTTGATCACTTATGCACCATCTGTTGAAGTTGAACACGATCACAGTGGACTATTTATATGGACTCTTTATTTATATCATCACTACAGTATTATTGAGTGCACTTCTAGCGCATCACGTTTATGTATTTTACCCCCTACCACCGCCAACATCACTAAATTCGCAACATCCTACAGCAACATTGGTACCTGCTCAAAAATTATAATATTCTATCAAAATACCTGAAAGACTATCCAGAAATAACTTTCAAAAAGGCAAAGTCAATCAGGGACACAGTTATTAGAAGCCATTTTGATGACACAAGAGAAAAATCAAATAAAGACATAGCAGGTACATGGCGCTGTGGAAGTTGCAAATTCTGTGAATGGATTTACGAAAACCAATCGTTTTACTTACCTAATGGGCAACTCCATTCAATTAAACACTATGTGGATTGCCAAACAATAGGCATAGTGTATATCATGTTTTGCGACTGTGGTGCATACTACATAGGAAAGACAAAACTAAATTTTTGGCGCCGTATCAAGGACCATATAGGATATGGGAAAAATAACCTGTTATCTACGCCAATTGGAAGACACCTAGGTGTATACCACAAAAATAACACCAAAGTAGTCAAATTTGCTGCCTTGGAGCGCATATTGGAAAACCCGAGAGGGGGAGAATTTGATAAAATCATATTACAGCGTGAAGCACGCTGGATTTATATGCTTAAGGCTACTACAAATCCAGGCCTAAATGAGGCACTTAGCTTCAAACCTTTCCTCTAAAAGTAAGAAACTAAAAAATAATAAAAAACAACAAAAAAGCAAAGAGGAATATGAATACCCGTCTCCGATTGCTAGATAACTCTCTCCTCAAATTAACCACATACATATTAGTTGCAGACGTATATACCCATACACAAGAAGAATAGCCATAAAAACTAATGAGATGTCTGAAATAATAGATCCCAATCCCTATGAGATCCTTGTCAAATAGGGGAAAGGATGTAACAGCCCATATGAGGATTAATTCCCGTTTGCTCCCTCTTCCTTCTCCCTCGTAGATTTTTCCTTCTTTCTTGTAACCTTACCATTGTCCCTCTTTTTCCCAAAGAGTCCTGAATATATGCCTAAATACACCCATAAAACTTAGGAATTTATGGAAATGTAATATAAAAGAGATATATATATTCTTTGTATGGTATGAAATAATGTTGAATCCAATACTATAAATGTCATAGCAGGATAAAAGCTATAATGTATTTTTGTGGGATAAATGCATAAATGTTCAATGTTATATAATGTGATTGGTGAAATGCAGAAACTCCCTCTCTTCTTTGCAGAAAATGTGCTATAGTGGAAGCAGTATAATAACTCAATAAGAAGCTAAAAAGGACTCCTTTGCGGATAGTGACAGGGCGGCAATGACCCACCCCTTTGTGGTTGCTGGTGAGCAACGTCACTTCCGCCGGTCTCCTTTGCTCTTTTCCGGCACATGTGCGTTCCATTGGACACCACGGCCGGATGTAAACAGATGATGTACTTCCGAGGCACCGGAGGTAAGAGGGGAAGGCGGGAAATGACGCACTTCCGGGTGCGCGGTAACCAACAAACAAACACCTGAGCTAAATCACGCCCTGATGATTGGTAGATATATAGTACACACACAAACACATTGAGTATGGCAGGACAATGAGCATGTTGGCGAGGACATACGGCGCAGTAAGTTTAATGAAGATAAGGATCCCTAATTTATACACAACTTTATGCTGGTATTAGATATATCTTCTCTGCAACTCTTCTAGTATTTCTCCTCTGGATGAGATATCTTTCTCCACTCCATCCCTGCGGGCTGAGGGTGACCATCGGTGCACATTGGGGTAAACCAGTGGGGCCAGAGCCTTCTATACAGATATACTACAACATGTGAGTAAAATATATATTTACCAAGAGAGACAGAGGCATTAAGTAGTTTTTCTAATCATAATCTATTATTATTTGGTCACATTTGTAGCTCATACCAGGAGAATCTAGTGGAATACTGTACTTCCATTTAAATATATAAGGGATATTTTCTTCTACTACAAGGGGACCAGGCTCCATGATGAATAATCAAACCACACAAACATAGAAGGTAAATGAATTACCTCAATTTAAAGGCTAATAAGAAAATTTGACCTCTACAATAAGCCGAGGTATAAAGAGATATCTATGTGTGTATATAACATATATATGTATCCCTCTTGATTAGATATTATCTGCTGACACCAGCCGCCATACCGCCACTCTTTGTCCCTGCCAAACTTTGTTTCTTGGGAATCTAGTTAATTATGATGCAATATTGCCTAATATATAAAGAAAACTGATATGTATATTTTATTTTTTGGGGATTACAATTTCCCTTCTGTTTTACATATATAGGGGGAACGATTCCATCTCCCCCCACTCTTTTTTCTATATGGGGTGTTGACGGCCACGGATTGCACAATTTTCTGCATTTTTGAGAGGTGTGTTTTTATAGCATTTAACGCTTAAAGAAATACTGTGTTAAGAGATCATATATGTACATCTTGGACTAATTACGTGTTTTTGTCTTCACTAAAAGAAAACACATATACGTCTGAGGTCCAGAAGAAGCTAAGGCGAAACGCGTCGACCTCTTCAGACTAGTATCATACTATCTACCATATGTAACTACGAGAATATATGTATACCCAAATTTGATTCATAGAAAATGTGAATTTTTAACATATCCAAACTATGTATGTCATGTTCTGTCCTTTTTCATTTGGACTATTATTTTAATATATGTTCAATAAAATATATGTTTTTAAAACAAATGAAATTTGCCTGCTTGACATGTGCCTATAAAGTCCGCTATATACTTCCTTTCATTGAACAAACTAGTTGTATCAATGATTTCCCCCCCCTTTTTTCATCCTATAAATTTTGTTCCACTTCATGATTGTGTCCCACTTGTTGTTGATTCTTCACAAAAAATTACAGTTTTATATCTTTATGTTTGAAGCCTGAAATGTGGCAAAAGGTCGAAAAGTTCAAGGGGGCCAAATACTTTCGCAAAGCACTGTAATTAGGAGGACCATTGCTTTATCTCTGAATCCAGATGTTCTGGAACAGAATACTCCTGGCCCTGTCTTCTTCCCACCTGTGCGCCTTTCAGTTTCTACGGATCTGATGGTCGAGTGGACGCTCCGGAGAACGCTGCCCTTCCGGCAGGTGTTTCTCCAGCAGTAGGAGCCAGGAAGCAGGTCATCTACATAACCTCAGTCATGAGAGAGAGTCCCCTGGTGGCTGCTATGGAGAACTGATTTATTTGCCATTCCATTGCCCCATTTCCTGGTTCACAATCACGTCCGATACCACCAATATGGGATGGGGGGCTTGCTGCCTGTCGGGGATAGCTCAAGGCAGGCAGGACTGTCAATTTTACAAGATTAGGTCGAACATTCTGAAACTACGGGCAGCCTTCTGCACCCTACAGGCCTTTCACCATATAACGAAGGGAGCATCAGTGCTCTTAGGCTAGCCAACACTATGGTGGTCTCCTACGTTAAAAGACAAGGGGGAACTCACAGCCTGTTCTCTATTACAGGAAGTGGAGCAAATTATGTCTTGGGCTTAGGAGTATCAAGCCTACATCTTAGAGGCTTATTTCCCCAGAGTCCAGAATACTCTAACAGACATCTTTCCAAAGTCCAGTTGGACAACAAGGAATGATCTCTACATGTGGAAGTTTTTCAGGCGCAGATGGCCTGACAAGTCATTGGAAATTAAGAGGGTCCTGTGCGTTTCTTCAAGTCCTGGTCATCCTCAAGTTATTATGAAAACCCTGAACAGAAGTTGTGGAAGTAGTGGCAGTGATGCCTGTGATGCCTTATTGGCCAGATAGGCCATGGTTCCCCTTGCTAGCACTGTTCGGCTACCGGAACCCAGTGCCCCTTCTCATCAGGCCAGACCTTCTGTCACTGGGTGCATTTCTACATCCATGTCCAGCACATTTACGTCTGACGGTGTGGTTCTTGAGATTGGAGGTCCTCAGCTGCTCCACCAGAGTCAGAGTCATCTCTCTCTCTCTCTCTTGAATGCTAGGAGAGTGAACCCAAAGTTTACAGGAGAATCTGGTCAAAGTCTGTGCAATACATGTCTGCTGCTGACAGATCATATATTGATCTGAAAGTTCTAAATATTTAGATCTTGCTCTATTGATCAGCTCCTTCAGAGTACAAGTGTCAGCTTTATCGACCTTCACAGGTGTTTCCAGGTCTAGGCATATTTTTCTGTCCAACAATTTTTCAAGGGAGCACCTAGGTTCAAACCTTAGAGTAAGCGGATGTTTTTCCAAATGGAATCTCCATCTTGTTCTCAACTCCCTCTCGGGAATTCGAGCAGAGTGTTCTAGGGCTGTCTAGGGCTGTCTCCTCTTTGTAATGTTTGCCTTTCTCCTGGCTATCATGTCAGCATAAAAAAACCTCAGATTGATTCACTGTTCATGGAAAACTTTTCTTAACGTTTTTCCAGTTCGAGTGGTGCTTTTACCTATGCGTGACTCAATTCCCAAGGATACATCAGTCTTTCATGGGAACCAAGAAATTGTTCTGCCAACCTTTGGAGTACTAACTTGCGTCGTGGGAGAGGTTGCGCTGTGGTTTAGTTGGGTAAAGCTCATGTCTAGTAAACAGGGAATCCTGAGTTAAGACTCTCAGCAGTGCCTTCCTTTGGTTCTAGGAATCTCTCAGATATTGTAAAGTTATATCTACAAACTTCCTTCAGGCTTTAGAACGCCTGTTTGCTCTTTTTGCCAGAAAGGACAAAAGGAAACATGCCTAATTTAGGACGATTGTGGCATGGATTTTCTGCGCCTTCCGACAGGCTCACAGAGCCGAGGGCTTGGATCCTTATGGATGGTGACCACTCACTCGACCAGAATTGTGTCCAAATTCTGGATGGCTTTGCAGCATGCGGTTCCCAATGTAATTGGTAGGGCGACCTTGTGGTGCCCGATCAATACATTTATGGCTCATTATTGTGTAGAGCCGGCCTCTTTATCTTCTATTAATTTTTGGTTTACAAATCCTGTCGGTTGACAGTGTCAATTAAACCCTTTTTTTTTGTTCTGCAATTGCCCACCTGGGTGTTTATGGCTAGTTTTTTTCCCATACGTATGCTGCCATAGAGTCTGTTAGGAAAACTGAAAATTTCTTATCAAACACTTACTGTATGTCAGGGTCCGGACTAGCGGCAGGTGACTGCACTGGAGGTGGATCCTCTGTGTCAGTGAGGGATTGGCGTGGATCGTATCAGGGGACCGGTTCTAAGTTACTACCGGTTTTCACCAGAGCCCGCCGCAAGGCGGGATGGACTTGCTGCGGCTGTAGCAACCAGGTCGTATCCTCCGGTAACGGCTCAACCTCAAAGACAGCTGATTCAGGCGCGGTACAGAAGGACAAGGCAAAGGCAAGGTCAGACGGAGCAAAAGGTCAAGGCAGGCGGCAAGATTCGTAGTCAGGGGCAACAGCAGAAGGTCAGATACACAGGCAGGGAAAGATACACCAAAAGCTTTCTCAAGGCACAAAAGGCAACAAGATCCGGCAAGGACAGGAAGGGGAAGTGGGTTTTTATATGTTTTGACTGATTGGGCCAGGCACCAATTAGTGGTGCACTGGCCCTTTAAATTTCAGAGCACCGGCGCGCGCGCGCCCTAGGGAGCGGGACCGCGCGCGCCGGGAGGAAGACAGAGCGAGGGCCGAGCGGGAGGTGAGTGTGCGGCGCGGACGGGAACATAGCGCCGCGCGGGAAGACAGTAAGGAAGATGTCGGGGAGCGGTGCTCACGGTCGGGGAAGGTGACCGGAGCGCCACTACCCGCAGCACGCCTCGAGTGCTCCGGGACGCTGCAGGACCCGGAGCGCTCGGCGTGACAGTACCCCCCCCCCTTTGGTCTCCCCCTCTTTTTGGAACCCAGGAATCTGTGGATGAGCTCTTTATCGAGGATATTGGACTCAGGCTCCCATGAGGACCACAATTCTCCCAGTCAACAAGAAATTTTTTTTTACCTCTGACGACTTTGGAGGCGAGGATCTCTTTCACTGAGAATACGTCAAAGGACCCAGAAACAGGAGCAGGAATGGTGACCTTGGGGGAAAACCGGTTGAGAATGAGGGGTTTGAGAAGGGATACATGAAAGGAGTTAGGAATACGGAGAGAGGGAGGAAGATGGAGTTTGTAAGAGACAGCATTAATCTGGCTTTTGATTTTAAAAGGCCCGAGATAACGCGGACCCAGTTTGTAGCTGGGGACCCGAAACCGGATGTATTTGGCAGAGAGCCACACTCTGTCCCCAGGGGCAAAGACAGGAGGAATTCTTCTTTTCCTATCTGCATGTCTCTTCATGTGAGAAGAGGCCAGGGTGAGCGACTTTTGAGTTTCTTTCCAGATGGAGGAGAAGTCCAGGGTCAAGTCATCAACGGCAGGAACTCCAGAAGAAGTGGGAATGGGGAGGGGGGGCAGCGGGTGACGGCCGTACACCACAAAAAATGGAGATTTGGTGGATGACTCAGAGTCTCTAAAGTTGTAAGAAAATTCGGCCCAGGGCAACAGGTCGACCCAATCATCCTGACGGGAGGAGACGAAATGTCGCAGATAGTCACCAAGGATCTGGTTAACCCTCCCCACTTGTCCATTGGACTGAGGGTGGTAGGCAGAAGAAAAGTTCAATTTGATCTTTAATTGGGTGCAGAGAGCTCTCCAAAACTTTGAGATAAACTGAACGCCTCTATCGGAGACGATATGTGTTGGGAGACCATGGAGACGAAAAATGTGCAAAAAGAATTGCTTCGCCAGCTGTGGCGCAGAAGGGAGACCAGGAAGCAGGACAAAATGTGCCATTTTTGAAAACCTGTCAACCACCACCCATATGACTGTGTTGCCATGGGATACAGGAAGATCCGTGACGAAGTCCATTGCTATGTGGGACCAAGGCTGTTCAGGAACTGGCAGAGGGAGGAGAAGACCTGCAGGCTTCTGGCGGGGAGTTTTATCACGTGCGCAGACAGTGCAGGCCTGAACGAACTCCGTTACGTCTTTCTCAAAGGAGGGCCACCAATAGTGTCTGGCAATTAGCTGAGTTGTTTTTTTAATTCCAGCGTGACCCGCCAGGTGAGAGGAGTGACCCCATTTGAGAGTCCGTAGGCGAAGACGTGGAGGAACAAATGCTTTCCCTGGAGGGACTGATACCAGCGAAGCAGGGGCAGTTGAAATCAGACACTCAGGAGGAATGATGTGTTGAGGAACGGTTTCGTCTTCAGAGGCATCGGTGGAGCGTGATAGGGCATCCGCCCTAATGTTCTTATCAGCAGGACGAAAATGTATTTGGAAAGTGAATCGGGCAAAGAACAAAGACCACCTGGCCTGGCGCGGATTAAGGCGCTGGGCAGACTGAAGGTACGAGAGATTTTTGTGGTCAGTGTAGATAGTGATCGGATGAGGGGATCCTTCCAGAAGATGTCTCCATTCTTCTAGTGCCAACTTAATGGCTAGTAGTTCACGATCTCCGATGGCATAATTCTTTTCAGGAGGAGAAAAAGTTTTTGAGAAGAAGCTGCAGGTGACATTTTTTCCTTTAGCAGACTTTTGAAGAAGAACCGCTCCGGCTCCAACAGAGGAGGCATCCACCTCCAGGAAGAAAGGTTTCAGAGGATCGGGCCTATTCAAGACTGGAGCGGAGGCGAAGGCGGCTTTAAGGCGAGTAAAGGCTTCTTCAGCTTGGGGAGGCCAGGATTTCAGATTCGCTTCTTTCTTGGTTAGTGCCACAATAGGCGCCACGATAGTGGAGAAGTGGGGAACAAACTGGCGGTAATAGTTGGCGAATCCAAGGAAGCGCTGAATATAGCGAAGTCCTGAGGGGCGTGGCCAATCCAAAACTGCAGAGAGTTTGTCGGGGTCCATTTGAATACCTTGTCCAGAAACTAGGTATCCCAGAAATGGAAGACAGCTGCGTTCAAAAAGACATTTTTCCATTTTGGCGTAAAGATGGTTGGCACGAAGGCGCTGGAGCACTTGACGAACGTGGTGTTCTTCCAGGGTGGAGGAGAAGATTAGAATGTCGTCAAGATAGACCACTACACAGGTATACAACATGTCCCGGAAGATCTCGTTGACAAAGTCTTGAAAGACTGCAGGAGCGTTGCACAAGCCAAAAGGCATGACGAGATACTCAAAGTGGCCATCTCTGGTATTTAAAGCGGTTTTCCACTCATCACCATCACGGATTCTGATGAGATTATAAGCGCCCCTGAGGTCAAGCTTAGTGAAGACCTTTGCTCCGCGCAGACTGTCAAAGAGCTCCGAGATGAGAGGCAAAGGGTAGCGATTCTTTACCGTGATTTTGTTAAGACCGCGGTAGTCAATACATGGGCGTAGTGAGCCATCCTTTTTGGCAACAAAGAAAAATCCTGCTCCGGCAGGAGAAGAAGATTTCCTGTTGAAACCTTTCTTGAGATTCTCCTGAACGTACTCCGACATGGCCTTGGTTTCAGGAATGGAGAGAGGGTAAATCCTGCCACGAGGTGGTGTGGTACCGGGAAGCAAATCGATGGGACAGTCATAGGGTCTATGTGGTGGTAAGACCTCCGCCTGTTTCTTGCAGAAAACGTCAGTAAAGTCCTGATAAGCCTTAGGAAGACCGAGCAATGGTGAGGAGATGTAGACTTGTCTAGTAGGTACCGATTTGAGGCAATGAGTGTGGCAGGTAGACCCCCATGATTTAATGTCCCCAGAGGTCCAGTCGAGGGTAGGAGAGTGGCGCTGGAGCCAGGGAAGGCCAAGAAGGACGTCAGAAGTGCAATTCGGTAGAACAAAAAATTCGATGGTCTCTTGATGGAGGACTCCTATGGTCATGAGCACCGGTTCTGTGCGGTAACGCACGGTACAGTTCAGATTCTCTCCGTTAACTGTAGTAATGAAGAAGGGCTTGACGAGACGGATCACAGGAATGTTAAACCGGTTGATGAAGGAGGCTTTAATGAAGTTTCCTGCAGAACCAGAGTCCAAGAAAGCCTCTGCAGGGAAGGAGACTTTAGCGGCAGAAGAAATCTGTACCGGAACAATCAAGCGTGGAGAGGAAGACTTTACACCCAGCGACGCCTCTCCTACAGTCACTAGGTGCGAGCGTTTCCCTGACGCTGTGGACGAACTGGACAGTCCTTTAAGAAGTGTTCGGAACTCGCACAGTATAAACATAAATTCTCGTTCCTCCGGCGAGACCTTTCTTGCTGGGTCAGGCGAGCCCGATCCACTTGCATGGCCTCCTCGGTGGAAGGCACAGTAACCGGCTGCAAAGGTTGCTGGAAGAGAGGTGCCAGGCGTGGAAATCACCTGTTGCGAACCAGATTCTTTTCTTGGCGAAGTTCCTGACGTCTTTCAATGAAACGCATATCTATGCGAGTAGCCAACTGGATGAGTTCCGTCAGGGAGTCAGGTATCTCTCGTGCGGCCAGAGAATCCTTGATATGGCTTGATAAACCTTTTTTAAAAGTTGCGCAGAGGGCGTCGTTGTTCCAAGTCAGTTCGGAGGCCAGTGTGCGAAATTGTATAGCATATTCGCCTACTGTAGCGTCTCCTTGGACGAGGTTTAGCAAGGCCGTTTCTGCTGACGAGGCACGGGCAGGTTCCTCGAAGACACTGCAGACTTCAGAGACGAAAGACTGGACGGAGGCAGTGGCAGGATCGTTGCAGTCCCAGAGTGGCGTGGCCCAGGCTAAGGCCTTCCCAGACAATAAGCTGACCATGAAGGCCACCTTAGATCGTTCCGTAGGAAACTGGTCGGCCAACATCTCCAGGTGCAGGGAACATTGGAACAAGAAACCCCGGCACATCTTAGAATCCCCATCAAACTTGTCCGGGAGAGACAAACGGATTCTAGCGGAGGTGGCGGCCACCGGCTGCGGAGGTGGAGCGGAAGCAGAAGCAGAAGCAGGCGGCTGCTGCCGTGCGGGAAGAAGCTGTTGCAGCATGGCGGTCAATTGTGCCAACTGTTGACCTTGCTGAGCAATCTGCTGGGACTGCTGGGCAACCACGGTAGAGATGTCAGCGAGAGTAGGCAGGGGCACATCAGCGGGATCCATGGCCGGATCTACTGTCAGGGTCCGGACTAGCGGCAGGTGACTGCACTGGAGGTGGATCCTCTGTGTCAGTGAGGGATTGGCGTGGACCGTACCAGGGGACCGGTTCTAAGTTACTACCGGTTTTCACCAGAGCCCGCCGCAAGGCGGGATGGACTTGCTGCAGCGGTAGCAACCAGGTCGTATCCTCCGGTAACGGCTCAACCTCAAAGACAGCTGATTCAGGCGCGGTACAGAAGGACAAGGCAAAGGCAAGGTCAGATGGAGCAAAAGGTCAAGGCAGGCGGCAAGATTCGTAGTCAGGGGCAAAAGCAGAAGGTCAGATACACAGGCAGGGAAAGATACACCAAAAGCTTTCTCAAGGCACAAAAGGCAACACGATCCGGCAAGGACAGGAAGGGGAAGTGGGTTTTTATATGTTTTGACTGATTGGGCCAGGCACCAATTAGTGGTGCACTGGCCCTTTAAATTTCAGAGCACCGGCGCGCGCGCGCCCTAGGGAGCGGGACCGCGCGCGCCGGGAGGAAGACAGAGCGAGGGCCGAGCGGGAGGTGAGTGTGCGGCGCGGACAGGAACGTCCCGCCGCGCGGGAAGACAGTAAGGAAGATGCGGGGGAGCGGTGCTCACGGTCGGGGAAGGTGACCGGAGCGCCGCTACCTGCAGCTCGCCTCGAGTGCTCCGGGGACGCTGCAGGACCCGGAGCGCTCGGCGTGACACCGTAATTTTCCTTTCCTGATAGACTCCATGGCAACAGGAGCTCCCTCCCAGAGTCATGAGTAGCCTAGTTACGGAACACGGCCTCTGGCTCAGAGCAAAGATTTATGGGAGTGGGGTCCTATAGGGGAGGAGTGGAGGCGGGGTTAGGCCATACGTATGCTGCCATGGAGTCCATCAGGAAAGGAAAATTACAGTAAGTATTTGAAACTATATGTATTGAAATTTTCAAAATGGAAACGCACTTACATTTGCCAGCACATCAGACATTGCGGGTTGCAAGCAGCTGATAGTATCTGCGAGGCAGAACCTCCCTGTTACGGGGGAGGAGCCTACTCGTTGAATGTCAGACCCATGGAGGTTCTGTCTCGCAGATACCATCAGCTATTTGCAACCCGCACTGTCTGATGTGTCGGCAAATGTAAGTGCGTTTCCTTTTGACTTTTTAAAAAAATATTCATACTGAGAGCACGAGATCCTTCTTCCTTTTTCTTTTGATGCTGAGTATCATCGCACTCTGATCACCGGCGAAGGAGAGGTGGAAGGTGTGGAGTGGAAGGAACAGGCTGTCCATTTAATTATCCCAATGCTTGCATGACTCTTTTGAGTCTAACCCTGAGGTGAGCTGCCAATCTAACACCAATCACTGTGAGCACTTGGTTGAAGTGTTTGAAGCACGATTGCACTTTTATTACACTGGATCACGGATGGAGATATTCTAATAACTCTCCCTCTGATTAGGATTGAGTTTGAGACTTTCTTTTTGATCACGACACTACCTGCCTGGAGTTTGCATGTTCTCCCTGTGCCTGGGTGGGTTTCCTCCGGGTACTCCGGTTTCCTTCCATACTCCAAAGACATGCTGGTAGGTTAATTGGATCCTGTATAAAATTGGCCCTACTATGTATGTATGTATGTATGTATGTGAGTTAGGGACCTTAGATTGTAAGCTCCTTGAGGGCATGGACTGATGTGAATGTGCAATGTATATGTAAAGCGCTGCGTAAAATTGACTGTGCTATATAAGAACCTGAAATAAATAATAGCACTTTTTGGACATTTTTGCATTCGCACTTTCTTGTTGCATTTGCACTTTGTTATTTTTATTGGATCACTTTATTATATTTGCATATGGTGATTTATGTTTATACACATTCTTCATTGATGTATATGACTCATATTATTTTATTGATTTACTTTTATTGAATTTAGTCACTTGGCGCAGCAATATTGATTTATTTGTATTCACTGGTGGTTTGGGTTAACACTGATTGCTTGCGGCCTTGTATTTACTTATTCATTTTTTTTACTTAGTTAATTTATTTACTTCACTTACCTTGATTATTGTGGTTTGCGCTGATTATTTCACATTTTTTGAACAAAAAGTACAGACGTGCTTTTTCGGATGTCAGCTTGTAGTTCATTGATTCTTCTTGTCACTGTGTCTGCTTGCCAGTACTGGATGTACGGGCATACAGGTACACTGTGTCACTGACAGTTCTGCTGACAGGAGACTTGCATGACACCAGTGATCTACTGATTGCTGGTGCAATGTTTTGTAGGCCAAAACAAAAAAGCTAATAAATGCACATTGTTTTACCTGCAAAAAAATGTGCATTTATTATTATTTTTCTTTTTAAAAAGTGAACTTATCCTTTAAATTGAATGAACTTGAGTGAAACTCAACTCCAAAAGAAATCTGTTGCTAAAAGTGACATAAAGTTGTCATTTTTGACATTCCATTGCCATGTTTGCAGTCTGTCCTTCTCCAGCAGATGGCGCTGATGTCCTTTAATTCTTCAGTTTTCATCACATACCTATCCTGCTTGCAACTTTTACTAAACATACTGACATAAATCTAAGGAGGCTATAAATAAAAGTTGGCAAAATACAGTGGATAACAATTATGTGAAAAAGGTAAAATCATATAAATATAGATATTTTTGTACATATACTGCTTTTGGGTTTTTTTCCCATAAGATTTTTGTTTTTGTGTTGTTTTTTTTGTTTTTTTTTTTTTCTATGGGACCCCTGAAACTCTATATATTGCGTTCATTACTATTATTTTGGAGTCAAGGTAGTTTTAGGGGTTTTCCCCTCCCTCTTCTTTTTTCAGATTTTTTTGGGGGATTTTTTTTTTAGTAGGGACTGTTTTTGGTAGAGCTATTTACTCATAAGTTACAGGCAATCATAAGATCTTTATTCACAATGGGGTTGATGTACTAAAACTGAAGAGTGCAAAATCTTGTAAAGCTCTGCATAGAAACCAATCAGCTTCCAAGTTTTATTGTTAAAGCCTAATTGAACAAGCTGAAGATGGAAGCTGATCAGCTAACATGCATAGTGCCTACAGATAAAGGTGATATAGTAGAAGAAAATAAATGAGCTTTTCTCAATTTTTTTATCAGAAATATCAATAGATTGAATTAGGGCCGTTCCTACCATGGGTCCCACTGGGTCCATTGGACCCAGGCAGGACTTGGAGAGGGGCAGCAAATTGACTCCCAAGATTTTTTTTACAGCGATTTTATGTGCCATCAGTTTGCGGGGCGCGTTACAGGAGGCATTTCCTCATCTCATACTGCCGCCCGTAGTGCAAACTGATGAGTATGTGGATGCAGAGTGTCTCCTCCAGGGAACGTCCCTCACGTAATCGTGGTGTGTGCAATGACGTCAGACATCAGCGCACTCCATCTCACGCAGGGCCGGCTGGATCTTCTAGGGCTGTGGCAGACATAGAAGTGACAGGAGGACTGAGGACAGACAGCGGGTGGTTGGTGGACCAGTCCGGTGGTGAGTTATGGAATAAGATAACAGTATACATAATATTTTCTAAAGATAATATTTATATAAAATAATGGATGTGAGGGACTTTCGTTGGGCGTGATTATTATTATTTTTTTGGGGGGGGGGGGGGGCAGCATTTCATTCTTGGACCCAGGCAGCACAATGTCTTGGGCCAGCCCTGAATTTTATGGTGTACCGGGGAAAAAGTAAGTGTGTGCTTGGCATCACAAACTGGTATTGCCCTCCTTTAGCAGAAATTAATTCTTGAGGTGAAGTTCCGCTGCTCACAGGTCAGTCTACAAAGGCTGTGATCCAAGTATAGACTCCATGAGAAGGGGTACACGCCCTGCCACTGCTGCAGTCACAATGTATAGGAAGAAATTTGGATAGGCTGCATACCCACACAGAAAATCAGTTCAATCAATTTTATTGAAGCATAAAAAAAACACTGGATGGGTACAGGCAGAGGAAATGGAACGAAGTTGACGCGTTTCACGTTTTATTTATTTTTTGACAAAGCACGCAAATCGTGTGAAACGCATCAACCTCGTTCCATTTCCTTTGCCTGATCATCTGTGTGGGTGTGCAGCCTATATGATTTCTTTGCTTACAGAAATGATTTCTTGTAGGCATTTTGTATGACTGCCTACCAGTCTTGGACATCAGCAACAACATTTTTGACCACTTTTCCATGAAAAATCCCTCTAGTTGCACGATGTTGGTGGGTTTCCTTGTAGGACCTGCTCATTTTCAAAATCCCCTAAACAAAATGTTCAATCTGAATCCAATCAGGGATCTGGCTAGGGCAGCCAATAACCCTCTATTTCTATTATGAGCCATTCTTTGGTGGAATTGCTAGTGTGCTTCAGATCATTTACCATTAACAGTGGTTCCAAAGGCTGAAGGCTTTTTAACTTCATGTGTAAAAAGCCTTACCTGAGCTCCCTCAGATCCAGCAATGTTCACGATAGCCTCGGCTGTCCTGGGACTCTTTTCCTAATTGGCTGAGACAGCAGACCCATTGGCTCCCACTGCTGTCAATCACAGCCAGTGACCCACCGAGGAGAGAGCGGGGGAGGTGGGGCCGAGACACAGCTCTATGTGTCTTATGGACGCATAGAGCAGCGGCTTGGGAATGAGCATACAGCGGTGATCTAAGGGCAAGTGGCTTTCCCTGGGGCCGCTGCTCAAAGGGGAAGAGCCAGGAGCGCCAGCGGAGGACCCAAAAAGAAGAGGATCGCAGCTGCTCTGTGCAAATCCACTGCACAAAGCAGGCAAGTATAACATGTTTGTTATTTAACCACTTTCAGACCGGAGGATTTGGCTGCTCAAAGATCAGGCCCTATTTTGCGATTCGGCACTGCGTGACTTTAACGGACAATTGCGCAGTTGTGCGACGCTGTACCCAAACAAAATTGATGTCCTTTTTTTTCCCCACAAACAGAGCTTTCTTTCAGTGGTATTTGATTACCTGTGCGATTTTTCTTTATTGCGCTATAAACAAAAAAAGAGCGACAATTTTTGAAAAAATAACAATGTGAATAAATAAAAATGTGAATACATTTTTCACATTTTTTTATATGAAATTCTCAAAAAAAAAAAAAGTGTAAAAATTAAATTTTTAACATTTTAGGCCAATTTGTTTTCTGCTACATATTTTTGGTAAAAAAAAATCTCAATAAGCATATTTTGATTGGTTTGCGCAAAAGTTATTGCGTTTACTAACTACAGGAAAGATTTATGACCATTTTATTGTTTTTTTTTTTTACTAGTAATGGCGATCTGCGTTTTTTTTTTGCGGGACTGCGACATTGCAGCGGACAGATCGAACCCCTAACTGACATTTTTTACACTTTTAAGGGTACCAGTGACATTACTACAGTAATCAGTGCTCAAAATATGCACTGTTACTGTAATAATGACACTGGCAGGGAAGGGGTTAACTGTACTGATGATCAAGGGGTTAAATGTGTCCCTAGGGGCGTGATTCTAACTGTCAGGGGGCGTGGCTTGTGAAGTCATCACAGAGACATGCGATCCTATATAACAGGATCAGACAGCCTCTGTGCTTACTTCAGGGAGAATGACAGACGGTTGTGCTCACATCAGCTGTCTGTCTTTCTCCCTCAGCTGCGGGAGATCGCGAGTGGCCGGCAGCCATCGGAGCCGCCGGTCACACGCGCTGGCTCCCCGGCTGACGAGCGGGGACGGGAGCGTGCAGCCGGCGGCGCGCGCTCGCCCCCTAGAGTCTCCTGAGCGAGCGACGTAGTATAATGTTGCTTTGACCAGGAGTGGCTGCCTGCCGCAGTAAAACTGCGGCGGGCGGTCGTTAAGTGGTTAAAAAAAAAAACAAGCTTTAATACCACTGTAAAGTTAAGATGGCTCTCATGGGGAAACATTTAACTTGACATGTCATGCGACTTGTGCTCTCACAAGTCTGATCCCATGACGCAGCAGCCTTAACCTGCCAGAGCAAATATGCTTAACAAAAAGAGCGGGATCAAATTTTGGCGAGACACATTATTTCAGTGTTGTTTGTATGGCATTCTAGGGACAACCTACACATTACCAGGAAAAAAAAACTAATACCGGTTATTATCCTGATTTCATTTCAAAGTTAATGTTCAGGTACTGGTTACGTATCGACCTACATTTTTCATTCAGCAAGCATAGACAGGCTTTTGGCAGTTAATGTATCACAATTCTTACAGAGGGTGAGGGATCAGTAATCATGATTAATTAGCTACTGCTGTGCGTGAGAGATTCTTTATTGTCCATATTAGTTTGCAGGATAGTGCTGTATGCTGCCATCCGATTTACCCGAGGCACAACACATTCCACACAGGTAATCCAATCCCCTACCTAATACTGCACTCCCCCCCCAGAACAGCGCTGTATAAACAGCTACATATCTGAATGTATCACACCGTGCGTCCCGCCATGACTGAGGAAGTGAGAAAATATAATCAGGCAAGTTATGGTGAGACAGGCAAAAAGGAACCAGAAAGAACTCCACCAAACCATGGAGGAGAACAGCAAAGCCTGCCTAAAGAGGAATTCCAGGTATGGATATTTCATACATATTTACATTGATCCAGCTTGGACTAGGGTTGCCACCTGTCCAGGATTCACCCGGATAGTCCGGTTTTAGAATCATGTGTCCGGGTTTCAGTCTGCCTGGAACCTGGACACATTATTCAGACAGGGCTGTGGCTCACCAAGCAACCAAGATAGTCACATAAAAATCAGTTGCCATCTGGGAGCTGTGGGTGGCTATCTGGAGGGCAGGTTCGGCATCACTGGAGGGCGGGGCAATTATGTCAGCAATTTGGCCACACGCACTGTTTGCCGCAGCACACTACGCGGGATCAATTACTACTATCCACCCAAAGATGTCCCAGGTCTTTTATAATACTTAAAGAGGTTGTAAACCCCTTTTGTTTACATTTACCTATAGGTAAGCCTACATTAAGGCTTACCTATAGGTGCTATAAATATCTCCTAAACATGCATCGTTTAGGAGATATTTACAGTGCATGCAGCCGATGACGTCATCGGCGCATGCGCTCTGAAGGAACGGCCACCCGTGCCGTTCCTTCAGATCCCAGTGCCGTGAACGGCGGCTCCTGCGCAAATGCGCGGGAGTGATGTAATCGCGTCCCCGGTCAATCAGACGGCCGGAGGACAAGATCCAGGAAGCAGGACGGCCGGACATGTCGGCCGTCCCGTTGGCACTGAGGGGGCTCCGTTTTTAGGTAATTACTTCATAATGAGTTAGTATGCGATGCATGCTAGCTCATTATGCCTTTGTCTTTACAGGTTTTTATTTTTTTCACATTTTTTAAACGGGTTTACTTTCTCTTTAATGTATACTATGAGAAAACAAAATTGCCCTGCACCGCTAAATGTTTCAGGTTTGGCGTGAAGTAAAAATGGCAACCCTAGCTTGGAACCATGTAATTATGTACATATTGTACCATACTTGGCTGATGCCCCTGGAAGCTGGAAATCACTGAAGTAGACACTGCTACTCCATTGATCTCCACTTACTTCCCTGTCCTGTGTTGATCAGCCAACCTGATTCACTGTGAACACAGGAGGTCGGCCACACACACAGGCGCCATTCAGAGAATGCATTGCATTTTCTGGATGAAAGCCAAGAGTTTCCTAATTGGACGAGGTAGAGAGGTGGAGTGGTGACATCACTCTTTCCACCTTGTTCAATCAGAGAACACTGCATTCATTCAGACAATGCAAAGCATTGTCTGAATGAAGCCTCTGCCGAGTGGTCGACTTCGGGTTTTTAGAATGCAGTGGGCCACCCGCTTAGCTGGACCAATGCAACAATGGACCAATGCAACAATGGACCAATGTAACGATGGACCAATGCAACGATGTAAATATTTATATCTGGAATTCTACTCAGAAAGCAAATTGGGGAATGGGGGAGAATCAGGATATTGAGGGGGGTAAGGGAAGGTAATAAAACAGTATCGACTATGGGGACCCCAGCCCGGAGCTGAGCTGCTTGGAAATGCAATGTTTTATCACACTGTAAGGCATCTATCCAACTATTTCACACCTTATCAAATTTAGCTGGGCAGTTTCTACTCCCATAAGTATGTTTGTAAAGTGGAAGGGCTTGATTGACTGCCTCTTACCATACCAAATTTCCCTTTTGGCGTAACACGTGGAATTCTACTTTAACCCCTAAATTGGGCTATTACACCAGAGGCTAGTAAGAGGGGCTTCTGATTATGAACCACTGTGATTGCACAGTGATGGCATAACTGGGAGCCCATCCGACCACCTCCCCTTTGGGCCAATTCTTGCCCAAGGACCATAGATTTCATTGGAGTATTTCTATTGATGGCCTCAGTTTAACATCAGTCTGAGACACGTCTGAGTTCATTCAGGATTCATTGACAGGTGCATTTGTCCTGCGGTTAACTTCCTTCTGACTTGCATTTGACCTGCTTTAAGTAAATTTGCATTTCCATCTGTAAGAGGGGCTTCATGGTTTGCTGGTTTTGGTGCCAAAACACAAGTTCCTACCCCTCCGCCATTTTGTGGCCTGCTCCTTGACATTGGCCTCCACATGACATTCCCAGCTGTAGATCTTAAAATCCCCAAGGAAGGAATGTCCACACAAGAAATAGTTTTGCTGCACTTTACTGGTAGTAAACAGGAAAGGGCTTTACAGCCAGATCACAGAGACATACTGTACTTTCCAGATCCATTTGACATTACACAGTCAATCATATTTAGTGGACGATCCGCAGTAGACACAAGTGAAAGCATATGCAGCCATCTACCTTTTAGTCAACTCCTTGCTATGTTCATATCTCCCGGGAACCCTCCAGGGAAGCAGTCTCACACAGGGATCTCACGGTCTGCCCTAAAAGGAATTTTACAATCCACGTTACTCCTCACCTGCATAAGGGACAGAATGACAACTGCTGGCTCCTCCTAGGTACAGGTCCACTCCACCCGGCCCCTTGCCCTGTCCAGAGCATATACGTGCTAGTTACATTCTCACAGATGTGGGGTGTTTAGTTCCCATGCCCTAAGAGACAGTATTCTTTTACCTATATATCACTGCAGGAGGACTCTACCTAAAAGGGCCTAGCACCTAAAGACACTGCTGTAACCAGACACTATTCTGGTACAGAGCCACCTAGTGGCAAAGTAGCGAATTACACCTGTCTACACATGGACTTGTAAGAGAGAATGTAAAACCTGCTTGAAATGAACAGAAGCCCATCGACACAGGCACTTAAAGTGGACCTTCAGTAATTTTTTTATCTTTCCTTCTATTAAATCTTCTGCCCTTGTTGTTTTAACTTTGGATAGTATGAAGAAAAAAAATTCCCCTGTTGTTGGGACTTTTAAGGCACTTTGAAATATCACAAAGTATACTGTAATATAATACATTTTATTGTAGAAAACAAAACAATAAATAAGTCATAAAAACACCAAGCAGTGTGTGCCAAATTACAAAGTGCAAATAAGAGTAAAGTTACACAGCAATAGGAACCCAATGCATTTCGAAGTCGCAAGACTTCTTCAGGGGTAGGTCTGTGAATACTCCTCTATAATTAAATTCATAAGTACAAGGTCAATACAGACATTCTCACACTATCACAAGTTATATATATATATATATATATATATATATATATATATATATATATATATACACAGCTTGGTAACATTATATTAGAGGAGTAATACAACACTTACATCCACTGCAACTTTGTAGCGATTCAACTGCCTATTTAAAAACAAAACGATAATCCGCCTGATGTATCAAAAGAAATCATCAATAGTCCTGGAAAAGATAGGATCACATCCAGCCTGTGAGGAAGTGCACCCCGTGATGTCAGTCTCTGGACGGCTGGAGTCCAGTCCAAAAGGAAGGAGCCTAGCAGGGAAAAGAATATGCCAGGTAACAACTAGTGTTCACAGCATATTCCTGTGTTATCTCAAAATGATATAATAAAAATTGATAAAATATTAAATAATAGGACATAATGTATCTGCAATAAAGATACCTATACTAATATATATCAGGGAAAAGGAGAAAATAATAAAATCAAAAATAATAATGAGTAATGAAAAATATTCCATAGTTTAGTAGAAAAAATGTCTAAAAAATCTTATGTGCATCTAGTAGGGATGGAGTTTCCTTAATACCATCCGTTAATAAGGAGATCAGAAAATATATAATCCTAGGGGATAGGGGGTATAAATGTAAGCACATACCTTGTATTATACAGAGCTATCTATCCCACAACCGAAGCTCACAGCAGGCAGAACACAAATGCCTGCTGCGAGGTCAGTTTATATACTACCTGTGAGGTAATAGATAGCAATCAGCTGGAGTCAGTGATTGATAATTAGTTCGTATTCAAGACCAATCTTGCTGACAGTTCCTTTTGGGTCACTACAAGGGCTCCCTGGAGTAAGAGAGCCGGGCGCCGCCCCCATCCGTGTGCGTGCGCCACCTGTTGGTGATGCGGAGGAGCGGCGACCGGCCCTTCCACTCCACCGACACGGAGAACCTCCTGGCATGCATAAAACGGCTGAGGGGAGGTTTTGAGCATGCGCGGGGTGTCTGATGACAGATCCCGAGATTGAAATGGTCATGCTCAAATAAGAAGGCACATAAACAGTGCCCTTACTGTGCCGGGTCGTCCAGAAAACTGCAACCCAAGAGCGCATAAAATCCTGACAGGCAGGCAGATCGACTAGAGATCAGGAGAAAAATAAATATAAGTTAATCAAATAACTTTGGATAGTAAAAACATTTTTCATCTCTCTCCCACTCTCATGAGACTTTGCCAGCAAGGGAGGAGGGGAGAGTCATCGGAGAGCTGCAGAGCTGGAGGGGGCTGGATGAGGGCGGAGATAACAAGAGACTGTAGAGATGCATGAGAATTCATCAAGAGAGGAGAACTGTGAAGGCAAGCAGTGGTGTAAGTGTGTGTGTGTCTGTGTGTGTGTCTGTATGCCTCTGTGTCTGTGTAAATCCAGGAAGTTAACAGGTAACAGCTTCAGCTGCACACAGTTAAAATGGCTGACGGCAGACTTATTTGAGGGAGATTTCTGCAGCACATTTGGTAAGTACAGAATCACATTATATATAAAATGTTATGAAAAGTAGTTGGAGGGCATCTTTAGAATGGCAAAGATGTTTTCATTACAAATTATGTGAGCAGACTGCAGTTCCTTTTTAACCACTTGCCGACCACCCACGGCAGATATACTGCGGCAGGCTGGCTCAGCTGCACGAACTGCCGTACCTGTACCCTGTTCCAGTGCTCCCGCCCACATTAGGCAGCAGGGATTCCGATCCATGGGGCTGGCGGCCGCGATTGCCATCGGGCACCCACGATCGCTCCCCATGGAGAGAGAACGACGGTCTGCTATTGTAAACACAGCTGACCGTTGTTCTCTCAGGAATCAACACAGAGCGCCTGTGATCCTCCTATTTAGGATCACAGGTCTCTGTGTTGATTCCACAAGTCACTCCCCCATACAGTTAAAAAATACCCCCTAGGCTCACACTTAACCCTTTGATTGCCCCTAGGTAAACCCCTTCCCGTACCAGTGTTATTAGTACAGTAACAGTGCATATTTTTAGCACTGATTACTGTAGTAATGTCACTGGTCCCCCCAAAAGTGTCAAAAATGTCAGTTAGGGGTTCGATCTTTCCGCCGCAATGTCGCAGTCCCGAATCGCTAATTTACTTTACTAGTAAAAAAAAAAAAAATATGACATAAATCTTTCCTCTAGTTTGTAGACGGATACATTTTGGGCAAACCAATCAAAATAGGCTTATTGGAATTTTTTTTTACCAAAAATATGTAGCAGAATATAAATTGGCCTAAAAGGATGAAAAAATTTTGATTTTCACATTTTTTTCTTTTGGGAATGTTATATAGCAGAAAGTGAAAAATATTGATTTTATTTTCAGAATTGTCGCTCTTTTTTTGTTTATAACGCTAAAATAAATAAAAATCACACAGGGTACAGCGTCGCACGCTGGCGCAATAATCCATTAAAATAACGCAGTCCCGAAATGAAAAAAATGGACTGGTCATTAAGGCGGAAAATCCTTCCGGTCCTTAAGTGGTTAGGATAGTGTTTTCAAATGTTTGGAGAAAATCAGATGAATCCTAGTCATAGAGAGAACAATACACATAGACCTCTCTGTAAACAGAACTAGATGTCATTATTGCATATTTAAAGCTGTTAGCTGGTAATTGCTTCCTATGCTCCTTGTACTTTGATGTATATTTGAATTCATTAATGGTGCAGGTAAGGTTTGGGAAGAGAGCGCGGTGATTACTGCTCACTCCTCGGTGTCTGTTGTGACACAGAACAGGGAGCAGCGAGCTGACACACATTTAATGAAGCCATTTACCTGTCTTAGATCATGTATGAGCTTTATGAACCCTGCCAACAGCTTTTATTTTCTTTTTCCTTTCCCTGATCAAAGTTGAAGAGTAAAGATTGCTTTATGTAAGTGATATTATTTTCTTCTAGAAGTTGCAGTGATCATCACAGATGTGAAAGATCAAATATTAGTCGGTGTTTTTAGAACCTCTTCAAGAAATGGATATACAGTATATACATGTCTAAAGGAAGCCTTGGTGAGGACAGAATCAGGCAGCTTTTGTCAAATGCTCAAGACATATCAAAACTAGAATGATACCAATAGAATTAAAGAAACATAAAGCGAACCGTTCACCATTCATTGCACCCTTTTTCCCACCTTTCTCTTACACAATTACAGTTATCATGTTTTGTGTGTTTTATATAGCTTATTTTTGCTCCTCCACCCTCTTATTTCTTCATTTCTTAAAGCGGAGTTCCGTCTTCCCCTCCAAAAATGAAAAGTCAGCAGCTACACATACTGTAACTGCTGACTTTTAATATTAGGACACTTACCTGTCCTGGAGTCCAGCGATGTCGCCCCCTGCAGCCAATGTTTCCATCAGCTGTCGGGTGCTGCCGCTGCCATTGCCGGTAAGGGAACCTGGCAGTGAAGCCTTGCGGCTGTTTCATGGCTGGGTCCCTACCGCACATGCGCGAAGCGTGCTGCACATTTCTATTGGCTCGGTGGCGGGGGAAGGAGGAGGGGACGGAACTTCCAGGATGGACGGCTGCGGCGCCGTGTCCTGGAAGTGGGGAAGGGTACCTGTCAAAAACAGGTACCCGTTCCCCCCTCCCCCCCTGAAAGGTGTCAAATGTGGCACCGGAGGGGGGGAGGAAGCAAAAGAGCAGAAGTTCCACTTTTGGGTGGAACTCCGCTTTAACTAGGCAAGAGTGCTATACCCTCGGCCACCCAGATGTAGGCAAGTGCAGGTGTTCTGCCCACCTGTAGATGGCACTGTGAGGCTGAGGAGCCTGATGAGGCAATTGTCCCCTTATGGCAGGGGTCTTCAAACTACGGCCCTCCAGTTGTTCAGGAGCTACAATTCCCATCATGCCTTATCATGTCTGTGAATGTCAGAGTTTTACAATGCCTCATGGGACGTATAGTTCTGCAACAGCTGGAAGGCCGTAGTTTGGAGATCCCTGCCTTATTGAACTCTGTTGGTCCAACTCTGGAAAGGCAGGTGTCTAAATGGATGTCCGATTCCCGCAAGAGCTTTTGCGGCCATCTTAAAGTGTTGGTAAACCCACAACTGTAAAATCAGTCTGTATATGCAATACAGCATGCTTGTTATACCCACTGTGAAACCTAAGGGCCCTTTCACACGGGCGATCCGATCAGATCCGCCTGTCAGATTTTTTTAAGCGGATCTGATCGGATCCTCCATGCAGCTCTATGGGGCAGCGGATGTCAGCGGAGACACCTCCGCTGACACCCGCTGCCATCCGTGTCCGATCCTGTCTGTGAAATCTGGACAGATGGAAACCCTATTTTTCCATCCGTTCAGTGATCGGATCGGATCGGATGAGAGCGGACAGGCGGTCCTCTCTCATCCGATCCCCCATAGAGGGCATCGGGGGCTGAGACACCTCCCTCTCCGCTCTGCAAGCGGAGACGGAGCTGTCATCCGCCGGCTCAGCGGGGATCGCGGATCGATCCCCGCTGAGCAACACGGATCCGCCTACGGAGGCGGACCGTGTGAAAGAGGCCTAAGGGGTTTATCCTCTGCATTGTGTAAAAAGGTTGTTTCATCCTGTCGTCTCTGATCCTCCCATTCTTTTACTGTCCACAATGAATCTGCTGACAGAACATAGCCTTGGAGGCACTCTGCACATGTTCAGTTTGGTGTGAATTTCTAGAGAGGTTTTTCTTTTTTTTTTGGAGGGTGCATGTGATCAGCAAAGGGCCAGTCAACAATGTCCAGACAAAAAGTCAGGGGTCATGCAGCATCATAGGATAGTCAGAGCAGAATGAAAACTCCTCCTACAAGCTTTAATCAGTGTTCAGCTGAGCACTGAAAGAGGATACAAGACTATACACTGCTGATGCTGACTTCCTCCCCCCTGGTCTACCTATTCTTTTTTGACACATTATTCTTTCCTATTTTGGGTATAATATTTATTTACATTTTTTTTTTTTTTTTTTTAATTCTTTATTTAAAGGTATGCCATGAACAATAAGGAACAACAATGCTACAAACATTGGCATGATAGTAGTAAAAACATGGACTACGTTGTACAGGGAACAACCTCGTGTAAAACATACTATCACAAAGCATAACCATATAGTGCAACCTGGGTTTGTATGTTGTCTTATCTTTCATACTTGTACATTCATGTGCAGCATTGCTGTAAACAAGAGTTTGTGTGGAGGGAAGTCCAGCGCTACCCGCCCAAGCGGAGGGGCATAGGAGTCCCCGCCGGTATCTACCACTCGGCCGGCAGGGGGGCCCGCCAAAACCCCCACCCCAAGCGGGGAAGACCCCTTATTTACATTTTTATGTATTGTTTTATAGATTTGGATGCATCTTCCCCTGAGGACCATGAAACGTGTCGGGCTTATTTGGATGCACCAATACAGTTTTTTACAATGCATTTATTCTTGTTTTTATTTATTACCCTGATTTTATGATTTTTTTCCAACATGGCTTT
The DNA here is from genome assembly GCF_965119305.1 of Pelophylax lessonae. Taxonomy (NCBI): domain Eukaryota; kingdom Metazoa; phylum Chordata; class Amphibia; order Anura; family Ranidae; genus Pelophylax; species Pelophylax lessonae. Next base: position 116,875,696 of record NC_138770.1, on the reverse strand, counting down.
ATGTCTTACTACCATTAGACGCAATGTGCTATGCTGGTGTACAGCTTGTTGGCAGTTATGTGCTAACATGTTATATATATCTGTTTTGTTTATGGATCAATATCATCTTGATGCTGTTACTTACTATCCTTATAGGATGGATGGACAATTGTTTAAATGTATCTTTTTATGTTAGCTATCAATCAATATCAGTATGTTGATGTATTTTTGTCTATGTCAATAAATTATTATACTGTCCATTCTCTGACTCATTACTTAGCCATGCTGTGCATACCTCATTTAAAGTCCCAAAACCCCCCTCCTTCTATATATACTAATATACAGGGATGGAGACATATAATTATATGTTTCATTTAAAGTCCCATTTTCCTTTTCTCTTCTCCAATGCCTCCCTTCAATTATCACCTGTGAGGGCCAAAATCCCCAGATATTTATTAGAACCAGCACAGTCACAACACTAATTTTAAACAATTCTGTACTTGCTTGGGAGGTTTCCATCATGGGCTACAAGGCCTCAACCCGTTTCGCAGATGACCACGCTTCTTCAGGAGGAATAGGGGAGCGCTATTTCTACCTTGAAATGACAATAAACATAAAAATGTTACACAGCTGCATTGACAAAAGTAAATCACCAAGGATTCACACAATCCAGAGAAAAAGGGGGCTAGGACCAACGTCCCGCAAATCCAACACCAGGGCAGGTGCGATGGCAAATAAAAGGCGGCAGCTATGAAAGAGGAAACAAATGATAAAAATGTGTACGCTTGAACCCTGTATAACTTAATAGTCCCTTGTGCTAAAGCATATATACATCTCATGGGGTATACCCACCTATTATACAGAAGACTTGTAATACACCTCTTATAGGCAATATATGTGAGTGCATTATCCAATATTGAGGATTCAGCTGTGCTTAAATGTACACTGCAATGAGCTGAATCCTCAATATTGGATAATGCACTCACATATATTGCCTAGGGGCGGTGTGAAAAAAGGAGGAGGGAAAAAAGCCAAAGAAAATAAAACTGATGCAGCCACCACATCTACTGATTGCAGTGGTGCGGTATTTGGTTCTGTGGTGGGAGCCATTCGAGGATTATACAACTAAAGTGTGTTTGTCAATTTATAACTTTATGGTCCATCATATCTGGTAAGAGGCCTCTGTCAATGGTGTCACAGGGTCATGGAATCCATTTTAAGTTTGTTGCATGCACATTTAACTAACAGATGAACTGTGGCCTTCTATATGTACTTTCTAACCACAAAAATGATTGTATTTGCACATCCACGTGTGGCTAAGCTTTTTGGAGTAGAAGATATGTTCAGATATGGACTGTCGTATTTAGCACCCTCTAGTGTGCTACTTGTGTCAGTGTAGGCAAATCTATGTTCTTAATCATAGTTAACTTGTAAGTCTAAGTTGGGTCAGGGTTTATTTCAGGTCCGGCTGGATGACTTAGACAGGAAGGTCTCTGGTGCTTCCCCCTGGTTCTAAAAGTTTGTAGAAATTTATAGAAGTTAGTTGGCTGAAGCAATGAGGGTTAATCTACATACTTAGGGAAACTTGGCCAATCACCAGGAAGTGAGCCTGACAGGCCAGCAGGGATATTGGATGGAAGATGGAGGGCTGAAGAGACTGTTGGGTGGGAAGCCTGGGGGTGGGGGGGCTTTACCTCAGGCTGGCTTGGGAGGATCCTGAGAGTAGTGCAGTTTGAAAGGAGCAGCAGGGACCAAGGAGGATAGTGTGAGTACATCAGCACACCCAGGGATTTACAAGCGAAGAGACTGCCATATGTAGCAAGCCTTTCTGGAAGACAGCGTTGTTCTTTCTCTTTCCTTTCCCTTGTCCGGTTTACAGTTGAGGTTGGAGATATTCCTGTATGTAGCCTAAAGCCCCGTACACACGCACCGATTGTTGGCCGTAAATTTTCGGCCAACGTCCGATCGGCCGATTGTCGGCTTGTTAGTATGATGCTTCCGACAACCGACTGCGACTTTTCGGCCGAACAAAATCTGGTGTGCATGCTATAAAATTTTTGTTGGCCGTCACCAGAACGGCCGATTGTTCGTCAGTCAGTACAGATTTCGGCCGACAAAAGTCAGATGAGCAAGACTGGGCATGCTCAGAGAAGAAAAAACACACGAAAAGTAGACCAGAACATGACATCACTTCTGCAGTTGGTTGTTGTTGGCCGACAAAATTCGTGTGCGGTCTAGAGCACATTTCAACCAACACAACAACACTGGACAAAAGACGGCCGATCGGTCGGCCAACAATCGGTGCGTGTGTATGAGGCTTAAAACACTATGACAGACTGAGAGTTCCTAGTCCTTAAAGTGTTACTAAACCCCAGACTCTGGATTCACTATATTTGGTATCCCACAGTACACAGAACATGGAAATGCAATTATTTTAGTAAATATAAACTGCTAAATACCTTTTCTCATCAGCAGTTACAGCAGTTTTGTGACTTGTGTCAGGGTCTGCTTAAAGCTTGTAGGAGGAGTTTTCATTCTCCCCTGATCCTCTGTTTGGACAGTGCTGATTGGCCCTGTGCTGATCACATGCACTCTCACAAGAGAAAAAAAAAACTCTCTAGCAATACAAACCAAACTGAGCATGTGCAGCCTGACTCCTAATGCTCTGTTCTATCAGGAGATGGGTTGGAGTCAGTTAAAGAAGGGAGGATCAAAGAGACAGGATCACACATCCTTTTTACAAAATACAGAGGATTAACCCCTTAAGTTCCACAGTGAGTATAACAAGCATGCTTTACTGCATATACACACTGATTTTACTGTTGTAGGTTTAGTAACACATTAAGGGGCTTTAGCATCTTTGATTATCAGAGACTGTCAGTATTCAGGAGGACAGTTCTGGAGCGTGTGCATAGGGAAGAAGCTGTCCATATTTTTTTTTTGCAGTCAAGCTGGGTACCCCATAATTCCTGTTCCCCATCCAAGTTATTACCCCTAATAAACAACAAAAATCAAGCTCAAAGTCTGTTCCTTGTGTCTGGATGAAAGTGGAAAAATGCGTATTGCCTGGCTTTGCAGGAGTGGGGAAACCAGTCATCTATGGCCTCTGCGGGGGTAGTGTTATACATACTGTACATGATTTCGTGTTTGTTCAGCACTCCTTTTTCTATAAAAAAAAAATGTATTATCTATGGCCTGCCTAACCCTCTCTATCTTACTTAGACACCTTCCTGGAACTGCAATAACACTCTGTGCCATCAGAACACGAACCCTTCCTGTAACCTTAACATCAACCCTCCCTGTATCCATCATTGACCCCCTGCTATTCACCTTTCTGCACCAGGGTTCACTTTTTCAAAGACCAACCTTTCCTTGACCAAAAGATGGCAAAGCCAAAGTCTCAGTGGCAGGATCTATTGATTTGATCACATATGTAGGTGTGTGCACAACTCATAAAACCTTGCATAGGTGCCAGTTTTTCCAGGAAGGCAGACACAAGGAACATTACCTGCATTAAAGCAGAGTTCCAGCCATTTTTGTGTTTATTAAAAGTCAGCAGCTACAAAAAATGCAGCTGCTGACTTTTAATAAACACACAGTCAACTGTTCTACGGTCCAGCGATGCGGCTGGTGGGAGCCTCGGTTCTCTCCGTCTTCTCCCCGTGGCGCCGGCATCTCTGGTGTGGGCACCCGGCTGTGACAGCTTTCGGCTTCACAGTCGGGAGCGCACTGCGCATGCGCGAGTCATGCTGCATGAGCTGACTGGACAGGCAATCTTCTGGGACCTCTGACATGTCCCAGAAAATTGCAGGGTGGGAGGGGCAGAAGAGAACTTCCGCCCGAGCCACCTAGGTGGGCTGAGTGGAAGTGGGAGCAGGTACCTGTCAAAACTAGTTACCCGCCCCCCCCCCCCCAAAAAAAAAAAAAAAATGACATGCCAAATGTGTCATGTCTGGGGGTCAGGACCACTTAAAGCGGAAGTTCCATTTTTGAGTGGAACTCCGCTTTAAATGCGAAGTGTCCCATCTCTTATGGTGGAAAAAAAAAGTTCTCTGCTTCCCCTCATACTCCGCGGGCACAGTTCTGAATTCCTAAGGAAGTGGTGTCAGCCCTGCCTTTCTAATTTTTAAAGGATTACAAAAAATACAAACTCCTCCTTATCTCCTCTCCCTCCACTCTTCCGTAACCCACTCTTATCAAGTTATTATTGCACAAGATGTCTAAAAATATTATTAACAGGTAACATTCCACTTATTGAATAGAAATAAATATACAATTGAAAGTGTTTTGTTAACTGACCAAAAGGGGGCAAATAAGAAGTTCACTGGTAGGGTTTACATACACTTTAAATTCTCATTTCACCTTCAAAGAGATGATTTGACCTTCAAAGCATTTGCATTTTTAAGAACTTCATGCTTTCACACCCGATTGTATAAAGCTTTTCAATTAAATGTTATTAAACTTCAGTTATGATGGCTGTTGAGCTGTGCTTTGATTTTATTGCCTGCTTTATTTTCACAGGAAAATCACAGTCATAAATCATTTTTATTAAATATTTTATTGGACACTCTGTACCTACAAAGTGATATGTTCCTGGATCAGAGACATGAGATTAGGTATACATAAAAACACACATAGAAATGATACCAGAATAATAAAGCACACCATAATGTTTATAGCACACCTGGAGTGCCAGAGTCAAGAAAAAGGGGCAAGCAATTAAGGGCTTATTTAAAAGCACAAAGCACATAATGCACACATGGTGGTGTGTATTTTCACATGCTCTTTGCTGCAATGTGTCATTAACATGTAACATTTAGACTTCTATGTTATTGTTATGCATTGCGCTTCAGAACACACCTCACAAAAATGCTACATACTATTTTTTTTTTTTTTTAGTGCACGCCATTGCAGAGCAATAAGGCTTAAGACAAATTGCCTTGTTCTTCCTTTGGGACTGTGTTGGTTAAGGCACCTATATTGCTAATGTAGGGATGACAAAGTCAAATACTTTAGGTCTGTCAGGCCCTCTCTGCCTCCTGGCAGCCTGTCACCCAGTGACCCGGTGTCACACCAAAGACCTGTGCATCAGTTGCCAGGCAACAGGCCAGGATCTAGTGGCAATGCTCTCACTGTACTTACTGGCTGGCAGCAACACTCCCCTAGATTTGTGATCACGTTACTAGGCAGTGGGTCAGATTTGCCTGTCTCGCCTTCTGTGCCCTTATTGACCTTAAAGACTTGGGTGCTCTATTTACAACATCTCAACCCTAGGGCTCTGGGATTGTGAAAATCCAACCCCTGCAAATCTCTGGATTATGCTATTGTTTGCTTCGGGTCCTGACCTCTTCCTGACCCTGGATTATGCTGTTGTTTGCTGCCTACCCTGGTATTACAATTTTGTTTGCTGCCTGCCCTGACCCCTGCTTGCCTCTAGATCACACTATTGTCTACTGCTTGCTCTGACCTCTGTCTGTCCCTGGATTATGGTATTGTCCACTGCCTGGCCCAACCTTTGCCTGTCTCTGGGTTATGCTATTGTCTGACACCTGCTCTGGCCTCCCTCTGATTATGCTACTGTCTGCTGCCTGGCCTGAGTTCTGTCTGTCTCTGGATTACGCTATTGTCTGATGTCTGCCCTGACCATTGTCTGTCTATGGATTATGCTACTGCCTGCCATGACACTTGCCTACCTCTCGATTATGTGGCTGTCTGCCGCCTGCCCTGACCATTGCCTGTCTCTGGATTTTATTACTGGTTACTTGCCAGCTGAAGCATCAATCAATGTGCAATACTTCGGATAACTACAGGTACCCCTTTTGTTATATCTTTGCTCTGCCTCTTGTACTACTTTGTCATAGATTATAACATTGTGTTTTAAGCACTGGTGCAACCAAGTACTGCTAGGTCTGCTTGCCTTAAGGGAACATGGGCTATAGGTGAAGCTGGAGTGAGCAATACAGTTACCTCTTGTTTGAAGCGATTGTAAAGGAAATAAAAAAAAAAAAATACAAAACATCTCTATACTTACCTGTTTTGTGGAATGGAATTGCACAGAGTAGCCCTGGAACTCCTTTTTCTTGGTTCCCCCACTGGCGCTCCTGTCTCCTCCTCTCTGTCCAGTGCCTCCCCATGGGAAGCTGCTTCCCATGGGGGCACTCGTGAGTGCTTGCTCCCAAGCCCCTCTGCTGCATCCATTGATACAGACTGGACCATGGCACATTTTCCCTGGAGTTGATTGACAGGAGCGAGAGCCAATGGCTTCTGCTGCTATCAGTCTGCCAAATGAGGAGGGAGACAGCGGCAAGAGCATCTGCTCTCGTGCACGTTGCTGGATCGGATTGGGCTCAGGTAAGAATAAGGGTGGGGGGCTGGGGGTATTTTGCAGCAGAGAAGGTTTTTTTACCTTAGGTCCAGTTCACACCATAGAAACACAGTCCAGATGCATTCCAGATGCTTTTCTGCATGCACGTTTTTGATATGTTTATGGTGCTTTCCAGTGCGTTTTTGATGCTTTTTTGGTGCGTTTTAGATGCGGTGCAGTGCATTTTTTCCCCCTCTTTTTTCTTAACCTTAATTAAGGACATTTGTGTTCCAGTGCGTTTTTGGTGCAATCCGGTGCATTCCAGTACAGTCCAGTGCAGAAAAGAATGCAGCATGTTCTTCTTTTTTATCTGTAACTGGAACGCACTTGTGTGAACTATGTCATTGATAACCATATAACCTACTATCCATGCGTTTTTGATGCAGAAAAAAAAGCACACTGGACTGCATGTGGTTTAAACTGGCCCTCAATGCATAGAATGCCTTAAGGTACAAAAAAACTTAAGGCTATAGAACCACTTTAAAGGAAAGGAACTCACTGCTCAAGGTGGTATGAAAGCCTGATGACACACACCGGTGCACGCCCCAGCTCGCCTCCATGAATGATCGATATAGAAAAAAGGAACGGCTGCACTCCCGATGAGGTCAAAATCCAGATTTATTGACTGGACATCCCAGTGTGGCAAATAGTGGCAAGGTAGACGCGTTTCACACACTACAATGTGTGCTTACTCATTACCTAGAACCACTTTAACTAGTTATGCCAACATAGAATATTGTAATAGTTTGTTAATGTTTATATGAGATGACTGTAGTTTTACTGTAGCCGATAATATTAAGGGTTTATGTCTGCCGCTCATAGGCACAAACCTACTGTGCCTAATGGTAAATCTGACCATGGTTATGTGTAAGACAAAAACATTGATTTGCCGGCTCTTGGCAGTCAATTAGGGCAGGTTCCTTGTGAGTCTGTGTTACGGATATCAAAGTATCTGTTTGATTCTACGACCAAGTAAGACTTCAAAAGAAACGACTGAAAATCAGCAGACTTGTGGGTTGCATGAATAAATAAACAGAGATGTTACCAGCTCACTGTCGTCCATCTGACTTCAAATAATTGCTGATTTTTTAGTCCTGTAGTTTCCAGCTTTATATATATAGGTATAGAACTACATAAAAAAACTGCTCTAAAAAGGCTCCAAGGAGCGACTCACAGAGATTTCTAAGACAGGTATACGACTTGACTTCAATACCATTAATTTATCAGAAAGCATTGCGAAACAACACGCAATATAGAGTGGTGCTTTAGCCAAATGAAGCTCAGCCATAAGTAGCACTTCAGATATATTAACAGCAAATGGATCAGAGAGGAGAACACAGGATGCATAGAGAATAGATGATAAGTAATATTAGTCAGGGTATTGACTGTCTAAAGTACCATTAATAATGTACCTTGTTATCAGATGCTAGCAGGTGAAACTTTCTATAGTTACCACTTTTCCCTGTGATTGTATATTTTTATCCTGGTAAGGCCTGGAATGGCATGCAGCTGATACAATGACGATTAAAATGAATGTCTCCAACCAAAACAAAAAAATCCATAAAAAAATAAAGATTTATGTTGTCTGTGTTTTGTTCTTGATGGATTTTTGAGTAGAAAGATAACGGCAGACATCAGTGTTGAGCTTGACCATTGTTAGGGGGTTATATCAGAACTCCAGGCAGATATAAAATACAAGAAATAAAGCAGCTTTAAGTTAGCGTAGAACTATAGACAAACCTTTTTTTGTCTTTTTTGGATAGAGTAAGCGAGAGGTAGAACCCCTGTCAGATTTTTTTTTTCGCCATCTGTGTCCCATTGCAGAGATTTCCCTTCACTTCCTGTCCCAAAGCAAAACAGGAAGAGTATTCTGACTCCAATTATTGTAATAGTGACATATCCCTTGCTGAGACCTATTCCTGGACTGTATAAGCAGGTATAATCACGGCGGACAATCGTAATCAGATAGCTGAACTCACCAGACACTGTTTTTTTCCATCCACGTAGGTTTTATTGCAAGCAGTAGGTATAGGAGACAACAAAATGTGGCAGATGATTGAAGATGGTATCTGCAGGTAAAAACATGGTAATGTGTTCCTGGATGCGAGCAGATTGTGTGAAAGGCCTAGACAGATGTGGCCATCTCTATTCCCACAAGCGTGAAAGAAGCAGGAACAGGAAAAACATCATCAATGGGAGGGGACAGGAAGGAACACAGAAGTGAAAGACAGAAAGCAAGTGCAACAACCGAAACAACCACAATTCCCTGCAAATTAAGGGAATTTCTTGAGGACCTCCAGATCACCAGAACTAGTGTCCCCATTGGAAGATTGTTTCCTCTATTACTTTTCTGGGGACAACCTAAAATTAGGGGTTTCTTTTTCTTTCACTTTCAATGATAATGGTAAACAGGACAAATAGAGAAGGCAAATCTCCTTAACGGGGAGCAGTCAGCAATAAAAACTGACAGGGGTTCTAAAATCCTCTCCACTCTATCCAAAACTAAAAAAAAAAAAGTTTTACCTTTACTTAAACTTTGATACTTGAAAAATAGTTTGAGGATGCGCTAGCCAATCTTGGAGATTGTTGCACCTAGGAATACTGGGAGATAAAGATAAGTGAATTGAAAACGAGTGCGCTATTTGTAAATAAACTAATAAAGATGTGACAAAATTCACAAAACATAAGTGCTAATACTGAGTACCAACATGACGGCTGATCACTTAGGATTTACGAATGAGAAACGACACACCAAAAGATGCAATGAAAATCAACTATTCCAAATATAACATCTGTGATAATATAAGTGAACATGCATAAAAAGTATACAGTGAAAAAAATATCTGGTGAAAAAAATTAAAAATTCCATAACACAAAGTCCTATAAAAAAACACTAATGTGGGTTATTTAATCAAAATCAGTCCCAAATATTGTGGAAAGCTACAAGGATGCCGTTCAAAAGACTTCGAAGTGCTGCATGCATCACCATCATGCTCAAAAATAGGGATGGGCTTGATGTTCAAATCGAATATAATAAATCTATATAATTCTTTTCGAACTCCGCCATTTGGATATTACATTTTCCTTCAAATAATTATTTTATTATATTTTTATTTATCCTGTCATTCATGGTGTGTGCATGAACATTTTTTTGTTGCATTACATACTCAACTCTGGAGTTTTTTGGTCAGTACTACACAATGACTGAATGCCTGTAGGGTAGGGCACAGGTGTGGCCTATTGTTGTTTCACCTGGCAGACTACTAGATGCCCCCATAGGTGGAGTGAGAGCTGTGACTTTAAAGGTAACTGAGGTTAAGTGGCAGCAGCACTCTAGGAGTAGGGCACCATTTGAAGGCAGTGATAAATATATTGCTGGGCAGGAAGCTTGCAGGCCGTCTCTTCGAAAAGAGAGGGCTGCGGGCCGCCTCTGATAATGGAGAGGGCTGCGGGCCGCCTCTTCTAAAGGAGAGGGCTGCGGGCCACCTCTTCGAAAGGAGTGGGCTGCGGGCCACCTCTTCTAAAGGAGAGAGCTGCGGGCTGCCTCTTCTAAAGGAGAGGGCTGCGGGCCACCTCTTTGAAAGGAGAGGGATGCGGGCCACCTCTTCTAAAGGAGAGGGCTATGGGCCGCCTCTTCGAAAGGAGAGGGCTGCGGGCTGCCTCTTCTAAAGGAGAGGGCTATGGGCTGCCTCTTAGAAAGGAGAGGGCTGCGGGCCACCTCTTCTAAAGGAGAGGGCTGTGGCCTGCCTCTTTGAAAGGAGAGGGCTGTGGGCCGCCTGTTTGAAAGGAGAGGGCTGTGGACCACCTCTTCAAAAGGAGAGGGCTTTGGGCCACCCCTTCTAAAGGAGAGAGCTGCGGGCCACCTCTTCGAAAGGAGAAGGCTGCAGGTTGCCTCTTTGAAAGCCGAGAGCTGTGGGCCGCCTCTTTGAAAGGAGAGGGCTGCGGGCCCCCTCTCCGAAAGGTTACTGGCTGAAGTGGTCACCTGTTTTTTTCCTGTAGTTGGACCATCAACGCTCAAGATCTAGACACAAGGCTTAGGAAGGGATGGAGGGGAGTCAGGTGGTGCATGAGGACTTTGCATTATGGATCTACTCATATCCCCCTGTTTGAGGATGCTGGACTCTGGGACACCTCTCATGTAGGTACAGACCACTTTTCTTGTCTTTGCTCTCTCACTGATCCCTCCTTTCAGAGACAGCAAAGAAAAATGAAGAGGCCTGTACCTACAGGTGACAGCACACAGCTTGATGGTTTGCACCCTTAACAATGTGCATACACACACAGTAGGTCCAATTTAGACACCTAACATTTACATTTTTTATTTTAAGACATTGCACTGCAGTATTACCAATTAAAAGCCCACAATTGGCTGTCAAAAAATCCCAGCCATTCAGGAGGAGGCTATCACTTTCTGAATGCTTGTCAGTGGCATCTGCACTGCTCTCAGAAAAACAATCCATTGCAGATCTCTTTTCAGAGAGTAATGCAAATGCAAACAAGCCCTTATTGCTGTCTGTATCTTCTTGTCTGGTGACAATCACCTTATTTTTTGTAAGGGCATAAAATGGGCAGGAGGTGAGTGAAAATGTCCCCAATTGGGTATTGCTGTCTGTATCTTCTTGTCTGGTGACAACTACCATATTTTATGTATGGGCATAAAATGGACAGGAGGTGGGTGAAAATGTCCCCAATGGGGTTTCAGAGAGAAATAAAGACTTGCCGTGCATGTTTGTTATTTCTTCCTCTTCTAAAGTGATATGCATATCCATAGGAATGGAAGGCATCTGTACAGCACTCAAGGAGATATCGGCAAGGCTGCGGGTTACAATTTATACTCAAATGCTGCCCAACCTTAGTAGTAAACAACCCCTACCCACGTTTGAAAATCCTTCATTTCTTAGTACTTTTCTGAAATTGTTTGGCAAATTCTGACAGAAAACTGCAGAAGCAACAAGTTGTGAACTTTATTTAGTTTGCAACTTGTTTACAAATAATTAATCTATAAAATATAAACATGCAGATCTTGTCTCTGGTGGCATCTGAATCCAGGACACCGTTGCTGCTATAATGGCTGCATGCCAATAAGTCATATTGCTTTTTGATGTTACTTGACATCTACTATATATTTTTATATATATGATGTTTTATAGCTCTTATTTAAACTTGCAACATACCAGTTTCAACTTCGAGTTATGCCCATAATTAATTAAAAAATATTGTGTGCACTTCAGTCCGTAGTTTTTGTTTGCGCCTATCATTCTGGCACGAAAATTGCCAGACAAGTTCCTACTGCAAATAAACCTTAGTTGCACTTATGGGTTTAGGGTAATTATTATTTACAATGTAACCTTGTAGACACAGCGTTTCTCAGAGGAGTCTCTGCTAAGCTTATTTCTGCAATAAAATACGACAGCCTTTAATTACTCCACAGCATGTGAATCTATCAAAGATCATTGAAATCCGTTGAAAATATTAGAACATTTTGTGCTGTACTGCATATGAAACACAATGTATTTTTAAATTGTGATGACTGTATTGGTTTTTCGTTAGTTTTTTTTTTCTTTTTTTCATTTCACATTTTTATTTTCACCTAGTGATCAGGCCATAAACACATTTCCTGTCTTTGCCCTGGCTCACATTGATGCTACATTGAAATCGTGCGAGTTCACTTGAAGTCGCATTATTTCAAAGTAGCAGCTCAGTGCCATTTCAGGTGCTACTTGGCTGACATCTGTGCCACTTCATGCACAAATGTCTATGCAAGTGGCACCTGAAATCACAAAAAATAGTACAGGAACCTTTTTTCAAATCGGTGAGGCACCGCAAAGTTGGAGTCGCACCGATTTAAACGGTTCCATTGCTGACAATAGGGTGCGACTTGTCATACGATTTGGAACTGTCAGATCGCACAACAAGTCGCAACAGTGTGAATGGGGGCTTAAAGTGGCTCCTCTATCTATGAAGCAGCAATGTAGCCGCATTTGGACAGCCTTGTCTGGAAAGGGAAGTTTTAGATGGACTAGTAGCTTTAGATGGACTTCATATAAGTGACCAACAAATTAAAGTTGAGCTAACACTTTTAAAGCAGTTACAGAAACAGCCTTTTTGCCCTTTATGGGAAAGGTTTTAACTAAATAAAGAAAAGCTGACCTTTGGCAGTTTTGAAAAGTTTGTCCTAACCTTCTAACTTGCACTTTTGCTGCACTGCTTGGTCTGTTATCCTGCCTTCACATTAGTGCAGCACATGGATGTCTACAAAATCCTGTGATTTTGCACATGTTAAAGAAGTCCTCAAGAACACAAGTTGCGATTACAGTGCCATTCATTGTTACTGGCACACCAAATAAGCCAAGCAAGAGGCGTGTTTATGCGATAAGAAAACAAGCAAAAAAAGCGTGGTTACAAAATGCAGATGGCTTAAACCAAGGGTGGGGAATCTTTTTTCTGCCGAGGGCCATTTGGGTATTTTTAAAATCATTCGGGGGCCGTACAAAATTATCAACTTAAAAATGTGCATGTTATATTTGGTCGAACATTTAATTAACTCACCCCTAATGTGATGGCTGCAACTGGTTCTCTTGGGTGAGGTGTGTGATGTTAGCTGGTATTGATGATGTTGCTACTCGCAACTGGTTTTCCAGGTTTGCCCCCTTAATGCAGAGTGATTAGTGCCCTAATCAATGCAGAGTGATGAGTGCCCCTCATATCAATGCAGAGTGATGAGTGCCCCCACATATCAATGCAGAGTGATGAGTGCGCCACATCAATGCAGAGTGATGAGTGCCCCACATATCAATGCAGAGTGATGAGTGCCCCCACAGATCAATGCAGAGTGATGAGTGCCCCCATATATCAATGCAGAGTGATTAGTGCCCCCACAGATCAATGCAGAGTGATTAGTGCCCCCACATATCAATGCAGAGTGATGAGTGCCCCACATATCAATGCAGAGTGATGAGTGCCCCACATATCAATGCAGAGTGATGAGTGCCCCCACAGATCAATGCAGAGTGATTAGTGCCCCCACAGATCAATGCAGAGTGATTAGTGCCCCCACAGATCAATGCAGAGTGATGAGTGCCCCCACAGATCAATGCAGAGTGATGAGTGCCCCCACATATCAATGCAGAGTGATGAGTGCCCCCACATATCAATGCAGAGTGATGAGTGCCCCCACATATCAATGCAGAGTGATGAGTGCTCCCACATATCAATGCAGAGTGATTAGTGCCCCACATATCAATGCAGAGTGATTAGTGCCCCACATATCAATGCAGAGTGATGAGTGCCCCCACATATCAATGCAGAGTGATGAGTGCCCCACATATCAATGCAGAGTGATGAGTGCCCCCACAGATCAATGCAGAGTGATTAGTGCCCCCACATATCAATGCAGAGTGATTAGTGCCCCCACAGATCAATGCAGAGTGATGAGTGCCCCCACAGATCAATGCAGAGTGATGAGTGCCCCCACATATCAATGCAGAGTGATGAGTGCCCCCACATATCAATGCAGAGTGATGAGTGCCCCCACATATCAATGCAGAGTGATGAGTGCTCCCACATATCAATGCAGAGTGATTAGTGCCCCACATATCAATGCAGAGTGATTAGTGCCCCACATATCAATGCAGAGTGATGAGTGCCCCCACATATCAATGCAGAGTGATTAGTGCCCCACATTTTAATGCAGAGTGATGAGTGCCCCCACATATCAATGCAGAGTGATGAGTGCCCCCACATATCAATGCAGAGTGATGAGTGCCCCCACATATCAATGCAGAGTGAAGAGTGCCCAAACATATCAATGCAGAGTGATTAGTGCCCCCACATATCAATGCAGAGTGATGAGTGCCCCCACATATCAATGCAGAGTGATAAGTGCCCCCACATATTAATGCAGAGTTATTAGTGCCCCTACATATAAATGCAGAATGATGAGTGTCCCCCACCAATCAATGCAGAGCAGGGTTCTTCTACTTACCCGGCGCGGGCGCTCGCATACGAAGTCACGCCTCCTGGACCGACTCCTATGATAGACGTCACTACTGTGCTGTCTATCATAGGTAGGAGGCATGACTTTGTATGACAGCGGCCACGCCGGGTAAGCAAAGGAACCCGCTCTGCGTGTATCTCTCTTGTCTTGAGGACAGCGTGTTGTGCAGAAGGGGAAGAGCTGCTGCGTATCGCAGAGGAGTAGGCCGGAGGCCTAGTAGCGGACACTGTAGCTGAGACGAGTGGTGTGTGTGCGGGAGAATCTCGTTAGTGTGACCGAGCGGAAGGACGCCCTGACAGGCTGTGAGAGTCGCTGAGCAAAGCGGGGGCCTGGTTGCAGCGCGGAGTGGAGTTCCTGGTATTGGGTGAAATCCAGCATCTGCATCTGCATCTATCATGCACCTAGACTGAGCCAGGGCGGGACTGCTAAACTGTTAGAAAAAAGGCCATATTGAGTTCCAAAATTGCCACAGGACACTGCAGTTACATATAGTGCGTGGTGGGTGAACAAGACCTTAAGCCCTCCTACAGTACTAGGCCGATTGCCTTTTGGAACGCATCAAGATCTATTTTCTTATTCACCTGTGTGGATTACAATTACTAACTACCGGTACCTTGGGGATTACAGTTATCAATCACCTTTACTTGGATTACAAATTCTTTCCTTGGATTTCTTGCCGGTGAAGACTAGTGAGGCCTCACTCTTCAAGGAGACTCTTGCAATCTAACGTAAAGGGGGCCCCGTTAGTATACAGAGTGCACTCTGATATCTTAGTTAGTACAATTATGCTGTTTATGCTACAGAGTTATTAATGCTACAGTTATTCTCTGGGTACTGCCAACCTTAATTTGTGGTCACTCTCTATTTGCTTCAAAACACGGTATATTACAGTATTACAGGGTACAATCCTCTAGCATATATATGTATACATTTACATATATATGTGCGGCTTGTATTCTTGATCCTGAGTGCTGAACCCTATTTAAGTTACTGGTTGGGGATTCAGGATCCATATTGTTGTTGAAGTTCTTGTATTATTACTGACTTGGTTTGTACATTTTTCTACTTTAAATCAAAGATCAATAAATTTGACTCTTTATTGCAATCTCTTGTGGTCTTGATCATTTAAAATGACAGAACCAATAGTGGCAGTTGGGTTGGAGCAGGCTCAGGGCAACCGAAGTGAAGAGGATATACCTGCATTAAGCCACTCCCCTGGGAGCAGGGCTACATATACATTTTCATTGAATACTTATGGTTTATATAACAGCGCTTTACTTTATTAGTTACCCAATTGCTTTATGTGTATTTCACATTTAAAGGGGAAGCAGTTATTTTGTAAAGGTTAGTAGGGTTTTTAGGGTTGGCGCCTTCTATTTGTTATTTTTTGAGTTAAAAAAATACTGAAGAAGAATTAGGAAAACAAGGTTTAGACTGGAACCAAGCTTTTGACGTTGAGTAGCTGGCAGTCTTCATTCAAACCCTTGACACATAGCTCCCATCTCTACCACATTTGGAGAGACTGTCTCTGTTTTGGAACCAAAATCCCTGTACACAATATCTACGAATAGTGTTATACAGCACTAAACCTTTCATCCAGTCTCTGCATTTGTTATTTTGAAAAACAACAGTGAAAAAAAAAATAAGTGTGGATTTAACCATTCATTTTTTATTTTTTTGCAATAATTCATCATGGTCTATTTAACAAGGCTGTGGCAGAGGTGCGTCTCTTACCTAAATTCTTTGTGCTATAATACGTCCATCCTTCCCATTTCAGAGAGTTTGGCGTTATGCTTGACACTGCAAGGTACATACTGTAATGATAGAATAAATGCCTTCTATATATAGCAACTGGCAATTCCCATTACTGCAATATGTCCTAGATTGTAAGCTCTAATGAGCAGGGCCCTCTGTTTCCTCCTGTACTGAATTGTATTGTAACTGTACTGTCTGCCCTAATGTTGTAAAGCTCGGCGCAAACTGTTGGCACTATATAAATCCTGCATAGTAATAATAATGTTTTCTTAAAGTTGAATTGGAGTCACATACTAACTAAGCCAGAACCTACTCCCACCCCAAGTCTAAGCCTATTCTATCTACCCTATGAAAGGAAAGATCTAAAAACTCACCTATTCTGAGGCTGCTTCCGTTCCGTCAAATGATCAGGTCCCAACACCGGCTTCAGTGTAGAGGAGGGACAGCTGATAACAGATGAGCCATAGTAAGCCTATGGGTGGCGTCATCACCCAGGCTCTGGACATAGGTCCACCATAGAGAGCCAACATGTGTAGCCAACATCCCAATTGCTAATGAAACAAAAGACAAACCCCCTATTTGAGTGGGGTTATAGCGGCAACTACCATGTCCAGATCAAGTTGTATAAAAATATATATTTATTATTACATATTTAAATGACATTATTAATGTCACAGCAATAAAAAATTATTGAAAAATGCATGGCAGCCATTGTTGGCAATCTTTTCTCTTTAATGAAGCTGGCCGCTGGAAAGATCGTGTGACCGGACTGGACTGTCCTCAGCAAGAATAGATTTCTTTCCTTTACAGGGTAGTTAGAATAGTGTTAGAATTGAGGTGGGAGTAGGTTTGGGCTTAATTAATATTTGACTATACTTCCACTTTAAGTTCTGAATTGCATTTTTGACTTGTCCTCAACTTTGGTGGGACCATGCAGGCAACAAATCCACAATATAGCTTGTTCAATATTTCACAATGTACCACATGCTTCATGTCTATAATAAAGTTGTCCTTTTGAAAACATTGCCTTCTGCATTGCCCTGTTCTGTGTCTATGCTGTAGAATACAAAGCATTTAAAAACTAGCCCCTACTGCACCAGGAAAAGCTGGAGCACCCAGTTGTCCCCAGGTGTATTGCTATTTAGCGAGGGTTCTGCTAGCAAGAGCACATGACAAACATAGGGATTAGCATGCATGCCTTGAAGCACTGGGGGCCCGATAGGTTAATTAGCTGTCATGCAATGTTTTCTGTGTATTGGATGTGGTAGGAAATCCTGACATTAGATTCTAAGCTCCTTATGAAGAAGAACTGATGGGAATGGTTCAACAGAAAAAAAAAAACAGCATGTAAACGAGGGAAGTAAATAAGTCTGTATCAAGTTTGCAAGTACTTCCCTAAATTTCTTTAGTACAGATACTGTATATTAAAACTAGTGGCAGCATCCTCACTCCTATTTAAATGACTTCTGGTAATGCAGAGTTGCAGGCACTGGAAAATTATGCATTTGTGACTTTCTGGAGTCGAAGGCTGTCACTCCTTTAAATTTAATACTCTCCCCCCCACTGAGCATATCACACACTGGTCCCACCCACCTGACTAACTTCCCAAGCCCTGTCTTATGATAACTGAGTAGTGGGAGTCTAGCTGTGTTTGGGTAATGCCTGGAACACATAATGAGAGTATCAGACGAATGATCATCCGTTTTTTTTTTTTTTGCATGCTCGTCTCATATCGAAAATGAAACGTTTACTAAAGTGATGAAAATTCTCGTACAACAGAATAAAAGTTTGGAAGTGATATAATGTTTTGTAGTTTTTTTGTATTGTGTAGCAACCTCCTAGGTTAATGTTAGAGATAGAGTAGAGTTTTGGCGTCTTTTTGCTTACCAGAGAGATTGCCAGCCAAATTTATGTTGCTCTCTGCCTACCAGAGAGCAGTATCCATTAGTGAGGTCTGCTCATGGTGCTCAGGTCCAGCTCAGCTTGTCTGAAATGTTTCACACTGGTCCAATAGGGAGGCATATTGGACAGTGGGAGGAAACCTGACAAGTGAGTACACAGGCATTTGTTACAGCCCTGGTGATTGGCAAAAGAAAATGCCTCGGTGCATGTTGGGTGACTGTATAAATGCCAAGGGCACATGTGCTCAGGGTCTTTCAGCTGGGGAGTGGGGTCCAGGAGGGAGGAGGTGGCTGCCTCTCCTCTGTAGAAGCTGCCATGCACCCTTCGGGGGTTAGACTTGAAGGTCTGAGAATCAGAGATGAGTTGAACCCAGAGGCCATCGCATTAGAGCAGCGCAGTGACGGTTCATCCTCGCGCCGGCTGGTTCCGGCAAGGATCTCCATCGCTCAACACACAGTGGCTTTTGGCAATCGGCCATTCAGACTTCCACTCTGACGGTGCCCCTGCCTGACTCTAGACCCAGGGTGGTATGTACGTTGGTGTCCCCCCCCCCCTATTTTTATATCAATAAACTGAACTTTCTTTATTGGACATCTCTCTTGTGTTCCCTTGGATCCCGGTTGTGTTGTTCCTATGCGCTGCCATCATATGTTTTAAAAATCCCCTAGTGAGTGTCTGCAGGTAATCAGAGGGAGACCCAAGAAGTCATCACACAGCAAGCCATACGGGGACAGTGCTACAATTGTATTTTTGAACGACAACTGTACTGATTAAACGAAAACCGTACGATCTGGCATCGTACGAGAAAAAATTTTGTCCTTGTCCCATTGGATAATATAAGATGAACTGTTGTGATCGGTTCTCAAAAGCTGTGTACTAACGATCGGATTTTCGTACCATGGCTTCAAAAAGCTTTATTTTTCATACAATTTTCTGATCGTGTGTACAGGCCATAAGTTTACCTGTTCAACTAAATTGCCGCACCTCTTTGGATTGGAGGTATTTGACAAGCAGTATGGAAGTCATATAACGCCTTTTCAACACCTCTTTTAACCCTGTAAATTGTGTAGGTGGTTGGGGTGCATTCCCATTGCTTATATTGTCCACAAAGGGGGACAAATTTTGCCGCAGGAGCAAAGCAATGCATCTTAAGGGGGGGTGGGGGCAAGGCAGTTGGAGGACAATAAAACCACATGTGTTTAACACCCTCCCAACCACATGTAAGGGAGAGGTCCTCACAGTGCCATCTTATGAACATTATAGGCCCCCGGGCAATGCAGTGCACTGGGGCCCTGCCTACGCAATCACCCACGAGAAAAAAAATGCAAATTATCGATAAGGCTATATTTATTGGTACCTCCAACAAAATCAGTGTTTCAACATTAAATTAATAAATAACTAATAATAAAAAAAGGCTAAAAAAATGTATAAATTAATAAATAATTAAAAAAAAATGATAAAAAAATTATAATTATTAAATAATTTTTTCAAAAAGCGGAATAAAATGCACGGATATCCCTATTAATGTGGGCATAAGTTGTATACAAAAAGAAAGTGACGTGCAGATGTTTTGGCTTTCTGAACATACAAAGACAATATTAATTTCTGCGCATAAAAAAAGTTAGTACTTACCCTTTCTGTCTTTCTATCCTTATTGCCATGCTGGCTTCCACTTTAGGCTTCTACAGCAGTGCCCCCCCCCTTGCGGCTTGCGCTGCAGGTGTCCTGGTGTGTGCCTGTCTCCCAGTGGACCTTGGAAGCAGGCAGGTACTCCTGTTGCTGTGGGCACCTCTCCATGGCCCGATTAGCCTGACAGCAGTGCCAGGCAAATGACCGCTTCCAATTTTGGTGGCTGGGTCTGGGGAACACACACACGGACGGCAGTCAGACTCGACTGTCCTGTGTGTGCCTGTTTCCGTGGAGGCGGACAGGCATTCCTGCTCCCCCTCCACGACCCAAGTGGTCTGACATCAGCGCGGGGCCGACAGGGCTTGCCACAGACATCCCAACCTGCAAAAACGAATTTCAGGGAGGTGGCAAACTCATTTCAGGGAGGTGGCACTCCCTGCCTCCCCCCCCCCCCGTCTCCGTCGCGCCCCCCCACCAATTTAACACAACTAGAGGATGATCAAAGAAATGCAATCAGTATACAGAGGTTTACTTCTTCTGAGAGATGTAAAAGGAACACTCTAACCACCATGACCACTTCAGTGATTTGAAGTGGTCACTGTGGTAGGAGTTAGAAACACTGCACGTGCTGAGATATTTACAATTATGTGCTGGGGGCTAGTCGCACCCCTAGCACATGTGACTTACTGCTGGTGGGTACTGCTGGCTGGTACTGCTGGTGGGTACTGCTGGCTGGTACTGCTGGTGAGCACTGCTGGTGTGTACTGCTGGCTGGTACTGCTGGTGAGCACTGCTGGTTGGTACTTCTGGCGGATACTGCTGGCTGGTAGTGCTGGTGATTACTGCTAGTGTGTACTGCTGCTGGGTACTGCTGGCTGGTACTGCTGGTGGGTACTGTTGGCTGGTACTGCTGGCGGGTACTGCTGGCTGGTACTGCTGGTGAGTACTGCTGGCGGTTACTGCAGGTGGGTACTGCTGGTGGTTACTTGCTTGCTGGTACTGCTGGCTGGTACTGCTTGTGGGTACTGCTGGTGAGTACTGCTGGTGGGTACTACTGGTTGGTACTGCTGGCTGGTACTTCTGGCGGTTACTGCTGGTGGGTACTGCTGGCTGGTACTGCTAGTGAGTACTGCTGGTGGTTACTGCTGGTCGTTACTGCTGGCTGGTAGTGCTGTGGGTACTGCTGGCTGGTACTGCTGGTGTGCACTGCTGTGGGTACTGTTGGCTGGTACTGCTGTGGGTACTGCTGGTTGGTACTGCTGGTGGGTAATGCTGGTGGGTACTGCTGTGGGTACTGCTGGCAGGAAATGCTGGTGGAGAGTGTGAGGAGCAGAGCTGGGGGAAACATGCAGACTGGATGCTTCCTGTATCTCTCGGCCTCCTCAAAGTGCATTTGTTATCACTCCGCCTGTGACAGGACAGATCTGGAACTATACGGGAAGCATTCTGACAGCTGACACAGACAGGCGGGATTTTGCGCGGCACTTGCGGGTGTCAGGGAACCACAGCCCGCATGCGGGAGACTCCTGCACCTCACGGGAGACTTGGGATGTATTTTGCCACCTGCTAAGGCGGCTGGATGCACACGGGAGTCGGGACTAATTCTTGGCTGGGGCTGAGTCGCAGGGCAGGTGGGGCCCCCCAGGCAACTGCCCAGCGTGCCCATGCGGTAAGATGGTCATGGGTCCTCAGCTTTTTTCCATTTGGCTAATTTTCACAGCTGGGCTCTGCCTTTACATACAGTAGAGGGTTGCAGGGCATCACACTGGCACTCAGCCCAAACACACATACCGTTCACAAGCACGGATGTCGGTCCTAGACCTCTCCTCCACATTCTTCTGGTCACTTCACACATTAACCCCTCCACACCCGAAGCACTCATATATAGGCCTATGTTTTACACATGGTCCAAATAGAAGCTCCAGAAGCCCAGAGACAAGGGGGCTTGGACCACCTGGTGCACGGTAAATAAATGTGGTCTCTTTGACCTTTAGGTGTCAGACTCCTTTTCCTCCATCACCACCCACCCAGGCATTGGCTTTACGTAACACATTTCTATCATTAGAACACCACACAGAGGGTTCTTGTTGTAGAGATACAGTAGTTTCAGCCATTAGCAAACAATCTGTAATCCTGAAATACCTTTTCCAGAAGATGATGAGGTAGAGCATATCAGTCTGGTACATAATGGCATTTTGCAAAACAGTTAAGGAACAAGGTGGTACTTAAAGCCAGATTTAAGTCCATAACTACAGTTCACGTAAACTACGGGCAAAGTTCTCCATAGCTCCTCTCAAGAAGAACACCAAGACCTCTCTGCTCTCCTCTCCCTCTTTGGCACCAGGCAGACTCCTTTGACCCAGACTCCTTCCACTATATAAAGGGTACCCCACGTGATCTTAGGAGCTACCCTTAAAGGAGAACTCTACCTGCCTACACACAAGTTTGGAAGAGCTCTGTAGAAACCAATTTTTTTAACCACTTGCCGACCGCCGCACGACTATTTACATCGGCGGTCAGCCCCTTAATAGGGCTACATCGCTAGCCTGTGAGGGTCTAGGGAGCGAGCGCACGCCGCCGGAGGCACGCTCCCGCTCCCGTGTGGTCACGGCCCCCCCCGTGCATGTGCCCGGCGGACCCGATGTCCGCTGGTCACTCGCGATCGTCCATTAGAGCGGGAGAAAGGCAGGCGGCTAATGTAAACAAGCCACCTGTCATTCTCCCCTGTGTAGGAATGGTGATCATACGGTTCTACTATGTAGGACCGTTGATCACTGTTCCTACACCTCAAGCCACAGCCAATCACAGTTAGAATCACGCCCCTAGGGACACACATAACCCCTCCCTCTCAAAAAAGTTAATCCCTCCACTGCCAGTGTCATTTTACAGTAACAGTGCATATGTATAGCACTGATTACTGTAGTAATGTCACTGGTAACCCCAAAAGTGTAAAAAATGTCAGTCAAGGGTCCGATCTGTCCGCTGCAATGTCGCAGTCCCGCAAAAAAGATCGCAGATCGCCTCCATTACGCGTTAAAAAAAAACAACAAAAATGACAAAAATCTTTCCCTTTGTTAGTAAACGCAATAACTTTTGCGCAAACCAATCAAAATACGCTTTTTGCAATTTTTTTTACCAAACATATGGTAAAAAAAAAAATTGTCCCAAAATGTTAAAAAATTTTGATTTTTACTTTTTTTTTGGGAATTTCATATAAAAAGATGTGAAAAATATTGTTATTTTTGCAAAATTTACGCTGTTTTTTTGTTTATAGCGCAAAAAGTAAAAATCGCACAGGTGATCAAATACCACCAAAAGAAAGCTCTGTTTGTGGGAAAAAAAGGACATCAAACTTGTTTAGGTACAGCGTCGCACGACCGCGCAATTGTCCGTTAAAGTCACGCAGTGCCGAATCGCAAAATAGGCCCTGGTCAGGAAGGGGGTAAAATCTTCCGGGGCTTAAGTGGTTAAGCTGATTTAGAGGCTGTCATAAATATTATTAGCTTGGTATCACTGTGGCATTCTCCTTGCTCCACCTGTAGCCTCAATGCATGTTCACACTGCCTTTATAAAAAAAAGAATACAATGGGCAAGCTTTGATAGGCATCAATGTGCCTGTGCAGGATTTCCAGACAAATCGACAACAGCCGGAAACCAGCACATGCTGATATAACAGCTAAGTGGGTGGCCCTTTTAAGCTATCCATACATGGCAAGAAGAAATCAATAGATTGATTCCACTCCATTCATACTAAAAAGTGTGGTTAGACGAATCTGCAACGCCAGCCATTGTTTTCAAGCAATGTCAGGAATACCCAAACAGTGATTGCATCTCAGTAAATGCAGTGACTACACGGCCACCAAATTTCTATCTGGGTCCTTCAATTTTTCAAGTGAGTTTTGCCGAGCAATGTGCGGCCGAGAGGGCCACCCACAGCTCACATTTTTTCTGATTCAGCAGGAATTGGCTGAAATTCCAGCGGTGTATGGCCAGCTTTAACCGTGCAGTACGTTTCTGCAAATATCAAGAATTCTGAAGGCTTGTTTAAAGTGGTTATAAAGTCTAAAAAACAGTGCCAAATATCACACTAGTTTTAGGTTACCCTCTTTTACTTTTATTAAAAAATAAATTACAAAAAATTGAAGTTTTATTACTAAGATATGTACATTATCTATAACAGTGATCGTAAACTTGTGATCTACCCAAATTTTTTTGCTCATCAGCTATCCTTATTGTTAGTGTATTTTATATGCGGCCCAAGACAATTCCTCTTCTTACAATGTGGCCCAGGAAGGTCAAAAGGTTGGACACTCTTGTCTTTGAGGGCAGAGACTGATGTGAATGTACAATATAGATGTAAAGCACTGCATAAATTGTCGGCGCTATATAAATACCTGTAATAAATAAATCCTTGCATCTCAATGTTACTGGTCTCCTATAGCATCTATATAGGCACTTCCTATCTACATGCTTTCATCTAGCGATGGCTGCATGGTACTGTACTACGCCAGTGAAGTGTGTATGGAAATGGCCATTGAAACTCTGCCTGAAAAAAACACAGGAGCACAACTGAAACACAGGGACAGGGTTTAAACAATAACCATTATGGCAGGTTCTGCATATTATTTTAACCAAAGCTGTAGATTTAAATAGATTGACGTAACTTTTGAAATTACACCAACGTTAAAGCTCATATAAGATAAAGCTCATTATAAGATATACTGAGCTACTGTAATTTGGTGTGACTTTTGAACATTAATCTTTTTTAATTTTTCTCCCCTATATATAATATTTGCTGTTCATCAACCTGAACTTGTAGCTGGGTCACCAAAGTAATATATTCACATGGGAGAATGCCTTCTCTGCCTCCCATCTGCTATTAGGCTCTCATTACTGGGACTGAGAGTAATGGCGGCATATCTACTATTTCTTTAAGAGTTTCTGCAAAACAAGGTGATTTTCACTCACTTACTTTAATCATCCTGTACCTAGACCACATACATAAAATATATGAAAAAAATAAAACACAATGCAATAACTTAAATTGGGAAGTTTCGTAAATCCTATCTCCTGCTCCTATGTTCACACACAAAAAAAAAAGGGGCTTAATTAACTCCTTGCATGCCAGCCAGACCTCCTGCAGAGAGAAAATCTGTAGAAGTATAATGGGGGAAGGGTTTAGTACACTCATTCAGGTTCACATGTTCCATGCTGCCCTATCAATCTTACTGAGGAGTGGAAGTGAGCCTGAGTGCCATTTACATGTGTAGCTCAGAGGCGTAACTAGAACCTTCAGGGCCCCGATGCAAGAAACCATGAAGGGCCCCCCAGACCCCTGGCCGGGGCCCTTCCCTTCAAGCCCGGGGCTCTTCCCACTAATCCTGGGGCTATTTACTCTCGTTGCATGGCCTTTTATTATGGTCCCGCAGCAGGATCCTTTCACAAGTTCTGCAGTGGGCCCCCTTCCTGCAATCTTGGGGCCTCCCCACAGTGGTGCAATGCCAGGGCCCGGTCGCAAGTGTGACCTTTAAGATCCTGGAAGTTCACCCACTGGTTTGCTACCGGGCCCCCTGGAGCATGGGGCCCGGTAGCAATTGCAACCCCTGCAACCCCTGTAGTTACGCCCCTGGTGTAGCTAAATTAGCTTAACTGTTTAAACTATCAATTTTTTGCAATGTTTATAGCTCATTGACACTACAATGTACCTTACTACTACAATTTTCCTCTCATTTTTTATTTGGAAGACTTTTTGTTTTCAGATAAATCATTATAAATGGATAATTTTGATTTGTAATTAATTTTAAAAATGATAAGGCTGGATTCACACCTATGCCTACCTGGTTTCTTTGGTAACAAGTGTTGTAAATGTTTTTTGGGGGCATCCCATTTATTTTTAATGGGACTTCAAAGCATCTCAAAGTAGTAAACAATGCACCTAATCCTTGAAGGCATCACAGTGCATAGATATGAATACATCTGTGTTATCTTGTGCTGTGCTGCACTGGTTATAATGGGTCGGGTGCATTTTTGGAGTTTTGAACCTTGTGAATGGTCCATAAGAAATGAACGGGCAGATGGTGCGCAGCGCACTTTAAATTGATTGATAATGTGCATTAAAATGTGCACTCATATTAATATTTACAGGCCTTGAAGAACTTTGAATTCAACAAATGTTCCCTTTTATTTATTTTTTTTATTATAAGTCGTTACATTTTTATTACAATATATATATTTTTTTTTTTATCTCATTTTGTGTTTAGTGTTGCAAATGTACTGCCTTTTTTTGTTCTCCGTGCCCCTCCCTCCTTCCTTCCTTGACTCAATAATTTCAAAGGATTTTCTACGTATTATTTATGATGATAATTAATGGAGATCACCTACTTGGACAGGTAGAAGTCAGTAACCTAAGAGGACCCCTGAGGTGGCTGACGGCTTGGAGTGTCTCCGGTACTTACAATAAGTTGCATATTATTAATAAGAAAAACAAAATCTTGAATTCCTAGCTCAGTGGGATGGGTTTGATCTGTGGAGCACATCATCCCAGTGGGCGACCCCAAATCAGCTCTCCTGCAGCTGTGAAACTAATATTCCCACAGTTTCCTGATGGGTGACTAAAGGCTTCAAGAAAATGCTGAAACTTTCAGTGCCACAAGCTGATAGGTAAACAGATTAACCAAGTATCTGGACATGCTTTACCAAGTACAACAGGTCATCAATACACAGTGATTTGTCTACATGACATGGTCATATGGGTTCTGCTTGTTGGAGTTTTACTAATCCTAGAAAGAACTGAATTTGTGCCTAACCTAGCTCCAAGAAGTCAGAATTCATCTTTTTGCGGGCCAACACAATTCTAGACTCGGAAACCACTGACTAACCCTTTCATCAGTTTAAAACAGACAAAACATTGAAAGATGATCAGTTGCTATGGGTTGGTGTTCTATTCCCATCAATCCTCACCCTACTAATGTGGTCAAAAGACCGAGAGCATGTTGATTTGCTGAAATGTTCAAACTCAAATTCAAAAGTTGAAATGAAAGAAGACAAAAGATAAACGCAAATGGTATTCAAATAAATAGTTTTTATGTTGTGCTGAATAAATAGATTATTAAAAAAATAATTTTAGGTAATACATGTTGAGTTTGCTTTGCTGTGCAGGAGTATAATCATCAAGTGCTGTGATCTAGACACCACATCCCATACTGAGCACAGAAACACATTAACAAAATTATGTAGCTGGCTTTTTAAGGTTCTACAGAAACTAGTTAACTTTTTTTTTTTCACGCATATAGTAACAGAAGGGCAGGGTCACTCTCAACCTGGGAAACGTGTTCATGGTGACCCTGCCACATTGTGTAATAAAGTTACGATAAGTTCATGAACCAACATTGATGTTTTGAAATATATAAGATTTTGTAGAACAGTGAGTAATTTAGGGTACTTGTATGGGGATATATATGCACTAAGCAAAGAGAACGCATGTCATTATCTTGTGTTATAAGTGACATTATTGCTTCTAAGGACTGGATATAAAGTTTTAACTTGTATAAAAATATATATAATTTATATATATATTATAATATATTATAATATCATAATTATAATTATAAATATAAAATCATAATATATATATTATTAACATATTTGTGCACTTTCTGTAGCACCCAAAAGTCCTGTTATATACAATAATGTTTTTTTTGCTTTGCTGTAAATAAGTAAAATCTAAACATGGAAGGAAAGAAAATTACATGGAAGGAAGGAAGGAAGAAAGGAAGGAAGGGAAGAAAAAAAGAAGAAGGAATGAAAGAAAATGGAAGGAAGAAAAAAAGAAATAGAAAGTTGTAGAAAGGAAAGAAAAAAAAAAGAAGAAAGAAGGAAAGAACCAAGAAATATAGAATGGAAAGGAAGGCAGGGCAGCAAGAAAGAAAGTGGAAGGAGTGAAATGAAGGGGGAGGAAGAAAAGATGTAAAGAGGTAATGAAGGAAGGGCAAAGCCATCAGATTTAAATCTGAGTGGCTGTTGAAGGGCAATTCTTAAAGTGACAAATTAAATATACATACTGTAGATGTCCCCTTTAAGATCCCTTTAATTATCCTGGCACCACCATGGGCAATGGGACTCTGTTGATGTCATTTCCAGTCTTCAGTAAGCTGGCCTTAGTACCATAGAGTATGGAAAACCTGTGCTGAAGCAGAGTAGATCCACTTTTATTTAACAATGAGCCTAAGTTCAGTATACTGGAAATCATGTTGAATACCCCAATGTTCTAAAGATGTTAAGGTCCAGCCAAAGGGTCAAATTTAGAGTTCAGGGCAATTGTGCACATTGCTTGCAAAGGAGCCATGGTGAGATAAATGGCCCTCCAAGGGGCAACTATTTATTTCTTTAATTTATAAAGCAGTAAAAGTTCTCTATAATATTCAAATATTGATAAAATATGTCATCACATATGCTAAAACACTGTATATGTCACATAGATAGATATGTGTTTAATTTCTAGTAGATCTCATATGTTCATATTTCTATGTGTAACTACAATGTTAATGTAATTTTTATGTAACTGAGTGAGTAGTTATTTTAATTTTAACATAAAAAAAAATTTAAAATCCCTACATACACTAATTCTCCTGAGTTTGTTATGAGCTACACTGTGTATGAATATTAACTACAATAAGGTTATGCTGGAATTCTATAAAGGTGAATTTTACCTTTAAGGGTTAGTTGACCCAAAACTAGTATTTAATTTTTTGGTATCAGCTTGGTATATCTTTTGGTTATTCCGATACCATATTTGTGTCTGACTTCCCAGTACCTGTTGTAGTCATTGGGCCTTACCCTCCCTGCTGGGCTTTTTGTTTAATTTATATAATGTAACAGAAAGAGCTTGAATGCACAAAGGTTGGGAGAAACAAATATGTGGGGTACAGATAATAGCATGAACTCTGACATGTTTCACACTAACATACACACTCATAGGCATGTATTCATAGACACTATAAAAAACGAATTAAAATAAGGAACTTATTGGACTGAAATAAAGAATTTTGATTTATTGCTGGAGTGCCATCATCCATTGTTCTATTGCACATATCTTCAGACAGGCACTCGGCAGTATTTGCAGGGTGGACTGACCTGGAGCAGCATTTTCTATGTTTATATAGGCAGAAACTGACCTGGGAAATATGGTAGGAAGATTTCAGTGCTGGAACATCTGAGACTAATAAGATGGCTCTCACAGCATGGTCCATGCATAGCTAATATACCACTTTTGGGTGGGCAGACCCCTTTAGTAGTACAAAATAGGAAGGTGGGCATCTAGTGACGTTGATAGGTACAAGGAGCAGAAAGAACATGTCAAAGTGTAATGTATATGTAAAGCGCTGCGTAAATTGACAGCGCTATATAAGTACCTGAAATAAAAAAAAAATAAAAAAAATCTCAGGAACACAAAAAAAACTCTGGGACTCTCAAAGGACAGCTGTCCACCAACTCTGACACAAAGACCTGTCATAAGAAATAGATGCAATAGTAGCAGCTGGTGCTAGGACCCAGCAGAGAGCCTGTCTCTACAGGTAGATGTGAGCCTGCTGCTACAGTTTCAGCACTGTCTGTGTCTGATCCATTCATTGCCTCTCAGGGAAGGAGATTGAATGTTCCTGTGCCCTGAGCAATGGGACTAGCACAGTGCACACACCGTCTCAGGAGAAGGACCACATTGCTTTAAAGAAGCCAGGCTCTGATCGGCTAAGGATGGGAATCTATGGGACGGCTCACATTTCTTTTGGTGCTTTGGGGATAATATACATTGCAGCTTTAGGCAACTTGGCAGCAACATCCTCTGAGTTTTCAGGTAGGAAAAATGTTCAGATTCTTTTTACGTACATTCCCCCTTAAGGGAAGGGGATTTCTTAGAACAGCACAATGTGCTTGGCTCAATTTACTAAAGGAGTAGAATGTTTGCTTAGCCTAGGGAAGCCAAATCATCCAATATTGTGCAAAGGAAATGCTTAGTTTTTTTCCCGAAAAATTCACATCTCATGATTTGGTATTTAAACTGAAGACAGCTTCGCTGGGCTAAGTGGACATTGCAAAGGTTGCACACTGCTTGGACCTTAGAAGAAAGGGGTAGAACTCTGAAAGCTTGATCTGAAAATTGAACTGTTAATGCAAATAAAAAAAAAAGTGGCACAAACAGTACTCAACTATGTTCTTTTAGGTGCTCAACTATGGCTGCATACACCATATGTATTCAGCTGGTGGAAAACTTTCCAGCAACTTATCTTCATTTACAGTCCTACCGGCATGTCGGATTATGGTGGCTGCAGACCCTGCTTTTTACATTTTCATAGTGGTTATGTACCTCTGATGCCAGCCTGCTTGTTATGGTGGTCATGTGATGTGTGTGGTACTAAAGCTCGTCAAGCACAGCAAGATTTTGATTGGTTAGCTTTGCCCAGTTTAGCTAACAGCTGTATGATTGCCATCTCATTGGGTTAATTAGACGACTAATTAATAAAGATTGGTCCTCTATTACACAACTGTTGGTAAATCTTTTAGAACTGACCATGTAACATCTTACTGTGATCTGTGTTTGTGGTCCTCCGTAGATTTTTGCGAACATAAACCACACTTAATTGAGGGCTCATTGAAGCTTTTTGTTTACTGGTGCAATTTTACTGATGCATTTTCCCTTGACATCAATAAAAAATTACAAAGTGTATGTTGGCCAGCCATGTCATACATTCTAATGCACCTTGCATTGCACTTTATTGCATGTCATAGCCTATGCCAATGCATACCAATGTGCTTATGTATGCTTTAAAGCGGTACTAAACCCACAACAGTAAAATCAGTCTGTATATGCAGTAAAGCATGGGTGTCCAACCTTTTGGCTTCTCTGGGCCACATTGAGTGTAGAGAAATTTTCTCGGGCCGCATATAACATATATACTATAGTTAAGGTATATAAGTAAAAAAATGCCACCGCGCCCTTCCTGCGCCACCGCGGCCCCCACACTAATTTAACACAACTAGAGGAGGATCAAATGAAATGGAATCAGTATACAGAGGTTTACTTCTTCTGAGAGATATTAAAGGAACACTCTAACCACCATGACCACTTCAGTGATTTGAAGTGGTAATGGTGGTAGGAGTCAGAAACACTACACATGCTCCCCCCCCTCCCACCCTCTGAGGCAGCCTCTGCCTACCGTTAGTTGGAAGCTGCTGTGGCCGTGCCCCCGACCTGACTTCCTTCCTCCCCAGCAAAAATTGGCAGGGGGCCGCATTGCCTGAGGTTCCGGGCCGCAGGTTGGACATGCCTGCAGTAAAGCATGCTTGTTATACTCACTGTGGAACCTAAG
Source organism: Pelophylax lessonae (assembly GCF_965119305.1). NCBI lineage: Eukaryota > Metazoa > Chordata > Amphibia > Anura > Ranidae > Pelophylax > Pelophylax lessonae. Next base: position 116,844,708 of record NC_138770.1, on the reverse strand, counting down.
GGGTTATTCCTCTGCATTGTGTAAAAAAGGCTGTTTGATACTGTCTTCTCTGATCCCCCCCCTTCTTCCACTGTCCCCAAACCAGCTCCTGATAGAACAGAAGCTAGGACACAAGCTGCACATACTCAGTTTGGTGTGTATTTCTAGAAATTTTTTTCCCTTTTTTTGGGAGAGTGCATGTGATAAGCACAGAGTCAATCAGCACTTTTCAGACAGAGGGTCAGGGGTCCTGCAGCCTCATAGAAGAATCAGGGGAGAATGAAAACTTCCTACAAGCTTTAACCAGACACTGATAGAAGTCACAAGACTGCTATATACCGCTGATGAGAAAAGGTATTTAGCAGTTTATATTTACTAAAACTTTTGCATTTCCATGTTTTGTGTGCTGTGGGACAGCAGATATAGTGAATGCAGGTCCTGGGTTTAGTAACACTTTCATGCATTTTTATTGATTTTCACGGAAAATGCATCAGATATAATATGGAAAGGTGTGAAACCAGCCTAAGGTGAAAAATACATAAGAACAGGTCTGTAGCAGTGGGCAAAACCATAAGTGAGAAAAATAATGAGAATATCATCAGTTCATTTATTTCAGTAATTCAGTTCAAAAAGTGTAACTCCTATATTATATATATTCATTATACAGAGAGCGATATATTTTAAGCAATTCTTTCTTTTAATGTTGATGATTATGGCTTACAGCTAATGAAAACCCAAAATTCAGTATCTCAGAAAATTAGAATATTGTGAAATAGTTCAATATTGTAGACTCATGGTGTCACACTCTAATCAGCTAATTAACTCAAAACACCTGTAAAGATTTTCTGAGCCTTTACATGGTCTCTCAGTCTGGTTTAGTTGGTTACACAATCATGGGGAAGACTACTGACTTGACAGTTGTCCAGGAGGGGCATAAGTCACAAAAGGTCATTGCTAAAGATGCTGGCTGTTCACAGAGTGCTGTATCCAAGCATACTAACGGAAAGTTGAGTGAAAGGAAAAAGTGTAGTAGAAAAAGGTGCACAAGAATCAGGGATAAGCGCAGCCTTGAGAGGATTGTGAAGCAAAGGCCATTCAAGAATTTGGGGGAGATTCACAAGGAGTGGACTACGGCTGGTGTCAGTGCTTCAAGAGCCACCACACACAGACCTATCCACGACATGGGCTACAACTGTCACATTCCTTGTGTTGTGCCACTCCTGAACCAGAGAAAATGCCAGCAGCTTCTTAACTGAGCTAAGGAGAAAAATACCTGTACTGTTGCTCAGTGGTCCAAAGGCCTCTTTTTGGATGAAAGTAAATTTTGCATTGCATTCGGAAATTAAGGTCCCAGAGTCTGAAGAAAGAGTGGAGAGGCACAAAATCCAAGTTGCATGAGGTCCAGTGTGAGGTTTCCACAGTCAGTGATGTTTGGGGAGCCATGTCATCTGCTAGTGTTGGTCCACTGTGTTTTATGAAGTCCAAAGTCAGCGCAGCCCTCTACCAGGAAATTATAGAGCCCTTCATGCTTCCCTCTGCGGATCAGTTTTATAGAGATGCTGATTTCATTTTGCAGCAGGACTTGGCACCTGTCCACACTGCCAAAACTACCAATACCTGGTTTATTGATCATGATATCACTGTGCTTGATTGGCCAGAAAACTTGCCTGACCTAAACCCCATAGAGAATCAGTGGGGTATTGTCAAGAGGAAGATTAGAGACAACAGACCCAACAATGCAGACGAACCGAAGGCCGCTTCCATAACACCTTAGCAGTGCCTCAGGAGGATAGCCTCCATGCCATGCTGCATTGATGCAGTAATTAATGCAAAAGGAGCCCTGATCAAGTATTAAGTGCATACTATACTGTACATAGACATACTTTTTAGTAAGCCTACAATGTCTGTATTAAAAATCCTTTTTTTATTGGTCTTATGTATTTTTCTAATTTGCTGAAATGCAGAATTTTGGGTTTTCACTAGTTGTAAGCCATAATCATCAAAATAAAAGAAAGAAATGCTTGAAAAACATCAATCTGTGTGTAATGAATCTATACAAAAATATATGAGTTTAACTTTTTGAATTAAATTACCGAAATAAATTCACTTTTTGATGATATTCTAATTTTTTGAGATGCACTTGTATATATATTTTTACATAGATACACACACTCTCTCGCACACAACAGGTCTTCTGGTCTTGGTCTTTCAATTTGCTGACCTATTGTCCTATTATCTATATAACTCATTTATGTGGTGCCAGGATATTTCACAGATGTTTACAGGGAGCTCTGAACCATTCACATCCATCCCTACTGCCAAAGGTACTAATGTCCCAACCTCACTCACATACACCATATGTCTAGTTTGGGTGGAATCCAATTAACCTCTTGGTATACTTTTGGCCTATGGAAAAAATCTGCACTAATTCAAGGAAAACATACACCGATCATCCACAACATTATGACCACTGACAGGTAAAGGGAATATCTCGTTAAAATTGCATCTGAAAATTGGTGGGATAAATTAAGCAGCAAGTGAACATGTTGTCCATGAAGTTTATGTGGTGAAAGCAGAAACAAATGGGCATCGCAGTTTGTTGTGTATGGTGCTGTGAAGCCCATGGTGACCCGTGTCCACTACCAAAAGCTTCTATAATGGTCACCAGAACATCAGAACTGGACTATGGAGCAATGGAAGAAGGTTGCCTGGTCTGATGAATCACATTTTCTTTTACATCATGTGGATGGCCGGGTGCGTGTGCGTCACTTACCTGGGGAAGAGATGGCACCAGGATGCAGTATAAGAAGGCAAGTTGGCAGAGGCAGTGTGATGCTTTGGGCAATGTTCTGATGGGAAACCTTGGGTCCTGTCATTCATTTGGATGTTACTTTGGAGTCAAGGCCTCAATAGGTCGGGGCTGTTTTAGCAAAAGGGGGGCATACTCAATATTAGGTGGGTGGTCATAATGTTATAACTGATCAGTGAATACACTCCATGCAAAGAGAGACTTTGCTGAGACTAATCTAATCACCAAGTTTCATACAAATACCCTCAACCTATGTAAATATGATATTCTATATTAGTAGTGTAACATTATGGTCTTGAGGCTTTTATGTAATGTAATGCATATTGGAAACAGAGTCAATTAATATTACTAGATCTGGTGTTAATGGTTTGCTTTCAGTTCTACCTTGTCAGTTTTATTTTGCCATCTGCATCCCATTGGGGAGATTCTTTTCACTTCCTTGCTCATAGCCAAAACAGGAAGCGGCAGGAAATACCCCCAAAATGAGGGGAATCCCTGGTTGTCACCAGGGTTATCAGAACTAGTGGAAGATTTCCCCTCTATTCCCATTTGTTCACATGAGAACCCAAAATTTGGAATTTTCTTGTGTCTGATTGTCTATCTTAGTATAGCTTTATGTGGGCAGCAAATGAATGGCTCTACAGATTATATTTGTCATTAAGGAATGATATAGAAACCAGTTATTTGGTTGGGTCTTTAAATTCCTAAATGAAAGACTAAAGTTATGGTATAATGTTTACTGGGGCAAGATAAGCCCTATGGATGAGACAGCCAATGTAAATTATACCTATACTTAGTAGAATATATATTTAATTAATTGAGGAAGTAAAGAATGCACCATTGGGTGAAAGAGCATACTGTGAGCATTACTTTAGACCCTAAGATGAATTTTAGGCAAGGCAATTTTTGCATAGTTATTTTGGTCCAACGTGAACTACAATGATTTCCAGCTTTCCAGGGGGATTTCACAGATATGACACATAAATATTTGGATCAATGTAACCATGTAAAAATTGATATACATAGAATTCATCCTTATAGAAGAATTTCAGGTATGGGTATTTTACACATAGTTTTATAGACAGGAGATTGACCCTCATAGGTGCCATTCAGAGAATGCTTTGCTTTTTCTGAATGAATTTAAATAATTTTCTGATTGGACGAGGTAGAGAGCATGACATCACCGCCCTACCCGACCACCTCATCCAATCTGAAAATGCTTTGAAATCATTCAGAAAAATGCTGAGCATTCTGTGAATGGCACAGATACCAAATGCATCTCGTGTTTACAGTGCAGAAGGTCAGCAGATTGGCACAGGGCCCAGAAGCAAGTGAAGTTCACTGGAGTAGTGTCTACTTTATTGATTTCCAGCTTAAAGGGGAAACAGTCAGATATATGCATGGTTACACTGGTCCTAGCAAGTGGCATGTGGTTGTAGAGTAGCCTCATCTACTTTATTGGGTCATGTTCGGAGGCTGTACTGCCCACCAAACACAATGAAGTGTATAATTTTTGCCATGTGGCAAACAAAGAATTGTGGCCATGGCATATGTACAACTCCATCCGGCTGCCTTTGCTGCACCCCAACCACAACTAAATTCCCCAGGGACAATGTTTTGGTTTCTTCTACGAATTAGTTTGGGGAAGGGACAATAGGCTGGGTCTGGGCACGCTTATGTATCAACCCTATATGTATACACCCCAACCACAAGTGTAAATGAGGCCTAACTAGGTTTACTTAAAGGTAGCATTAGAGGATTTTTTATCAAATTTTAACCAAATTTAAAAAAACTAGGGACATTTTTACCAATAAGTGCCAGTTCACATTTATGCGATGATAGACAGTACATGTGATTCGCAGCGCACTGCTCTGCAAACCATATGCAATGTCTTTGCGATTGCGAATTCAGCCATACATATTGTGATTCGGACACAACTTGCACAGGACCCTTTTTTGGGTCCACACCAGAATCGGATCGCATGGGTGTTCACACCTATGCGATCCGATTCATGTCTGAACTAACAGTTCGCACTGCGATATGCAAACTGATCTGGGGGTGTCGTTAACCTTGTATTGACACCCCCAGCAATTCGCATATAGCAGTGTGAACTGCCTGAGAGTTGAATGCGATGCGGGAACACGCAGTGGATTCGCAGATTTCCCGCATTGAATATGTGTGAACCAGGACTACAGCTTCCCTGGGACATCTGACAACACGCGGAAAGCAGAGCCAGATGACAGACCTGAGGTGTAGAGAATTATAATGGAGTAGAATTATTATCACACAGTTCATTATGTCATAACCCCTAATGCTTCCAACAAGAACTCATTCCTCCAGCAGTAAGACCCTTGTAAGAGACTATCCACTGACAGCTACAAAGCACATTATCCTTTTTCCAATGGGAACTTATTTGCAAGGGAATTAGCAGTACCCAAGCATCACAACAACCTGCAGCAAACAATAAGTCTATTACTGAGCTTTTTCCAAGGAAGATGCAGCATTTGCATTTTGCAGGGAGATATGTCTTTGCTTAGGGGGAAAAAAAAAGGTACTCTGAAAGGAAGCAAGAATTAGAATAAAAGATTTGTAAAGGATCGAAGTCCGTAGGCCGGCCATAAGGGACAGAGGATGGAGTGAGATTCTGAGTCTTTTCAGGGAACCGCTATTCAGCACTGAAAGAAGGAAAAAGAAGCAGTCTGTCTTGGGTAAAACTGAAATGTGCTGAGCCTACAGTAACACAGACTGGTTAAAGTGTAGGTCCAGCCATAGTGGGTTATACAAAAATGGCAACCACCCCAATTTATAACTAACTTTTGAAGTAAGGCACACATGGAAGGGCTGTACACAGCACAAACAAAAGTTTTCCCAGCACACTTACAGTAAGAGCCGGTTCACATAGCAGCGACCCGACTTGCCGGGGCGACCTGTGAAGTCGCGGTGCGCAGCTCGCACCGCGACCTCGGAGCGGCCGGCATGGACTTCATATCATTGAAGTCAATGCAGGTCGCTCCAGGTCGACCCAAAGAAGCTCAGGACCCTTTTTCTAAGTCGGAGCGACTTGTGTCATTCCTATTAGAACGGGTCCTGTGCTAATCTATGGCAGGCGACCTGCGGCGACTTGTCAGACGACCAGGTCGCCTGACAAGTCGCCCCAGTGTGAACCGGCTCTTAGCCTGCAAAAAAAAAAAAAAGTAAAAACAAAACAAAATACACTAACTAAACAATTTAAAAAGCAATTGAAAATAAAGGTTTTGGTTGCACACATTTTCAAATATATATGGAAGTCACACTGCCTTGTCAAGGCTCTTTTGTAAGTGCGGTTCAAACTCTTATATTTTAGAGTCTCCATATTGGAGTGGATACATATGCCTGGAGGCAGGGACACATTAGAAGCCCTGTAAGGGCACAATGGCAGCTGAAGGTTTCCAATGTGTCCCCATGCCAATTCCAGCTAGCATGATGTATAAAATGGCAATACCCAAATTTATGACTAGCTTTTGAAGTAAGGGGCACATGGAAGGGCTAGCTGGACTTTAAGCTGTGTTTTTTTAATGGTTGTCTTAATCGGATGTGATCTATATTGAAAATTGCAACCAAGGTCAGCCTATGTTGGCGCGATGAAGCTCAGCCCTTCCTGTCTCCTGCACCTTGCTATTGGCTAGGGAGGTCACCATCACATTTTCTGGCCAATAGGAAAGCAGGTGCGGGCATCAAGGGACCTTATCGCTCTGGCTGCAGTTCCCCTTGCAGAGAACCAAAGGAACTAAGACTTTGAGGGCACTCTAACTCTTTAAAGAAACCATGTACACAGGCTGGCATTTGAAGTTCATACTATCCCATGTAGCAAGACTATAGCACTGTTTACAATGATTACCTTCTATTTATATGGTTTTAAAAAAAAAAAACTGTTGCAATTGCTCCCAATACCTGAATGCCTGGTGGTGGTAAAGCTTGATGGTTCTGTCACTTTTCCTGAACAGCTCGGTCTGCATATCATTTTTAAAAAAGTCAGAATAAATGTGTAAAAAAAAAAAAAAAATCAGACATTGAACATTATTATTAAAATGTATTACCGTCACTCAATTATTAAAATACAGTTTTTCCATAGTAATCCTTTGATGCATTTTACTTGCTACCTGGAATTGATGTTACATACTAAAATTATTATTTTTTTCTATGGCTGTGTGAGCATTTTGTGTGTTACTGAGTAAATACATTTAACAACATTAGTTTGGTCAGTTGTGCCCGTAGTAACAGCTTAAGTTTTCATGTCATATTGGCTTAGCGACTTGAGTGTTCTGCTTGAGTTCTATGGAATGTTCAGAGTGCTGTGCCTTCCCATATGTCTGCTACAATGTATCACAAGACTGGATGACCTGTATTGTTGTAGATGCCATCCAGATGACCGGTGAACTGTGGGCTCTGCTGTCAGTAGCTGCCTTTGATCTGTGGAAAGACAGGAGAGGATCCCCCCCCCCCCCCCCAGCTCAGAGTCATCACACTGATGAAAGAAGCTAGGGAATGTACTCTTCCCAAGCAAACAAAAGCAGTACTTCTCCCATACTAAAACCTTCCTGATTTATTTCTGGTGATGGACAAACATTTATTCTATTATAATAAAACATTTGCACACCAGTGGTATGTTTTCCATTAATCTCAAGCAATAGTTTGTTTCTGATTGAAGCTTTAGGGCCTTTCTTTTGCCTATTATAGCAGTCGTGGTCAATTTCCTGGACATAGGAAGCCTCAGGTGTGGCCCCTGACATCCCCAAATGGACGAACACAATATTCAGAAATTGCAATGCTATGGAAGGCTGTCAGGGACTGCAGACATGCAACAGAAAATGGTTAGAGACTAAAGGCATGCTACCAGAGATGGTCAGAGACTGCATGCTTGCAACAGGAGATGGTCAGAGACGATAAGTATACTACCAGACATGATCAGAGACTGCAGGCATATGACCAGAGATAGTCAGAGCCTGCTGAAATACAACAGGAGATTGTCAGAGACGATAAGTATACTACCAGACATGATCAGAGACTGCAGACATATGACCAGAGATAGTCAGAGCCTTCCAAAATACAACAGGAGATGGTCAGAGACTGCAGACATGAAACGAGAGATGGTCAGAGTTTTCGGGCATGCTACCAGAAATATTCAGAAACTGCAGACATGCAAAAGGAGATGGTCAGAGACTATGGGCATGGGAGATGGCAAATATGCTAAAGAAATTGTTGGAGATTGCAGACATGCTTCTGAAGAAAGTCATAAACTGGAGAAACATTACATTGAACTACTAGGAGATCACTAGCATTATAGCCCCTTAACAAAATCAATGATTCCACATTTCTGCTCCCTCCAGCCCCCTAAAAACTACTGGTAATTAATATATCTCTGAGCAAGATCCATCGTAAAAGATCAGAGGAAAACAAGACAAAGAGGAATAACAGCAAAAGAAAGTAAGAGACCATGAAACACATAAACCAAACTATTAAATGCTAGAAGCTGATCTAGAGAATATCTTCCTTCATTGGCCTGAGTAAGCACCGATACAGAGAATACGGACTACTGGAGCTAATGGCTTGTTTCCACTGAGCGTTATGGTACGGTTCGGTACGCAATTTTTGCCGTTTCCATTGTGAATGGTACCCTAATTCCGAACCGTACCGTACCACTTTTTTGGGACCCTTTCGTTGGGGTACCAAGCACATTAGTACCGTACCAACAGGGTGGAGCTACACTCTGTAGAACTTTGATTGGTTGACAGAGAATCGTCCATCACAGCTTTCCGGCTACACCACGCCTATCATGAAAGGGTACTATTGGCAGTGGAAACGCAAGGTGTACCGTTCCGAACCGTACCATACTGAACCGAACCGTACCGTATCGTACCGTACCACTCAGTGGAAACGAGGCATAAGAGAACCCCACAAAGTGCATGTAATACCAAAACATTTTTTGTGGAAAGGTTAGAATCCTGCCAGGTTTCTATTCCTTCTTCTGCCCCCACTGGGGAAAAATTATTGGGGTTAATTTACCAAAAAGGTATATACTGTAGGCTGTTCACTCTGTAAGGGAATTTTCCTTTAACTTAATCAACGTGGTGAAATTTATATTACAAAGAATAGCCAATCATGTTTTAAAAATCAGTTTGTAAATGGATCGAAAACTGGCTAAAAGATCATATAGAGAGTAGTGGTTAATAATTCATACTCTCCAAGGTAATCAGTGGTGTACCCCAAGGTTCAGTATTGGGACCCTTACATTTTAATATATTCATAAATGATATAAGGTCTGGAATTAAAAGTACAATTTCAGTGTTTGCAGATGACACCAAGCTTTGCAGTGGATGTCTCCAACTTACAAGCCGAACTCAATGCACTTTAATTGGGCAACTACAATATGTGGCAAATGTTGTTTAATGTTGATAAATATAAAGCTTTGCACTTGGGGGCTAAGAATATTCATGCATTATACATACTAGGGGGAATAAATCTGGGGGAATCAATGGTGGAGAAGGATCTGGGGGTTCTAATAGATCATACACTTAATAATAGCATGCAATGCCAAGCTGCGGTTTCCAAAGCGAGCAAAGTCCTTTCTTGTATTAAGAGAGGCATGGACTCCAAAGAGTAAGTTATAATTTTACCCCTGTACAAATCATTAGTAAGACTTCATCTGGGTCCTCTGTGCAGTGCCAATTTCCCCTACTGCCTAGGCTTTCCCCAGTTTTCCTCTCCCCCTAGTGCTGCAAGGGATGTTTTAGGATAGAGAGTGTGGAAGGGGCTAATCAATATGTCATTTACTGGGCCTTTCCTTTTCTAAATGAACACAGTGAACACTCTCACTGTCTGTCTTCAATCATAACTGAAACATAGTAAACTGTTTACTATGCTCCAGTTTGTTAATGAACAGGAAGCCGCTCAGCACAGAGCACTTCCCATTCATTCACTATCTAGTGCAGCTTAAGCTACAGAGAAAGGCATGTGTGTTTAAGCGTTGGGGTGCACACTCAAATGCAATGGGCTGTGAACGCCTATGGGTATAGGATTATGTATATGAAGGTTTTGGATTTGTGTGTGTTTTTTTTTTTTTTTATGTTGGTTGAACTGGAAGGACTAGTGTTTTTTTCAACCAGATTAACTATGTGCAAGGAAAATGTTTTTAAAAAAATGATTTTTTCTTGCACATGATTAGATGATGGAAGACAGCAGAGCTATTCCTCATTCAAGAAAGGAAAAATTCCTTTCAAGGTGAACGTGACTATTTCTCTTTAGTAAACCAATCCCATTGTCTCCGTGAGACAGAAAGTGGGGGGAAATATAACATTTTACACTTGTCACCACAAGAGGAAAAAGAAAGGGAATCTTTTACTAGGGACACCTGTTCTGGTGAGAGCTGCCTAAAGCTGGCCATACACAAGTACATTTTCAAACATTCATATGAAAATTCTCAGTACATTTGCTGGCTTGACAAAGTGATTTGAAATTACTTTTAAAGTTTGGTTGCTTTTAACATTCGATTTTAGAATAAATGTAATTTCCAGTACGGAAAACAGAAATTTGTTTGAAAAAAATGTTTCCATCCTTCTAATTTTCGCATCTTCGAAAACCAACTTAGATTTGACCCCACTAATCAATATATAATCTAACGAATGTTCTTAAACAGAAAATTTCTATTAGCGTTTGGCCAATTTAGGAGATTTCACTCCCTTCGGAGAGTTTTTCTCTCACTTCATTATTATTATTATTATATAGGATTTATATAGCGCCGACAGTTTACACAGCACTTTACAACTTGAGGGTAGACAGTACAAATACAATACACTTTAATACAGTAGGACTCAGAGGGCCCTGCTCGTTAGAGCTTACAATCTAAGAATTTATTATGTTTTCAAAAAGTTTTGGCTCGAGTTACACTTTATCAGATATATACAGTAATATATATATATATATTATATATATACTGTATGTGATTATATACAGTAAACCAACATCTATAAAGCTATGAGATTTTTTGTGTTGGAACACGACTGATACTGACAGTCAGTAGTACGCAATACACATATAGCTTCATGGGTCCTGCTTCAACCTGCAAAGACAGACAGTCAACAATTAAAAAGAGTTTGGGAGAATGGGTGAGGGGTGATTTTACAGAGCAGACAAAGACAATGGAGGGGAGGCAGGGGGGGGGGGGGGCGGGTAGAGGGAAAGGGACCCTGGCACCTTAGTTTTTCTCCTATGGATAAGGATTGCAGTTTTGCAACATAGTAGCACAGGGCCCATAAAGCTGAACTAAACTCTTTCAATCAGCATTAACTGCTTAAATCCTTATTCTGTTAGAATTAGTAAGTAGATAGGAAGGTATATTTTATTTTTTTGTTTTCAAACTTTCTTTCCATTTCTTGAGTTGAGGGGATGATGGGTTTGCTCAGCTAAGCACAGCCTCCTGCCTGCATGCCTGAGCTAAGGGCAGATGGATGCCATGAAGTAAATGCTACATGACTCATCAGCCCTCATCAAGATGACTATGGCTAGAAATGCTATGGTGGTGTTTTTCAAAGTAATTTCTCAACAAAGTAAACAATGGAGACATGGATGGGTTGTTTTGAATATCTAAAATGCATTAAATGGCGTTTCGCAGGGCAGTTAGTGACAGGTTTTGAGGTTCAAAGATATGTGGATTCGATTACAGTACCTTTTTAACTTTAATCTGACAGATTGGGGCCCATTTAGATCAGAGCTGCCAAATTATGCTTTTTTTTTGTCAACGTCACATGAAAAGGAATCTTTATAAATTAAATGCTGTAAACCACTTGAATAATAGTAAGAAATCAACAGAGCTTTTTACCTTTACACCTCAGATCAGCCCCAATTTTTTCAACTTTACACCTCAGACCAGCCCCAATTCTTGCACCTTCACACCTCACACCTTCCCACCTCGGATCATCCCAATTCCTGCACCTTCATACCTCAGATCAGACCCAATTCCTGCACCATCACACCTCGGATCATCCCAATTCCTGCACCTTCATACCTCAGACCAGCCCCAATTCCTGCACTATCACACCTCAGATCATCCCAATTCCTGCACCTTCACACCTCAGATCAGACCCAATTCCTGCACCATCACACCTCAGATCATCACAATTCCTGCACCATCACACCTCAGATCATCACAATTCCTGCACCATCACACCTCAGATCATCACAATTCCTGTACCTTCAAACCTCATACCAGCCCCAATTCCTGCATCATCACACCTGGGATCATCCAATTCCTGCACCATCACACCTCAGATCATCACAATTCCTGTACCTTCAAACCTCATACCAGCCCCAATTCCTGCATCATCACACCTCGGATCATCCAATTCCTGCACTATCACACCTCGGATCATCCCAATTCCTGCACCTTCACACCTCAGATCAGACCCAATTCCTGCACCATCACACCTCAGATCATCACAATTCCTGCACCATCACACCTCAGATCATCACAATTCCTGTACCTTCAAACCTCATACCAGCCCCAATTCCTGCACCTTCAAACCTCAGACCAGCCCCAATTCCTGCACTATCACACCTCGGATCATCCCAATTCCTGCACCATCACACCTCGGATCATCCCAATTCCTGTACCTTCAAACCTCAGACCAGCCCCAATTCCTGCACCATCACACCTCGGATCATCCCAATTCCTGCACCTTCATACTTCAGATCAGCCCCAATTCCTGCACTATCACACCTCAGATCATCCCAATTCCTGCACCTTCAAACCTCAGATCAGACCCAATTCCTGCACCATCACACCTCAGATCATCACAATTCCTGTACCTTCAAACCTCATACCAGCCCAAATTCCTGCACCTTCAAACCTCATACCAGCCCCAATTCCTGCACTATCACACCTCGGATCATCCCAATTCCTGTACCTTCAAACCTCAGACCAGCCCCAATTCCTGCATCATCACACCTCAGATCATCACAATTCCTGTACCTTCAAACCTCATACCAGCCCCAATTCCTGCACCTTCAAACCTCATACCAGCCCCAATTCCTGCACCATCACACCTCGGATCATCCCAATTCCTGTACCTTCAAACCTCATACCAGCCCCAATTCCTGCACCATCACACCTCGGATCATCCCAATTCCTGTACCTTCAAACCTCAGACCAGCCCCAATTCCTGCACCTTCATATCTCAGATCAGCCCCAATTCCTGCACCATCACAACTCGGATCATCCCAATTCCTGCACCTTCATACCTCAGATCAGCCCCAATTCCTGCACCTTCAAACCTCATGCCAGCCCCAATTCCTGCACTATCACACCTCGGATCATCCCAATTCCTGTACCTTCAAACCGCAGACCAGCCCCAATTCCTGCATCATCACACCTCGGATCATCCAATTCCTGCACCTTCATACCCCAGATCAGCTCCAATTCCTGCACCTTCAAACCTCAGACCAGCCCCAATTCCTGCACCATCACACCTCGGATCATCTCAATTCCTGTACCTTCAAACCTCAGATCAGCCCCAATTCCTGCACCTTCAAACCTCAGACCAGCCCCAATTCCTGCATCATCACACCTCGGATCATCCCAATTCCTGCACCTTCATTCCTCAGATCAGCCCAATCCCTGTACCATCACACCTCAGATCTTCCCTATTCCTGCACCTTTACACCTCAGATTACCCCAATTCTTGCCCCTTCACACCTCAGATCAGCTACAACTCCTCCACCTTCAGAACACACAAAAAGCAACGCAGCTAGCCACTCGCAGGTGTCAAAGACACCAGTAAGAAAGGTGTCAAAGTCAACAGTAGAAATCAGCAGATTCCTGCCCCTGCCAGTTGCATTGTACCTAAATGCGTGTGAAAATGTAGCTGTAGAACAGGGTTTGGGACCCACTACTTTAGAAAAAAAAAAGTTACCAAACCCTGTTATAAAGTGCAGTTTCCTTTTAAAACTTCTAAAGAAGTGGTTACAAAGCCAGACTTACAAAGCCAGATATAATGGAGTACTCACAAAGCCAGTTATTAAGCAAGACTCCTTTATAACTGGCTCTGGGAGTAATGCTTAGTAACTGGCTTTGTGAATACTGAAAAGCCAGTTAAAAAGCATTAAGCCTTGTACACACCACTAAACTTACTGCTCAGGATGTTAGTACAGCGATCTCCCCTGCTGAACTATTGTATTCCGACTGGGGGACCACCCCCCGCCAGAACACTTTCAGCCATTGGCTTAGAGAGCTGGTTGGCAGACCTTTTTTTTTTTACATGACCCTTCAAAGGAAGCCAGCCAAATGGCCAACTTCTGTCATTAATTACTGTAAATGAAGAATTAGCCAGTTCTTATGTCAAAACTCCTTTATAACTGGCTCTGCAAATATTGCTTTACAACTGGCTTTGTTAGTACTGCAAAGCGCCAGAGTATTGCTTTATAACCAGCTTTTTGGGTATTACTTTTAGTAGTGCTTTCAAAGCCTGTTAAATACTTCATCCACTTTCTGTGTAGAAAGTCAGCTTTCTGGGTAGAATGGTCTCCCCTTTAGTTTGATTCAGGCACACGGCTACTGAGGAAGAGGAGTACCCAGAGACAGCAGGTGCACACTTATTAGTGAAGCTTGCCCAGCTGATTAGTAAACTGAAGTCACTGAGGGCCAAAAAAAAAAAAGAGAACATTACCATTAGCAAAAGGAGCACTCTCTGGCCTCGAGCATCTGATCTGGACAATTTTATTTTGGAGGGAGGGAGCTGGGCATACACCAGCCATAGTGCTTTCTCTAAAGGCGACTGCAGCACCTCGCCGGCTTCAATGTGCCAGAGGCTGGTTACTGCAAGTGTTACTGAGCCTGCCCGGCTACTGCAAGTGATACTGAGCCTGCTACTGCAAGTGATACTGAGCCTGCTACTGCAAGTGTCACTGAGCCTGCTACTGCAATTGTTACTTAGCCTGCTACTGCAAGGGATACTGAGCCTTTTACTGCAAGTGTCACTGAGCCTGCTACTGCAATTGTTACTTAGCCTGCTACTGCAAGGGATACTGAGCCTTTTACTGCAAGTGTTACTGAACCTGCTACTGTAAGTAATACTGAGCCTTGCTACTGCATGTGTTACTGAGCCTGCTACTGCAAGTGATACTGAGCCTGCTACTGCAAGTGTTACTGAGCCTGCTACTGCAAGTGATACTGAGCCTGCTACTGCAAGTGATACTGAGCCTGCTACTGCAAGTGTTACTGAGCCTGCTACTGCAAGTGTTACTGAGCCTGCTACTGCAAGTGTTACTGAGCCTGCTACTGCAAGTGTTATTGAGCCTTTTACTGCAAGTGTTACTGAGCCTGTTACTGCAAGTGTTACTGAGCCTGTTACTGCAATTGTTACTGAGCCAGCTACTGCAATTGTTACTGAGCCTGCTACTGCAAGTGATGCTGAGCCTGTTACTGCAAGGGTTACTGAGCCTTTTACTGCAAGTGTTACTGCAACTTAGCATGCTACTGTGAGTAATACTGAGCCTGTTAGTGCAAGTGATACTGAGTCTATTACTGCGGTGATACTGAGCCTGTTAGTAAAGTGATACTGAGCCTGTTAGTACAGTGATACTGAGCCTGTTAGTACAGTGATACTGAGCCTGTTAGTACAGTGATACTGAGCCTTGCCCGGACTCTATGTGTGCTGCTTCCTCTGACTGGGTACCATACTCCTGGCCCCAACCACACGTGAGTTCAGAAACATGCCTGCATTTTGCTTATTAAAATGGATTGCTGTGAAGGAGATTTATATAGTAAATTAGCAACAACATGAAACCTACATCTATTGCAGATTGACTGCCCCACATTTAGCAATGTATATAAGAAATAGAATTGGTTATTGTGACACCTGCAATCCTGGGCTCCCAACTTATCAGTTTTGCAAAAGTCAGCAACAGATCTAGTAAATAAATAATAATAATATTCATTTGTACTATACTGAGGAAGCAGATTCTGCAGGGAGGGTATCTCTGGTAGGGTTGAGCGGACACCTAGATGTCCGTGTTCGACGGGTTCGGCCGAACTTTAAAAAAAAGTCCGGGTCCGTGTCCCGGACTTTTACCGAACTTTTCCCGGACACCGAACCCCATTGAAGTCAATGGGGACCCGAACTTTAAGGCACTAAAATGGCTCTAAAACACCAAAGGAAAGGGCTAGAGTGCTGCAAATGGCAGCAAAACGTAATTAAGAGCATGGCAAGTGCTCTGCAAACAAATGTGGATAGGGAAATAACTTAAAACAACAAAAAAAAACAGAAAAATAAAACAATGTTCTTCTTCATCTCTGAAGGACGAGGCCCATATGGAGTAGGAGGGAGGTTGAGGTGGTGGTGGATGTGGCGGTGACATAGGCGTGCGCACAGGGTGTGCTGGGTGTGCCTGGGCACACCCTAATCACCTAGGGCACATAGCATTGCCAGTGAGGAGATGGGAAAGATCTCCCTGGGACCTGCTCTGCTCTATTTCTCCTTGCCTACAGGTACATGGCCCCGATACATTACTCTCCCTGCTGGCAAACACATGCATGTGTATTTCAACTTTGGGGTGCACACCTTAATGCAATAGGCTGCGCACACCTATGGGCGGTGTAGGTGGAAGCGGCGGTGGAGGAGGACCAGGGCCGGATTAACAGCATCATGGGCTTGGTGCTGAGGATTTTGAAGGGCCTTAAGGGCCGTGCCTTGCCATGCACCCAGAGGAGGAAGGGTGCAGCCATGCATGCCTAATTCAACATGGGATGCTGTCTCTGAAGCCCATAAACACATCCATGCATCGCCAACTGTCCCTCCTTGTCCGGCCTTCACGCTGTGTGGGGAGGTTCTGAGGGTGCTGCCTGGGGAAGCGAGCATAGAAGCCAGACTTCTGTGTTTACAAGTGACAGAAGAGCGGTAACAGTGAATATGGCCAACCCGGGGCCTATATAAAAGGTAGGGGCCTGGAGCTGCAGCTCCAATAGACCCTACATTAATCTGGCCCTGAGGAGGAGGACGAGGTAGCCAACACTGCTTCTTTTCACAAATTTTAAATGAGGGTACACCCCAAAAGAGTGAGAAAGAGCAAAAATGGAACAATGGGTGGGTAAGGTCGGTATCCATTGCTATTCTGCATAAGGTACGGAAAAGTCCCGTGGGATCCATGCCTGGTTCATTTTAATGAACGTGAGCTTGTCCACATTGTCTCTGGACAGGCGGCTGCGCTTGTCTGTTATAACGCCCCCAGCCGTGCTAAATACCCGTTCAGATAATACACTGGCTGCAGGGCACGCCAGCACCTCCAAGGCGTAAAGGGCAAGCTCAGGCCATGTGCCCAATTTGGAGACCCAGAAGTTGAAGGGGGCAGACCCGTCATTCACTACATGTAGGCGTGTGCACACATACTGCTCCACCATGTTGGTAAAATGCTGCCTCCTGCTAAGACGTTCCATCTGAGCTGCTGGTGCTGCTGTTTGTTGTGGCGTGCTGACAAAGCTTTTCCACATTTCGGCCATGCTAACCCTGCCTTCTGAGGTGCTGGCGGTGCCCTGGTTGCGTTGGCGACCTCCTCCTCCTCCTCCTCTGCCTTGTGCTTCCACTGTGGCCCCGCTGTCAGATGGGAATGCCAGCAGCATGGCGTCTACCAGCGTGCGCTTGTACTCGCGCATCTTGCGATCGCGCTCCAGTGAGTGAATTAAGGACGGTACGTTGTCCTTGTAACGGGGATCCAGCAGCGTGGCCACCCAGTAATCAGCACAAGTTAGAATGTGGGCAACTCGGCGGTCGTTGTGGAGACACTGCAGCATGTAATCGCTCATGTGTGCCAGGCTGCCCAGAGGCGACGAAAGGCTGTCCTCTGTGGGAGGTGTATGGTCCGTGTCCTCTGTATCCCCCCAGCCACGCACCAGTGATGGCCATGAGCTGGCCTGGGTGCCACCCTGCTGTGAACATGGTTCCATCTCCTCCTCCAGCTCCTCCTCCTCCTCATCCTCCTCATCCTCCAGAACTGTGCCCCTGCTGGACAATTGCGTCCCTGGCGTTTGCGTGTGCAGGAACCCACCCTCGGAGCCCCTTGCGAATGACTGCCCTGAAAGCCTTGGAAATGTTACCTCTTCATCCTCCTCCTCCTCCTCATCCTGTGCCACATCCTCTTCCATCATCGCCCGAATTGTTTTTTCAAGGAGGCATAGAAGTGGGATAGTTAAGCTGAGAACGGCGTCATTGCCACTGGCCATGTTGGTGGAGTACTCAAAACAGCGCAACAAGGCACACAGGTCTCGCATGGAGGCCCAGTTATTGGTGGTGAAGTGGTGCTGTTCCGCAGAGCGACTCACGCGTGCGTGCTGCAGCTGAAACTCCACTATGGCCTGCTGCTGCTCACACAGTCTTTCCAGCATGTGCAAGGTGGAGTTCCACCTTGTGGGCACGTCACATATGAGGCGGTGAGCGGGAAGGCCGAAGTTACGCTGCAGCGCTGCCAGGCGAGCAGCAGCAGGGTGAGAACGCCGAAAGTGCGCACAAACGGCCCGCACTTTCTGCAGCAGCTCTGACATATCGGGGTAGTTTTTAAGGAACCTCTGCACCACCAAATTCAGCACATGCGCCAGGCAAGGGATGTGCGTCAAACCGGCTAGGCCCAGAGCTGCTATGAGATTTCGCCCGTTATCGCACACCACCAGGCCGGGCTTGAGGCTCGCTGGCAGCAACCACTCATTTGTCTGCTGTTCCATGCTCCTCCACAACTCCTGCGCGGTGTGTGGTTTGTCCCCCAAACAGGCAAGTTACATAGTTACATAGTTACATAGTAGGCGAGGTTGAATAAAGACAATAGTCCATCCAGTTCAACCTGTGTAGGTGTGTGTGACTGTAATCATCTAACATAGCCCTCAATCTCCTGATCCTTGAGATGTAAGTCTAAGAGTCTTTTGAAAGTCACCATACTACCCGCAGAAACCACCTCTTGTGGTAGACAATTCCACAATCTTGTAGCCCTAACAGTAAAGAACCCCCCACGTTGCCTGAGGTTAAAACGCTTCTCCTCTAATCGCATTGTATGTCCTCGAGTCCTCATGCAATTCCTTCGAATGAACAGCTTTTCTTCTAAGCTGAGATCCCCATTAAGATATTTATAAATTGCTATCATGTCCCCTCTCAGACGTCTTTTCTCCAGGGAAAATAAATCGAGCGATTGCAGCCGCTCTTCATAGGTAAGGTCCTCCAACCCCCTAATCAGTTTAGTTGCCCTTCTCTGGACTTTCTCCAGCTCCAACACATCCCTCCTGAGGACTGGCGACCAGAACTGGACAGAATACTCCAGATGCGGTCGGACCAGAGTTTTATAAAGTGGAAGGATTATAGTCTTATCTCTGGAATACATCCCTTTCTTTATGCATGCTAATATTCTGTTGGCTTTGGAAGCTGCCGCTTGGCATTGCATGCTGTTGCCTAATCTATCATCAACTAAGACTCCCAAATCTTTCTCCATTTTTGATTCCCCCAAGGGTTCCCCTCCTAACGTGTATTGTGTTTTTATGTTTTTGGTCCCCAAGTGCAAAACCTTACACTTCTCCACATTAAACCTCATTTGCCATGTCGTTGCCCACTCCGTAATTTTGTCCAGGTCATTCTGTAGGATATCTGCTTCATGCTGTGCAGTTATTGCCCTGGCCAATTTTGTGTCATCTGCAAAAACTGATAACGAACTACTGATCCCTTCCTCAATGCTGTTTATGAATAAATTGAACAAGGTTGGTCCCAGGACTGAGCCCTGGGGCACCCCGCTTACTACCTCAGACCAGTCTGAGTATGCGCTGTTTATTACTACCCTTTGGACACGGCCTTTTAGCCAATTCCGTATCCAAGAGCAAACCCTGCTGTCGATACCTGCAGACCTTATTTTATAAATTAAGCGCTTGTGGGGAACTGTATCAAACGCCTTAGCGAAATCCAAGTACACCACATCCACTGGTCTCCCCCTATCTAGCTCACAGCTCACTTCCTCGTAGAATGCTAAGAGATTGGTTTGACAAGAACGCCCATTTGTAAACCCGTGCTGGTTACTACTGATGATGTTGTTGTCTTTAGCATACTCTACGATATAGTCCCTTATCATCCCCTCCAAAAGTTTACATATTATTGATGTCAGACTGACAGGCCTATAATTTCCCGGGATATGTCTCTGGCCCTTTTTGAATATCGGAATCACGTTAGCCTTCCTCCAATCCCCTGGTACATCTCCTGTCCTAATACTGTCAGCAAAGATCAGGAACAGTGGTCTAGATATAACCATACTGAGTTCCTTGAGCACTCTCGGATGTACGCCATCCGGGCCTGGTGATTTGTTTGTGTTAAGTTTATCCAGTCTTTCCCTGATTTCCCCCTCTGTTAGCCATAGTGGCAAGTCCTGTGTATTACTACTAACCATACAGTCATGGTCAATGTTCCCTCTAATTTTTTACTGAGCTGAGCAAATAAAAAAATTTCTGAGCGCAAACCTTTAGATTGAGCAATGGGGGGGGGGGGGGGGGGGACGTCAATGCAGAGTGACCAGCTTGCCCCAATCAACTGCAGAGTGCCACAGCAATGCCCCCAATAAACTGCAGAGTGCCACAGCAATGCCCCCAATAAATTGCAGAGTGTCACAGCAATGCCCCCAATACATTGCAGAGTGTCACAGCAATGCCCCCAATACATTGCAGAGTGTCACAGCAATGCCCCCAATACATTGCAGAGTGCCACAGCAATGCCCCCAATACATTGCAGAGTGCCACAGCAATGCCCCCAATAAACTGCAGAGTGCCACAGCAATGCCCCCAATACATTGCAGAGTGCCACAGCAATGCCCCCAATACATTGCAGAGTGCCACAGCAATGCCCCCAATACATTGCAGAGTGCCACAGCAATGCCCCCAATACATTGCAGAGTGCCACAGCATTGCCCCCAATAAACTGCAGAGTGCCACAGCAATGCCCCCAATAAACTGCAGAGTGCCACAGCATTGCCCCCAATAAACTGCAGAGTGCCACAGCATTGCCCCCAATAAACTGCAGAGTGCCACAGCATTGCCCCCAATAAACTGCAGAGTGCCACAGCATTGCCCCCAATAAACTGCAGAGTGCCACAGCATTGCCCCCAATAAACTGCAGAGTGCCACAGCATTGCCCCCAATAAACTGCAGAGTGCCACAGCATTGCCCCCAATAAACTGCAGAGTGCCACAGCATTGCCCCCAATAAACTGCAGAGTGCCACAGCATTGCCCCCAATAAACTGCAGAGTGCCACAGCATTGCCCCCAATAAAATGCAGAGTGCCACAGCATTGCCCCCAATAAAATGCAGAGTGCCACAGCAATGCCCCCAATAAAATGCAGAGTGCCACAGCAATGCCCCCAATAAAATGCAGAGTGCCACAGCAATGCCCCCAATAAATTGCAGAGTGCCACAGCATTGCCCCCAATAAATTGCAGAGTGCCACAGCATTGCCCCCAATAAATTGCAGAGTGCCACAGCAATGCCCCCAATAAATTGCAGAGTGCCACAGCAATGCCCCCAATAAACTGCAGAGTGCCACAGCATTGCCCCCAATAAACTGCAGAGTGCCACAGCATTGCCCCCAATAAACTGCAGAGTGCCACAGCATTGCCCCCAATAAACTGCAGAGTGCCACAGCATTGCCCCCAATAAACTGCAGAGTGCCACAGCATTGCCCCCAATAAAATGCAGAGTGCCACAGCATTGCCCCCAATAAAATGCAGAGTGCCACAGCATTGCCCCCAATAAAATGCAGAGTGCCACAGCATTGCCCCCAATAAAATGCAGAGTGCCACAGCAATGCCCCCAATAAAATGCAGAGTGCCACAGCAATGCCCCCAATAAAATGCAGAGTGCCACAGCAATGCCCCCAATAAAATGCAGAGTGCCACAGCAATGCCCCCAATAAAATGCAGAGTGCCACAGCAATGCCCCCAATAAAATGCAGAGTGCCACAGCAATGCCCCCAATAAAATGCAGAGTGCCACAGCAATGCCCCCAATAAAATGCAGAGTGCCACAGCAATGCCCCCAATAAAATGCAGAGTGCCACAGCAATGCCCCCAATAAAATGCAGAGTGCCACAGCAATGCCCCCAATAAAATGCAGAGTGCCACAGCAATGCCCCCAATAAACTGCAGAGTGCCACAGCAATGCCCCCCCGCGACCCCGTGCACTTACCTCACGGACGGTCACGGCACTCTGTCTTCAGTCCCCGGCTTCCAGCTTCCCGCGTCTCCATCCTCCCGAGTCCCGGCGCCTCCTCCTCGGCCAATGGCATGAAGTTGGCCTTTCGGCCAATCAGGAAGCGGGAGGACCCGCTCCCTGATTGGCCAGGAGGAGGATCCGTATGACAATAGCGAATTTTCATTCGCTATTGTCACACGATGGGCGTGCTCTCGGGGTGCACGCTCTGCTCCCTGGCCGCTCCGTCTGCGGCTGCGCCGTCTAACTAGGTGCTTGCGCGGGACGTAATTTCCACTGCGCGACCGCGCACGCGCGCACCTTAAAGGGAACACTGGTCATGGTCAGTGTACCCTTCCTTTTCCTGCGTAAAAACTGACGAGAAAAAAGAATTCAGCACGGTTGCTTTTTCAGTGTCCTCTGTAACCATCCTCCCATCCTCCCGTTAATTATGTGTGCAATATGCACTGCCCTAGTTTTTTTGCTGTTGATATATTTAAAGAATTTCTTTGGGTTTTTTTTACTATCCTCCGCTATTTGTCTCTCAAAGTTGATTTTAGCCATCTTGATTTCGTGTTTACACTTCTTATTTTCCTCCTTGTATTGCTGGAAGGCCGATACTGTGCCCTCTGATTTATATTTCTTGAAGGCCAATTTTTTTCCCCTAATAAGTTTTTTAACGCTACGGTTTAGCCAGCCAGGTTTGGCTTTGTCTCTTCTAAATTTATTCCCCATAGGAATGCACTGCAAGATGCCTTTGCTTAATATTGTTCTAAAGCATTCCCATTTTTCCTCTGTGGTCAGTGATCCCAGGGTTTGGTCCCAGTTTACCCTTTCCATCAATGAGTACAATTTTGGAAAGTCTGCCCTTCTGAAGTTTAGGGTTCTTATGTTCCCCACTTGCCTTTTTATATTGTTATTTATACTAAATGTGATCATCCTGTGATCGCTAGAGCCCAGGTTGTCCTGGACTCCTACCTCCGAGATTATGTCTGGGTCATTAGTGATCAATAGATCCAGGATAGCATTCTCTCTAGTAGGGGAATCCACCAACTGCGACATGTAGTTATCCTGTAAGGTTTCCGTGAATAGCCGGGCCTTATGCGAGTGTGCAGTCCCCTCTTCCCAGTCAATGTCGGGATAATTGAAGTCCCCCAATATGATGACTGATCCTAGTTTTGCCGCTTTACCTATTAGTGCTAAAAATTCCAGCTCTACCTCCTCCCCTTGGTTAGGTGGCCTATAGCAAACCCCCACAACTACTTTTCCCTTATCTTCTTCCCTATCGAGTTCAACCCACACAGATTCTAAATCCATGCTCATCCCATCCGTAATGTCACTCCTTTCTAGCACCTTTATATTGTTCTTGACATAGAGACATACCCCTCCCCCTCTTTTACCAACCCTGTCCTTCCGGTACACCGAATACCCTTGGATATTGGCCAGCCAGTCATGTGAGGGGTCGAACCAAGTCTCCGCTATTCCCACAAGGTCTATGTCTTCCTCATGTACTAACATTTCCAACTCATCCATCTTATTAGCTAGGCTCCTGGCATTAGCATATACCCCTCTTAGTTTTACGGAAGTTAAACGTGATTGGCGGTTTTGTTTATTTCTGTTTGGTCTGCTGTTCTCCCGCACAGACCCGCCAATTGATGTTGTTGACCTACTGTCGCTGTTGACCCTACAACTGCCTTCAGTCCTCTGCTCCCTCCTGACTGATTCTACTTCTGAGCCCTCCCCCCCGTCTCCTAGTTTAAAAGCCCCTCCAACTCGGTGGCCATCTTTCTCCCCAAAAGAGCTGTACCGTCCCCATTAAGGTGCAGCCCATCCTTACTAAAGAGCCGGTAGCCGACTGAGAAGTCAGCCCAGTTCTCCAGGAACCCAAACCCCTCCTTCCTACACCAATTCCTCAGCCACTTGTTAACTTCCCTAAGCTCCTTCTGCCTCTCCTGTGTGGCTCGAGGTACCGGCAGTATTTCAGAGAAAACCACCTTGGAGGTCCTTTTCCTCAATCTATTACCTAAGTCCCTGAAATCGTTCTTAAGGATCCTCCACCTACCTTTAACTTTGTCATTAGTGCCCACATGCACCATGACCGCTGGGTCATCCCCAGCCCCGCCCAACAATCTGTCTGCCAGATCTGCGATGTGCCGAACTCGGGCGCCCGGTAAACAACAAACTGTTCGGTTCACGAGATCTTTTTTACAGATTTCCCTCTCTGTCCTCTTGATAATTGAGTCCCCAACTACCACAACCTGTCTAACCTTTCCTGCGTTACGGCCCCCCTTCTTCCTGGAGCCGTCCCTCCCCTGGCAGCTGGGGGAGGGCGCATGCTCCAGCTCTGCCACCCCTGAGTTGATATCCCCCTCAACCTGCAACTCAGCAAACATGTTAGGGTCTACCAACTCAGGACTGGCCTCCCTGACTCTCCTCCCCCTAACATTCCTAACAGTCACCCAGCTGCGTACCTCTGCTGCTTGCGTCTCCTCTATTCCTCCCTCCTCTATGCTGACCCCTGCCAGCGCCTGCTGGGTAATGTCCAAGCTCCTTTTCAGGTTGTAGATGCCACGCAGTCTTGTCACTGTGTTCTCTAGATCCACGATGTGGGCTTCCAGAGCAACAAGTCGCTCACATCTTGCACAGCAGTATTCGTCCTCGATTGTTTCATCAAGGAACGCATACATGCCGCAAGAAGTGCACTGAGTGGCATCCCCAATCCTGTCGGACATTATTACCCACTACTCTATGGGGATAATATTAACAACCTGCTCTTCCTTACCTACACTACCTCTAACTTCCCTGGTACAAAACCTGGGGTACCCACCAGTCGCTAATACCCTCACCAGTCACAAGATACTCACCAGTCGCAAGGATACTCACCAGTCGCAAGGATACTCACCAGTCGCAAAGATACTCACCAGTCGCAAAGATACTCACCAGTCGCAAAGATACTTCACCAGTCGCAAGCTACTTCACCAGTCGCAAGGGTACTCACCAGTCGCAAGGATACTCACCAGTCGCAAGGATACTCACCAGTCGCAAAGATACTCACCAGTCGCAAAGATACTCACCAGTCGCAAGGATACTCACCAGTCGCAAGGATACTCACCAGTCGCAAAGATACTCACCAGTCGCAAAGATACTCACCAGTCGCAAGGACACTCACCAGTCGCAAAGATACTTCCAGTCGCAAAGCTACTCACCAGTCGCAATGATACTCACCAGTCGCAAAGATACTCACCAGTCGCAGGGATACTCACCAGTCGCAAGGATAAGTCGCAAGGATACTCACCAGTCGCAAGGATACTCACCAGTCGCGAGGACACTCACCAGTCGCAAGGACACTCACCAGTCGCAAGGACACTCACCAGTCGCAAGATACTCACCAGTCGCAAGATACTCCCCAGTCGCAAGTTACTTCACCAGTCGCAAGGATATTCACCAGTTGCAAGGATACTCACCAGTCGCAAGGATACTCACCAGTCGCAAGATACTCACCAGTCGCAAGATACTCACCAGTCGCAAGATACTCACCAGTCGCAAAGATACTCACCAGTCGCAAAGATACTCACCTGTCGCAAGGATACTCACCAGTCGCAAGGATACTCACCAGTCGCAAGGACACTCACCAGTCGCAAGATACTCACCAGTCGCAAAGATACTCACCAGTCGCAAGGACACTCACCAGTCGCAAGGACACTCACCAGTCGCAAAGATACTCACCAGTCGCAAGGATACTCACCAGTCGCAAGGATACTCACCAGTCGCAAGGATACTCACCAGTCGCAAGATACTCACCAGTCGCAAGGATACTCACCAGTCGCAAGGACACTCACCAGTCGCAAAGATACTCACCAGTTGCAAGGACACTCACCAGTCGCAAGATACTCACCAGTCGCAAGATACTCACCAGTCGCAAGGATACTTACCAGTCGCAAGGATACTTACCAGTCGCAAGGATACTTACCAGGTACTCAGTTGCAGAGACAGTCACACAGCAGTCAGTCGCAGTACAGACAAACAGCTATTGATTTCTTACAGAGTACAGTCACACAGCTTTCCCCCTGTTTGCAGCTGCTGCTCTACTCACAGCTGCTGCCACACACACACACACACACTGGGACGGATGTCTCCTCCTCCTCACTGGGCACGGACGGTCCTCCTCCTCCTCTTCTTCCAGGCACTAAGGAAGGCGGGTTCTGACCTCCGCCGCCGCCGCTCTCTGCCTCGGCTCCCGTCCTCCACCTCCGCTCAGTTGCTGGTCCCTGCACGGTGTAAAACTGCCTGCTGTCATTTACCCCTGGCCGTGCTGAAGTTGGTGGTGAAGGTGTTACGCTGTCCGGATGAGGAGGCGGTAGAGGATGAGGAAGCGGAGTAGGAGGAGTTAGGAACAGGAGGCAAACTGAAGCGCCCTGCAATCCTCGGTGGTGGAAGGACATGCGCCAAATTGCTATCCGCCTCAGGCCCATCCGCCACTGCATTTACCCAGTGTGCCGTTAGGGAGATATAACGCCCCTGACCGTGCTTACTGGTCCACGTATCCGTAGTTAGGTGGACCTTGGCACAGATGGCGTTGCGCAGTGCACACCTGATTTTTTCCCCCACTTGGTTGTGCAGGGAAGGGATGGCTTGCCTGGAAAAGTAGTGGCGGCTGGGCACGACGTACTGTGGGACAGCCACCGACATAAGGTTTTTAAAACTGTGCGTCTCCACCAGACGGAATGACAGCATTTCAAAGGCCAATAATTTTGAAATGCTGGCATTCAGGGCCAGGGATCGCGGGTGGGTAGGGGGGTACTTCCTCTTCCTCTCAAGTGTTTGGGAGATGGAAAGCTGAACGCTTCCACGGGACATTGTGGAGATGGTTGTTGGTGACCCAGGTGGTGGTGTTGCTGACAGATCGTCTGTTTGCGGGGTGGCAGGTGCCGGTATCACTACAGATGTGGCTGGAGCGGCCGAGACTGCAGCAGAAGAGGAAGCAGGATGAGCCAGAGACGTTTCTTGGTTTTGAAGGTGTGTACTCCACTGCAGCTCGTGCTTTGCACTTAGATGCCTGATCATGCAGGTTGTGCTCAGGTTGAGAAGGTTCATGCCTCGCTTCAAGCTCTGATTGCACAGGGTGCAAACCACTCGTGTCCTGTCATCAGCACATTTTCTAAAGAACTTCCACGCTAGAGAACTCCTTTGAGCTGACTTTGGTGCGCTCGTTCCCTTGCTGCGTTGGGCAGTAGCGGGCGTAGTGTCTAGGGCACGGCCGCTCCGCTTCTGCACCCTGCTCCCTCTTCTGCTGTGCTGGTGGCTCTGTGCGACCACCGCCTCTTCCTCCAAACTACTCAGTTCACCTGCATGACGTTCATTCCATGTGGGGTCGAGGACCTCATCGTCCTCCACATCATCTTCCACCCAGTCTTCACCCCTGCCCTCCTTGTCGGTCTCCACAATGCTGAACGCCGCAGCAGTTGGCACCTGCGTTTCGTCATCATCGGAGACGTGCTGCGATGATCCTTGCATGTACTCATCTTGAGGAATAAGTGGTTGGGCATCGCTGCACTCAATCTCTTCCACTTCTGGGGCAGGGCTAGGTGGATGGCCCTGGGAAACCCTGCTGACAGAGTCCTCAAAAAGAATAAGAGACTGCTGTATGGCTTGGGGCTCAGACTGCTGGCCTGATTTGCAAGGGGGTGAGGTGAAAGACGGTTGGACATTGGCTGCAGGTGCCAACTCTGACCTTTCTGCAGTAGACTGGGTGGGAGACAATGTGAAGGAACTGGAGGCACTGTCAGCAGCAAACCAATCTACTATCGCCTCAACTTGTTCTGGCCTCATCACTTCTAGGGGCGTTTGATGCCCTACCAAATACTGATGCAGGTTCTGTCGCCTACTCACACTTGAGGAAGGTGTTTCACTTGTGCGTGTAGCTGGCACAGATCGACCATGTCCTCTCCTTGCAACAGGAGCTCTACCAGCAGCACCACGACCCAGGCCACGGCCCTTATTTGACGGTCTCCTCATATTTCTGTAATTTAAGATCTTGCCCTAGAAAGGTTTTTATTGAATAGCGGAATAGAAAATATGATCCAAAAAAAGTGTATGTATATCACACGTACACAACCACACTAGGCCCCAATTACTATTGTTTGTACCCCTAAAAGGCTAGATGAGGAGTAGGGGGAGTATGGAACAGGCAGCACCCTCAAACCTTCAGAAGTATGAGATGAACCCCAACAACTTGGAAAGGTGGATCTCTCTCACACGTACCGACACAGACTATCCCGCAATTCAATTGATCCTCAAAGGTTTTTATTGAATAGCGGAATAGGAAATATGATCAAAAAAAGTGTATGTATCTCGCACGTACACAACCACACTAGGCCCCAATTACTATTGTTTGTACCCCTAAAAGGCTAGATGAGGAGTAGGGGGGGTATGGAACAGGCAGCACCCTCAAACCTTCAGAAGTATGAGATGAACCCCAACAACTTGGAAAGGTGGATCTCTCTCACACGTACCGACACAGACTATCCCGCAATTCAATTGATCCCCAAAGGTTTTTATTGAATAGCGGAATAGGAAATATGATCAAAAAAAGTGTATGTATCTCACACGTACAGAAACACACTAGGCCCCAATTACTATTGTTTGTACACCTAAAAGGATGGATGAGGAGGAGGAGGAGTATGGAACAGGCAGCACCCTCAAAGCTTCAGAAGTATGAGATGAACCCCAAAAACTTGGAAAGGTGGATCTCACACGTACCGACACAGACTATTCCGCAATTTAATTGATCCCCAAAGGTTTTTATTGAATAGCGGAATAGGAAATATGATCAAAAAATGTGTATGTATCTCACACGTACAGAAGCACACTAGGCCCCAATTACTATTGTTTGTACACCTAAAAGGATGGATGAGGAGGAGGAGGAGTATGGAACAGGCAGCACCCTCAAAGCTTCAGAAGTATGAGATGAACCCCAAAAACTTGGAAAGGTGGATCTCACACGTACCGACACAGACTATCCCGCAATTTAATTGATCCCCAAAGGTTTTTATTGAATAGCGGAATAGGAAATATGATCAAAAAAAGTGTATGTATCTCGCACGTACACAACCACACTAGGCCCCAATTACTATTGTTTGTACCCCTAAAAGGCTAGGAGTAGGGGGAGTATGGAACAGGCAGCACCCTCAAACCTTCAGAAGTATGAGATGAACCCCAACAACTTGGAAAGGTGGATCTCTCTCACACGTACCAACACAGACTATCCCCCAATTTAACTGATCCCCAAAGGTTTTTGATTAAATAGCGGAATAGAAAATATGATCCCAAAAAAGTGTATGTATATCACACGTACACAACCACACTAGGCCCCAATTACTATTGTTTGTACCCCTAAAAGGCTAGGAGTAGGGGGAGTATGGAACAGGCAGCACCCTCAAACCTTCAGAAGTATGAGATGAACCCCAACAACTTGGAAAGGTGGATCTCTCTCACACGTACCAACACAGACTATCCCCCAATTTAACTGATCCCCAAAGGTTTTTGATTAAATAGCGGAATAGAAAATATGATCCCAAAAAAGTGTATGTATATCACACGTACACAACCACACTAGGCCCCAATTACTATTGTTTGTACCCCTAAAAGGCTAGGAGTAGGGGGAGTATGGAACAGGCAGCACCCTCAAACCTTCAGAAGTATGAGATGAACCCCAACAACTTGGAAAGGTGGATCTCTCTCACACGTACCAACACAGACTATCCCCCAATTTAACTGATCCCCAGAGGTTTTTGATTAAATAGCGGAATAGAAAATATGATCCCAAAAAAGTGTATGTATATCACACGTACACAACCACACTAGGCCCCAATTACTATTGTTTGTACCCCTAAAAGGCTAGGAGTAGGGGGAGTATGGAACAGGCAGCACCCTCAAACCTTCAGAAGTATGAGATGAACCCCAACAACTTGGAAAGGTGGATCTCTCTCACACGTACCAACACAGACTATCCCCCAATTTAACTGATCCCCAGAGGTTTTTGATTAAATAGCGGAATAGAAAATATGATCCCAAAAAAGTGTATGTATATCACACGTACACAACCACACTAGGCCCCAATTACTATTGTTTGTACCCCTAAAAGGCTAGGAGTAGGGGGAGTATGGAACAGGCAGCACCCTCAAACCTTCAGAAGTATGAGATGAACCCCAACAACTTGGAAAGGTGGATCTCTCTCACACGTACCAACACAGACTATCCCCCAATTTAACTGATCCCCAGAGGTTTTTGATTAAATAGCGGAATAGAAAATATGATCCCAAAAAAGTGTATGTATATCACACGTACACAACCACACTAGGCCCCAATTACTATTGTTTGTACCCCTAAAAGGCTAGGAGTAGGGGGGAGTATGGAACAGGCAGCACCCTCAAACCTTCAGAAGTATGAGATGAACCCCAACAACTTGGAAAGGTGGATCTCTCTCACACGTACCAACACAGACTATCCCCCAATTTAACTGATCCCCAAAGGTTTTTGATTAAATAGCGGAATAGAAAATATGATCCCAAAAAAGTGTATGTATATCACACGTACACAACCACACTAGGCCCCAATTACTATTGTTTGTACCCCTAAAAGGCTAGGAGTAGGGGGAGTATGGAACAGGCAGCACCCTCAAACCTTCAGAAGTATGAGATGAACCCCAACAACTTGGAAAGGTGGATCTCTCTCACACGTACCAACACAGACTATCCCCCAATTTAACTGATCCCCAAAGGTTTTTGATTAAATAGCGGAATAGAAAATATGATCCCAAAAAAGTGTATGTATATCACACGTACACAACCACACTAGGCCCCAATTACTATTGTTTGTACCCCTAAAAGGCTAGGAGTAGGGGGAGTATGGAACAGGCAGCACCCTCAAACCTTCAGAAGTATGAGATGAACCCCAACAACTTGGAAAGGTGGATCTCTCTCACACGTACCAACACAGACTATCCCCCAATTTAACTGATCCCCAGAGGTTTTTGATTAAATAGCGGAATAGAAAATATGATCCCAAAAAAGTGTATGTATATCACACGTACACAACCACACTAGGCCCCAATTACTATTGTTTGTACCCCTAAAAGGCTAGGAGTAGGGGGAGTATGGAACAGGCAGCACCCTCAAACCTTCAGAAGTATGAGATGAACCCCAACAACTTGGAAAGGTGGATCTCTCTCACACGTACCAACACAGACTATCCCCCAATTTAACTGATCCCCAGAGGTTTTTGATTAAATAGCGGAATAGAAAATATGATCCCAAAAAAGTGTATGTATATCACACGTACACAACCACACTAGGCCCCAATTACTATTGTTTGTACCCCTAAAAGGCTAGGAGTAGGGGGAGTATGGAACAGGCAGCACCCTCAAACCTTCAGAAGTATGAGATGAACCCCAACAACTTGGAAAGGTGGATCTCTCTCACACGTACCAACACAGACTATCCCCCAATTTAACTGATCCCCAGAGGTTTTTGATTAAATAGCGGAATAGAAAATATGATCCCAAAAAAGTGTATGTATATCACACGTACACAACCACACTAGGCCCCAATTACTATTGTTTGTACCCCTAAAAGGCTAGGAGTAGGGGGGAGTATGGAACAGGCAGCACCCTCAAACCTTCAGAAGTATGAGATGAACCCCAACAACTTGGAAAGGTGGATCTCTCTCACACGTACCAACACAGACTATCCCCCAATTTAACTGATCCCCAAAGGTTTTTGATTAAATAGCGGAATAGAAAATATGATCCCAAAAAAGTGTATGTATATCACACGTACACAACCACACTAGGCCCCAATTACTATTGTTTGTACCCCTAAAAGGCTAGGAGTAGGGGGAGTATGGAACAGGCAGCACCCTCAAACCTTCAGAAGTATGAGATGAACCCCAACAACTTGGAAAGGTGGATCTCTCTCACACGTACCAACACAGACTATCCCCCAATTTAACTGATCCCCAAAGGTTTTTGATTAAATAGCGGAATAGAAAATATGATCCCAAAAAAGTGTATGTATATCACACGTACACAACCACACTAGGCCCCAATTACTATTGTTTGTACCCCTAAAAGGCTAGGAGTAGGGGGAGTATGGAACAGGCAGCACCCTCAAACCTTCAGAAGTATGAGATGAACCCCAACAACTTGGAAAGGTGGATCTCTCTCACACGTACCAACACAGACTATCCCCCAATTTAACTGATCCCCAGAGGTTTTTGATTAAATAGCGGAATAGAAAATATGATCCCAAAAAAGTGTATGTATATCACACGTACACAACCACACTAGGCCCCAATTACTATTGTTTGTACCCCTAAAAGGCTAGGAGTAGGGGGAGTATGGAACAGGCAGCACCCTCAAACCTTCAGAAGTATGAGATGAACCCCAACAACTTGGAAAGGTGGATCTCTCTCACACGTACCAACACAGACTATCCCCCAATTTAACTGATCCCCAGAGGTTTTTGATTAAATAGCGGAATAGAAAATATGATCCCAAAAAAGTGTATGTATATCACACGTACACAACCACACTAGGCCCCAATTACTATTGTTTGTACCCCTAAAAGGCTAGGAGTAGGGGGAGTATGGAACAGGCAGCACCCTCAAACCTTCAGAAGTATGAGATGAACCCCAACAACTTGGAAAGGTGGATCTCTCTCACACGTACCAACACAGACTATCCCCCAATTTAACTGATCCCCAGAGGTTTTTGATTAAATAGCGGAATAGAAAATATGATCCCAAAAAAGTGTATGTATATCACACGTACACAACCACACTAGGCCCCAATTACTATTGTTTGTACCCCTAAAAGGCTAGGAGTAGGGGGGAGTATGGAACAGGCAGCACCCTCAAACCTTCAGAAGTATGAGATGAACCCCAACAACTTGGAAAGGTGGATCTCTCTCACACGTACCAACACAGACTATCCCCCAATTTAACTGATCCCCAGAGGTTTTTGATTAAATAGCGGAATAGAAAATATGATCCCAAAAAAGTGTATGTATATCACACGTACACAACCACACTAGGCCCCAATTACTATTGTTTGTACCCCTAAAAGGCTAGGAGTAGGGGGGAGTATGGAACAGGCAGCACCCTCAAACCTTCAGAAGTATGAGATGAACCCCAACAACTTGGAAAGGTGGATCTCTCTCACACGTACCAACACAGACTATCCCCCAATTTAACTGATCCCCAGAGGTTTTTGATTAAATAGCGGAATAGAAAATATGATCCCAAAAAAGTGTATGTATATCACACGTACACAACCACACTAGGCCCCAATTACTATTGTTTGTACCCCTAAAAGGCTAGGAGTAGGGGGAGTATGGAACAGGCAGCACCCTCAAACCTTCAGAAGTATGAGATGAACCCCAACAACTTGGAAAGGTGGATCTCTCTCACACGTACCAACACAGACTATCCCCCAATTTAACTGATCCCCAGAGGTTTTTGATTAAATAGCGGAATAGAAAATATGATCCCAAAAAAGTGTATGTATATCACACGTACACAACCACACTAGGCCCCAATTACTATTGTTTGTACCCCTAAAAGGCTAGGAGTAGGGGGGAGTATGGAACAGGCAGCACCCTCAAACCTTCAGAAGTATGAGATGAACCCCAACAACTTGGAAAGGTGGATCTCTCTCACACGTACCAACACAGACTATCCCCCAATTTAACTGATCCCCAGAGGTTTTTGATTAAATAGCGGAATAGAAAATATGATCCCAAAAAAGTGTATGTATATCACACGTACACAACCACACTAGGCCCCAATTACTATTGTTTGTACCCCTAAAAGGCTAGGAGTAGGGGGGAGTATGGAACAGGCAGCACCCTCAAACCTTCAGAAGTATGAGATGAACCCCAACAACTTGGAAAGGTGGATCTCTCTC
The DNA here is from genome assembly GCF_965119305.1 of Pelophylax lessonae. Classification (NCBI taxonomy): domain Eukaryota; kingdom Metazoa; phylum Chordata; class Amphibia; order Anura; family Ranidae; genus Pelophylax; species Pelophylax lessonae. The sequence continues at coordinate 116,810,736 of NC_138770.1, read as the reverse complement.
ACACGTACCAACACAGACTATCCCCCAATTTAACTGATCCCCAAAGGTTTTTGATTAAATAGCGGAATAGAAAATATGATCCCAAAAAAGTGTATGTATATCACACGTACACAACCACACTAGGCCCCAATTACTATTGTTTGTACCCCTAAAAGGCTAGATGAGGAGTAGGGGGAGTATGGAACAGGCAGCACCCTCAAACCTTCAGTATGAGATTGTGTTCACTGTACCCCACAAAGATTGAGTTCACTGCACCCCACAATGATTGTGTTCACTGCACCCCACAAAGATTGTGTTCACTGCACCTCACAAAGATTGTGTTCACTGTACCCCCCAAAGATTGTGTTCACTGCACCCCACAAAGATTCTGTTCACTGTACCCCACAAAGATTGTGTTCACTGCACCCCAAAAAGATTGTGTTCACTGCACCCCAAAAAGGATGTTGTTCACTGCACCCCAAAAAGGATTTTGTTCACTGCACCCCAAAAAGGATGTTGTTCACTCCACCCCAAAAAGATTGTGTTCACTGCACCCCACAAAGATTGTGTTCACTGCACCCCAAAAAGATTGTGTTCACTGCACCCCAAAAATGATTTTGTTCACTGCACCCCAAAAAGGATTTTGTTCACTGCACCCCAAAAAGGATGTTGTTCACTCCACCCCAAAAAGATTGTGTTCACTGCACCCCAAAAAGATTGTGTTCACTGCACCCCACAAAGGATTTTGTTCACTGCACCCCAAAAAGATTGTGTTCACTGCACCCCAAAAAGGATGTTGTTCACTGCACCCCAAAAAGGATTTTGTTCACTGCACCCCAAAAAGATTGTGTTCACTGCACCCCACAAAGGATTTTGTTCACTGCACCCCACAAAGATTGTGTTCACTGCACACCAAAAAGGATTGTGTTCACTGCACCCCAAAAAGATTTTGTTCACTGCACCCCAAAAAGATTGTGTTCACTGCAGCCCAAAAAGATTGTGTTCACTGCAGCCCAAAAAGATTGTGTTCACTGCAGCCCAAAAAGATTGTGTTCACTGCAGCCCAAAAAGATTGTGTTCACTGCAGCCCAAAAAGATTGTGTTCACTGCAGCTCACACACAGAAAAATGGATGTGGATCACTGACACCTGCCTATCTCCAATCCCACACCACACAGCAATATCGATTGTAGTTTGTAGAACACAGTTTCCCTAAAATTCAGCAGACTCTGTCCCTAACAGGATTGAGAAGAGATCGTAGATCAGGATTGAGTGCAGATTCACCCCACCCCCCACACAGCAATATCGATTGTAGTTTGTAGAACACAGTTTCCCTAAAATTCAGCAGACTCTGTCCCTAACAGGATTGAGAAGAGATCGTAGATCAGGATTGAGTGCAGATTCACCCCACCCCCCACACAGCAATATCGATTGTAGTTTGTAGAACACAGTTTCCCTAAAATTCAGCAGACTCTGTCCCTAACAGGATTGAGAAGAGATCGTAGATCAGGATTGAGTGCAGACCCCACCCCCCACACAGCAATATCGATTGTAGTTTGTAGAAGACACTGACCCTATATAATTCAGCAGACTCTATCCCTAAAATGCCTACAACTCGCCCTGCCTAAACACTCCGACCTGTCCCTCAATTCTATCCGGACACAAATGGTTTTTTCCTGCCTATCTTTCCCTAATCAGCAGCCAGCACGTTGATGTGTGCTCTGTCCCTGAATCTAAGCAGCATAATGACGCCGCTGCGGCTGCCTCGAACTTATAAAGACTTGGTCACATGCTTCAGACGGCCAATCACAGCTACTGAGACATTTGCAGGCATGGCTGGGATGGCTTAAGGCACACCAGTTAAACGATTGTTGATTGGCTGTTGAAAGCCCGCCATGAAAAGAGCGCCAAAGCATGCAAAACCCGGAAATAAAACGACCGAACACGGATTTTTACCCGAACATACAGTAAAGTGTCCGTGTCCGTGTTCGGGTACAAAAAATCCAATTATTCGGTACGAACACGAATAATACAGTCCGTGTTCGCTCAACACTAATCTCTGGGTTATGTTACCTCTACTGATGAAAAATGGAGCATGGTAGCAGAGAGTTTGGTATTATAGTTCTGCTTTTATTAAACCAGCCAAGACCTTACCTGTTTCCACAAAAGCAGTTAATATACAATCCCGACCTGACATCATTGGAATTTTTGCGCTCACGCCCTCCACTAATTCATTTTTCTTTACACAGCAGATCACACAGAGCATAAAAAACACTGAACCAAGAAAAACAAAATTAGCTTCCACTGCATCATGGTATCTGAACTGCCTACTCCTGCCGAGGAGGACTAACCATATACTGTTACTAATATTTGGATAATGCTATGTATGCCTATTAGGAGCTTGGGCACCTCATACGTAGAAAGAGGTTTTTAGAACACTTGGGGGATACTGTGCTGCCAGTGTTGAAAGTATACTAGTACAAAACAAAGCACATGTAGACTACTTTTCTCCTATCTAGTAGGCAGGATTGGGTGACAAATGATGCATTCAGCAATACGCATGTTATCCTTGAAGTGTCTAAGCCATTTAAGTCAAATACACTATATTACAATGTATTGGGGCGCCTGCCTTTATATGCACATGAACTTTAATGGCACCCCAGTCTTAGTCCATAGCGTTCAATATTGAGTTGGCCAAAAAATTGTGGATCTTCAGGTCTCTTGAAATAACAGTTTCACAGTGGAGAATCATTTTCTGCTGGTTTGCCAGCATACCAATTTTGTTTTAGCTGACGAACTCAGCGATGTGAGAACAGATACATATTGGGTGTCCTTTAACTTCGTTCTTGAGATTTGTAGCAAATTCTCCCAGATACCTGACACCGGATGGTTCCAAATCAATGATTGTAGGATACATTAGTTTATGAATGATAGGCCAAAAGTTGAGTGTGCTTGTATGAGAACAAGGAAAGCGTGAAGCACATTGCTTGAAAGGAGCATTTAGCCATATCCACCCTCTATTATAAAATAGGCCCCTAAGAGTACCAATCGATCACTACACACATGTAAAAAAAAAAGGTCTCCCTAGGGTGTGAGCTATGCAGGTAACATTTATTAGCGATTGTGTTATTTATTTTCTGCTATCTGCTACTTTGTCAATCAATATTCTTGAGTGAAAATCTTCCTGTGCTCCTGCACTTAAAGTGAACTTAAAGTGAACCTGAACTCAAAAGGTGAAGATTTAAAGAGATTGGAATAATGGCCAGCAAATCTCTCATCTCTCGTCATTCATAATATTGGATTTGCCCATCTTCGTGCAGCTTAGAGGTACATATACATGGGATGGGTAAACATGCAGACGACACCTTTTGGTTGTTACTATTCTGTTATCATGCTCCATAAGCCCACCTTATATCAGTGTCAGATTTATTTAAAAATTGTGCAATATAAATTACCATACAAAATAGAAGTGTTAATGGTTTATTTTTATCAAATAACAAAATAGAAAGTAAATGAACAGAAGAGAAATCCAAATCAAATCAATATTTGGTGTGATCACCCTCTGCCTTCTAAAAAGCATCAATTCTTCTAGGTACACTTGCACACAGTTTTTGAAGAAAGGTAGGTTGTTCCAAACATCTTGGAGAACAAAACACAGATCTTCTGTGGATGCAGGTTGCCTCAAATCCTTCTGTATTTTCATGTGACCCCAGACAGACTTGATGATGTTGAGGTCAGGGCTCTGTGGGGGCCAAACCATCACTTCCAGGACTCCTTGTTCTTCTTTCTGCTGAAGACAGTTCCTAATGACATTGGCTGTATGTTTGGGGTCATTGTACTGCTGCTGAATACATTTTGGGCCAATCACGCACCTCCCTGATGGTATGACCTGATGGATAAGTATCTGCCTGTCTTTCTCAGCATTGACCAAATCTCCAAATCTATTTGCAGAAATGCAGCCCCAGACTTGCAAGGAACCTCCATCATACTTTACTGTTGCCTGCAGACACTCATTACTGTACAGCTCCCCAGCCCTTCGTTGAAAAAACTGCCTCCTGCTACAGTCAAATATTTCAAATTTTAGACTCATCATCCCAGAGCACCTGCTGCCATTTTCTGCACCCCAGTTTCTATGTTTTCATGCATAGTTGAGTCGTGTAGTCTTGTTTCCACATCGGAGGTATGGCTTTTTGGCCGCAATTCTTCCATGAAGATCACTTCTGGTCAAACGTCCCTGGACAGTAGTAGGGTGTATCTGGTTCCCACTGGTTTTCCCAAGTTTTGTGCTGATGGCACTACTGGACATCTTCTGATGTGGAAGGGAACTAAGCATGATGTGTCCTTCATCTGCTGCATTAAATTTCCTTGGCCAACCACTGCATCTATGGGTCCTCAACATTGCCTGTTTCTTTGTGCTTCTTCAAAAGTGCTTGAACAGTACATCTTGAAACCCCAGTCTGCTTTGAGATCTTTGTCTGGGAGAGACCTTTCTGATGCCTTATAACTACATTGTGTCTTTTTGCTGTGTTCAGTCTTGCCATGGTGCATGACCTGTGACATGAAATTGCCTTCCACAACCTCACCTTAGTAGCAGAGTACGGCTGTTACTCACCCAGTTGTAAACTTCCTGCACAACTATGTTTAAACCTACCTATGAAATTGGTGATCAATTGCACCTGCTTGGTCAAATTGGTCAATCATACACCTGACTGTAATCCTACAAAATCCCCGACTTGGTGCAAGTGTACAAAGTGTGCAAGTATAAGAATTGTTGTTGGTTTGAAGCCAAAGGGTAGTCAGACCAGTTATTGATTTGATTTAGATTTTTCTTCTGTTCGCTCACTTTGCATTTTGTAAATTAATAAAAATAAACAATTAAAATATATATATTTTTGAAAGCATTCTTTCAAATTCCTTCCTTCAAATTTCTTCACACCTGCCTAAAACAGTACCATATGTCCATATATGGGTACCCAAAAGCATTACCAAATATCCCAAGGCTTTGTGCCCTTCTTAGTACACCTAATAATGGGGGTTTATAACTGCATCATAACACAGGTATATGTATATCCCTCCAAACCCTTTAATACTTGTGTTTCAGCAAGACAAGACATATACATAGTATTTTTAATTAAAACAAATCTGGTCCCAGTAGAGAATAAGTACAGGTAGGGCTGATTTTTTTTTTTTTTTAAAAACACACATTGCTCAAATATCTCAAAGATGCCAATTTTGTTAAACTATTGGGTGGTTTATCTAGTGTGCAGCAGTTGTAGAAGGTCATTTCGCACCTAGCTGAGCTGTTTCCAACTTGATTGGTTAACTTTAGAGGCCATAAAAAAAAAATCAGCAAGCTTCACCAGGTTACTTCCTAGCTTCATGCTGTGTGAACATGTTGTGTGTTCTAATAGGTGGTTTTTCATTGTCCCCTCGGGTGCTAATTGGTTTTCTCTGTTTATCTGAGCTGATAAGGGCTAGTTTGGGAGAGAGGACCTTTCCCTTGTAGGTAAACTCTTTTCAGACAATTATAAAGGCAATTAGTTTGACAAGGGCATTCACAGACTTATAAAGGACATCTATATGCTAACACATCCTGAATGAAGTTTAAATAGACTTTAATGTCGAGGTGGGAGATGGTAATGGGCTTGGTAATGGGAGGAAGGTCTATTATAGCAGAGTTCAGGGTGAAGACAATGTAGTGGTCACAAAAAGGTGGATTAGCATTAGGAGGGACAATGGAGAACACACACTAAGATACAAAAAACTGGAAGAACTAAGAAATGAGAAATCAAAGACACCGCTGGTAGGACAAGTCAAGACTTATTAATTATGTATTTTCAATAAAAGGGGAATGCCTGGCTAGGGTAATGATAAAACATCACACAGACAAAATGTAGGAATGCCCATGAGTAATACTTATTACAGGTCAGCCACACACTTTTCTAGAGGAAAGACTGAGGATCCAATTATATTTTTGCAATGCATTAACACGATTTATGATGCACACTATCATGCTTTGGGTTAAGACAGCCTGCTGAAATTAACAGGTTGCCAACACACCAAAATGTTATAATGCAAGTCACTATGGTCTGTGCATCCCTCCATGGATATGCCACCCCAGACCATCACTGACCCACCAACAAATCGGTCATGCTGAACGATGTTACAGGCAGCATTACATTCTCCACAGGCTTCTCCAGATCCTTTCACGTCTGTCACATGTGCTTAGGGAGAACCTGCTCTCATCTGTGAAAAGCACTGGGTGCCAGTGGCAGACCTGCCAATTTTGGTGTTCAATGGCAAATGCAAATCCAGCTCCACAGTAACGGGCAGTGAGCACAGGGTCCACTAGAGTACATCAGGTCCTCAGGCCAAGTAGAAAGGTAGGGGTGACCAGCGCTATGGAGTGAAGACCTTAGACAATAGTGAAGGTGTAAGCTGCCAACAACCAAACCCACAAGGGGTTAAAGTGTGAAATATGTATGAAAGGAGGTTGTAACGGCGCTACCTTAAAGTGAATAAGTGCTTATTGTATGTGCCAACTTAAAATAAAGTGCCAATAAAAATTGTGTCATAAAAAACCATTTAGTTTAAAAATAAAGTGCACTAGTGATTTGTGGTGTGACCAAGTTAGCTGGTTAATAAACTGGGCCCATAAGGTGCAACTCAGTAAAGTGCAAGTGCTGTGCTGCATATACTAGACGAGTAAGAAATAATGGGTTCCCAATGTGCATTTATTTTGTGATAACAGTTGACAGAAAATAAGTTAAATTCATAAATGAAAAAATTGCATAAAACAGTGAACATAAATTCATCCGTGCTGTGCGTGGAGTTTGTAATACCACTTAAGTGAAAAAAGTGCTAAATTGAATGAGAGAAAGTGATAAATAAAAATGGGGTTGCAATTCTGTTGTATATCCACTAGATGTCGCCCCCAGATATACAACCTGTACTTGAGGAAAAAGATGGTCGGTTTCTTCCGGGGTTCTCCAGTGGGTCAGACCAGGCTTTTTAATACCTCAGGTTAGAAGAAAGAAACCCCATGATGTATTGTATATCTATAGCGTGGAAGAGAGAGCATAAAGACTCACGTTTGAGGCTGTCTAGGATCAGCGGTGATGGCCGGGAAGCTTCCGCGTTCCACGGCCCAGGCTCCGAAACCGGAAGTGACGTAATGACGTTACGACTCCGCCCTACGCGTTTCGTCATGTGACGTCTGCTGGAGCGGCACCCTCATGAAGTCTGTTTATGATTGTTTGGTCAGAGACATTCCCACCAGTGGCCTGCTGGAGGCCATTTTGTAGGACTCTGGCAGTGCTCACCCAGGAGCAGATACCGGTCCTGCTGATGAGTTAAGGACTGTCCTGTCCAGCTCTCCTAGAGTAATGCCTCATGCTACCAGTAGTGACACTGACCCTAGCCAAATGCAAAACTAGCGAAAAACAATCAGAAAAGTTGAGTAGAGAAAAAAATGTAAGTGGCCTAACCTGTAAAACCATTCCTGTTTTGGGGGTTGTCTCATTGTTGCCTATCTAGTGCACCTGTTAATTTAATTAACACAAAAGCAGCTGAAACTGGTTAGCTGATCAGATCAATATCCCAGGAGTTTGATTGACTTAATGCTGTACTCTAATTAAAAAGTGTTACTTTAATTTTTTGAGCAGTATATTTATGGTGGCTAGTTATAATAAGCTCTGATGCAGCAATCAGGGATAGTATGGAGGAGACAATGTTGATTTTTGTTCCCATCGGGAAATTGCCACTTTTTTTTATAAGAGGTTTCTTGAGGTATGTTATGTTCATAAAATAACATACACAATTCAGCCTCAGTTTACATAGAATCAAAAGCAAATACAAAAATAAAAAGCAACATTGTGGTGACCATTAAAGCAGTTGTAAACGCAGAAGGTTTTTTATTTTAATGCATTCTATAAAAAGCTTTCCGTGTGTAGCAGCCTCCCCAGCACCCCCTAATACTTACCTGAGCCCCATCTCTGTCCAGCGATGTTCACGAGTCCCCTTGGCTCTCCCTCCTGATTGGCTGAGACACCGCCGTGGTGCCATTGGCTCCTGTGACTGTCAATCAAAGTCAGTTAGCCAATCAGGTGAGAGAGGGGGTGGGGGCGGAATCCCAGCTCTGGGTCTAAATGAATACACGGAGCTGCAGCTCGGCTCGGGTGCCCCAATAGCAAGCTGCTTGCTGTGGGGGCGCTCGACAGGAGGGAGGGGCCAGGAGAGCCGAAGAGGGACCCGAAAAGAGGAGGATTCAGGCTGCCCTGTGCAAAACCAACTGCACAGAGCAGGTAAGTATAACATGTTTGTTATTTAAAGAAAAAAAACACACACAAGACTTTACAATCAATCACTTTAAGGTTGCCATAAAGATCATCAATGACAAACATATATCCATTGCAATGAAGCGTTGACTGAAAGCATAATAAAGGTTTATATGCAAAAATACATTAGAAATATGGCATATGAAAAACACTCCAAAAACAATCTAGGTAAGAGTCCAGTTTAGGGAACTTGTATATAGCAACAAGGCCATAATGTGACCCAACAATACTCCAGTGAATTGGTCCACTCTTAGTTTCCAAAAAAAAACATGAATATAGGACTCAGTTTGAGTGGATAGAAAGCAAAAATTTGTAAAAAGGTAACTGAAAGGAAAATGAATTACTAACATATCACATCAGTCAGAATCCAATAAGTACACAGGTGCAGTCCCTAAGTAACCCAAGAGATAGACAAAACAGGAAGGGACTTCTCCAAAAATACTCCTTCAGCCCGTGGTTAATCTGTCATAATCCTCGGGAATATTTGAATATATACCATGTTCCATGTTTTGTGGAATATTTTGGTCACATTATTGGTGATAGCCAATGTTTCCTCTAGATCGTAGGAAACTGCCATTTTTCTCATTATATTTAAAACAGTGTGCAAATTAGTATAATACAGACCGGTATTAGAGTCTCCATTACATGTTCCATCAGAAGGAGGTGCAATCATTAGTACACAGTATCAAAGTGAATCCATAACTGAAAGGCAGAGAAGCAAACATTACCCATACAATGTAGACATACATTAAGAGACACATTTTTTCCTGATTTGCACCTGTCACTAGAGAAAGTTATAAGCATTGCTTAGCATCTATGCAAAACTTCCGTAATTCAGGTATCTAAGTGGAATGTATTTACAACCTCAAGGGAGCACAACATTTTTCATACGTTAAGAAGTGCAGGGAAAAAATGGGGATAACAAATCTCATGGGGAATCAAAGTAGGCAGCTATCACTATGACAGAAAAAACATGGCCAGCACATTTTCGAGACCTGTGGGTACATTTTGTTTAACATCACCAGGACATGGTACCATTGCGATAACAATTTGTAACCCTGTTTATGGAACTGATTGGTTAGTAAGGATTTGTAGGTCAGCGTAATGGCTCTATCGATCTGTGCTTTTGAGGGTGTCACCTGTAGTTTGGATTCCTGCTTACATATATATGGTGGAACAAAATCCTCCCTCTTGTAAATTTTGGCTGTCATATGGGAGACAGACTGCCTCTCTTCACACAGTTTTTTTAAAAGGGAGTCAAAGGTCTTATATACAAGTCATGATCTGGAATCAAGGCCAAGTAATGCCACAGTTGGTATGCCACCCAGGGGTCCAGAGGTGGCGGAAATATTTTGAAGACCCAGCCACCCATTTCAGGCCATGAAATGCACACAAAGCCCAACTGCATTGGAGGAGTTTTAGGTTTCCTGGAGTTGGACTTTAAAAAAGAATTCCAGGTATGCTATTTTTTACATAGTTACATTGGACCAATGTAACTATGCATATACTACACCTGTGGGATCCCCCTAGCTGCTAGAAACCACTGTAGTAGACACCACTACTCCAGTGATCTCCATTAACTTCTGGGTCCTGGTCCGAGCAGCTGCCCTGCTACATTGTGAACATAAAAGAGGCAGCCACTAGGTATGGGCACCATTCAGAAAAATGGTTTAAATTTTCTCATAAATACAAAGCATTCACTAATTTGATGAGATGAAGAGGTGTGGCAGTGACATCATGCTCTCTGCCTCTTCCAATCAGAGAATGATTTGCATTCATTGACATGCCGCTGACCTCTTTGGTTTCCAGTTAGTTAGGAAGCTAGTGGAGGTCACTGTAGTGAGGACTACTTCAGTAAATACCAGCCTCTAGAGAGATCCAATAGGTATGGTATAGAGACCAAACTGTGTCAAATTAACTATGCAAAAAAAAAAGCCATACCTGAAATTTTTTTTTTTAAAGCCTAACTCCAGGAAACCCAAAACTATTCTCTTGCAGTGGGGCTCCTTCCACACTGCAAGGGCTAATTGCTCATTTCGGTCTTGGGGATGGAAAATTACTTTTACTTCTACTTTTACTTACCTGACCCTTTGGTCCCCTGGCAGATGGTGTTCCCCCATGCTTAGGTGGTAGATTGTTTCTTAACATCCTTACATGCGGTCTAACATTGAGGAGCTTGCAGGAGTGGAGGATCTGGTAATCGAAAGTGCTTTACCAAGTCCCCTAGAAAGAAATGAGCAGAGAACCCATGCAGTGTAAGCATAGCCCAGATTAAGGCCTCATGCACACTGGACGTTTTTGGAGCTGCTGTTAGCAGCGTCAGACTTTTTTTTTTGCAGCTGCAGAACGCCCATCCATGTTATTCTATGGCCTCATGCACACATAGAGCTTTTAGGAGCTCCAAGTGGCATAGGTGTTTTACAGCTCCAAAAAAAACCCAGGAACTGTGCGTTCTGGAGCTGCAGCGTCAAGCTGTAAAAACGTCTGATGCTGCTAAAGGCTGCATAACGTTGCTTAACGTGCGTTAAGCCACGTTATACGTTTTTTTTTCTTCCATTCAAAATCAATGGTTCCCTATGGGAGCCTATTGATTTGAATGGAAGTCGCACAGCAAGTCGGATCAGGATGATCCGACTTGCGGCACGACCTGCGCTGTGAGAATCTTGAGGGGGAACTCCGCGCCAAAATGGGGAAAAAAACGGCGTGGGGTTCCCTCCCAGGTTCCAAACCAGGCCCTTCGGGTCTGGTATGGAATTTGAGGGTAGCCCCACGCTGAAAAAATGGCGTGGGGTCCCCCCCAAAATCCATACCAGAAACTTATCCGAGCATGCAGCCCGGCATGCCAGGAAAGGGGAGGGGACGAGCGAGCGGCCCCACCCCCCCTGGATCATACCAGGCCACACGCCCTCAACATGGGGGGGTGTGGGTGCTTTGGGGCAGGGGGGCTCTGCACTCCCACCTCAAAGCACCTTGCCCCCATGTTGATGAGGACAAGGGCCTCATCCCCACAACCCTGGCCGGTGGTTGTGGGGGTCTGCGGGCAGGGGGCTCATCAGAATCTGGAAGCCCCCTTTAACAAGGGGGCCCCCCAGATCCCAGACCCCCTCCCTATGTGAATGGGTATGGGGTACACTGTACCCCTACCCATTCACCCCATAAAAGACAGTGTGTGTAAATGACGACAGGAGACGTTTTGGAAAGTTTATTAAAAATCTTCATCCTGTCTTCTCCCTCTCCGGTCTTCTGCTCTTTTGCTGTCCTCACTTCTTGTCTTCTCCTCTCTTCTGCTCTTTTGCTGTCCGCTCTTGTCTTGTTTTCTCCTCTCCTGTCTTCTGGTATTCTGCTCTTTTGCTGACGGCTCTCTTCTTCCTCCGGTCCTCCTCCGACGACGTCTCCGGCGATTATGCCGGTGTTCCGTGAAAAAAACCATACCCGTGAGAAAACCATACCCTCGTCACTTCCGGTGCACCTACGGAGGGTATGGATTTCTCACGGTAGTTACACTTGCCGCCATTACATTAAAACAGCTCCTCTGCAACATTAATCATCTCCGCTCCTTCCCCTGTCACTTCCCTGCTCTCGGCTAATAAATATAACAGCGGATCACGGAGCTGACATCTCCGTCATTTACATCTCATACACCCGCCGCTGCTTTTACATTTACTAGCCGACATCAGGGAAGTGACAGGGAGAGGAGAGGAGATGATTCATGTTGCAGCCGTACTGTTTTTATGTTACCGCCGCAAGTATAACATTATACACACTTCCGTTATAATTCCATTCCCTCCGAGCATGCGCACTTCTCTAATTCACAGCTGTTCAATGAGGTTTCCGGGGCTCTGAGCATGCGCACTGTTACGCTACTCAGCTGTTTCGGACAGGAAGTGACGAGGGTATGGAATTCTAACGAGGTATGCAATTCTAACGTTACACCGGTCTCCGGTCCCTGCAGCTTATTATATAGCCATTAGGGGCGTGGCCACCAGGTGACGTCATCGGGAGACCCCGCCCCCTTATGTCACAGGTGACGTCATCTGTGACACAAGGGGGCGGGGTCTCCAGATGACGTCATCTGGCGGCCACGCCCCTAATGACTATAATGACTATATAATAAGCTGCAGAGCCGGCATAATCGCCAGAGACGTCGTCGGAGGAGGACCGAAGGAAGAAGAAGAGCCGACAGCAGAAGACCAGAAGACAGGAGAGGAGAAGACAAGACAAGAGCGGACAGCAAAAGAGCAGAAGAGAGGAGAAGACAAGAAGATTGGACAGCAAAAGAGCAGAAGACCAGAGAGGGAGAAGACGGGATGAAGATTTTTAATAAACTTTTCAAAACGTCTCCTGTTGTTATTTACACACACTGTCTTTTATGGGGTGAATGGGTAGGGGTACAGTGTACCCCATACCCATTCACATAGGGAGGGGGTCCGGGATCTGGGGGGCCCCCTTGTTAAAGGGGGCTTCCAGATTCCGATGAGCCCCCTGCCCGCAGACCCCCACAACCACCGGCCAGGGTTGTGGGAATGAGGCCCTTGTCCTCATCAACATGGGGGCAAGGTGCTTTGAGGTGGGGGTGCAGAGCCCCCCCTGCCCCAAAGCACCCACACCCCCCCATGTTGAGGGCGTGTGGCCTGGTATGATCCAGGGGGGGTGGGGCAGCTCGCTCATCCCCTCCCCTTTCCTGGCATGCCGGGCTGCATGCTCGGATAAGGGTCTGGTATGGATTTTGGGGGGGACCCCACACCGTTTTTTCGGCGTAGGGCTACCCTCAAATTCCATACCAGACCCGAAGGGCCTGGTTTGGAACCTGGGGGGGAACCCCACGCTGTTTTTTTCCCCATTTTGGCATGGAGTTCCCCCTCAAGATTCTCACAGTGCAGGTCGCGCCGCAAGTCGGATCACCCTGATCCGACCTGCAGTGCGACTTCTACTCAAATCAATAGGCTCCCATAGGGAACCATTGATTTTGAATGGAGGCAGAAAAAAACGCTGCTAACAGCTACTGTGGCCAAACGTGCAATAACGCTAGTGGAAAAAGCTACTGAAAGCACGTTTTTACAGCTGCTGTTTCCCGGCGTCAAGTAAACAGTTTTGGAGCACGTTTTTATGACACCCTGTGTGCATGGAGCCTTAAGGTTTCCTACAGTTCAGCCTTAAATACCTCGTATGATTAGAATGTTTCAAGCAAAAGCCCAATGGGACAGTACTGCTAGTTGAGAAGCACTGTTTCTGTGGTATATACCTAGATGCTGTTGGAAAATGTTGGCAGCTATGCATTGTACATCTCCCTGAGCCATGGTGTGACAAGTAAAACAATGTATATGAATTCCATCTGTGCCATGTTTGGCATTACCTGTCGTGTATATTGATGTGGATATTGGCTTGATCCTCACCTGTCTGACCCTGGTGATTGATGGGAGAATTTGGATTATTAGAAAACTGCCTGCAACCTTCCCAACATGTTTCCTCATGTCAAGTATAAATCTTGTACAAGCCCTGAGTTTGTCAGCACTTCCCTAATCTTTTTCCTCATCTAGTCTGCGTATTATCACTTAGACATTCACTGCAAATACACATTTTGAATGTCCTAGAACCCTTTCTGCTTTGCACAGTCTATTTTGTCATGCACAGCTAAAATTATTCAATAAAAACAATCCAAATATAATTATGAATAATATATATGAATTATAAATATAAACCAAAAGCAACCAAGCAGATTTCAGTTTCACTTTAGGAGTTGATATGGATTGGTTGCTCTGGGTTCTTGCACTTTTCACATATTCATTACTACTTCAATCAGACTTGAATATGTGTTAATTAAAACTGAATTGTAAGATGCAGCCTATGTGCAAAGTGGCTTGAACTTTGATTGTAGCATTCGTGTACAAAGCTCTTCTCCTAGCTAGATCCCTATATTTACCAATATCCTTTTCTCTTGATTAGCCAGAACTATGAGTCTTTACAAAGGTGGGCTAGGGATGAGCTTCGAGTTCGAGTGGAAGGTAAGTTTGACTCGAACATCGCCAATTCGATCGTTCGTCGAATGACCAACAAATGTGCTTCTTTGCGGGAAATGCGAGTTTCCTATAATGCACTCCACGCGCACCGCGTGTGCAGCCCGTTATGTGATTGGCCAAAGCACGCACCCTGACCTCATGCTTTGGCCAATCAAATGATCTCTGCCATTAATGAAATAAAGGCAGGCTTCCTTTAACCAATCATGGCTCAGGGGCCAAGTACACGCCCCACACTACAAAAAGGCTGCTCGTGCAGCCGCAGCGTGTAGTGTCATTGTGCGGGTGATCAGACAGAGACAGGCAGGCGATTCAGGCAGGGAGAGAGTAGTTTTTTTTGGAGTCAGACAGTGCAGAGAGACATTCCTAGCAGTGTAGGGAGGGCCAGGTTCCTGTGTGAGGTAGGGAGAGCTGTCTTTCTTTACATCAGATACCAGTCACAGTATTGTTCATCGGTCAATTTCTGTAACATTCTAAAATATTCATAGACCTGTAGGAATAGAGATCACTGCTGATATCAGCCACAGTAACCTTTGCTCAGTTGTGGATCTTTCAAATGGGGTCTCAGACCTGTAGGAATAGAGATCACTGCTGACATCAGCCACAGTAACCTTTTCTCAGTTGTGGATCTTTCTATAGGGGTCTCAGACCCGTAGGAATAGAGATCACTGCTGATATCAGCCACAGTAACCTTTGCTCAGTTGTGGCTCTTTCTATAGGGGTATCAGACCTGTAGGAATAGAGATCACTGCTGATATCAGCCACATTAACCTTTGCTCAGTTGTGGATCTTTCTATAGGGGTCTCAGAACTGTAGGAATATAGATCACTGCTGATATCAGCCACAGTAACCTTTGCTCAGTTGTGGATCACAGATCATCCATCTATAGGATTATAGATTACATCAGATATCAGTGAGAGTATTGATAAACGGTCACTTGCATACATCTATAACCACCACAGCTCATCTATAGGGCTATCAATTACATCATATCAGGTCATTGAGTATCTATTGGTCAGTTGCATATACCCTATATTGATCTGTATCAACATCATGTCCGAAAGGCCGACAAGGAGAGGCCGATGCTCACAGGCCACGAAAAGAGGGCAAGCAGCCTCTGTGTCGATTGTGAAAAGTGGTGGTCACAGTCGACATAGTGCATCCTCTGCAGGCCGGGCACGCCCGTCCTTTATTTCCGGTACTGCCCATGCTATTCATCCACAAGATGTGGAAGAGTTGGTGGAGTGGATCAATAAGCCATCCTCATCCTCCTCTTCCTCTGACACCCATGCTCCCAGTAGTTTGCCTTCCACTGCAGCTGCCAAAGTGGCCCGTTCCACAGGCTCCTTCTCCACAGCTACTCCTTCACTTGCATACAGCAGTCTACAAGGGATGGTTTTGATTCCCCAGAAACCACAGGAGTTGTACGTGGTTGGAGAGAGGTTGCTCCTGCTGACAATGTCATCCTTAGTGGCTCAGAGGACTCAGAAGCTCATGCTTCCTCCAACTTACGTTGCATGGGCTCCCTGATTCTGCAAAGCCTGCGAAAGGACCCGAGGATTCGTACTATCAAGGAGAGGGATAATTACTGTTTGGCAACCCTTCTTGATCCACGTTACAAGTGTAAAGTTGCAGAGCTCATCCTGCCTTCGCAGAGGGAACAGAGGATGAAACATATTGAGGAGGCCTTGAAAAAAAGATTGTGTACCGCCTTTCCAGACACTGGGAGGTCAACATTCTCTGGACATGTTTCTAAAGGTGGAGAAGGCGGCCGGCTGACTGATGCCTTTAAACAGTTCTTTTGTCCTCAGCAGCACCAAGGGCTGTTAGGTTTAAGCAACCATCGCCAGTGTCTCCATCATATGGTGCATGATTATCTAAGCGCAAGAGCAGACTTGGAGACCTTTCCAGCTGCGCATCCACTGGCTTACTAGGTCTTGAGGATGGACCACTGGAACTTACTCAATATGCAATAGAGCTACTGGCCTGTCCTGCTTCCAGCATGCTTTCCGAACAAACGTTCAGTGCTGCTGGAGGTTTTGTGATGGACAAAAGAGTGTGTCTGTCCACAGATTTTGTTGACCAGCTGACTTTTATCAAAATGAACCAGTCCTGGATCAACAAGAGCTATCAGGCCCCTGATGCTGATGTAACAGATTGAATTTGCTAGGGGTCTGCCATCCCTTGAAGACTGCATATGCTGCCTATCCTATTCCTCTACCTTGATTCTTCTAGCTTCTAACAATGTTTTTGGTTTAGGTCACTACCAACCCCCAAGGCCTAATTTTTCTGCACTTGTATGACAGATGCATACAATTGAAATGTCGTATCTCATTTTTAACAGCAGGCCCTGTCCCTGTGCCCTGCTAACTGTGAGGAGTTATGGTGTTAGGGCACCACCAACACCAAAGGCCCAATTTTTGGCACTTCTATAGCACATGCGATTTCAAATTTGCATGGAATTCTTACCAGCAGGTCCCGTTCCTGCACCAAGCAAGAGTAACTGCGAGGCCTTGGTTACGGTGTTCAGGCACCACCTACTGCAAAGGCCCAATTTTTGGCACCTGTATAGCACATGCAATTTCAAATTTGCATGGAATTCTTACCAGCAGGTCCCGTTGCTGCACCCAGCAAGAGTAACTGCGAGGACTTGGTTACGGTGTTCAGGCACCACCTTCCGCAAAGGCCCAATTTTTGGCACTTGCATAGCACATGCGATTTCAAATGTGCATGGATATCTTACCAGCAGGTCCCGTTCCTGCACCCAGCAAGAGTAACTGTGAGGGGCTGGTTACGGTGTTCAGGCACCAGCAACACCAAAGGCCCAATTTTTGGCACCTGTATGACAAGTACATGCAATTCATATATTTGTATGGATTTTTTAGCAGCAGGGCCCGTTCCTGCACCCAGCAAGAATAACTGCGAGGGGTTACGGTGTTCAGGCACCATCAACAACCAAGGCCCAATTTTTCTGCATCCATGCGATTTGAGACTTGTTTGTATATGACATTTTTTGCTTTAGAAATGTCAGTATAGCTGCAGCAGGCTACATACATCGTAGAGATGCACTACTTTACAGACACATTCAGGGGACCCCCCAGGCACGATATTTGAAGGAATTTTTCATTTTTATAGTTTCACTTTAAGCCTCATTAAAATCAGTAAATCAGTGCTCCTTTAAAAACTATCGTTTTTAAAAAACGTTTTTTCATTGCTACATGTTCCCCAGGTCAGGACCCGAACCCCCATACACTTTTTTGGGGCAATAACTTGCATTTAAGCTTTCAAAATGAGGCCGTTTGATTTTCGAGGGTTCGAGTCCCATAGACTTTAATGGGGTTTGTTCGAACAAACTTTTCCTCTATTCGCGGTGTTCTGGTGCGAACCGAACCAGGGGGGTGTTCGGCTGGTGCGAACCGAACTAGGGGGGTGTTCGGCTCATCACTAATGTGGACCAGTGTGTTTATTGGTGCTGCTTAAGTTGGCCATAAATGGATAGAAATTTGCCTGGTTCAGCAGGGACCAGCTGAATTTCGACCCATGGTTTAACAGAAGTTGATGAACCGATTGGCTTCTGTTGTTCAATCACCCTGCTGTTGGTATATTCTTGCTCAACCAGCGCCCAGGCAAAAATAATGCAGTGCTTATCTGTTTTTTTCTGACAGAAGGGAAGCCTTTGGTTGGGGGAAAAAAAAAAAAAAAGCTTACCCATGTATGGTGAGCTTTAGCCATCTGGATCCTTACCAACACATACTGGAGCCTAAGAGGGAAGTTGCAAAGCACAGTTATAATAAAACACAAATCCACACATTATTAAAGATTCCCCTGATGTAAAATTGCAAAAAAAAAAAAAAATTTGTTTTGGATGCCTAACTATTCTGTTGTCCTCCACAGTAAATAAATTCCACCACTACATGTTCTCAGACTTCTAGGATGAACTGTGTCCAGTGTCATTCATCCTAGAAGATTAAGGACATATTGTGAGTTCAGGACATCCTGGATCCACCTCCTTTAGAGAGCTTTCTTTTGGTGGTATTTGATCACCACTGGGTTTTTTTTTTTTTTTTTTGCAAAACAAACTAAAAAAAATAAATACATTTTGAAAAAAAAAAGTATTTTCTTAGTTTCTGTTAAAGAATTTTGCAAATTAGTAATGTTTCTCCTTCACTTATATGTGCGAATGAGGCTAAACTGAGGGGAACTGATAAGGCAGTACTGATGAGGAGGCATTGATGAAACTGCACTGATAGTCCGCACTGATTGGCACTGATAGGTGGCACTGAAGATGGCAAGGATGGGCAGCACTGATGGGCACTGATAGGCGGCACTAATAATCAGGACACTGATGATCAGTGCCCTGATTATCAGTGTAAATGTCCCCTGTCACTCTTGCCAGTTACCAGCTCTCCTCTCCTCACGCTATGATAGCCTGTGAGGAATGGAATGTCGATAACTGGCAAGTTTGTTTACAAGTGACCAGCTGTGATTGGACACAGCTGATCACATGGTAAAGGGCTGCTGTAATTGGCCCTTTCCCCCTGATCTGTGATTAATTGAAGGGGCGTGGTACTAGGAGGACGTCCATGGACACCCTCCCAGAACTGGAAAACCGTGCTGTAGCCGTCATTTGGCAATAGCGCGGTTGGGAAGTGGTTAAACCCAGGGCTAGACCTTACCAGACTTGACCCTATTAGACTGTACTTGAAAACCCTATCCCAGTGTAAGCTCTTCCTTAATAGGTATTAAACATAAAACTAAAAATGTGCTATATTGTAGTTTAAAAATTATTAGATGTGGTGGATGTATTAGTTTTCTTTTTTAGGCTTTTTTCTCTCTGTTGTCACCTGGTCATTTGGCCAGTAACACACCTCCTTTATTAGAGTCCCCACTCTGGATGACACATGGGGGCACCTTTAAAGATCAGCATTGTTATCTAGGGGGAGGGGAGTGTTAGATGAACTAGCAGATTTAGATGCACTAACAAACAAACAAAGTTGCAGTTCATGATGCAGGTACAGCAACAGTTTTTTTCCTTTTATGATAAAGGTTTGGCATAAATAAATAAAAGCTGATCATTTTAAGCACCCCTTTCATTGGTAAATGGTTTTTCTCGAACACTCCTAACTGATGCGTTTGCAGGAGAGCTTTTTCTGCTGAAAAACAATTGATTCGTTGGCCAGATAACCATATGAATAGGAGGAGGGGAAAAAAATAAAAATAATGCAGCCATCACATTTAAGAATTGGTAAACTGCCGTATAATACATGCTTGCTTTTGGGTTTAATACCACTTTAATCTCTCAAAATATTCCCATGTCTGGATAGGCCACACACAGACTGATACTTTTTGCTCCATTAAAGTGGAGTTCCGGCCTATTTTGCAACTTTAGTGATTCCTGGAGTGCTCGCTATGCTGATCAACAATTGGGCATTTTCAATTTTTTTTCGGGGGTCCCTTACCTTATTTTGAGGGCATTTTTGATTGTACTTCCTCCTTCTTCCCCCTCTGTGGCTGCGGCCACCGACATCATTTCCGCATCTGCATTGCATCCTGGGAGGGGTTTGTGTTCACTCCCAGGAGCCTGGAATCAAGAAAAACTCCCAGAACACTCCCTGGAATCAGGAAGAGGGACACAGCAGATTACACTGCAGCTTCAGATGCCCACATCCAAGATGGCAGCGCCCAGACAGCGTTTTTAAAAGTAAGATTTTGACTAAAATCCAATACTGTACACCTTGTAAGTATGAGAATAGCGGTTCTGTAAAGGACGATGGATTAGTATTATAGGGATATTTTTAGTTAAAAAAAGGGATTTAAGGCCGGAACTCCGCTTTAAGACCCAGAAAACAGGACATCCTTGGCATAAACCCTCATCTTGAGGTTCTTTAGGCCAGTGTCTGACATACAGAAGACAATGCAAGTTGTCAGGGATTTCTTTTTTCGTGTACTTTGAATCTTGAATAGATAACAACCAGTGAAAAGAATGATATGCATTAAAAAAAGTTGTCATTCACATAACTCAGATACATGCTGATTCATTATGATGAGTTAGTTGAGCTTATGATCCAATGTCAATCAATAAGAAGGAGCAGATTGTGTGGAATGCATTCCACCCTTTGGCTAATCAGACCTTGACATGTAATTGGCATGTAGTATAATCCAGAAAGATATGGGAAAGTTGTATCAGCATGCCAATTATTTTGCAGCCAATTGCCTGTGACATGACTTTCTTCACTCTTAATACTTTCCATGGCAACGCAAATACAATACAATGCTCTGTGATACAGAATCTCAGAATTAATCTTATGCAGGGTTTCTTGATAAGCTGTTTTCCCCCAAAGGTTTGGGGTGTTGGGGTTCTGGGATCTAATCCCATCAAGGACACTTAATTAATAAATAGTGTAGCGCAGTCTGTTCAAAATAGGTTATTGGAATTCAATCATTGGGTAAAAACACTTTAAACCAATAATGATAAATATATTAAAACATATCTTAAAAGAGAAAGTTCATATATGAGGTGATAACAGACGGGAGAAATTAAAAAGTCCACTTGTGATCTGGTGAAATGACAACAGGTGTGACTTTGGTGCTCAAATTCCCACCACCAAGCATCAAGGACACTGTCATGGTTGATCACCTGTGCGATTTTTATTTTTTGCGCTATAAACAAAAAAGAGCGACAATTCGTAAAAAAAAAAAAAATAAATAATTATATATATATATATATATATATATATATATATATATATATATATATATATATATATTTCACATTCTGCTATATAACATTCCCAATAAAAGAAAATTGAAAATCAATTATTTTCATAATTATAGGCCAATTTGTATTGTACATATTTTTGGTAAACAAAAATCCCAATAAGCGTATTCTGATTGGTTTGCGCAAAAAGTTATTGCGTCTACAAACTTGGGGAAAGATTTATGTCATTTTGTTTTTTTTTTACTAGTAATGGCGGCAATCTGTGATTTTTTGAGGGACTGCGACATTGCGGTGGACAGATCGGACCCCTAACTGACATTTTTGACACTTCTGGGAGGACCAGTGACATTACCACAGTAATCAGTGCTAAAAATATGCACTGCTACTGTAATAATGACACTGACAGGCAAAGGGTTAAGTGTATGCCTATGTATGGGTGTTTTCTAACTGTAAGGGAGGTGGGCTTGAGGAATCAACACAGAGACCTGTGATCCTAAATAGGAGGAACACAGGCGCTCTGTGCTCATTTCAGAGAGAAGAACGGTCTGCTGTGTTTACAACATGGGGAGCAATTGCGGGTGCCTGGCGGCAATCGCGGCCGCCGGCCCCATGGATCGGCTTCCCCGCTGCCTAATGGGGGCGCAAGCGCGCCTTCAGGAGTGCTCGCGCAAACAGGTACGGCGGTTCATGCAGCCCAGCCAGCCTGCCACAGTTTATCTGCGATGGGCGGTCGCCAAGTGATAATAAAATCTACAAAGGAGTACAGCTCCCATCAGCTACTTCTCACACAGGTATGGTGCGAATGTGATCTCCGATCTACTTCACTCAAGGGTTAACAATTGGAATGAATTCAGTTACAATCTGCCTTCCAGTGCTTATACATACAGTATAATAGATCTTACATTTTATATAGCGCATACAGTGTATAAAGCTACATCCACTATAATTCAGTTTTTTTTTAGTCATTAGCAATATAACCATCAATGGACTCTAATTCATGCTCAACATGAACATGCACCTCTCACATTATGTTTTGATGCAAATCTGCTGAGATTTTCCATGTTGAAGACACATTTAGTGCCTATATAGGTGCAGCTTCTTTCAGCTACTTCTCACATAGGTATAGTATATATATAGTCTCCCACTATACAATCGTCCATGTGGTTCTTTTAGATATGCTTTGCACATACTCCATATAAGGCTACACCTGCCATAAATTAACTTCTTAAATCAGTGATCTATACGCAATCTAGTCTAACAACAGACAAATGAATGCAGAATGTGAGCATGCGTCTCTTACATGTCTTGATACCAACTTACTAAGATTTTCCACGCTATAATCACATACTCCGTCCGCATAGAAACCAATCAGATTCCAGATTTTTTTTGTCAAAGCCTAATTGCACAAGCTGAAGATTGGCTGGCCATACACAATACAGTTTTCTTATTCAATTTCTTATAGGCCCCTTTGGGTCCTTTCACACGGTCCACATTCCGTTGCGGACTGTTCTCTGCTCAGCAGGGATCGATCCGCCGATCCCCGCTAAGCCGGCAGATGACAGCTCCGTCTCCGCACTGTGCGGAGAGGGAGGTGTCAGAGCCCCGCTGCTCTCTATGGGGGAATCGGATGAGAGCAGACCGTCTGTCCGCTCTCATCCAATCCCATCCGATCGGATCCCCTGGACGGATGGAAAATAGGGTTTCCATCCGTCCGGATTTCACGGACAGGATCGGATGCGGATGGCAGCGGGTGTCAGCGGACATGTCTCCACTGACATCCGCTGCTCCATAGGGATGCATGGAGGATCCGATCAGATCCGCCTAAAAAACTGACATATGGATCTCATTGGATCTTTAGTGTGAAAGGACCCTTTCACACATACGGTCCAATCAGTTCAGTCACGTCAAAGTGTATCAGTTTTTCATCAATTTTTCATCCATTTTCCATCCGTTTTCATTCGTTTTTCATCCATTTTTAATTCATTTTTCATTCAGTTTTCATCCATTTTTCATCTGTTTATTTTACATCCACTACCAATGTAAAAACAAATGAAAAACGGACCGTTTGTCAGTTTACATCTGTTTTTCGTCCGATCCGTTTTTTTGACGGATGAAAAATAGGACATTCATCCATTCCAAAAAACGGACATTGAAGTGGATGAAAACGGATGTTAATTGATGATCATCCGTTGTCATCAGTTTTTACATAGAGATGCATTGATGTCTGTTTTTCATCCGTCAACGGATGGATGAAAAACGGACAAACGGACCGTATGTGTGAAAGGGGCCTTAGCTTTACCTTCAACTAATGCCCCGTACACACGTGCAGATTGTCGGCCGAAAATGTTCGGCCGCCGAACGATCGGCCAATTTTCGGCTTGTTAGTATGATGCTTCCGACAGCGCACTTTCGGCCGAACAGAATCTGTTGTGCAAGCATTAAAATTTCTGTATGCCGACACCAGAGCGGCCGATTGTTCGCCAGTCAATACAGAATTCGGCCTACAGACAGCAGATTTGCAAGACTGGGCATGCTCAGAAAAGAAAAAAACACAAGGGAAGTTAACCATCACATGACATCACTTCTGCAGTCGGCTGTAGTCGGCGGACAAAATTCTTGTGCAGTCTTTTGCACTTTTCAACAGACACGACAGCCCGGGGACAAAAGACGGCCGATCGTTCGGCTGACGATCTGCACGTGTGTACGAGGCATAAGTAGTGGAAAGGCCTGCCTGATTGCATACAAAGTGAAAGTGTTTAGGTATAACCTCATATTATATGGTTTTGGTAAATCTAAAGAAAAAAATTGTACAAGAGCATTGTATAATGTATGGTCAGCCTTAAGCTGATTACACACTATACAATTGTCTTTAGATTTTTTACTTTAGATTTACCAAATATGAGGTCACACCTAAACACTTTCATCTTGTATACAATCAAGCAGACCCTTGCACTACATAGTTGAAGGTAAAGGCCCGTACACACGTAGCGATTGTCGGCCATAAATTCGGCCAACGTCCGATTGGCCGATTGTAGGCTTGTTAGTATGATGCTTCCGACAACCGACTGCGACTTTTCGGCCAAACAGAATCTGGTGTGCAGGCTTTAAAATTTTTGTTGGCCAACACCAGAACGGCCGATTGTTCCTCAGTCAGTACAGAATTCGGCCGACAAACAGCAGATGAGCAAGACTGGGCATGCTCAGAAAAGAAAAAACACACGGAAAGTAAACCATCACATGACATCACTTCTGCAGTCGGCTGTTGTTGGCCGACAAAATTCGTGTGCAGTCTTTAGCACTTTTCAACCGACAGGACAGCAACGGACAAAAGACGGCCGATCGTTCGGCCGACATTCGGTACGTGTGTACGGGGCTTAAATCTAAAGGAAATCTAACAACAAAAGTTGTATAGTGTGTATCCAGCTTTAGAAGTTGATTGGCTACTATGCACAGGTGCACCGGATTTTGCACTCTCCAGTTTTAGGTCAACCCCATAGTGTTTTACTTCCTTGTACTACACTCACAAATCTCACGAATGAAAGGAAAATACCCAGTTTCAGTTCTTGATTAATTCCCTTTTGTGTGAGGAGTTAGGAATTCATAAATTAAGCAGTTTCTTACTGTGAGAATAAATGATCCAACTCGCCTCTTTTCCAACTTTTAAAACCAAAATTCTCTTCAATTTTAACCCATTAAGGTTTTTTTTTTAAACAATGGAATTAAAATGTACCACTCCTGGACTTCTGTTGCTTTCTGCACAAATACCCCTTATATGTTCTTCTACCCAGTCCCCACAATTTCTAATATTTATTAGATAGTTAGAAACCTCATTTGCCTCCAGATCTGAAGATTGAGAATTATTTCCATGTTTCTCTACCTAAACCATTGGTCCTGCCCAAACATGCTTATCCTTCATCTTCGGCTACACCTGCGCTTAACCCATCCCAAGAATAAAAAATCCACCAGATCCTGGAATCCACGTTTTCCTGTGGAAAAATCCATTACCTAATAGACTGGAAGGGTAAATGTTTCAGGTCACAACTTCTGATGTCTCTGCTCCTTTGATCCATCTCTCTTTGAAACTTGGACCTCAGCAAGTAGAGATCCCATAAAAGAAGGGGGGGGGGGTAATATCATACTCACCAGTTCCATATTCCAGTTACCGGTGTTTTCTTCTGTGTGCAGCCATTGGCTACCAGCCAATCACAGGGGAAGTGTTGTCTTAAAGGGCTAACATGCAGGTTGCTCAATGTCTACATGCTAGCAACTTGGACAATGACTCTATAGCTCAACTTTCCCTAGGGTTAGGCCCTCAGTCTGTATCCTGCTGTTGTTCCTCTGTGCACTCCTATCTGCATTCTGTCTTTCTTCACCTCTGTGTCTCTCTTTGTACTTCAGATTATTGCTTGTTTCTCTGCGCCAGTCTTTTTTCCTTGTAAGTTCTAGTTAGTCTCAATGTTAGCACCTTGTGCACTCCCAGCCTGTGCCATGTGTTTGTTTCCCAGTGTAATCCTGTATTCTCTGGCTTTTTTCCTGTGTCCCCTGCTGCCTTGTAAGTCCAGTGCCCCAGCACTGCAAGATAGTATAACCTGCTCTTGGTTGTGGCTAGCTTGGATGAGTCGGAGGACTGCAACCTGGATATTGCCTGCAGCGCAACATCTCCACCTCTAGGAGCTCTGGTGAAGACCAGGTGGTATCTTAGATTCTGCCCCTCAGCCCTTTTTAGGGCTCTCATCACAGCTAAGTGAGCTGCCAGCCAAGTCCTCTACCAAACATCTAGTCAGCCACTCTGCCCCTGGTGGGAGCCGATTCCTAAATTGTGCCAATTTCTGTGAGTTTTCTCCATGTGCTCCACGTTCTTCCCAAAAAACCTAATGGTAAGTTGGCAATATTGTCCCTACATTGTGTGGGTGTGTAGTTTTTTTTTTTTTTCCTTGACTGGTACAACCAGACCGGTTATGGTGAGGTGGGCTAATGCAGCTTGAAATAAATGGCTTTATAATATATGTCATCGGTTCTGGAGGTACAGTTGCCCCAAGATTTTTTTTTTTTTTTTTTGCATGCTCCATGCACTATCCTAAAATGAGGACTAATTCTCCACCCCCCCCCTTTTTTGTTTTGGATTTGTAGTTGAGATTTAGTTACCGTTTAGCACTCCTTGCTTATGACTGTGCTATGGAGATAAGACTGTTTTTAGATCTTTTGCAGACAGGAACTGATGTTGGTGGCCCAATGTTTCCTGGAAAGACTGAAGTAAACCTGATCTGTCCACCCCCCCAAAAAAATTAGAAGTCAGCAGCTACATATACTGTAGCTGCTGATTTTTAATATTCGGATGCTTGCCTGTCCTGGAATCCAGCAATGTTGGCACCGCAGCCGATGTTTCCATTGGCTGTCAGGTGCTGCAATAGCTGGTAAGGGAACCACAGGCAGGTCCCTAATGCGCATGCACAAAGCGCGCTGTGGAGGGGGAATGAGGAGGGGCCAAACTTCTGAGGGACAGCGCTGTCTCCAGGAAGTGGGGAAGGGTACCTGTCAAAAACAGGTACCCCCCCCCCCCCCTGAAATGTGGCACCGGAGGGGGGAGGAAGCAAATGGATGGAAGTTCCACTTTTGGGTGGAACTCTGCTTTAAAGGCATAGTACAATTTCAGGCGTTTGTGTTTTAATTAGGTATTTGTTGTACATGTGGTGGCTGCAGTTTGTAGTGTTATGCCTGATCCATTCCCCTATGTCCATCCATAAAACCAATCCACCTCTCTTGTCCCTAGTTGCAAGAGGGGCATATGCCATCTTGTTCTGGGTAACATACGTGCCTAGCCGCTTCTCTGTTGCATCACAAATGCTGTTAAGTTTATGAAACCAACACCTCTTTCATCAAGGTAAATCCCCGTACACACGTACTGATCGTCGGCCGAACGATCGGCCGTCTTTTGACCATTGCTGTCTTGTCTGTTGAAAACTGCAAAAGACTGCACACGAATTTTGTCGGCCAACAACAGCCGACTGCAGAAGTGATGTCATGTGATGGTTAACTTTCCTTGTCTTTTTTCTTTTCTGAGCATGCCCAGTCTTGCTAATCTGCTGTCTGTTGGCCGAAATCTGTACTGACTGGCGAACAATCGGCCGTTCTGGTGTTGGCCAACAAAAATTTTAATGCCTGCACGACAAATTCTGTTCGGCCGAAAATGCGCTGTCGGAAGCATCATACTAACAAGCCTACAATCGGCCGAATATTTACGGCCGACAATCGGTACGGGGCTTAAGTTATGTTAATCGCTTTACCAGCACTAGACTGAACGACCCAGGGATGGTGGGATATGTAGGTTTTTTTTTTTTTTTTTTTCTCACAATAAATTTCAGATTACAGAGATCACACATTAACCGTTTGCCGACCATATAGTTTAAAAATAGGAAAGGCATTGATCCTTTGTTCCTACAAAGCAGGGACACTGATCTATGCCCCCCCCCCCCAGTAAAAGCACTTCCCACAGTTTATTAAAACGCCAGCTAGGCACACGTTTTAACCCTTTGATCGCCACTGATATTTAACCTCTTCACTGCCAGTGTTACTAGTATAGTGACAGTGCCTATTTTTAGCACAGTGTCGTGTCCCGACTGTCCGCTGCAATAGATCACTGCCATTACTAATAAAATTTAATTTAAAAAAACCCCAGTTTTGCAGACGCTATAACTTTTATTTTACGTTTAATGGGATTTTTTTTTTTTTTACATAAAATTATGTTTTAGAATACATATTGGTATAAATAAATGAAGAAATATGATCATTTTTTTTTTTTTTCCAAAGAGGTGTTTGTGTATGTAGCACTGCCCCCTTGAGGACTGCTGGATTGTTCACCTTGGGACCCCCCTGGGTTACCGTTAGCAACTGCAGCATGCACAATTTAGCTCTTTACTCTCTGGCTCACTGGCTCAGTCAATGAACAGTCTAGGGGATGTAGTTTCTGTGGTTTTATTTAAGTTATGCCCCATACACACGTGCAGACTTTTGTCTGCAGACTTACCTTTTCTATGTAGTGCAAGGGCCTGCCGGATTGCATACAAATTGAAAGTGTTTAGGTTTGACCTCATATTATATGGTTTTGGTAAGTCTGCAGACAAAAGTCTGCAGATAATCTGCACGTGTGTATGGGGCATTAGGGATGGGAGAAGGGGAAGACTGGGATACTCCCAACTTGAACTATTCACAATAGATGAGGACTCTTGTCTGAGGATGCAGCCAGGCTGCTGATTCACCTTTCCACTTAAACTGAATTTAGGATTACTTGTTAGAATTATCTTCGGGATACACTCCTAGCACCCCTTTTCACTCCACCCGCTGACACCCGTCCTCTGACTATCCTACACCGTGGTGGCCCCCTTCAGGTCAGGCCCCTAGACAAGATCCCCTGTACTCACAATACTGTTTTTCAAGGGTCTCCAGTGTCTCAACCCCTCCAGTCAGCTCTCATGGACCTCTGGGTTCAGCTCCTTCCTTCCTGGTTCCCCAGGCCGACTGCGTGCCACTGCTTCAGAGGCGGAGACAGCTGCCACCCTCCCTCTGGGACTTTGCTCACTAGCCAAAGACCCTGCAGCTCATGTGCTCCTGGCTTTTATACCACACCCCACAATGCACCGAGACAGCAGTCTGTGCCAATCACTGGGGCTGTATCAAACCCGTGCACCCATTGGTCCAGTTTCCTCCACTATCCAATATGTCTCCCTTTTGGGCCAGTGTGGAACATTCCCTAGACCAGATGAATCACACACTGAGCACCATGAGCAGACCTAACCCACAGATCCTGATCTCTGGTAGGCAGAAAGCAATATAGATTTGCCTGCTGCTCCTCTGATAGGCAGACAGAGCTAAAAACTATACTCTCACTAGCACCTACCTAGGAGGGTGCTACATGTAAATTGTATGGGGCAGTAGGCAGGATTTCTTAACCTTATCTTAAAATATTAAATAAGACACCTTCAGACTTTAACATTGGAATTAAAGAGGCCGCGGCCGTTTATTATTTCACACATAAAGATCGATAAATCTTTTTAAACTTGAATAAAACAGCAGTATAGAAAAACAACCCGGTCCCAACGACCCAGGTTGCCATTAACAAATAAATATATCAAAACATCCAAACACAAATATAAAATAACGTCCCCCTTCGCTGTGACCGAAGGTGACCCTAAAATAACAAACTGACCGCGACAAACAAAAACAGGGGGGGGTGGGGGGGGGGAACCGCTGGGCTGACTTCTTCCTTCTCCTGTTGACTGGCGACGTGACGATTCATCTGTGAGGAGGCCCCTTAAATAGGACCTCTTGAACTCTTCTGACCAATCGGATTGAACTCTTCTAGGCGGGAAAAAACCCGGCTCAAACTGGTAAGGGGCTTATTCTCCCTGGATACTGGGTAAACTAACTATCCCCTATAGCCATTCAGCTTTCTTCTCATCTGACAGGCTCTAAGCTGCCTAAACACTAACTCAGCCTATTCCTTACTCTAAGCTATCCTCACCTGCCACTTCCCCATAAATAAAAGAGGCCATTCGTCCCCTTTTCTTTTTATGGGGCAGTAGGCAGGATTTCTTAACCTTATCTTAAAATATTAAATAAGACACCTTCAGACTTTAACATTGGAATTAAAGACGCCGCGGCCGTTTATTATTTCACACATAAAGATCGATAAATCTTTTTAAACTTGAATAAAACAGCAGTATAGAAAAACAACCCGGTCCCAACGACCCAGGTTGCCATTAACAAATAAATATATCAAAACATCCAACAGGCAGGCGGCTCACACCCGCCTGGCACACCCCCAACACGCGGCCTCTTCAATACTAGTACTCAGGTTGGCATTAAAAGTATCAAGGCCAATATCTGATAAGTGGGTGTCATCAAACCTGTACAGCCCACTAGTACCACCCTCCAACTCCCTATGCCTGAAAGATAAAATCCCGACGACGCGCAGCAGCTTTTCTAGAGCCCTGTTGACACGCTTACGAATTTTTTCAAATGGTCTCAAGTAACAGTGCTTGAACCAGGCAAGTCTCGGGATGACCTCCGAAAAAAACACTGTCATAAAAGGAAACGACAACTTCAACAATTGTAGGTCATCCCGGATTGCAAAAATCAGATCCAAAGTCCTAGCTCTACCTACATCATTCCCCCCAAGGTGTACCACCAGTATATCCGGGGGGGGAAGAAACTGCAGAAGTCTAAAAATTTCGGGACGAAATTCCGACCACAGCATTCCTCTCTTGCTAAACCACTGAATCCTATAAAAATTGGGATCTAAGCCAAGGTTTTCACCGTAGGAACGTCTTCTGGCTCGTGCACGAGCCCAGTGCACGAAAGAGTGTCCGATGATCCATATGGTCAGGCATCGTCCTGAAAATTTTAACAAACAGTGTCAGGGCGGATATAAGATTGAAAAACATCCGACTTCCATCTACCCAACTTTTTAACAAATTGATCATCAAGACCCAATCTCGCATCTTCAGTAGCGGCACCGATACGAAAGGAATGGGAAGTCAACCTTTCCTTATCCAGCCCCAACTGAACGAGACACTTCTTAAAAACAGCATTAAATTGATAGCCAGTTAATGGCCTACCATCCTGATGATTGAACAAGAATACGGAACCGTCCGCTCTAATAGCCAAAAATTTTTTCAGTAAACGCACCGGACATACTGATGAGTTGCGGAACCTGTGCAATTCGACACGCTTCCCAACACCCAACTGATCCGTCTTAGAGAAACGTATCAAAATGCTACAGGCCATGTCAGATAAAATTGCGTCTGAGACAAAAAGACCGGAGCTAAATGTCCTATTAGTCGGCACTAGCTCAGAAATTCTCAGTGCCGCAAAAAACATCAACGAAAAAGCCGCCTGAAAAAGGACCGACTCATAATAAGAAAAGCAAACGGACGACGTAATTGAACACAAATTCACCAAAAGTGAGACAGTGACAGGCTTCCTGGAATCAGGCAAAAAAGTCGCCTTACGATATCCCTTCATGGCTTGACGCACCGTAAAAAATGAAACGCATGAAGGGAAATTCCGTAACTTAACAAAAAACGATACTCCGGCCAAAATTTTGTTCACGTGAGACCACGCATACCCTCTATGGAACAATAAATTTAGAAATGACAGCACCAAATGTTCCGAAAAACTATCCGGGGATACACCCGATGACTGAAGATGCGACACCCATAGAGACCATGCAGATTGGTATCCTGCCATGGTCGACGGAGCCAAAGAGCGCAATACATTCCTTGCCACCAAGTCTAAACTATGTACCACAAGTGGCTCGGGTAATGACAGCTCAGCTCGTCCGCTTCCGGAAACAGCGTAAAAAAGCGTTCCATCTGTAAGCGAGACAAAGCATCCGCCAAACCATTATCTTTGCCCGGGACGAAAGTCGCCTTAATCCAAATATTAAAGGACAAGCATTTAGACACAAGATAACGCAATAATGCAATAACAGGAGGGGATTTTGAAGATAAACAATTGATAGCAAACATCACCCCCCTGTTATCTGTCCTAACCATCAATCTCCTGTTCCGAAAGTGATGGCCCCAGACTTCCAGGGCCACCACAATTGGAAAGAGCTCCAGAAGAACACTGTTGCGTGTGAAACCCAACTGAACCCATCGCGGACACCAGCGGTCGGCGCACCAGTGTGTGCGCCAAATGGCGGCGAAGCCAACCGAACCCGCTGAATCCGTAAAAAGACAAAAGTCCTTGTCCAGGATAAATTCCTCCTGCCAAACACTTTTGCCATTGAAATCCGACAAAAACTGGAACCACACTAACATATCTTCCCTGACCTCCTGAGTTAACCTCACATGAGAATTGGGCGACTTGAGACCCGCAATCGTCGCATACAGTTTCCTGGAAAATAGCTTACCCAGGGGAATGACCCTGGAAGCAAATGCCAGCAAACCAAGCAAGGACTGCATCTCCTTAAGACGAACCTTACGCCTCCGGATCAAAGACAATAGACAATGTTTGAGTTTGGACACTTTCTCTTGCGGGAGCCTAAACTCCATTACCTCGGAGTCGATGGTGATACCTAAAAATTGAATGCAGGTAGATGGCAACGCCGTTTTCTCATGAGCCAACGGGATCCCAAAAAGCTCGCACAACTGTACAAAACCATCCAGTAAGCGCAAGCAGTCCGTAGATCCCGCCCGCCCCAAGAACAAAAAATCGTCATAATAGTGAACGATGTCGGTCGAATCACAAGATGTTGAAACGACCCATTCCAAAAAGGTTGCAAAACATTCGAAATAAAAACACGACAATGAACATCCCATAGGGAGACATCTGTCAAAATAAAAATTGCCCGAAAAGAAAAACCCCAGGGAATTAAATGCGTCCGGGTGAACCGGCAGCAGACGAAAAGCCGATTTAATGTCAGCCTTGGCCATCAAAACCCCCCTCCCTAGGCCCCTTAATTTCACTAGGGCATCGTCAAATGAGGAATACTGGACCGTAGCTAAATCCTCGCCTATCTCATCATTTAAAGAATCCCCGAAAGGAAACGACAAATGATGAATAAGCCTGTAAGTATTAGGCTCCTTCTTTTGGACAATGCCCAAAGGAGAGATCCTAAAATTCCTAAAGGGGGGGACCGAGAAAGGGCCAGCGAATCTACCCAATTCAATTTCCTTACTCACCTTTTCTTCCACGACTGATTCCAAACCCTCAACAGACCTAAGATTGTCCACCAACCTACAACCCTGACCGTAAAACTTGGGCAGGGGAAAACCATCTGTAAAACCCTCAGTGAGGAGGTTGGCTTTCGCCCTGTCGGGGTAGCGCTGAAGCCACGGGAGCATGGCGGTGAGGCTCACTGGGGTTACCGCCTTTGTGCAGAACACCCGTGGCCTGACCCCCTTGCCTCTTAAAGCACTTTGCGATGGGGTGGGCCCCAGAGCAAAAAGCGCATTCGTGCCTGTACTTGCATGAACCCGGCCACTTGCAGACGGATTCATTGAAGTTAAAGCACACTCCTTTTCTAAACTGCAAACCCGAGGAGGAGGCTTGGGGCTGCTGGCTCGGAAAGGGCTGCCTGGGAAAAATTGACCTTTGTGGGAGAAAAAGGTCCAGCCAAAGGCTGACATCCTTTACTCCCCACTTCATAGCAGGCTGCACCGCCAGCTTTTGGCGAAAAGCCACGTCGTACTGAAACCAGGAGGTTCCGCCGAAATTTTTGTATGCTTCCAGTATAATATCGGCATGCTGAAACAACCCGACGCTTTTAGCAGGGAAACGTTCACACATAACCGACGAAAAAATAAAAAAGCCCTGCAACCAGTTGTTGAAAGACTTGGAAATAGGGCGCCTCCTCTCATCATCGTCCTTCTTATCAGCCCTAGCAACAAAATCTTTAGCGGAAGGTAATAGCGACAACATATCCATAAAATGTCCCTGCCAGATCCTCTCCTTAACGGACTCAGATAAGTGGAAACCTAACGGGGACACCTCACAGGTGAGAGTTTCCCTAAGGGAAGTCTCCGGCAGATTCTGCGCTTTAGCTAGGAGGTAAGAAGCTGACATGTCGGAATGTAAACTCTGGGGCCTATGAGGGTCAACCTCCAAATTGCCCATTGGGGGAATCCATACATCTCTAGGTGAAGGAGCAGGCTGGGGAGCCACCATGTCGCCCGATATGGTAGTAGTGGGGGCAGACATGGCAGCTGGGAATGGCAGCACAGTAGCAGGGGTACTCGACCCAGCACCTGTGCTGGTTTCTAATAAGGACTTAAAGTCCTTCAGGAAAGTCTGCAACAATCCTGACAT
This sequence comes from Pelophylax lessonae, assembly GCF_965119305.1. Lineage (NCBI taxonomy): Eukaryota > Metazoa > Chordata > Amphibia > Anura > Ranidae > Pelophylax > Pelophylax lessonae. The sequence continues at coordinate 116,776,880 of NC_138770.1, read as the reverse complement.
GGCAGGCAGGGGTGCGCTGTCCTGAGCAACAGCGCCCCTGGTGGTGTGGTCCGGTTCCATGTGCAATGTTCGGGGGGGCCTAGTGACCAGGGAGGGGGCTACCACAGTCTCCACGAAGATCTCCTCACCTGATCTTGCCGGCGCGATCCCCTCCGAGCTCCTCGTCCCGCCGACCGATCTTGCCACCTCCGACTGGGCCCTCGCTCCGTCACCCGGAGCAGGTCTTCCCGCTTGGCCGCTCCTCGGCGATGCTCCGCTGCCCCTCCCGGCTCTTCGGACCTCTACCGGAGGGGAGAAACGATGGCGCGGATTGCGCCGCCTCTTCACCGGCCCGATCCCCTGGCCGGCTCTTCCGGGTGTGACGCGCCTGCTCACACCGCTTCCCGTGACGTCTTCTCCGCCCGTCGTCGCCGAGGATGACGCTCTTCCGTCCGGGACCGTTACGTCAGCCGTTCCCCGTCCAACTTCACTTCCGGCGGTCGCTCTCGATGCCGGTCCCGCTCCATCTTCTCCCGCCGCTCTACCGGAGTCCGCGACGAGCGGCAGCTCGAGACACCGCCGGACCCAATCTTCGCCTCCAGCCTCGCCCGCCCGCTCGATCAGTCTTCTCATGAGGCTCATCGCTCCTGAGGTAAGTTAAAACGCCTGTCTTCTCCTCTTCTGTCTTCGGCCAGGACCGCTCCGGAAGCCTCCGGACTTCCACCCGATGACGCTGGGCAGGTACCGCAACGAAAGGGAACGCCGCTGTCACCCGACGATGACCCTTCTAGACCGCCGCTGCACCGACCGCTCCTTCCGTCTGGGAACCGCTGGGCTGACTTCTTCCTTCTCCTGTTGACTGGCGACGTGACGATTCATCTGTGAGGAGGCCCCTTAAATAGGACCTCTTGAACTCTTCTGACCAATCGGATTGAACTCTTCTAGGCGGGAAAAAACCCGGCTCAAACTGGTAAGGGGCTTATTCTCCCTGGATACTGGGTAAACTAACTATCCCCTATAGCCAATCAGCTTTCTTCTCATCTGACAGGCTCTAAGCTGCCTAAACACTAACTCAGCCTATTCCTTACTCTAAGCTATCCTCACCTGCCACTTCCCCATAAATAAAAGAGGCCATTCGTCCCCTTTTCTTTTTATTCTTTTTTCAAAATTGTCATGTGGTTGGTTTGTTTTGTTTATAGTGCAAAAAATATAAAAACCGCAGGGGGATCAAATGACATTCTATTTGTATGGAAAAAATCCCCCCTTTTTTTTTTTTTTGTGTAGCAGGATTTCCAGGCATTGGGCCTGATGTGGGTCTGCAATGGTTACCGGAAATGCCAGCAGCCCCTTTAAGCTGAATACCCAAGTGTGAGATTTGAGTGAAAGACCAGTCTGGCATCTTTGGTTTGTTTTGTTTATTTTATATTGGGGATGGGAGAAGGGAATGAGTGGGATACTCTGGCTCAACTAGGTACAAATGGGATATGTTGAAGAAAATGCCTTTCAACGCGGTATTGACGCCGGCTGGATGCCGACTAACGCTTGCTGGCACTTGAAAAACACTGACTTGCTGAACTGTATTTGAACTTGTCTTCTGACACTCTGGTTAGTGCAAAAGTCCCGAACACTGCTCCCTCCAGTCCTTGCTGACTGAGGTAGCCTCTGAATACTGCTGCTTCAACTCTCAATACTGTACACTGCACGCTTTAACACTTCAGGGCCCAACCCACTGGTGCCCCCTCTACACTTCAGGGTCCTCTCACTAGGCACCCCCTCTACACTTCAGGGTCCACTCACTGGCACCCTCTTTGCTCTTCAGGGTCAACACTGGCACCCCCTTTACACTTGCTCCTGCACCGGCTAGCTAGCTCCTGGATCCCTATGACCTTCACCGGAGTGGTCCCCTCTCTCTAGGCAGACCCCCCAGGGGCAGTTTGCAGTACTCACGGACTGGGAATGCTTTCCTGAAACTGGACCCCTCTTGGCTCTGCATTTCCTCGGCACACCATATCCTCTCTGAAGCTCAGCCCTTGGTCCCCACAGGCAAGCCGTCCGGGACACCCGATTCTTCTGACAGGAGGAGAGACAGCCGTACTCTCCCTCCTGGGACTCTGCTTCCCGCTAAAAGACACCGTGTCATGTGCTCCCCTCAAACTTATACCCACTCCCAGAATGCTGTGCAGCAGAATCTGCCTTTCTGGGAGTGTGCCATTGGCTGGATTTCCTCCACTGCCCAATGAGAACCCTCTCATGGAGCACAGTGGGGAGACTCCCCAATTCCAACAGCCAATATCCAACTGCTGATAAGCAGACAAGGCCCAATATACTTTACCTAGCACCTACCTTGCAGGGTGCTACATTTGGTACAGTGTCGCACAACTGCGCATATGTCAGGGAAAGTAACGCAGTGGCGTATCCCAAAAAATGGCCTGGTCACGAAGGGGGGTAAATATTCTGGAGGCCAAGTGGTTAAAGTGATTGTAAAGGAATTCCTTAATAAATAAACATGTCTATCCTAGTGTTTTTCTTTACATAATGCAGCAACATGCACACTTGGGACACCCAACATTAGAGGTGACCTTCCAAAGCAAATCTACTTTCTCACTCTGGTACTGACTAGTATTTCAATGTTTCTCTTCTCCCTCAAATTCTCTCCATCAGTAAGCTAATATCACCCCAGTCTTGAGAAGGGAGCATAGGTGGGTCAAACAAGGATGCTGTGGAGGCAAGACGTCCTCCCTTTATTAACTGATGAAATCATTCGTTGATAGGATGCCAGTGTCTAGAAAGCCGTAATGGTGCATAATGAAAACCTGTGGCTTTGTCTAACTAAAAGGCAGGCTTGATCCAGCTGGCTTGTATACAATTTTTGATGATTTTTTTATTTTTTATTTTTTTTAGACATTATGCCAAGGCACGGGCACCCTGGCTGAAAAAGGCTAGTCTTATCTGCTCTTGCACAGAGTTGGCCTGTACATCCTCTTATTGGATCCTCCGCCAGCACTCCTGGCTTCTCTCTCCCAGTGCCCCCATGGGGGTGCTCACTCCTGAGCCCTGCTACTTTGTCCATTGACACAGCAGGACTGGACCCTGCTTTGTCACTGGCTTTGATTGACAGCACTAGGAGCCAATGGCTCTCAGAGCCCCATCAAAGCCAATAAAACATGAAAGTGAGGGGTGAGAAGAGCTTCAGATGTGCACAGCGCTGTATTGAATGAGGGTTTAGGTAAGTAAAGGGGGGGGGGTGGAGGGGTTTGGGTAAGGGGCCTAAATAAAAGCCTAAACTACCCCCCCCCCCAATTCAAGAAATGCATTGAGCTAAAAACTGTTTAGGCTTTAGAACTTCTTTATTCTGTGCAGTGCTATGCTACATGACTAATGTAACAAACTGACATTTCTGATACAGAAATGTGAAGATTTACTCCACTATACCTTAAAAGTGGTTTTTGAACCCAAAACCAAAAATGTACTATATTGCAGCTTAACAATGCGTAAATGTGGTGGCTCCTTAGTTTTTACTTTGTTAATGTTAATCAAGAGATTTGTGTGTGTTGTACTAACAAACTGAAGCCAAACACCAGCTCACATTTTATTTTTCTGGGTCATTCATTTCTTTATGGACCTTTGTTTTGTGTGCAGTCATGTTGGAACAGGAAGGGGCCATCCCCAAATTGTTCCCAAAAAGTTGGGAGCATGAAAATGTCCAAAATGTATTGGTATGCTGATGCCTTAAGAGAACAAAGGGGCAAAGCCCAACCCCTGAAAACACCCCCACACCATAATCCCCCCTCCACCAAATGATCTGGACCAGTGCACACAGCAAGGTCCATAAAGACATGGATGAGGGGAGTTTGGGGTGGAGGAACATGACTGGCTTGCACAGAGTCCTGACCTCAACCCGATAGAACACCTTTGGGATGAACTGGAGCGGAGACTGCAAGCCAGGCCTTCCCGTCCACATCAGTGCCTGACCTCCCAAATGAGCTTCTGGTGGAATGGTCAAACAGTCCCATAGACACACTCCTAAACCTTGTGAACAGCCTTCCCAGAAGAGTTGAAAGTGTTAAAGCTGCAAAGGGTGGAGCCAACTGAATATTGAACTCTACAGACTAAGACTGGGATGCCATTAACATTCATATGTGTAAAGGCAGGCGTCCCAATACTTTTGGTCATATAGTGTGTAGCACTGCCCCATGGGAGCTGCTTAAATTGGATTCCCCTGAGTTACCCATAGCAACAGACAATTGAACTTATAGCTTTAAGTCCTCGGCTCAGTCAATAAACAGTCCAGGGGATTTGTTTTTTTTTTTAAATTTTTATTTTGGAACTGGGATGGGAGAAGGGATGAGTGGGATACTCCAACTAGCAACTATGCACAACTTGAGAACAACTAATCTGTGGTGTGTGCAGAAAGGCCGCTGCTTCACTTTGCCACTGAGGTGACAATTTTAAATGATGAACAGTACTTTAAGTCTCTCTTCATGATCTATCTTGGCACCCCCTTTCTGACCCACTGTGTGTGCTGGCCTTTGTCCACTGACTCTCCCTGGAGTGGTCCTCTTCCTGGGCAGACCCCTGGCAAGCTCCATGGTACTCACGGACACTGTTTTTCACAGGAATCTCTGGCACTGCTCCACTGTTAGTTTCCAAAGGGCCTTACAGCTCAGCCCCACGTGTCTGGTCCACTAGGAGGGTGCTACAAGTGTGTATTGAGGATGAGCCCTTAAAGCAAACCTGTGCTTATTACCCCTCCCCATTTCTTGGCAGTCCATACGCCACTGTTCTTCATACTCCTATTGGCCCATAGAGATGAAGGAAATACTTGGTACTTTCAGGTATGGAGGAGAATGCTACTTGTACCATGTGACAGTACTGGGCCAGTTATGGCGCTTTTCCCACTGCATGAAACTGAACGGTTCGGCTCGCTTTTCCACTGCTGGTACTGCATGGTACGGTGTAGGAACGGTTCAGTACGGTACGGCGGCGCTTTTCCACTACATGGAACCAAACGGTACGGCTCGCTAAAACAGTACCACCTAAATTGTGGTTCCAAGAGGTACCATACCGGTACCATATCCCACAATCCTTTGCATGTGTCAGGGAACTACCAATATCCTGGCTAATCGGCGAATTTGCACATTGGCGCGAATGCGCATGCTCGCCCCAACACGGGCAAACTCAGTCAGGAATGTGCGTGCGCCAATGTGTATGCCATACGTAATGGCGCTTGGCGCCAAACGGCCTATTTAAAGCCAGCAGCTACAACTAGTTGCTGGATGATCAACAGCCTCCCGTGTTCCCTATGCCTTGTATACCTGCTGATCTTGACTTCTCGTTGCCGACCCGGACTGTTTGACTTTGCTTCTCCTGGCTCCTGACCCCTTGGCTTGCTCTTGGATTCCTGTTGTCTTCTCCAATACTTGACCTCGGCTTGGCTCCTGACTTCGCTCCAGTATTCTCCCAGTCTGTTCCTGTTTGTACCGTGTAACTGCCTGGCTTGCCAAAGTGTTCCAGACCTGCTTGGGACTTCTCAACAAGTTGGTTCCTGCTTTCATCTGGTCATCCCAACCGGCAACCCATGCTACTTCGGGCACAGCACTCCCTGTCCCACTTCCAGGGGTGCTCTGCACCTAGCTGCAAGGGGGAGCCCTCTCTACACTCCGGCTTCGGATCAGGTACGTGACAGCATGCAGCTGACTGTTTGTCACTACTAGCCACTGATTGGTCAGAGAATCGTTGTTATCCCACCCACTTATTTTAGTACTACTTTAGTGGAAAAGCAAACCGTACTGAACCGTTCTAACACCGTACCATGCGGTACCATGCAGTGGAAAACCAAACCGGGTCAAGCAGGGCCAAGTAGAGCCGAGCCGGTACTTGCAGCGGAAAAGTGCCATTAGTGTTGTCATACAGAGACTCCAAAGTTCTGTGTAAAGCTACACACATGTAGCCTAGCCATTCTTGGCTTACACAGGATTTTCCTTTAACTCTTGGCCACTGAAGAGTAATGGGGAAGCATAAGGAAGGTAAGTATATGAATCTGTGGAGGCCTAGATTTACATTTCTGTAGAACTACAACACTCAGTGCCAGATGGCAGACAGTGTCACTAGGGCTGGCCATACTTGATATAATTGTAAACTTTCCTTCAGATTTGCCAAAACCATAGTATGAGGTCAAACCCAAACGCTTTCAATTTGTATGCAATCTGGCAGGCCCCTGCACTACATAGTTGAAGGTAAATTGAACAAGAATGTATGGCCAGACCACGTTCACACCTGGAACCCTATCAGACTGCTCCCTGCTTTATCTGAACACTTTTTTTCATTAAAATATTTGCTTTGAGCCATAACACACTCAAGTCATTCATTTATGAGGTTTACAAATGTGTAGCCCCAGAGGAGTGGCACAGGAAGTGGACAAAGAAGGCCATAGACATGAAATTTGTCTCTGGTAATGTGTTTTCAATGACCTTATCTATTACAAAGCATTGATACCAGAAATACAGGTATCTATGATCTGTCAGATGAAAGAATGTTTCAATCACATTCTTTTAATAAGAGGTAGTGATTGTGTCCCCCTCATAACAAGCTTAACTGTGTCTGCTACAGCACAGTTTCCAGATCCAGGTCAATCCTTAAAGATAAACAGGGAAGTTTGGGTGTTTTTATTGCACTTCATGGCTTTACTAGTTGTTGTTGTTGGCCTTTTCCTTTGATGGTAGCAATCAATATGTTATAAATCAGTACTGTCATTGCTAATGGGGCTGTTAGGATCCCTGATGCATTTCTCAGACCTCCCAGTGATAAAGGCACAGCTGGAGGTTTTTTTTCCAATTCTCATTCTACAAAGGCAAAAAAGCTCAGTGTTTGTCGTTCATTGGTTCTGTACACTTGTTAGTATGATGCTTCCGACAACCGACTCAGACTTTTCGGATGAAAAAAAATCTGGTGTGCAGGCTATAAAATTTTTGTCCGCCGTCAAAACACGGCCGATTTTCGTGCAGTCAGTACAGATTTTGACAGGGAAAATCTAATGAGCAAGACTGGGCATGCTCAGTGAAGAAAGGACACAAAGAAAGCAAACCAACACATGACATCACTTCTGAAGTAGAATTTTGTCGGGCGAGAAAATTTGTGTGCAGTCTAGGCACATTCCAATCAACAAAACACCACTCTGGACAAAAGACGGACGATCGGTCGGCCGATAATCGTTGCGTGTGTACGAGGCTTTAGAAAAGGTTTCACCCTGTGGCTTCAGATTTTATAGTCACAAGGGGGGGGGGGGGGGTTACTAAAACTGGAGCATATAGAATGTAGTGCACCTGTGCATAGTAACCAATCAGATTCTACGTTTTTTTTTTTTTTTGTCAGTTTCATTGAATAAACTGAAGTTTAAAGCTGATTGATTACTATGCACAGATGCACCAGTTTTAGAAAATTCCCCCCCTATGGTTAAAACATAGAGCCACAGTCCAAAAATGGAGCCATTTATCCAGCTTGCATACTATTTCTTTAACTTTGTCTATGCAAGATATGAACAAAAGCAGCCAACCACCTTACACTAGTAAAGATCGTGTGAAGATCAAAATTGCCTCCTGAGGTTTTCACGCCATCAAACCTTTATAGTTTGAACCTATTTTATCCTGGTTTATATCACTGATACAGCCTAAACACAGACCCATGTATCCAATTGGCATGTAGCTGGTTTATACTTAAAAGCCTTTGTCAGGGCAAGACACAAATTAAAGTGTATCTAAAGCAATATATTAGATTTGGATAGAATATGACAAGGCTAGAACCTGCCCCCACTGGGGAAATTTACTTTCCTCTGTCCTGGTGACCTTTGGCAATGTGACTGAAAGTCAGGGACAATCCAAAATGTTGTCTTCCAAAACAGGAAGAAAGGGACAATATTCTAAAGGGGATACTTCTTCACTTCCTATTTAGCTACCTTATTTAAACGAAATGTCTTTAGATACACTTTAGTTGCGTAACAGTAAAACAGAAAAACAAAGTGGTCCACTTAGGCTACCACTTGATGTATAGTGTGTGTTTTTTTTTTTTTTTTTTTTTTTTTTCTGTCTTGGGTATAGATCTTTGTCCCAAGCATGTTAGAATCTACTTACTGTTGACCAGTGTTAATTTTGTCGACTAAATTAACACAATTTTAGTCGACTAAAATACGACTAAAACTAAAATGGCATTTTAGTCAAAAGACTATAACTAAAACTAAATCGAAATTTGCTGCCAAAATTAACACTGGTGCATGCTCAAAGCTTAATACCATAAATAATAACATATTAGATTTTTCACTCCAGGACCAGCAGCAGTATATATGAGTTTGTAGAGAAATGCTTAAATGCATTACAAATTACAATTGAACTACACCCATTCCATTATAGATGACTAAAATGTAGGACGTTTTTTGTCGACTAAAATGTACTGGACTTTTAGTCGACAAAATACGACTAAAACTAAAACACTTGCAGAAGACTAAAATGGGACTAAAACTATAATGCCATTTTAGTCCTAAGACTAAGACTAAAACTAAATTGGAATTTGCTGCCAAAATTAACACTGCTGTTGACTGACTCACTACCTCTACCAAGATTAATTTTGACTGTTCCACTAGCTTGAGGTCATGTCCCAGTATTCTTGATTTTAGCTTCATATTGAAAATACTGTTCTCCTGAACCTTATTCACCTCTTGATGTATTTATCATTTTCTCCCCCTTCCCTTCTCTTTCCTCCAGACTGTACATTAAAGTTTCTGAAGTCTCTCCTGATGTTTTATCCCCCCCAGACCTCAAACCATTTTTGTTGCCCATCTCTGGACTTGTCCTATCTTATCAATATTGTTTGTAAGTGAGCTTTCCAGAACTAGAGACCATATTCTAAATGAGGTTTAACCAAAGCTCTATATAGGAGAATCAGGACGTCCTTCCTTCTGCTGATGACCCCTCTAGTGATGCGTTCTAGAACTCTATTTGCTTTCCTTCTACATGGCCACACTGTTTTGCTCATTTTGAAATGACCTGAAACGATACTTCCAAACAATGATTAGATGACTGTACCCAAGAGCCTACAGTTTGCATGTTTGGAAGTGTTTTTCTGTATCTTCATAAGGATCAGTGACAAGCTTTTCGGGTTTTAGTCACCATGGCAAAAAACTTTGCAGAGTGGTTGGACCACAGATGGATCCTAGTGCCATATGCATCCAGTATAACTGAATTAAGATGGTTGGGGATAAAAGCAATAAACTCATGCAACAATTTGTGCCTGATGTTAATCACCTGGCAGTTGTAAGATAGAATAACAAACTAATTGCTAGGAGAAAGTAGCAGACCTGCAATTCATGTCTTCAGGTCCACTATACATGTCAGAATAGTGATTGATGACTTGCCATGATGGTTAAAGAGCCTTCAGATTTCAAGAGAAGACACTGGTCAGAGGGAAAACAAAACACCTACCACAGCTGACATAAAACCTGCTTCACAGCCCCAGAGAAAAGGTCAGGACCTGGGCTCAAAAGGTCTTCCCAACAATGTGAAGTGATGTATTAACCCATTGTGTTGCGCAAAGAGTATTCCGCTCCTTTTATTGCTGTTTTTTTTTTTTTAAAGGTTTTTTTTGGCACATTTACGGTGCGATTAAATCCTTTTTATAAAGGTTTTGAAAGCACTTTAGAATAACTCTGCCTTGACCAACATTTGTGTAGGTCACTGCTTTAGTTACAATAGAAATTTTATATAGATATTATATCGGATTTGTATAGTGTCAACTGTTTGCGTAGCACTTTACAACATGAGGGCAGAAAGTACAGTTACAATACAATTTAACCACTTTTAGACCGGAAGGATTTGCCCCCTTAATGACCAGGCCCTATTTTGCGATTCGGCACTGCGTAACGGACAATTGCGCGGTACGATGCTGTACCCAAATAAAATTGATGTCCTTTTTTTTTTTTTTTTTTTTCCCCCCCCACAAGTAGAGATTTCTTTTGGTGGTATTTGATCACCTGTGTTTTTTTTTTTTTTTTTTTTTTTCTTTTTTTTTCGTGACTGACATTGCGGCGGACAGATCGGACCCCTAACTGACATTTTTCACACTTTTGGGGGTTCCAGTGACATTACTAGAGTATCAGTGCTAAAAATATGCTCTGTTACTGTAATAATGACACTGGCAGGGAAGGGGTTAACCCTATGGGTTAAATGTGAGCCTAGGGGAGTGATTCTAACTGGGGGGGGGGGGGGTGTGGCTTGTGAGGGAGAAGAACGGTCGACTGTGTTTATAACAGCTGCCCGTCCTTCTCTCTTTGCGGGGAGTGATCACGGGTGTCAGGTGTGCGGGTGCCAAGTGGGGGGGCGGGAGCTTGCCCCGTAGCTTCCCGCGCGCTTGCCCCCTAGCTTCCCGCGACTGAAGTCGGTTTGCGCAGGAGAGCCACCCTGCCGCGGGTGGATGGGAAGTGGTTAATACAGGAGAAATTAGAGGCCCTTACTCCTTTAGAGCTTACAATCTAGGAGATGATTTACAGTTCTCAGGTGTGCCTATATTGGAGGGACAGGCCCTCTTTTGAACCCATGTGCCTTTTCTTTTTTTTTTAAGAGTTGTCCTTTTTTTTTTTTTTTTTTTTTTTTCAGGTAAAGGTCTTTAAAAATGTACTGTAGGACTAAGAATTTCTACCAACGTACCAAACCCAACGTTTAGTAATTTTGAACTTTTTTTGCTTAGTTTTGGCAGACTAAGGGCTCTTTCACACTAAGCAGTTTTTAATTAGTTGTAAAGTTAAGAGTAAGCGGAAAAATGCATCCCTTTAAATCTTATGGAACTCTTCACACTGGTCCATTGCATTTCAGTTGCGTTTTTACTGCTTGCTGCATTTTTGGGGCATCTCTACATTAAAATGGCAACCACAGCAAAACCTCCACACACCTGTGGGGTGTGCTTTGTCCACACAAGTCCTGGTAAAAAATGCAACGCTAACACCTCAAAATTGCATTATGCATATGAGTTTGTGATGCAGTTTTCGCAACAAGAGTGTGAAAGAGCCATAAAAGAAGGGTTGCAACCTAAACTTTTTTTGCTCTTCTGTCCCAGTGAATGGCTGGCTGTGTGGGTTGGGAGGGGTATAGAAATACAAAAAAGAGCTGGGTACTTTTTCATACAAGTACATGGTACAGCAGGCTGAGCAGGCACATATCGGGAATATGAAATGTTGGTTTACATTAAGCCATCGACCACGGTCTTAGTGGGCACTGGTGTTTTTTCATTTTAGTCTTGCAGCAAAAAAATATACACATTCACTTTCATTTTCTTTTGGTAGTTAATAGATTAGAAGGCTGTCAGGCTGCCAAATCCTTAAGCTCCTCTTTGGGCACAAAAATTGTAATATTTTTTTTTTTTTTTTAATGGCCACAAAGTTTATTAATCTACTTTATGTGCACCAAAGCAGTGACATCAACACTGACCTGAACCTAGCTTGTGCAGGGAGCATAGCTGTGGGAGTCACTCAATAGTCTTCACCCACTACAGACTGCCTGTAGAGAACTACCCGAGGGGGAGGTGACCAGATCCGTCATCCTGCAAATTTGTGAAGGAATTGCACCAGAGTACCTGTAGCTACTAAAGTTGGCAAGCACTTGTGTTAAAACGTATTTATTGATTTGATAGGCATGCTGTTATAGTTGAGTAGGCCTGGCCACAATTTTAAAGGAGTCGTAAAGGCAGAAGGTATATTTTAGCCTAAGGCATTCTATGCATAAAGATAAAAGGCTCTCTGTGTAGCAATCGTCCCAGCACCCCCTAATACTTGAGCCCCATCTCTATCCAGCAATGTCTGGGACTCTCCCTCCTGATTGGTGCAGACACGAACAGCACCGTGTGCTCCTGCTTCTGTCAATCAAAGTCAGTTAGCAAATCAGAGGGGGGGGGGGGTTAGGGGCTGAATGGCAGCTCTGGGTCTGAATGGACACACGGAGCTGCAGCTTGGCTCGGGTGCCCCCACAGCAAGCTGCTCACTGTGGGGGCACACGACAGGAGGGAGTGGCCAGGAGCAGCAAAGAGGGACCAGAGAAGCGGAGAATCCGAGCTGCCCTGTGCAAAACCAACTGCAGAGGAGGTAAATATAACCGTTTCTTTTTTTAAAAAAGACTTTACAATCTAACTGTAAAGTAGATGTAAACCTGTAGGAAGGTGTGCACTGTGCCATTATACAGACATGGGAGTAAGTCACAAGCAAGTCCCAAGTTACTGTGGCTGGCGAAAAGCAAGCAGGTCAAGTCGAGTCCCTGCTAGAAGTCAAGCAAGTCAAGTCATTTATTTTGGTCAAGTCACAAATCAAGTCAAAATGCTGATCTACCCCAATTTTCACATTTAAATCAGTTAAGTCAGTGGTCAGGAAAGGTTTTGTTTTCATCATTAACAAAACTGCTTAGTGCTTTTTTTCTTGGCATATTAAAGAAACGCTTTGAATGCCCAAACAGCTAAAAATCCTTCGTCCGGTCATGTTTCAACACCACAGTCACTAAAAACATGTTAAGTATTTCCATTGTTAAACAGCCAGTGTCCTAAAAATCAGAGCACACTGATGTGTTTTAAGTGACTGTGGTGTCAGAAACATAACAGGCACATTCATTTTGCTTTAACACATCTTGAGAAAATGCTAATATTTAATACTTAAAAAATTAAAATAATTTTGAGTCTTGTGTCTCAAATCATGAATACCAAGTCAAAGTCAAGTTTAACCACTTTACCACCGGAGGATTTTGCTGTCTTCCGTCCAGGCCACTTTTTGCGATTCGGCGCTGTGCAACTTTAACTGACAATTGCGCGGTCGTGCGACGCCGTACCCAAACGAAATTTACGTCCTTTTTTTCCCACAAACAGAGCTTTCTTTTGGTGGTATTTGATCACCTGTGCGATTTTTACTTTTTGTGCTATAAACAAAAAAAAGCGTTTATTTTGAAAAAATAACAATATTTTTCACATTTTTTTTATATGAAATTCCCCCCCAAAAAAATGTAAAAATCAAATTTTTTTTTACATTTTTGGCCAATTTGTTTTATGCTACCTATGTTTAGTAAAAAAAATCGCAATAAGCGTATTTTGATTGGTTTGCGCAAAAGTTATTGCGTTTACTAACTAAGGGAAAGATTTCTGTCATTTTTGGTGTTTTTTTTTTAACGCGTAATGGCGGTGATCTGCGATTTTTTTTTTTTTTTTTGTTTTTTTTTTTTTTTTTTTTTTTTTTTTTTTTCGGGACTGCGACATTGCGGCGGACAGATCGGACCCTTGACTGACATTTTTGACACTTTTGGGGGTACCAGTGACATTTCTACAGTAATCAGTGCTATATATATGCATATTTACTGTAAAAATGACACTGGCAGGGAAGGGGTTAATTTTATTGGAGAGGGAGGGGTTAATGTATGCCTGGTGCTTACTGACGTGTGGGGGGGGAGGTGACTGTGTGACAGAAGGACAGATCGGATGTCCAGCTATGCTGAACACTCCGATCTGTCAGTCCCTGTCACTATGGAGATCCGCCCGCTGTGTTTACGCACAGCGGGCGGATCTCCAGACTCGATCCCTGACGATCGGGGCAGAGCAGCGGCAATCGCCGCTGCTCCTCCCCTGGCCCGACTCCCGCTGTGAATGAACACAGCGGGAGCCTCCGGCGGTGCGCGAGCGCCGCCCACAAGGGGCGGAGTCCAGCGACGTAGGTCTACGTCGCTGGACGGGATCGCGGCACTTTGCCGCAGTAGCCTCCATGTGAGCGGGGCTAAAGTGGTTAAATGTGCCTAACAAGTGCTTTTACTAAGGGAAGGCATAGATCCCTGTCCCTGCTTTGCAGGATCGTATGATCAATATCTCACATATTGGCAGAACGACAGCCTGCCTTGTTTACATAAGCAGACTGCCGTTTTTTGCATGTGTACCGAATGATTGGCAGGTACCGGCAGACATTGAGAAATGCAGGATCATGTGTATACATATACATATTCCTACGCAGCGGACCACCCTGTAGCAGTAAATCTGCTATAGGGTGCTTGGCAACTGGTAAAGATTATCAGCATTATAACTCACAGGCAGCCAGGACTCTATCATGACTCTGGCTGGATCTGTCACAGTGTGTCACATGACATGGGTGCTGATTTTGTTAACTTAAATAAGTAACAAAATCAGCACCCAGCAGCCATCTTGTGTGACATTGCACTGCCAGCCATGATAGTGCCGGCTGCCTGTGAGTTATGATACCATCTATGATGTCAGAGAGACAGACAATACAATGAAAAGCACATCTGTGTTGAAGCCTTGAAGGCTCTGGCAGCCCCACAATGGGATCCGCCTCCCCTCTGTTCCTGCTGCTGGACACTGTCAGCTCAGCTGCCTCTGTCTGTTGCCGCTGCGGCCCGCCTCAGTCTCTGAAGTCTTACTCTCCAGGCTCCGGCTACTACTGGGTGGGGAGCGGAGGAAGATCACTCTGCCAGGGAAGGCAAGGAGATAAGCAGGCAGCTGTCCGGTACTTGTGCAAAGGCATATGCAAGCGGAATGGGCGTGCACCAGAGACTGAAGAAATAATCCCTCTGCTCTGGCCTAGCACATAATCATCAGAAAGGGGTACAGATAATGGAAAAAATACACTCCCAAGCTAGTAGGAGTGGGGGTGTAATTTAGATAGATATATATATATTTTTTTTTTTATTCTGCACTGACTTTTGAAATTGCCAGGGGCCCCTGTTTAAATCCAATCTGGGGGCAGTGTCCTCAGTGCAGGGACTGCAGAAACCGGGAACATCTGGTCACCCTAACTTTGGGCCCTAGCCCTTCCTACAAACCAAATCTTTAATCCTTTTTATATTTTTAACAAGCAGAAGGGGGAATCAATTTCCTTCAATAGTAAGTCTACAGCTGCAATAAATACAGTGATACTATTATGAAGTACTTGTTTAGGCACCACTGTTATATGGTGACTGCACTCTGTCCCTTTCTTCCAGTTGTGCCTGTGTTGTCACATGCTTTCAATGAAAACTAAAGTGGCCATTTCAGTACCCATTGCACAGGCATGGTCCCCTATTGTTCTATCAGGAAGCATGTATTGAGCAACAACATAAAAGCCACTGCAGGTGTGCATGTTGACCGGAAGTGGCTATAAAAAGGTGCAGAAGATCAGCAGCACTAAGATGCACCAGAGGAAGAAAAGAGGTGAAAACCTCACAAAAGCGGAAAAAAGAATCTTTAACAATACAGTACCTTTACTAAAATGGCCTAGGGTTTAGGACCTTACTACACTGGCTGCCATAGGCATTATTGTGATCAAAAGTAGTTGCTGTTCTGACCCTTCTTTTTTTTTTTTTTTTTTTTTTTTTTTAAGGAATGCTGGTTCATATAAAGTAACTTGCTATATAATTGGTCAAAGACCTAAGAGGTGTGAATAGTTATGGCACTCCATGAAAGATCATGATTATTGAAGGTCTTTGTGTCATGCACTGATTTGTTAGAGACTGTGATCAGTTGCAGTTATTAGTGAACATTTTTACTTTGTCAAGTTTGTAGCATCTTTTTTCATTTTCACTTTCCTGAAAAGTGTGTCGGCAATTATCAACTTGGTCTTGGAAGTTTTGTCTTCTAGGAGCACACAGCAGAAGGCCACCTGCTGATAGGTCTAATCTCTTTTTTTTTAAAGCCCGTTGAATTGTCCCATCTGCTAAAAATGCAGTACTAATGCGTGTGCACACACAACTTCAAAGAATCCGCAACCAATTCTGCCAAGACTTTGCCGTAATCCCTTTGACTAATGCCTCATACACCCGATCAGATAATTGTACGACTTGTGTCCAAATGAATAAACCACTAATAATCACAATAATGTGCATATAGGAAAAAGAAAAATAGAATTGTGTCCAAATAAATAAGTCCCAAAGAAAAACTGATGTGAAGTCAATTCATAAATCCGCATGCACAGTAATCCAAGGGGGAATTCTTCCCATGACACCAAGGGTATGTGGAGGAAAGGAACACCTCTGTGATGGGGTAAGAAAAAGCAGCTTACCAGATTACAATGGCTACTCAACTTAATGAGTCAGCCTCTCCCAGCTTTTAATCAAGACCACTGAGGATCTGATGTTACATGGATACTTATTCAGTACAGAATAAGTATCCATGTAACATCAGATCCTCAGTGGTCTTGATTAAAAGCTGGGAGAGGCTGACTCATTAAGTTGAGTAGCCATTGTAATCTGGTAAGCTGCTTTTTCTTACCCCATCACAGAGGTGTTCCTTTCCTCCACATACCCTTGGTGTCATGGGAAGAATTCCCCCTTGGATTACTGTGCATGCGGATTTATGAATTGACTTCACATCAGTTTTTCTTTGTGACTTATTTATTTGGACACAATTCTATTTTTCTTTTTCCTATATGCACATTATTGTGATTATTAGTTTTGTTCATTTGGACACTATTCATCATTATTGTGATTTATACTTTCAGCGCCACACTTCTATGGTTTATTATTATTTTGAGTCATTGTTGGTTGATTCTGTGTTGGCTGCAGACATTTATCATTGTTTTATTTATCACACTAGCGCGGAAATTTCTTTGAATTTTATTTATAAATTGTACGACTTGGCCTTCGTATTTTGTTGCATTATCTCCCACTCTATTAGCTTTTAGGCGATCTCTAAAAATCCTCCTTTTCAGAGAAGCCTATCCTACCAAACCCTAACAAATGTACCTCCTTTTTCTCCATCAACCCATCCCCCACGGTTATTGCCTTTTGTTTCACTTGACCCTCCCTTCTAGATTGTAAGCTCTAACGAGCAGGGCCCTCTAGTTCCTCCTGTATTGTAACTGTATTGTCTTCCTTCACATTGTAAAGCGCTGCGCAAACTGTTGGCGCTATATAAATCCTGTATAATAAATAATAATACGAATACCGAATTCAACAATGCGTACTAAACATGCAAGACTTTTGTTATTTTTTGTAAGATTTTGGAAAAGCTTCCTGTTTGCGTAGCTACGTTTTTGGAAGTGATGTCATATACATGTGATTATCTGATGGTGTGTACGAGGCATGGGAATGTAGACTGCCATGTCAATAAATATTGATAAATACTTAAACCTAAAATGAAACAGACCACTCAATAATTAACAGACCACTCAAAAGGATGGATACAAAATTGGCCGCGGCACATTTATTGGTTTTATCTTAAATTATTGCAAACAATTTTAGTAAATCATCAAACAAATAATCATAAATATTAATAAATAAATAATCCATACATATTAATAAATTAAATCCAGAAAAACCATATCACTCAGCCGTAGGACTCGAGTGATGACCATTCAAATTTTTTACTTTAAAACTTCAAACAAGTCCCCCAACAGCCGGTTGCTGAAAGCCACCGGCCCGCCCAACAGCCGCGGACAATTCAATCATAGTCTGAAGGTCTAGATTAAAAATGTCTAGACCGACATCCGACAAATGTATCCCATCCTGTCTGTAGAGGCCAGGGAGCCCTCCCTCCAGTTCAACGTGACTGAAGGAAAACCCCCCGATGAGTGGTAAAAAATTTTCCAAAGATCTATTCAATCTCAGCTTGATTTTCTCCAAAGGCTTACCCTCCTTAGAGGACGTCCAGATAAAACGCGAGATTATTTCTGAAAAAACCATTTGAGTCCCTGGAAGGATATCACTCAGTTTTTTCAGGTCATATTTAACATTAAGTAATAAATCCAACGTTTTTCAGTCTACCCACGTCATTTCCACCCAGGTGAATAATTAGAACCGAAGGAATAGGCCAACACTGTAATAAACGCAAAATGTGATGAAGCAAGTTTTCCCATTGTAGCCCTCTAATGCCTTTCCATAGCACCTGGACTTCGTCAATCTTAAATGACAAATTGGAAGTATAAACTCTGCGTTCTGCCCGTTTCCGAGCCCAATATACATAGGAATGTCCAACTATCCAGATGTATGATCTGCAGACTGAATCAGAGAGATAGATTAGGACGAATGTAAAGCTTAAAACTATCCGACTCCCATCTACCCAGTTTCTTTATGATTTCCACATCCAGGCCCAATTTAGCAGCTTCCGTGGCAGCTCCTATACGGAATGAATGGTGGGAAAATTTAAAAGCAGCTAGGCCTAGAAAAGAGATGCATCTCTTGAAGACTGAAGAAAATTGAAATTTAGAAAGGGCAGAACCATCAGAGTGAATTAGAAAATTGCCACCAATAGGAGGTCTAACTGCTAAAAATTTGTTAATGGACAATAAAGGACAGATGTCGGAGTCGCCACAAGCGTTCAAAGTGAGCCAATGACCCTTACCTAATTGGTCCGTTTTGGACCTTCTGATAAATACAAAAATTCTATCAGAAGAAACTACCACCTCATTATGTTTCAATCCTGTATAACTATATTTATTAGGAGGCAACAATTCCGAAATACGAAGCGCTGCAAAAAAACTTAACACAAAAGCTGAATTAAATAACAATGCTTCGTAGTCCGAATAGTAGATAACCTTTGTGGCTGAGCATAATCTGGACAAAACTTCTGGTGAAATAGGTCTGCGATCATCAGGAATAAAAGTAAATTTCTCTATCGCTCATTGACAGACGTAGTCCTCGGTGATACAGCACCTTCGGGTTATGTTGCCTCCACAGGAGCAGGACTAGACAGGAAATTAAAAAGCTCTGGCCACACCCTAGGGGCAGTCCCAGAGGGTATATCCTCTCTCTCTCTGCCTCAGCAAATCAGTTATTTTCTGTCTAGTTAGGAGTAAGGACCTAGATACCTTGCTGGGATCTTCGGTCCTGGCAAGATTTTTTTCTTAAAAAGATTTTTTAGACAGCTTTTTTCTCCAGTGTTCCTGTGAGATCTTCAAGCAAGAAAGCTGAACTGGGCGACGGGCTGGATGTTGAGATCCGGTGGTCACCCCAGTTCAGCCTACGAGCGCGTGCAGGCCATAGCTCCGCGCTGGGTCGGCCGCGACAAAGTCCCATTAAGGGACTGACCCCGCGAGTTAAACGTCTCGCTGAAACGCCAAAGACCATGAGT
Organism: Pelophylax lessonae; assembly: GCF_965119305.1. Lineage (NCBI taxonomy): Eukaryota > Metazoa > Chordata > Amphibia > Anura > Ranidae > Pelophylax > Pelophylax lessonae. Next base: position 116,757,842 of record NC_138770.1, on the reverse strand, counting down.
CACGGCGTCCGTATTGGTCGACAGCCCTCCCGCCCCGGTGGAGAGGGGTACTGTCAGGAGTTGGTGCCCGCCTGGTTCCGGTATGGTGAGTAGTATGTTCCCCCTTTTCCCCCTGACGGGTCTTGTGGTGAACGCGGGCCCCTCTCTGTATGGTAAGATAGAGTCCCCCTCTATCCTATAACATGGCACAGATCCCCCTACTTTGAGTGTGATTTTATGTGCAAAAAGCCAGGAGGCTTGGTTTGGGAGCTAACAATCTAATTGTATACATGTTAAAAAGATTGTAATCAGTGGCAGTCTGGGAATCTTACTGTGATAAGAATAAGGTACCTACCAGTCAGAAGCCACGGACATGTAGACTGCCTTCCTAGTCAAATCTCCAGCTATAGCAGGCCTTCCGAACGGCCATGAGGTCCGCCAGGGCCGGTACCGCCAACCACGCCAAAAATCCCCATGCAGAGATAGTGTTGTGTGCCCTGCAGCACACCGCTATTCGGTACAGGCCGCCGCCATTTTTTTTTGCTGGATTGCACGAGCCGCCATTTTGGCGTAGCCTCGTGTCTCCAGCATGGGGGCGGCCATGTTTGAGGTGATCCAAACACCTCGTGGAGCTAGGGGAGGCGCCGGAAGGCGTGCAGAGGGGCGGAGCCGCCTCCTTTCTTCCTGGGCAGCCAGCCAAAAGACTTCCTGTTTGTCAAGACAGCGCTGTAACCTGTTGCAGTTAAACTCTGAGCATCAAGTGGTGAGCCTGGGGGTCTATCTCTCTCTCTCTCTCTAGATCGATAGGGATCCCTAGCAGGTAACACTAAGGGGCTTTTGTGGTGCTGGGGGTCTGTGAAAAAAAAAAAAAAAAAGTTTTTTATTTTTGAATTATATTATCCGGGAAGTTACTGGAATAATCATGGACCCTGCCACACAAATTCCCCCACCTGTTTCCCTCGAGGGGGCCACGGGACCCGCCGGTGCACAGAGTGTAGAGGCATTTACAGCAATTTTGGAGTCTATGGTGGCTCGGGTGGAGGCGGCCTGTCAGGGATGAGGGTCAAGGAAGCGACCCCCGCCTACCCCTATATTATCTGACACCTCTGACTCAGATTCAGAGATGGTCACTGCAGCTGCAGGTCCCTCTGCAAGGGCTGTTACCTCAGGTAAAGCTCCCTCAGACAGTGAGGAGGACGTTTCTTCTCCCGCTATAATTCAGGAAGAAGCATTGGTGGACGCACTAGTTGTGGCAGTGCAGGAAACCTTAAAACTTGAGGCTTTACCGGCAGAAGCAACTGATACAGAGATTCCTTTTGGTACTAACAAGCCCATCAAAACGGTGAAGGTTTTTCCTGTACCCAAGTGTTTTGGTAACAAGATTAAAGGAGAATGGGAGCATTCTAAACGTACCTTTACTATTTCCAAGCGTATTGCTAGACGCTATCCGTTTGAGGAATCCATCATTAAGAAATGGACGGTACCACCAGTGGTGGATCCACCTATTTCCAGGCTGAATAAAGCCACGGTTATCCCAGTGGAGGACACTTCGTCCTTTAAGGATCCGGTGGATCGAAAGATGGAAGCAGAGTCCCGCACCATCTTCTCTCTGATAGGGTCAGCATTTAGACCAGTAATTGTTATTGGTCTAGTTTCCCAGACACTTACGGAATGGGCAAGATTGGTACGCCAAGACCTTAGGGGGAAAAGATATTCCCCAGGAAACATCTGATTTGATGGAACAGATTATACAAGGGCTACAGTTTATCTGTGACGCAGCCTTGGACACTACTCCCCTATTAGGGCATGCATCTATGTCATCGGTCATCCTCAGACGTGTGCTGTGGTTAAAATGCTGGTCAGCTGACCTAGGTTCCAAAAAGACCTTGACAAATCTCCCCTTTCAGGGGAATCGTCTATTTGGGGCCACCCTAGATGAAATCATTAAGGATGCCACTGGGGGCAAGAGCACTTTTTTGCCACAGGCTGCTAAAGCTAAGGGACCTCGCAACAAGCGAGGACCTTTCTTTACCGCCCATAAAGGGTTCGCACGCCCGGCTGGAACAAGCGGGAAAGGCAAGACTCCTCCAGGAGGGTTCAAGAAAGGCTGGTCGGACAAACAGAGGACCGACTCAGCCAAACCCGAAGCAAAGGAGTACACAGCCTGAAGGTGCGCCCCCACCCGGTTTGAGGGTGGGGGGACGTTTTCACCGGTATTCAGGACATTAGATCGAGCATCAACTACTACTACCGGTGCGATTCTTCCCTTCCAACATTTAAGTACTACAGGGAGCGGTAGTCACCGTTCCCTGAATAGATCTTTTCCTTTACCTTTTCCTAAGATTAGTCTCAATTCCCCACAGGAATCGGATCTGGTTGACCAGACAGGCCAAGAAGCCTCTAGCCGGGTGACTTCGGTCCCTGAGGTTCAACCAGAAAAGATCACCCTTCCTGATAGCAATCAGGTATCTGATAAATGTGTGGGAACAGAAAACGACCAGACTTTCTCGGATGGTCGGGGCCAGATAGCTCTAGGGACGCCTGGTTCAAATCCAGTCAGCACCAGTGGTCCTAGAAATTCTAGGCTGGCCTCGTCAAGCCGGCCTGGCCGACTTGGACAGGCTAGTCGCAGACGTTCCGTGGGAACTTCGTCTCAGGGAGTGTCTGTGGTCTCAAGGACCAATTTACCATCGTGCTTTACAGTCGCTGGTTTTAATGGCCTGGCCATTGAGACCCAAGTACTGAAGGACAGAGGTTTGTCAGCTTCAGTCATTCCTACCCTTATTAAAGCAAGGAAAGCGACTTCCAGCAAGGTCTATTATCACACATGGAAGACTTATATTGCGTGGTGCGAATCTTTAGGATTTCCTCCACGTACCTATTCGGTGACTCGAATATTGGCTTTTTTGCAACAAGGGGTTGAGCAGAAGGTAGCCTTGAGCACCATCAAGGGTCAAGTTTCAGCATTAGCAATCTTCTTTCAGAAACCTTTAGCTACCAAGTCCTTGGTGCGGAATTTCATCCAGGGGGTGCGGCACCTGGCTCCACCAGTCCGCGCGCCCTTACCGCCCTGGGATCTTAATTTAGTTTTGTCGGTTCTACAGAAACCTCCCTTTGAAAACATCAGGGAGATTCCCTTGTTTACTTTATCCCAGAAGGTGGCCTTCTTGGTGGCTATCACTTCTGCTCGCAGGGTGTCAGAACTGGCTGCATTATCATGCCAGTCCCCATACCTAGTGATTCATAGGGATAAGGTAGTACTTCATCCTAAGCCATCCTTTCTTCCTAAGGTGGTTTCAGATTTTCATCTGAATGAAGATATTGTACTACCTTCCTTGTGTCCTCAGCCCAAGCATCATCGGGAACATGCGTTGCATTCCTTGGATGTGGTTCGGGCAATCAGAGTATACCTGAAAGCTACGGAATCATTCCATAAGACGGATTCACTTTTTGTGATCACGGATGGCCCCAGAAAGGGTTTGCCTGCATCTGCCGCGACCATTGCCAAATGGATTAGACAGACGGTGGTACAGGCTTATTCTATTAAGGGTCAGAGTCCTCCGTTCCCTGTTAGGGCGCACTCCACTCGAGCGCTCAGTACTTCCTGGGCCTTTCGCCATCAGGCGTCAGTGGTCCAGGTATGTAAGGCGGCCACCTGGTCGTCGGTACATACCTTTACAAAATTCTATAAAATTGATGTGACGGCATCGGCGGATGCCTCATTTGGCCGCAAGGTTTTGCAGGCCGCAATTTGAGGAGACCGGTGGTCTACCTCGAGAGTTTTTTTCTGTTTGAAAAATTTCTTTTTTGTTGAGTCTCATCATTAAGGATGAGCATTGTAAACTTCTAGTTGGCACCGGTTGGGCCTTCTAGATTGGGATTTGATTTCCATTTTCCCACCCCTCATTTGTGATACTGCTCTGGGACGTCCCGAAGGTGCTGTATCACCGAGGACTACGTCTGTCAATGAGCGATAGAGAAAAATGGATTTTTGTAAAATCTTACCGTAAAATCCTTTTCTCTTAGCTCATTGACAGACGTAGTCCCCGCCCCTCTGTTTTGGAGTTGGGTTGGGTTAAAATCTCTAAAGACTGCTTTTTGACATAACTGATTTGCTGAGGCAGAGAGAGAGAGGATATACCCTCTGGGACTGCCCCTAGGGTGTGGCCAGAGCTTTTTAATTTCCTGTCTAGTCCTGCTCCTGTGGAGGCAACATAACCCGAAGGTGCTGTATCACCGAGGACTACGTCTGTCAATGAGCTAAGAGAAAAGGATTTTACGGTAAGATTTTACAAAAATCCATTTTTTCTGAAACCTTTTAAAGCTTGCCTGACCAGGAAATAACTGTTGCATGCAGGTAAATTATGTAATTTGAAGAAAAATGATACTCCCGCTAAAGTTTTGTTAATATGGCTATAAGAAAATTGCTTATGCATGAGTGTGCATAAAAAGGCTAAAATTGACTGCTCGCATGGCGAGTATGGTAAAAAACCAGCGTGTAAACTGAAATTCAGCCACCCCTGCCATGCGGCCATATAATCTGCCCATGTTTTGGGAGCCAAGGAATTCTGTACAGTTGATGACAATAACTTTAAATCAATTCCCAGAGATGACCCGGACACAGGTGACCAATCTCGTCGGCCTCTGGCAACAACTTCCTGAACCGGTCCATCTGGAAGCGAGACAATGCGTCAGCAATATTGTTCAGCTTCCCCGGGACAAAATTCGCCTTAACCCAGATGTTTAATCTCAGACACAGAAGTACCAGATGACGAAGCAATTTTATGACAAAAAGAGATTTAGATGACAGGTAGTTTACCGCATATATTACGCCTTTATTATCAGAATGAATGATAATCCTTCTATTAGAGAATTGATCACCCCAAAGCTCTAAAGCCACAACTACAGGAAAGAGTTCCAAAAGAACTATGTTCTTAGTCGCTTCCTTTGCAACCCAGGACTTAGGCCAAGCCCCGCAACACCAATGTGTTTTAAAAATGGCTGCAAAACCCAAAGACCCTGCCGCATCCGTGTATAAATGCAAATCTGCAGCCAATGAAAAATCTTCCTGGAAAAAAGACTTTCCATTGTAATCTTCCAAAAAAATGGACCAGACCAACAGGTCATCCTTAAGGTCTGTAGTCAAACGTATATGCGAGTATGGCTATTTAAAACCAGACATTGCCAACGCCAATCTCCAGGAGAATATGCGGCCCATTGGCATAATCCTGGTTGCAAAGGCCAACAGTCCTAAAAAAAGACTAACTCTTTCAAAAGGACCTTTTTTTCTTCTCAAAAATAAAGCAATGGAAGATTGCAATTTTTCTATCTTGGCCATGGGAAGTCTGCATTGAAAAAGGTTAGAGTCGATGGTGACTCCCAAGAAATCAATCACCTTAGAAGGACTTACCGTTTTTTCATTGGCTAACGGTATACCAAAATATGCAGCGATAGCAGAAAACAAAACCAAAAGATTGGAACATACCGGGAGATCTGCAGGACCGACAAAAAGGAAATCGTCCAAATAATGGACGATTCTCTCAAAATCAGCCTCTTTGCTGACCACCCAATGGAGAAAAGTTGAAAACATTTCAAAATAAAAGCATGATAGTGAACAACCCATGGGGAGACACATATAAAAGAAAAACCCTTGAAAGCAAAAACCTAGCGAATTATAAGAATTGGGTGAAATAGGCAGCAGCCGGAAAGCCGATTGGATATCTGCCTTTGCCATCAGTGCTCCATGCCCGAATGTCATGGTCTTACCTTCTTGCTGTTCTCCTTCGTTTGACATGTGCTGGCGGCCATCTTGGTTTCTGGGTTTCTTGTAGCCTCCCACTCTGCGGCTCCTCCTTCCCACTGGGAGGAGCTGGATGCCTAGCTCATATATATAGGAGGTCTGTGGCTTCAGTTCCCTGCTTGGTCCTCCTGTGTTCACATGCTACTAAGACTGCTGCTACTTCTGGTTCCTGATCCTGGCTTCGTCTGACTACCCTGCTGGTTCCTGATCCTGGCTTCGTCTGACTACCCTGCTGGTTCCTGATCCTGGCTTCGTCTGACTACCCTGCTGGTTCCTGACCCCTGGCTTCGCAAAGACTCTGCATCGGTTTCGCCATCCGTTTGGACTTTTGCTTTATAGCTTGTTTTTCAATAAAGCTTTCTTATTTTCACTTATCTGTTGTTGTACGTCTGGTTCATGGTTCCGTGACACCGAACCTCTTGACCAACTGTACAGCGTCCTCCAGTGTTGCATATTGAACTGATGCCAAAGACATATCGATATCATCATTTAATGAATTGCCTGACAGAAATGACAGATGATGGATGAGTCTAAAAGCGTTAGGTTCCTTTTTTGGAACCAAGCCCAAAGGTGAAATTCTAACATTTTTAAAGGGCGGAGTCAAAAAAGGCCCAGCAATTCTGCCGGCTGAAATTTCTTTCATAATCTTTTCTTTTACCACCTCAGGGCGCTGAAGAACCGACTTTAAATTGTTTACTACCTGGCAACCATCACCCGTGAAAACCGGTAAATCAAAACCAAGAGAAAACCCTTTAATTAATGTTTGCGCTTTCCCCCGGTCTGGATATAGGGTTAGCCAATGTAGCATGTTTGCTAGCTTCACCGGCGTGCGTGCTCTTAGAGAATTCCCTTCCTGTATGTGTACTCGTGTTTCTTTTAAAACATTTTGCCACCGGGTGTGGCCCGGCGCAAAAGGAACACTCGTGTCGATATCTACACGAGTTAAGCCATTTACACTGCGACTCGTTGTACGCAAAGCATACTCCCTTCTTATACACCTGATTGGGGCTGGATGCACTAACCTGTGGTTTAGGAAAAGTAGGTCTGGATGGGGCAATTAAATTGAGCCATAAGCCCACATCTTTCATGCCCCACTTTAAATTAGGATATACAGAAATCTTTTGGCGGAAGGATTCATCGTAATGAAACCAACCCAAACCACCAAAATTTCTGTATGCCTCCAGAATGTGTTCAATATGTTGAAACATGCCTGAACATCTTTCAGGATATTTTTCACCCATAACTGAAGAGTATATACAGAAAGCCTGTAACCAATTGAAAAATGACCTGGTAACTGGGCGTCATCTGAGTCATCAACCTTTTTATCATCTTTATTTAAGAATTCTTTGCTATTTGGTAGAAAAGAAAGCAGATCAAGGTATTCACCCTTCCAGATCTTTTCTTTAACTGAACTCGAAAGGTGAAAACCAAGTGGGGACATTTCACATGGTAAAACCTCCTTATAGCAAGACTCAGGGACAGAAGCAACATTTACCAAAGGAGAAGGCAACAACTGGTTAACATTTGGATTAACAGTATTGGATCTATTATCAGACCAGACCAACATGAGAGAAGCATTGCTGTTATTAAGAGACTCGGAAATATTAGACAATGATTGTAGAATTTGTTCCAAAATGTTACCTGTAGCCAACTCACCTGGCTGCTTCTCTATAGCTGTCGCCTGAGGGTATTGCCCGTCCCTGCTTAATGCCTCTGCTAATGGACTGCTCACCCTGAGATCCTGTCTAAAAGCCGTACCTGGATTCAGCCTGGAAGGCCTGAACCCCTGCTCCTCCGCCGGCGGTGGGGGCGTGGCCTGGAAGTCCCCGTCTGCAGGAGGAAGGAAAGCACACCTACCCGAGGGGAGGGGCGTAGAGGCCGCCCCCTCCCCTCCCTGCCCCGAATGGGCGATGGGGAGAACTCCTGCCGGCGCTTCTGGATCCCTCCTCCGACCTTTCTTGACCCTGGCGCTTCCCGGCCCCGACTGGGCCCCGCTCCGCTCGTATCTTCTCCCTCCGGGAAACGAAGGTCCGCCTCCGGCCGAAGCGAAGTTCCGGATGCCGCCTCCATCCTCGGTCTGCTCTGCTCCGACGGAAGGCTTCTCTGAGGCTTCCTCTGTGTTCTTCTGGGTTTAGGCCGCTCGCCGGCGGCCACCCTTGACACCCGGCCTGCGACCTCTTGACTCGGCGGCTGGTCCTCCAGGAAAGATCGAACCTCCGGCGGCGGCAGGAACTCCGGCGACGGCTGGAACTCCGGCGGCGGCTGGACCCCCGAACACGACTTGCCACTCGTCGGAAGATGGAGTTCGGAAGCCGGCTGCGACTCCGGCGACCTCCGGACCCTTGCCGGCGGCTTGACTCTCGACGGCGGCTGGACCCCCGGCGGTGGCGGCGGTGACTGGACCTCCGGCGTTGGCGACTGCGGCGGGAAGTCCGGCGCGGAACGAGACTCCGGCGCCAGCTCCTCTTCTTCCGCTCCGGACATCTGGAGGCACCTCTTCAGCCACTCTTCGCCGCCTTCGGACGCCGCTCTCTCCAGGAGTCTTCTCATGAGGGTCTTCATCTCTTACCGCGGCTGGTGAGCTCTGTATTAAAGCTCAGTATTATAGCTCCGAGCTCGCCAGACGACTCAGACACTGAAGAGCCCGAAGCCGCGCAGCCCTTTATATATGGCTAAGTCCGTGACGTAGCTACACGTGACTCACGTGTTTCCTGCCCGGCTGACGCGTGACTTTCCCGCCTTATTCGAAACAAATCCGCCAATCCGAGCGCTTCCCGCCCGAAAACTCCATTCAAAACGCCGATATGTTAAAATAATAGCGGCGAAATGTATTAAACCACCGGAATAAAAAACGATAAAAACCTGACGGCAGCCACACTCCCATGCCGTCTAGGTATTTTATTATGCCCAACTGACATTAGCATCATGCGTGGTCTTTTTTTCTATCGATTTTTAGCGAATGCATGCTGTACTGAATAAACGATTGTCGTTCACTAGGCTATCGTAGCAGAAGTTTTCGCATTTGTCCCTTGGATATTGTTGGACGAACTGTCATGATCAGCTGTTGAAAGCTGTGTACGAACGATCAGAATATTGTGCGATCAGTTCAAAAATTATTTTTCTCAGATCGCCTTTCAGGACAGCACCTGGAGAGAGCGCAGCTCCACCCAATCCACAGGAAACACTGCAAATAAAAACTCCTCCTCTTCCACCATGCCTCAGTCATTTGTGTTTCCTCCGCCATGGTGGAAGCATTGCAGGAGCTATGTGGAAAGGGCTGCACTCTCTCCAGGGGGAGAGAAGGATTTGTTGCCCAGTTTTTGTTTGCTGTTTCAGCATGGAGACCATCCCAGCTCCCCTCCCTGGAGTGTCAAAGGGGTATGCTCCGGAGCCTCTCACCTCGTTCGCTCAGGGGAGCTGAAACCCATCGGAGGATCCGGTCCGGGCGTCAGAGGTCCGCGCTTCGGCCGGTCGGCGGGCGGGGAGCCGCTTTTGGCATTCGAATCTCCCGCACTTTCGGACTCTGATCCCGGGGACGCGCGGCGTCACTTCCGGTGGACGGGACTTCCAGTGGGGGCGTGGCGGCGTTTGCTCCAACCACAATACACGCAGGGGTCAGAGGCAGGTCACGAGGTCGGCGCTTCCGGTCCACAGAGGAGGACGCGGGAAGCGGTATTTAAATGGAGAGATCTGCCAGCAAGCTGCGCTTTTCAACAACATGGAGGAAAAGTCTGCAGCGACGGTGGAAGCAGGCACCGCCAGCGCCGGCCAAGCTCAGGTAGGAGAGGTGCAGTGGTGCCTCTTTTTTCTTTACTGTGTGAGCTTTTATTGTGGGGTTTCTTCCTTCCTCCTTTGGAGCCTGCCCTGTAGACTGAGTAACTGTTCCCAGTCTAACAGGATACATATGCATAAGGGAGTCTCTTTCTTCTGATCCTTTTTGGTGTGGGTCACGCTTTTCTCCCTTGCAAGAAATCACTAGGTGGTGGTTTTCTTTTATTAGTGGTTATTGGGCTTTCATGGTGGCTTTTTCTTTACTAGGTTAAAGCCACAGTAAAGACAAGAGCCCCAGCATCAAGGAAATGCCCTTCATGCAAGAATCCACTCAGATTCCTGGGTGAAGCCACTTTGTAAATCATGTATTGCTGACCTTGTGAAGGAAGAGTCTAGTCAGCAGAATAATGAATTCATATCTTCATTTAAAGAACTCAGACACCCTGTCCTCAGTTCGTTCCCTGTTATCCAGGACGCCACAAGTTCTATCAGATTCCCAACAAACGGGTGGTACATCTTCCCAGCCGTCTACTTCTAAGTCTGCAGTGTCAAGTGATTCAGAAGATGAGGGGGAGAGTGCTCTCTGTTCCATCAGGGATTCAGAGGAGGAAGAGAAGGAAGAGGTGGCTAGTTCTTCCAGATACAAATTATCCTTGGAAGAGGTTGATGAGTTGCTGAAAGCGATTTATACCACGTTGGAAATCGCAGAAGAAAAGGTGCAAGTTTCACTTCATGACAGAATGTACCAGGGCCTTGAACAGACAAAGCGCAGGGTTTTTCCTGTTCATAAAGTCCTTACGGAATCTATTGAAAAAGAGTGGAAGGACCCAGAGAGGGCCCCTTTTTTCTCTAAATCCCTAAGAAGGAGATTTCCGTTTGAAGAGGATACGGCGCACCTATGGAACAAGAAGCCCAGAGTGGATGCTGCTTTTTCTCAGGTGTCTCGCCGCACGGATTTGGCGTTCGAAGACATGGGTGTTCTGAAAGACGCCATGGATAGGGTTGAGCGAACACCTAGATGTCCGTGTTCGACGGGTTCGGCCGAACTTTAAAAAAAAGTCCGGGTCCGTGTCCCGGACTTTTACCGAACTTTTCCCGGACACCGAACCCCATTGAAGTCAATGGGGACCCGAACTTTAAGGCACTAAAATGGCTCTAAAACACCAAAGGAAAGGGCTAGAGTGCTGCAAATGGCAGCAAAACGTAATTAAGAGCATGGCAAGTGCTCTGCAAACAAATGTGGATAGGGAAATAACTTAAAACAACAAAAAAAAAACAGAAAAATAAAACAATGTTCTTCTTCATCTCTGAAGGACGAGGCCCATATGGAGTAGGAGGGAGGTTAAGGTGGTGGTGGATGTGGCGGTGACATAGGCGTGCACACAGGGTGTGCTGGGTGTGCCTGGGCACACCCTAATCACCTAGGGCACATAGCATTGCCAGTGAGGAGATGGGAAAGATCTCCCTGGGACCTGCTCTGCTCTATTTCTCCTTGCCTACAGGTACATGGCCCCGATACATTACTCTCCCTGCTGGCAAACACATGCATGTGTATTTCAACTTTGGGGTGCACACCTTAATGCAATAGGCTGCGCACACCTATGGGCGGTGTAGGTGGAAGCGGCGGTGGAGGAGGACCAGGGCCGGATTAACAGCATCATGGGCTTGGTGCTGAGGATTTTGAAGGGCCTTAGGGCCGTGCCTTGCCATGCACCCAGAGGAGGAAGGGTGCAGCCATGCATGCCTAATTCAACATGGGATGCTGTCTCTGAAGCCCATAAACACATCCATGCATCGCCAACTGTCCCTCCTTGTCCGGCCTTCACGCTGTGTGGGGAGGTTCTGAGGGTGCTGCCTGGGGAAGCGAGCATAGAAGCCAGACTTCTGTGTTTACAAGTGACAGAAGAGCGGTAACAGTGAATATGGCCAACCCGGGGCCTATATAAAAGGTAGGGGCCTGGAGCTGCAGCTCCAATAGCCCCTACATTAATCTGGCCCTGAGGAGGAGGACGAGGTAGCCAACACTGCTTCTTTTCACAAATTTTAAATGAGGGTACACCCCAAAAGAGTGAGAAAGAGCAAAAATGGAACAATGGGTGGGTAAGGTCGGTATCCATTGCTATTCTGCATAAGGTACGGAAAAGTCCCGTGGGATCCATGCCTGGTTCATTTTAATGAACGTGAGCTTGTCCACATTGTCTCTGGACAGGCGGCTGCGCTTGTCTGTTATAACGCCCCCAGCCGTGCTAAATACCCGTTCAGATAATACACTGGCTGCAGGGCACGCCAGCACCTCCAAGGCGTAAAGGGCAAGCTCAGGCCATGTGCCCAATTTGGAGACCCAGAAGTTGAAGGGGGCAGACCCGTCATTCACTACATGTAGGCGTGTGCACACATACTGCTCCACCATGTTGGTAAAATGCTGCCTCCTGCTAAGACGTTCCATCTGAGCTGCTGGTGCTGCTGTTTGTTGTGGCGTGCTGACAAAGCTTTTCCACATTTCGGCCATGCTAACCCTGCCTTCTGAGGTGCTGGCGGTGCCCTGGTTGCGTTGGCGACCTCCTCCTCCTCCTCCTCTGCCTTGTGCTTCCACTGTGGCCCCGCTGTCAGATGGGAATGCCAGCAGCATGGCGTCTACCAGCGTGCGCTTGTACTCGCGCATCTTGCGATCGCGCTCCAGTGAGTGAATTAAGGACGGTACGTTGTCCTTGTAACGGGGATCCAGCAGCGTGGCCACCCAGTAATCAGCACAAGTTAGAATGTGGGCAACTCGGCGGTCGTTGTGGAGACACTGCAGCATGTAATCGCTCATGTGTGCCAGGCTGCCCAGAGGCAACGAAAGGCTGTCCTCTGTGGGAGGTGTATGGTCCGTGTCCTCTGTATCCCCCCAGCCACGCACCAGTGATGGCCATGAGCTGGCCTGGGTGCCACCCTGCTGTGAACATGGTTCCATCTCCTCCTCCAGCTCCTCCTCCTCCTCATCCTCCTCATCCTCCAGAACTGTGCCCCTGCTGGACAATTGCGTCCCTGGCGTTTGCGTGTGCAGGAACCCACCCTCGGAGCCCCTTGCGAATGACTGCCCTGAAAGCCTTGGAAATGTTACCTCTTCATCCTCCTCCTCCTCCTCATCCTGTGCCACATCCTCTTCCATCATCGCCCGAATTGTTTTTTCAAGGAGGCATAGAAGTGGGATAGTTAAGCTGAGAACGGCGTCATTGCCACTGGCCATGTTGGTGGAGTACTCAAAACAGCGCAACAAGGCACACAGGTCTCGCATGGAGGCCCAGTTAAATTAAATAGCGGAATAGAAAATATGATCCAAAAAAAGTGTATGTATATCACACGTACACAACCACACTAGGCCCCAATTACTATTGTTTGTACCCCTAAAAGGCTAGATGAGGAGTAGGGGGAGTATGGAACAGGCAGCACCCTCAAACCTTCAGAAGTATGAGATGAACCCCAACAACTTGGAAAGGTGGATCTCTCTCACACGTACCGACACAGACTATCCCGCAATTCAATTGATCCTCAAAGGTTTTTATTGAATAGCGGAATAGGAAATATGATCAAAAAAAGTGTATGTATCTCGCACGTACACAACCACACTAGGCCCCAATTACTATTGTTTGTACCCCTAAAAGGCTAGATGAGGAGTAGGGGGGGTATGGAACAGGCAGCACCCTCAAACCTTCAGAAGTATGAGATGAACCCCAACAACTTGGAAAGGTGGATCTCTCTCACACGTACCGACACAGACTATCCCGCAATTCAATTGATCCTCAAAGGTTTTTATTGAATAGCGGAATAGGAAATATGATCAAAAAAAGTGTATGTATCTCGCACGTACACAACCACACTAGGCCCCAATTACTATTGTTTGTACCCCTAAAAGGCTAGATGAGGAGTAGGGGGGGTATGGAACAGGCAGCACCCTCAAACCTTCAGAAGTATGAGATGAACCCCAACAACTTGGAAAGGTGGATCTCTCTCACACGTACCGACACAGACTATCCCGCAATTCAATTGATCCTCAAAGGTTTTTATTGAATAGCGGAATAGGAAATATGATCAAAAAAAGTGTATGTATCTCGCACGTACACAACCACACTAGGCCCCAATTACTATTGTTTGTACCCCTAAAAGGCTAGATGAGGAGTAGGGGGGGTATGGAACAGGCAGCACCCTCAAACCTTCAGAAGTATGAGATGAACCCCAACAACTTGGAAAGGTGGATCTCTCTCACACGTACCGACACAGACTATCCCGCAATTCAATTGATCCTCAAAGGTTTTTATTGAATAGCGGAATAGGAAATATGATCAAAAAAAGTGTATGTATCTCGCACGTACACAACCACACTAGGCCCCAATTACTATTGTTTGTACCCCTAAAAGGCTAGATGAGGAGTAGGGGGGGTATGGAACAGGCAGCACCCTCAAACCTTCAGAAGTATGAGATGAACCCCAACAACTTGGAAAGGTGGATCTCTCTCACACGTACCAACACAGACTATCCCCCAATTTAACTGATCCCCAAAGGTTTTTGATTAAATAGCGGAATAGAAAATATGATCCCAAAAAAGTGTATGTATATCACACGTACACAACCACACTAGGCCCCAATTACTATTGTTTGTACCCCTAAAAGGCTAGGAGTAGGGGGAGTATGGAACAGGCAGCACCCTCAAACCTTCAGAAGTATGAGATGAACCTCAACAACTTGGAAAGGTGGATCTCTCTCACACGTACCAACACAGACTATCCCCCAATTTAACTGATCCCCAAAGGTTTTTGATTAAATAGCGGAATAGAAAATATGATCCCAAAAAAGTGTATGTATATCACACGTACACAACCACACTAGGCCCCAATTACTATTGTTTGTACCCCTAAAAGGCTAGGAGTAGGGGGAGTATGGAACAGGCAGCACCCTCAAACCTTCAGAAGTATGAGATGAACCCCAACAACTTGGAAAGGTGGATCTCTCTCACACGTACCAACACAGACTATCCCCCAATTTAACTGATCCCCAAAGGTTTTTGATTAAATAGCGGAATAGAAAATATGATCCCAAAAAAGTGTATGTATATCACACGTACACAACCACACTAGGCCCCAATTACTATTGTTTGTACCCCTAAAAGGCTAGGAGTAGGGGGAGTATGGAACAGGCAGCACCCTCAAACCTTCAGAAGTATGAGATGAACCCCAACAACTTGGAAAGGTGGATCTCTCTCACACGTACCAACACAGACTATCCCCCAATTTAACTGATCCCCAAAGGTTTTTGATTAAATAGCGGAATAGAAAATATGATCCCAAAAAAGTGTATGTATATCACACGTACACAACCACACTAGGCCCCAATTACTATTGTTTGTACCCCTAAAAGGCTAGGAGTAGGGGGAGTATGGAACAGGCAGCACCCTCAAACCTTCAGAAGTATGAGATGAACCCCAACAACTTGGAAAGGTGGATCTCTCTCACACGTACCAACACAGACTATCCCCCAATTTAACTGATCCCCAAAGGTTTTTGATTAAATAGCGGAATAGAAAATATGATCCCAAAAAAGTGTATGTATATCACACGTACACAACCACACTAGGCCCCAATTACTATTGTTTGTACCCCTAAAAGGCTAGGAGTAGGGGGAGTATGGAACAGGCAGCACCCTCAAACCTTCAGAAGTATGAGATGAACCTCAACAACTTGGAAAGGTGGATCTCTCTCACACGTACCAACACAGACTATCCCCCAATTTAACTGATCCCCAAAGGTTTTTGATTAAATAGCGGAATAGAAAATATGATCCCAAAAAAGTGTATGTATATCACACGTACACAACCACACTAGGCCCCAATTACTATTGTTTGTACCCCTAAAAGGCTAGGAGTAGGGGGAGTATGTAACAGGCAGCACCCTCAAACCTTCAGAAGTATGAGATGAACCCCAACAACTTGGAAAGGTGGATCTCTCTCACACGTACCAACACAGACTATCCCCCAATTTAACTGATCCCCAAAGGTTTTTGATTAAATAGCGGAATAGAAAATATGATCCCAAAAAAGTGTATGTATATCACACGTACACAACCACACTAGGCCCCAATTACTATTGTTTGTACCCCTAAAAGGCTAGGAGTAGGGGGAGTATGGAACAGGCAGCACCCTCAAACCTTCAGAAGTATGAGATGAACCCCAACAACTTGGAAAGGTGGATCTCTCTCACACGTACCAACACAGACTATCCCCCAATTTAACTGATCCCCAGAGGTTTTTGATTAAATAGCGGAATAGAAAATATGATCCCAAAAAAGTGTATGTATATCACACGTACACAACCACACTAGGCCCCAATTACTATTGTTTGTACCCCTAAAAGGCTAGATGAGGAGTAGGGGGAGTATGGAACAGGCAGCACCCTCAAACCTTCAGTATGAGATTGTGTTCACTGTACCCCACAAAGATTGAGTTCACTGCACCCCACAATGATTGTGTTCACTGCACCCCACAAAGATTGTGTTCACTGCACCTCACAAAGATTGTGTTCACTGTACCCCCCAAAGATTGTGTTCACTGCACCCCACAAAGATTCTGTTCACTGTACCCCACAAAGATTGTGTTCACTGCACCCCAAAAAGATTGTGTTCACTGCACCCCAAAAAGGATGTTGTTCACTGCACCCCAAAAAGGATGTTGTTCACTCCACCCCAAAAAGATTGTGTTCACTGCACCCCACAAAGATTGTGTTCACTGCACCCCAAAAAGATTGTGTTCACTGCACCCCAAAAATGATTTTGTTCACTGCACCCCAAAAAGGATTTTGTTCACTGCACCCCAAAAAGGATGTTGTTCACTCCACCCCAAAAAGATTGTGTTCACTGCACCCCAAAAAGATTGTGTTCACTGCACCCCACAAAGGATTTTGTTCACTGCACCCCAAAAAGATTGTGTTCACTGCACCCCAAAAAGGATGTTGTTCACTGCACCCCAAAAAGGATTTTGTTCACTGCACCCCAAAAAGATTGTGTTCACTGCACCCCACAAAGGATTTTGTTCACTGCACCCCACAAAGATTGTGTTCACTGCACACCAAAAAGGATTGTGTTCACTGCACCCCAAAAAGATTTTGTTCACTGCACCCCAAAAAGATTGTGTTCACTGCAGCCCAAAAAGATTGTGTTCACTGCAGCCCAAAAAGATTGTGTTCACTGCAGCCCAAAAAGATTGTGTTCACTGCAGCCCAAAAAGATTGTGTTCACTGCAGCCCAAAAAGATTGTGTTCACTGCAGCTCACACACAGAAAAATGGATGTGGATCACTGACACCTGCCTATCTCCAATCCCACACCACACAGCAATATCGATTGTAGTTTGTAGAACACAGTTTCCCTAAAATTCAGCAGACTCTGTCCCTAACAGGATTGAGAAGAGATCGTAGATCAGGATTGAGTGCAGACCCCACCCCCCACACAGCAATATCGATTGTAGTTTGTAGAAGACACTGACCCTATATAATTCAGCAGACTCTATCCCTAAAATGCCTACAACTCGCCCTGCCTAAACACTCCGACCTGTCCCTCAATTCTATCCGGACACAAATGGTTTTTTCCTGCCTATCTTTCCCTAATCAGCAGCCAGCACGTTGATGTGTGCTCTGTCCCTGAATCTAAGCAGCATAATGACGCCGCTGCGGCTGCCTCGAACTTATAAAGACTTGGTCACATGCTTCAGACGGCCAATCACAGCTACTGAGACATTTGCAGGCATGGCTGGGATGGCTTAAGGCACACCAGTTAAACGATTGTTGATTGGCTGTTGAAAGCCCGCCATGAAAAGAGCGCCAAAGCATGCAAAACCCGGAAATAAAACGACCGAACACGGATTTTTACCCGAACATACAGTAAAGTGTCCGTGTCCGTGTTCGGGTACAAAAAATCCAATTATTCGGTACGAACACGAATAATACAGTCCGTGTTCGCTCAACACTAGCCATGGATAAAAGGGCAGATTCTCTCCTTAAAAAGGCTTGGGACCCCTCTACGTCCAGCCTTAAGCCAGCCATGGCCTCCAGGGTGGTAGCCAGAAATCTTGAGTGCTGGCTCGAACAACTTAAAGGGCATGTGGAGGCTGGAACAAAGATCTCCTGGATTCATTTCCGCTGCTCCTAAAGGCAGTAAAATATATGGCCGATGCTTCTGCTGAGTCTATCAAAATGTCTGCCAGGTCAGCAGCCCTCGTCAACTCTGCCAGGAGGGCGGTCTGGTTGAAAACCTGGACAGGTGATTCAGCTTCTAAGGTGAAACTCTGTGGTTTACCTTTTGCCGGTGACTTGCTTTTTGGGCCTGAATTGGAAGCAATTCTTGACAGAACGGCGGATAAGAAGGCCTTTCCGTCAAAAAAGAAATCGCCTCCTAAGAAGAGATTTCGTTCTGTTCAACAAACCAACAGAGGTCGTGAACAAGATCAGAGATCAAGATGGACCTCCCATGAAGGCAAAGGGAAAGGTGGAGTCCTCTTTAGACCACCTGACCAGGCCAATAAAAGCAAGTGACAACAGTCTTCCAGTGGGAGGAAGGCTGTTATGGTTCCTCCCACGTTGGGAAGAGGTATCCGCAAGCCCCTTTGTAAAGAATATAGTGGCTCAAGGATACAAGCTGGAGTTTTCGGAGACAGCTCCAAGCAGATTCCATGTTACTCCCCTTCCAAGGGATCCGGAAGAGGCTTCCTCAATGATGTCTCTGTTACAAGAGCTGATTCAACAGGAAGTGATTATCCAAGTCCCCGAGGGGCAACAAGGCCGTGGGTTTTATTCTCAGATCTTTCTAGTGAAAAAACCCTCAGGCAAGTACCGAATGATCCTAAATTTGAAAATCCTAAACAGATCAATTCGGTACAAGCACTTCAGGATGGACACCATTTATTCAGTGACCAAACTGTTGTCCCCAAACTGTTTCATGGCATCCTTGGATCTGAGGGACGCTTACCTGCACATCCCAATAAATCCGGAGTGCCAGAAATTCCTAAGGCTGGCGGTCAATCTCGGGGAATCGGTCTGGCATCTGCAGTTCAGGGCCCTCCCCTTTGGCCTCTCATCTTCTCCAAGGGTGTTTACCAAGGTAATGGCGGATGCCCTAGAGCCATTAAGGCTGAGGGGTATTTCAATTGTCCCTTACCTGGACGATCTGCTAATTTTTGCAGAGTCCAAGAGCCAGGCGTTGATACACCTTCAGGAGACTCAGGACCACCTAGAGAGTCTGGGGTGGCTCATGAATTTGGAGAAGTCCAGCTTGATTCCATCTCAGCAGATAAAATTTCTGGGATACAGAATAGATTCGGTCCTCCAGAAAGTGTTTCTACCTCAAGAAAAGATCGAGAAGACTCAGAACGCAGTTGCTCGATTACAAACCAATCATCAGGTTACTGTCAGGTCGGCCATGGCAGCTTTGGGCTTGCTCACAGCCGCTATCCCTGCAGTACAGTGGGCAAGACTGCTTTCCCGTCTTCTCCAGAGAGACATTCTGCAGAGTTGGTCATACCCGGAACATCTGGAGAAATCCATCAGAATCTCCACGAAAGCAAAGGGATCTCTGTGGTGGTGGAGGAATTCCAGAAATGTGGAAGAAGGTCTGCAATGGACTTTCCAGACTAACAAACGTCTGACGATGGATGCCAGTTCGTGGGGTTGGGGAGCCCACCTGGAAGGCCGGACGATGCAAGGGACATGGTCCAAAGCAGAGTCCAGGAAATCATCCAACTGGCGGGAGTTGAAAACCATCCTTTTGGGTCTTTGGTCCTTTCAACAGACAGTCAAGGGCCATCATGTGCAAGTTCTGTCGGACAACATGACAGCAGTGGCCTACGTGTCAAAGCAAGGAGGCACAAGAAGCAGACAGCTATCAGATCTGGCAATACAGCTACTCTCCTGGGCGGAGAAAAATCTAGCCTCTCTGACAGCGGTGCATCTGAAGGGGTCACAAAACCTTCTAGCAGATCTGCTGAGCAGGAAAAAGGTGTTGGAATCAGAATGGAGTCTGAATCAAGAAGTATTCATGCAGATCGTGGAAGTCTGGGGTCTTCCCCAAATAGATTTGTTCGCTTGTCAACAGAACACCAAAGTCCAAAGATTCTTTTCCCTACACAGGGAGGATCAGGACTGGGGCTTGGATGCTCTAGCCCATCCATGGGACTTCCGTTTGTCTTACGCGTTCCCTCCATTCCAACTGATTCCGTTTGGTTCTCAAAAAGTTCAGGGAAGAAAAGACCAACTTGATTCTGATTACACCTTACTGGCCAAAGAGACCTTGGTTCGCCCTCCTGCTGAATCTTGCCTCAGAACCTCCCTGGAAACTTCCGTACAGAAGAGATTTTTTGACACAGGGGAACCTAGTGTACCCAGAACTGGACCGCTTACAACTGACAGCATGGTTACTGAAGAAGACATCTTGAGAGCCAGAGGCCTGTCAGAAAAAGTTATCTCCACCCTTCTCTCCAGCAGGAAGAACGTGACTAGGGATATTTACTTGAAAGTCTGGAGAAAATACAACTTTTGGTGTTCCAGCAAAAATTTTGAATTAAAAAATTTAATTTCAGTGCTTGAGTTCCTCCATGAGGGAATGGAGAAAGGACTAGCAGCAAGTACTTTAAAGACGCAAGTAGCGGCACTTTCAGTTTTTTTCCCAAGAGACTCTAATCATTCGTTTTTTCAAGGCATTAGCCCGCAATAGGCCAATAGCCCTTAAAGTATTTCCCAAATGGGATTTGGCCATTGTGTTACAAGGTCTGACTAAGTTTCCTTTTGAACCTTTAAAAGAGGCTTCCCTGAAGAATTTAGTTTTGAAAACTATCTTTTTGATAGCAATTACCTCGGCCAGGAGGATCAGTGAGATCCAGGCCCTCTCAATTTCAGACCCTTTTTTGACAATTTTTGCAGATCGAGTAGTCCTAAGAACGGACCCAGCCTTTCTTCCAAAGATTGCTTCATCTTTTCATAGATCACAAGAAATTGTCTTACCAACTTTCTCCTCAACTCCTAGTAATACTCGGGAAGAATCCTTTCATACCTTGGATGTGAGGAGTGTCTTACTTCAGTTCCTCCTGGTAACTAAGGAATTTAGAAAGACAAATGCATTATTTGTCATCTTCTCAGGGTCCCGTATAGGAGTAAAAGCATCAAAGAGCACTTTAGGCAAATGGCTCAGATGGGCAATTGAACAGGCTTATGTAGCTCAAGGAGAAGAACCTCCAGAAGGCATCTTGGCGCATTCTACAAGGTCTGTGGCAACCTCATGGGCTGAAAGGGCCGGTGCTTCGCCTGATCAAATCTGCAAGGCAGCTACCTGGTCCAGCTATTCAACCTTTATTAGACATTACAGGTTGGACTTGTTGTCAGCTCAGGATAAAGCCTTCGGCAGAAAAGTTCTGCAGGCAGTGGTCCCACCCTAAGTGTAAGTTACTCGCTTATCCTCTCCAGGTGCTGTCCTGAAAGGCGATCTGAGAAAACCTTAGTTACTTACCGGTGACGGTATTTCTAAGAGCCTTTCAGGACAGCAGCAGCTACCCCCCCTTGGTTTTGCTTATAATATAATTTGTAAATGTTTAACCTGTGGTAGTTTGTTTTCCAGCATGTCGGAGGCTACTCTATGACTGAGGCATGGTGGAAGAGGAGGAGTTTTTATTTGCAGTGTTTCCTGTGGATTGGGTGGAGCTGCGCTCTCTCCAGGTGCTGTCCTGAAAGGCTCTTAGAAATACCGTCACCGGTAAGTAACTAAGGTTTTTTTTTTTTTTTTTTTCTTCCTATTATCTGATTGTGTGTACGAGGCATTGCATAGAACTTGCAAGGAAATGTAGGGTCCGCATTAAAACCATTTTCCTGATAGATTTGTGTATATAGGATGTTATACCACAGGGCTGTATGTTATAACCTACATGCTATCATGTTTGCTAAAACTCTTTGCAGGCTAATGAAAGTATTACATGGTGTAGATGCAGGACCACTTTCTCCATGTTAGCCAGTTACAGCCAAATTGGGCAATGCCGTATTGTAAGCTTGGAGCAAAACTGTCCACTTCTTGGCCAATGTTAAAGAAAAGGGGGTTCTCTTAGCACCTGGCGATCAATAGGTTTACTACTGCAAATGGAGTAGGAGCTATGAATGTGTGCACTAGACTTTACTGAAGGTCTAATTCTACCCTGAAAACAACTTCCCTTCTCCACTACTGCCCCCCAACCTTCCCCATGCTTGTCACCTGCCTAGGCCCATGATGAGTACTGTGCCTCCTGCGATATGCCACCTGGGATGTCCGACATGCATAGTCTTTCTGAAAATAATTTTTTAGCAGACCAAAAGGGAGCAAGAAGGAATGTTCATGATTGGGGTTGCTCCATCTGAGCTATTTGGGAGCCATTCACTTGTTTGTATTAGGCTAGCCATACACAGGTAGACTTTCCTTTTTGAACATTTTGTACAGAAATTCTTAAAAAATGGAAAGCATGTTAGCCCTCCTCCTCCCCCCTTCTTTCTCCCCCCCCCTTTTTTTTTTTTTTCTAAGCTCTTCAAGATCTTTCAGATGTATTCAGGCCAGTCGCATGACTCCCAGCCACTCTGATCCAGGGCTACAGCCGGAGGGGACATGTGGCCACGTGTCCTCCCCGGCTGACGTCAGGGGGAGATCTCAGCCTCTCCCACTGTAGCCCTGCATCGGAGTAGCAGAGCGGCCAGGGTCATGTGACTGGCCTGAATATAGCTGAAGGGTATTTAGAGGCTTTGTTTACCACTTCCCATCTAAGGACATACCCGTACATCCTTGGGTTTCAGTGATTATGCCTGCACCTACAAGCATCATCCGGTACTATTATTTTAAGCCGGCAATTCTGAAGAAGGCAGAAATGATTGGAGTGGCTAATTAGCCACTTCAATCACCCCCCCCCCCCAACCCCTCCTGCTGCTTCTCCTGGGCTCTCTGGTACCATGGCAGAGGCCGGGAGCGATGCGTCTATGGCTGCCTGGGACAGAGAGAGGTATTGATGTGGACCGGGAGCGCTGAGTATCCGTCACTTCTGGTTCCACCCCTTTGTTTACCTGGCCAGTGAAGCAGCATATTGGACCGATCTCTGTCTGATAGGCTGCATGCGGGGGGGGGGGGGCCAGAGGAGAGATTTGGGGTCTTGGATGTTGTTCATCCCTTGTGATAGCAATAAAGTTTGTCCAAAAATCAATGTAAAAAGACTTTTTGTATAAAAAAAATTAAGTGCCACCGTGCTTACGCGCAAATGTGAACACATACGTTACTCCTGCACGCATATTTAAACAGTGATTGTACAACACGTGGTATTGTCGTGAACATCAGAGCGAGAGCAATAATTCTAGCACCAGACCTCCTGTGCCAGTCTGAACTGGTAACCTGTAAAGGCGTTTAAAGCGTCGCCTATGGAGAATTTTAAGCCCCGTAGTATGCCTCCATTCCACTGGCAGATGCAATTTTAAATTGTGACATGTTGGGTATCTATTTACTCGTCGTAACATCTTTCACATTATGCAAAAAATTGGGCTAACTTTTTACTGTTTTTTTTTTTTTTTTTAACAAATGGGGTCGGAGACAGACATGGAGCTGATAGGCAGGCAGGGGGTGGAGACAGACAGAACTGGCAGGCGAGGGGGGGGTGGGGTTGAAGAGCAGATCTGCTGATGACGGAGGCACATAAACTGACCACAGTGATCAGGTCTCATTAGCCACAATTATCGGGGTCAGTACACAGGGGGATATAAGAACTGTCACCCGCTCCCCCTTTTGC
Source organism: Pelophylax lessonae (assembly GCF_965119305.1). Classification (NCBI taxonomy): domain Eukaryota; kingdom Metazoa; phylum Chordata; class Amphibia; order Anura; family Ranidae; genus Pelophylax; species Pelophylax lessonae. The sequence continues at coordinate 116,734,495 of NC_138770.1, read as the reverse complement.
ACTTAAAAAAATTCAAAGCAACATTCACTCACACACACACACACACACACACACATCCTTCTCAGTGGTCCACTATTGGTGGTCTTCCTCCTGAACCAAGGGAATTGAGGACCTGCTCCTTTTTATAGAGTGATATTTTAAGAGTGATATTTTAAATGTGGTGTGCTTTAAATCTGTTCTGAACAACAGCAGAATGAGAAGCTGTGTGGGCCGTATGAGCTGCTTACTTCGTACTGTCTTTGTAACCTATATAGGTGTGGTGTGCATGAAATGGCATACTCTTACCCAATTGACGGTAACACACAAAAGGCTCATTAAGGCATTAAGTGAACACCAAATGAGCACTCCTGACATGATGATTTAGGAAACCTTTAAGAGTGCTTTGTAAATAGTTTTAAAAGTGTAAATGATAGTCTAGGGAAGCTAGTGAACAAGTCTAAACCTGTACTCTTCATACATTACTCTCCACCATGCCTTTGACTAGGAAAAAAACTTGGGAAACATGCAAGCTAATTTAATTTTTACTTTCTGCCTACTGAATTTTATCCAAGCATGCAGCCTTGGCAGGTCAAGAAAGAGGAGGAGGGGGTGGGGAAACAAGTGCACCCCTCCTAAACCATACTAGGCCCCATGCCATCAACATATTGGTGGGTGCTTTGGGGTAGGGGGGCTCCACCTCAAAGCACCTTGTCCTTATGTTGATGGACTAGGGCCTCTTCTCAACAACCCTGGGTTGTGGGGGTCTACGGGCAGGGGGCTTTTCAGAATCTGGAAGCCCCCTTTAACAAGGGAGGGAGCCTCAGATCCTGGCCCCCTATGTGAATGAGTATGGGGGTACATAGTACCCTTACCCATTCACCAAAATGTCAAACAACTTTTTGACCATTCCTTTTTTTAAAATGAGAAAGTCTCCCCACCGATGGCCAGAGCCCCCATATTAGGGCAAGTGGCCTGGTATGGTTCAGGTGTCCAGGCAAATTCATGTGTTTGCCGAACAGGCGACGTTCAGGCTGAAAGTTTGCTCGGTTCAATTTGTTCGCCCAACTCTTAGTGCAACAGCAGCCCATCCTGAATATTAGTCTGACTCTTCTATCCTATTAAGGACCAGTATCTGGATGTTCTATCCTCTTTTTTTGGGGCAGCAGACCAATGCAAACCTTCTTTTTTTTTTTTTTTTTTGCATTACTTGAAACAAAGTGTGCATTTGTCCTGCATCGATGTAATCTCCAGGTATGCACTTAGAAAACCATGCAGGTCCTTGCATTCCACTGCCTGTCATTGATTTTGAACAGGCTGTCTGCACAGAATATTTCTGCATCCTGTTTAGTTGAAGACTGCCCTTGCATGGCTTTGTGAATCAGTATGTCCATGTAAATGAGGCCTTAAAAGGAATATCTAGAAGGAATTGTCTAAGCAGTACTCCAGTTTACCTTTTTATTCTGGAATTCTCCTGAAAGCATAGTGCACTTCCTAGTATGTGAGGCTACCTATACTGTCAGGTGCCTACAGCACCACAAATCTTAACAGTCCCCACTAATTAAAACCTCCCCCCCCCCCCTTCTAGTGTTTGGTCCCTATTGTCTATTAAGATGACCTTTCAAATTAATATTTATCTGATAATAGGTTCCAAAAATATCTGACTTTTTTGGGAAATCTTATGAATTAATACCTGGTTTTGATTGCTATCTGTGTCCTCATTGGAGAGATTCACTCATTGTATGCCCTGTGACACAAGGGTTAGTCTCCCCAGTGGGGATGCAGGAAGAAATGGAAAGCTGATAGAGGTGTAGCGCTACCCCTGCAGGATCCACTTGAATAATTGTGCCTGAGTCTCTCACTGATTATTCCACAGCCAGTCGCAGGGTATTTTCACACAGCCAGGTGCACTCTTCTGCTCGTTCGTCTCCAATGACCAGTGTGGGGGGATGTTTTTGTATTTTATTTGAAGAACATGGATTTATTAGAGAACTCCAAATTAACTATTTCCAAGTGAGGACAACGTTTTCAATAGAACTGTGTAGCAAACTGTTAGTAGCACAATGCAGCAGGCTGTACAGAATTAAATTCCCTTTGTAGCAGAAGGAATTGCTTCTTCACTAGCCAGTGACACTTTAGCTCACACCCAGTATGCTGACTTCTAGCACAAAGAGGGGGATTTTTAGCAACAACAGTCTCTCTAGGATCCCTTTAGGGGGTCTGTACTCAAAAATCCCTGGCTGCAGGTCACCTTCCTGTAAGGTTCTGGCACTCTCAGTGCCTCCTATCACATTATTTCCGGGTGATTTCCATCTACCTAGATAGAAGAAACACATGTAGGTGTGTTTCCCTTTAAGACTGATGCTGTCATCACTCAGCGCCGGACTAGATGGCTATTTAAATCGCCGGTTCTCACTCACATGTGTTCGTTCAAACACCCTTACCTGGATGCTAACTTGGCTTGAAGCTTTCGTGCTTGCAAGCATACCTCGCTGACGGAACCTCGCTGCGCTGATCCCTGCATCCCGCTTCCGGATCATCCGCTCCTCCTGAACCAACCTTCGGCTGTATTGCTATTAGTGCTAAGTACCCCGCAGGGGAACCCTCTATAAACTTATACTAAGCTTACACTATCTAGCTCTGCATAGTAAAGACTATTTATCACATCTGCATATCTAGATTGTTAGCTCTTAAGACTACTGCTACTTATTCCTGCACTGGGTTGATCTCTCTTGTATGTCCACCTGCTACTCTGTCATCTGCTACCATACATGATTGCTAAACCTACCTGCATCCATCTGCTACTGTCTTACCTTCAAGTGTCTGTCACCTACCACCTCCACTCAACCTGTCTCTTAAATCTTCATCACTGTGTTACTACATACATAAAGTCACTCTAGGAACCAGCTTGTTGAGTGTGTGTATTTACTAGCTGAATTAAGACCTTCCACACATGATGAGTCATTGAGGTTGGGAATGGTATCTCAGCATCTCTCTTACATGACTACTGAAGTGGAATATTTCTGCAGCTGAAAATCCACACCATACATGAAACGCAGGAGCGTTACACTTCCTCCGTGATACCAGACAGGATACGAGGACATCCTCCCTAAGTCTGCTTGCAAGAGAACATGGATTGTAGCTTCAGAGTTTCAGGCCCTCAGGTCTCCTACCTGAGGCCGCATGGCAGCCTGTGCTGGGGAGAGGCAGCAACTCTCCCCACCTGGACCTCTCCCTGTAGAGGTGGGCTGGACTGACCCATGAGCCCATGTGCTCCTCAGATATAAAGGGTCACCCAGCATGCCTTGGGCTCATCCCCTTCTAATTTGGCCAGGGCTGTATACACATCCCATGCTCTGCCAGGTTTCCACCCACTGTCCAACAGTCTGAAGCATCCATACAGCATGAGCAGAACCAGAGCACACTGAGCAGCCTATCTGAGAATCGCAGCTCTCTGCTAAGCAGAGCTCCTAGATTTACCTAGCTGTCTCCCTGTTCAGCAGAGAAACCAAAAACTATATACACACCTAGGAGGGTGCTACAGCGTTTTTAACCTAGATGTATAAACAACCTGTTTTCCCCAATAGATTATTATTTTTTTTTTTTCAAACCAAATGTATGCTGGTGTGTGCTTAGGAGTTGGCTCTCCTTCTGTGGTTGGTTTCGATCTGTGATATGTGGTTATGGGAGTGGGGTCAAAGTTGGTTGCGTTCTTTTTGAGGATGGCAAATGCTGTATTTTTTTCAAAATTACCTTTATACTTGGTATATAGGTACATTGTCTTCTAGGATGTGAACAATGGTATCCATCAAAAGATTCAGAGTGTTGCGTGTGGGTTTTTTTTTTTTTTTCTCCTCGCAGATGTGAGGTTTGACTCTTGCTGGCTTTATGGCTTCTAACTTTAGTCTTGAAGGGTCCAGTCACCCTATTGCGATTGGGTGCATTGCAATGTGCTTTACGGTAGTCCACCCATTTTCAACTACACCACCATTGTGTGAATGGACCATAAATGTTGTAAAATGTGTCTGAAAAGATGGTGGCTCAGACTTGTTGCGTAACTTGCAGGGGGGACCAAAAATACCCTGTTCAAAAAAATGAACACTTTTTAATCGGAGTATGGTATTAAACTCCTGCGATTATTGATCTGGTCAGTTGGGTAGCAGAGGGGGTTGTTAATCTGTTTTCAGCTGATTTGCTGTTAATTAACCGGTGCACTAGATGGGCAACAATGAGACTACCTCCAAAACAGAAATGGTTTTACAGGTGGAGGCTACTGACTTTTTTTTTTTTTCCCTACTTAACTTTTTAAGTTTTTTTTTTGCTTTTTGCTTTTTGCTTTTTGCATTTGGCTAGGGTCAGTGTCACTTCTGGTAGAATGAGGCGATACTTGGACCCTATAGAGGTTGCACAGACAGTCCCAACTCCTCCCGGGTGGCACATCAATGCGTGCCATTGCCAGAAGGTGCATGGAGATTTCAAGAGACAAGATAGTGTAGAACTGAACAGGGCCATAGAAGGTCCTGAACTCATCAACAGGAACAGTATCTGCTCTTTTTGTGCAAGGAGGAACAGGATGAGCACTGCCAGAGCCTTACAAAACGACCCCCCAGCACGCCACTGGTGTGAAGTTTCTGACCAAACAATTAGAAACAAACTTCATGAGGGTGGCATGAGGGCCCGACTTCCTCTAGTGGGCCCTGTGCTCACTACCCGACACCGTGGTGCTCAATTGGCATTTGCCATTCAACACCAGAATTGGCAGGTCCGCCACTGGTTCACTGTTTTCTACAGATGAGAGCAGGTTCCGCCTGAGCACATGTGACAGACTTGAAAGGGTCTGGAGAAGCCGTGGAGAACATTTATACTGCCTGAAAAATCATTCAGCATGACCTATTTGGTGGTGGGTCAGTGAGGGTCTGTCAGACCCTACATTGGGGCAGAGGGTTCTGGGTTCTTCCTGGTGCGTGACAATGCCCGGCCTCATGTGGCGAGAGTATGCATCCAGTTCCTGGAGGATGAAGGAATTGATACCATTGAATAGCCCCCACACTCTCCTGACCTAAATCCAAGAGAACACCTCTGGGACATTGTTTCAGTCCATCCAGTGCCACCAGGTTGCACCTGATGTGTTTTCAAAGTGTTCCTTAATTTTTTGTGTAGTGTAGTCTGACATGAGGCGGAAATCAAGTAGGTTAAGAAGCGAGAAGAGGAGCTGTAGGAAGTTAGTCCAGACATGAACTTTATCACAAAAGCAGCTGACAACTCTTGATTGGCCCTTATTTTGCAATACAGAATATACTTTTGAGAAGATCAAGTGCAGTAAAGTTTAAATGCAACACTACAAAGCAGATACTCTTGCAAACAAAGTTTGAAAGTGGAATGCACCCGAGAAGGTGCTGATGTTTGGAGGATACTGTATGATATAGACAGGAGGCTGATCCCTTTTTTGTGTCAAATAAAAAAAAAAATTTAAAATTAGCCGAACTCTATGGCTTAGTGCTCCCATCCTTTTACTCCATACAAGCTGTCACTCCCAAGGACTCCACTGAGCGGTAGAGAGCCGCAACACTATCAAATTGTTTTTAATTATTTGGAACCTCCACCAAGTTTCAAGTTCAGTGATTCACCACCCAATTCTGTCAAGTAGTATCTTCCAAAGGGGTTTTGATATACTGTAGGTTTACAAGATGTTGGCAACCTTCAAAGCATGTATCAAAAATGCTAAGTTCCTGTCTACTGGGTCAGGCAGAAAAGTTACGGAAGGTCCAACTGGTCTACAATAAGGATGGGATGGGTAAATCTGAGACCCATTAATGAGAAGTTCTAAACCAGTTCAGCATTATGTCCAGTTGTCAATGAACTGCAAACAAGGAAAAGCAAAGCACACCTGAGACAGTCCATTCACCCAACTGAAGATTTTAAGAGTATTCCTTTCCAATGTTGGTTCAGTGGCAGTAATTTTTTTTTCCTTGAGTACTTGCGGTCTTGTCATTCAGATTGCTTTCATGGCCCTTGTTACACGTTTTGTGAACAGTGGCATCTCTTGTGCTGTGAGCATCACCCAAGGTGCAATGGTTTTGTGTTTCTGTAGGGAGATCTGCAGGCAGAGACACCAACACAATGGAGCCTATTCACCAAAAGTAGAGTGACAGGTGTTGGAAAAACGATCGGACTTAATCGTACATTTTTCTACATGCAGTCACTGACGGCTGAGGACTGATGTCTGGGGCCTGCTCATGGCTTTGTGTGGAGATACTGCTCTTTAAATCTCTCTGTAAACTCAGCCAATAGTCTCTACAAAAGAGCAGACATCTTATATCTCAGCTGATTGGAACAATAGTCTGTATCCTGCTGATCCAGTTCCTGATTAAGAGAATGAAGACTTTAAAGCTTCTTCTGGAATCTTTGGATAGGATACATAATATTCTCTTCTCCCTGTATACTGTTCAGCTTTTTGTGATGTGTTCCACGTAGGTAAAGTTTCCATACAGGTACATCTTATAACTGTTGGTAGGCTGTTAGATTGTAACTGCTGTCTGTATTTTGCCTTGTGAAGGGACTATACTGGAAGTGGAAAAAAATCTGTTATACTGTAAACCTTTAGTTCCGCCAGACTTTTTAGCAGGAGTCACACTTAAGTTTCTAATTCTGTAAAGGTTTATTTTACTTTTAATTCCATGTTTTGTGTTTATACCTGTAGCACTTCTCCCATGGGAGCTGCTGAATACGGGTTCCCCTGGGTTACCATTAGCAACAGTAGGACATTCAGGCATGTTTCCAAGTGTTTTTACTTCAGAGAAGGACCAGTCCAGTTTCTTTGGTTTTTATGTTTTATTAGGAACTTGGATAGGAGAAGGGATGAGTGGGATACTCCAACTGAGCTGAACTATGCACAATAGGCAGGGACATCCCGGAAAAATGCTGATTAACGCTATATTGAGCTAGTCATGGCTAGACTGCTACTTCACGTTGCCCTTGGCTGTGAAAGAGTCCTTAAAGCTTTCTGAAGTATTACTTTCCAGAGGCAACTAATCTTTAAGGTAGACTGTATTGCTGAGACTTCAGGGCCCTTCCTGGCACCCCCTTTACCCGCTAATCTTCAGGGCTTGACAACTCGGCGCCCCCTTTACTGTAACTCTCAATAGCTGGATCCTTGATCCTCTTGACCCCTCTGGAGTGGTCCCCTCTTAGGTAGACCACTGGGCAGATCCTTAAGTACTCACGACATTGTTTTTCCAGAAGTATTCTGCCCAGCAGCTCCACTGGTCACACACTGGATCCTCTGAAGCACAGCTCAACCCCTGGTCCCTAGGCCGACCACCTGGACCACCTTCCTCACTTAAGCAGGAGAAACGGAACCTCCTCCTGGGACTTTGCTCCCGCCAAAAGACACCTGTCACATGCCCCCTCAGGATTTATTTCCAATCCCAGGATGCATTGCAGCAATGCCCACCCACTGGGGCAGTCCTAAACCCTGGTGTGCTATTGGCTAGGTTTTCTTCACTGTCCAACAAGGTCCCTCATTGGATACAGTGGGGAGACTCCCCAGACTCAACAGAACATACCTGGAAGCATGTAACAGGCTAACTAACAGATCAGGCCCTCCTGATAAGCAGAACAGGGCCACACATGTTTTACCTAGCACCTACCTAGGAGGGTGCTAACATACCTATGTTTGAGGTGGAACATGGTGACATTCTGCAGTCTCCCACCATCAAGCCACCCCTTCCCTCTTTAGCGGGGTCTTCTTCCCACAGTATTCTCTGTTGTTTTTGAATTTGGTGAGGGTTTGCATGGCTCCAACTGCATAGCTGTCATCTAGTCCCAGATCATTTTACAGTAGGGTGACCAGATGTCCCCGGTTTCCAGGGACAGTCCCTGGACTGGGGACACTGTCCCCGGATTTGTACCCGCTTTGCAGGGCCGATCTGACCTGGGCGGTCAGTTTCCTGGTGGGCGGGGGCCGCATTGACTGACTGTCTGTCTCAGTGTGAGAGGAGTCAGTTCCAGCTTTGTGCACTGTGACTGTGTACTGCTTGTGGAATGTAGCGCCATAGCCACCACTCCTCCTCCGCATTTGTCAGTGCAATCCTGCTCTGGGGACAGTGACATGACCGCCCTCTCCTCCTAGCATCCCACCCCTCTCCTCCATCTGCTTCCTCCTCTCATCTCTCTCCATGCAAAAGCAGTACATAGGGGAGAGAACAGAGCACAGTGTTCTTCCCTCCTGGATGATGTACTGCAAGGAATTATGGGCAATGTAGTCCAGAGGGAGGGGATTGCCTTTAATGAATTGAGCTACAGCCTGAGTGCAATGGCCACATGCCAGGAGAAGGTGAGTTTCTGCAATAATAGGCACTGATGGGCATGTATAATTTGAAGAAAATATGCTTTTAAAATAGTTTACCATTTGCCAATAAATTAATTTACAGGATCTGTGATTCTAGACTACATGTGCTATCTGCCACCACAGCAGAGGGACTCCTAGTTTTCAATGGAACACAAGTGCAGCAATGTCGCTGCACCTGTAGTCCATTAATTACGTTCTCCATCTTTTATAACCAAAGGTTCATATCCCCATATAGACCTAGGGCTGAAGGAATGGTCTATAGAAGCCTGTGAAATCCACCTGCAAGCAAGTGATCAGTTGCAATGCATTTCAAGCTCCAATGCAAAAAATAAAGTGGACCCACAGGCAAAATGTTTTTCAAGGGAGGGTAATAACCCCTGTCAGATTTTTATTTGCTATCTGTGGACCATCTGTGTCCCATTGTGGACATTTCCTTTCACTTACTGTCCTATATTCAAACAGGAAGTGAGGGGGTATTCCTTGGGGACCCCCAGGCCACCAGAAATAGGGTCCCCATTGGAAGATGTCCCCTCTATTTTCTGGAGACAACCCAAATTTTGGAATTTTCTTTTAATTTCACTTTTAACCACTTCTTCAGCTCCGTAATATCTTACCCCCCCCCTAATGAGAGGCCATCTTTTGCGATTCAGCACTGCGTTACTTTAACAAGTGCGTGGTTGTGGGACGCTGCACCCAAATGCAGTTGATGTGTTTTTTTATTTTTTTATTTGCCACATATAGAGCTTTCTGTGGTATTTGATCACCTCTGCGCTTTTTAGATTTTGCTCTATAAACAAAAAAGTGACAATTTTTGAAAAACACCTTTTTTTTTTTTTCCTTTTTGTTATGAAACATTACCAATAAAAAAAAAAATGTAAAAAATCTTTTTTTTTTTTTTTTTTTTTTTTTCAGTTTCGGCCAATTTGTATTCTGCTACATATTTTTGGTTAAAAAAAAAAATCCCAAACGTATTTTAATTTGGTTTGCGCAAAAGTTATAGCGTTTACAAACTATGGGATAGATTTTTTGAATTTTTTATTAATGGTGGCGATCAGCTTTTTTTTTTTTTTTTTTTTTTTTTTTTTAGCGGGACTGCGACATTGCGGCTGATAGATTGGACCCCTAACTGACATTTTTGACACTTTTTTTTTATTTTTTTTTTTTTTTTTGTGACCAGTGACATTAATACAGTAATCAGTGCTAAATAATATGCACTGTTACTGTATAAATGACACTGGCAGGGAAGTGGTTAATACTGGGGGGTGATCAAAGGGGTTAATGCATGCCTAAATGTGATGACTGTGTGGGGGGGGGGGGGGTTCTGTGACGGGCAGAGAGATCGGAGTTTCAGCTTAGCTGAAACCTTTGATCTCTCTCTGCCTGTGTGACAAGGCTCGCCTGCTTTTACATAAGCAAGCGGGTCTTCTGTCAGTTTCCTGACAATTACAGGAGGCCAGCGAGGAGAGACAGCCGTCACCCTCCTCCTGGGACTCTGCTTCCCACCAAATTTGCCCTGTCCCATGTCCCCCAGCTTTTATGAGCAATCCCAGGATGCACTGCAGGAGTGTCCTCCCACTGGGACTCTCACAAAAGCTAATGTGTCACTGACTAAATTTCCTCCACTGTCCAACATGCTCCCCTATTGGATGCAGTGGGGACACTCCCTCAGACCCAGTGAATCACACCTGGGAACAGGCAACCTAACAGATAAGGCTACCCTGATAAGCAGCAGGAGCATGCAATGCTTTTAAATCGAACACCTAACTAGGAGGGTGCTACAGATGTTTTCAATGCTAAAACAGTGCCAATCTCAATATTGAAACTATAAACCTGTAGCTAGTCCCATTAGTTATGTGTTTAAACAAAGCCTATTTCTCCATTTACATGGTACGGGGGGTTCAGGGGCTGCGGTAGACATGGTACAGGAGTCCCCCTCACAGTAGGTTCTTCCTGTCCCCTTTCATATTACCTCTCTGCATCAGTATCCTCCCGGTGTCCCCTTCTGACCCCTTTATATTATCCCCTCACATGAGTGTCCCTCCCTCTTCCTCCCCCCTCATACATACCTCGTGTCTCCTTTGTTAGGAAGTCTGTGTAGTGTTCTCCTCCTATAGGTGACGTGACCTTTCTGTGATCAGGTCTGTCTGTGGATGGCTCTGCTCTCACTTTTTCTTCCCTCCTCGTCCATACTTGGCTTAGTATAGGGGAGGCTGTTCAGAGCAATCTGGATGGTCGTAGTCAGCGCTTTGTTCCAGTCAGACGCTGATCTCCTCTGCTGTGGCGAGGCACCGCCGAAAACGAGTGCCTTCCATTCAAAAATGGAGCCAGGAGGCCCCATCATGTCGCTGTGCATGTGCTGCCTGGCCCAAAATGGGCAAGTGTGTGTGTTTGTGTTTTCTCAGGCCCAGAAGGCTTCAGAATGGTGCATGCGCAGTTGCACTGTTGGCCCACAGCCATCTTTATTGACAAGCAGCCCAAAAATGGTCCGAAATTTTCAGGCTTCCCTTAAATCAAATTAATCGCATACTAGCACATGATGATAAACTTGCCTTAAAATGAAGCTCTTCCAGCGCCTAGATGTCAGCGCTGCAGGCGCTCCCATCTTCACCCGTCTTGCTTCTGGGTTTGCAGACTCCAGCTCTGTGACTGGCTGGACCTACGATGTGAGTTTACAGCCCAGGGCTCTGAAGCTCCAGCACAGGTGGCGGTTCCTTCAAAGGGCATGCACCATTGGTGTCACTAGCTGCATGTACAGTAAATATCTCCTAAATGGTGCCGGTTTAGGAGATATTTACACTACCTATAGGTAAGTTTAGCTATAGGTAAGAGTTAGTGATGGAAATTTACTTCCACTATAGGGTGTACATAAAGTCAAACTCTTTTTTTTTTTTTTTTTTTTTTCCCCCTTTTGGAGAAACCTCCGCCTTCTACTTTTTAATAATCATTTAAAAAAAAAACTAGTCTGGAAGATGAGCCATCATTCATGAACACCAAATTAGCCTGATTGTCAAGAATTTTTTCATTGCTAAATCCGTGTCTACCCCCCGACTCCAAACTGACCCATTTAGTCAAAGCCTTCAGTTTTTTTTTTTTTTTTTTTCTACATGATCTCACGCAGAAAGATGTATTTGGATGACCTATTCCTGCACTTTGAAGAAAAGCATTGTGCAGCTGTCAGTCAAACTGGGATTCCACCATTTGAACTAGGTACTTCTCACATTGTCTGTATTGTTCTCATATTTACGTGGTTTGAAAGATGGAGTCTTAGAGTGTTGAAATGTGAAGTTTACTTTACCCACGTGACAAGTTTGCCCTAGCATATCTCAATGGAACTTAAAAAAAACCCTCAAATACCTTGGATGATGCACTACTTGATAGTAATTTTACTGGCTTAAATATTGCTTGTCACCACTGGGCTTGTGTATGAAATGCTTCCTGAAGTGTAGGTATGGCAATTTTTCAATTGCGAAATCATGAACTTCTGAACCTCACAATTGCTCATAATCACAGTTTGGAATTTTGTTGGAAATATTCTATGACTGGTTGATGGTTAACTTGTATATTACAAATTAATCTGAATGTGTTGTAGGGCTGCACTCCATTGGCTGGAAAACGGTGTGTGTGTGTGTGTGTGTCTTTTTTTTTTTTTCCCCACCCCTGAACACCCAAAGCCAGTGCAATGGCTGCACAGTACCCAAGATAGTAACAGTGTAGCAATGCCTCAAAATAAAACCTTTTAACTGCTATTTGTTTTTTGATTGATAAAGTGAGGCCTCTCAACTTCCCAACCCAAGGGCAGTCAAACAAATTCAAACATCAATAGCAGATACCTAAACGCAAAGAGGGCAAAGCATTAGCCAATTTTCAATATGTAATTCCAATAGAGACAAGCTGTCAAAGCAGCAAGTGAAATGTCTGACAGATGTACAAGAGTATTGAGACTCTCGCTGGGGCCCCTGTGCCTTCACCTCCCTAAGTTCTTCATATGAATATATCCACAAGGCAGCCGGACAAAGATTAAAAAAAAAAACACAATTTATAATGCCTTGCTATTTGCCCTCAGCTGACTCTCTTGCCCAAGGCATATGCCCATATTTGCTTTATGGTAAGTGTAGCGCCCTCTAAAAACTGTTCAGGGTTGTGTGTGTTTTTTTTTTTTTTTTTTTCTGTTGTATTGCCACCTGCTGTTGAGATATCTGTATGTGCTTGGAGATCCAGCAGTTATCCATGAAAGGCATTGCGCATGAATAGTCCATGCTTCCTTATGGCAAATACAAGCTGTACGAAATCGAATGGACACGGTTTCATATATTAGCGCATTACCAGTCACCGGATCGCTATGGAACAGTGGTGGCTGGTGCTCAAAATTTTTTTTTGGGGGGGGGGGGCGCAAACCGAAAAATATAACAGGCATTGCTTCGTGGCAAAAAACACGGTAAAACGGGGGGGGGGGGGTTTGCTTCCATTCACCTTTTGTATTCGCAGAACTCTGGGGATCGACTGTGCGAGGGCTCCCTCCTGCTCTCTGTCAAAAAGCTGTCCTGAATGGAGAAAATCTACAACGGCAATGGAGGTTTGCCAATGCCTACACATAAGTAAGGTGTCATCCCATGTGCCAGGGGGCATCAAGGCCCATTAAACCTCCCCCTCCCAGATGCTGCCAATCTCTCAGCCAGCTGCTTCCTCCCACCAGTTGCACAGAGAAGGAATGAATGAAATGAAGCAGAAGTGGGGATTCCCTACTATGGCAGTACCACCCCCCCCCCCAGCCTGGCATGGATCGCAAGCTTCCTTCCACAGGTTCTTCAATTCTGCTCAGCAACTCAATGATATTCCCAGCAGCTCTCTGCCCCTGCAAAGCTGTGCCTGCAGTAGATAGTTGACAGAGACCCACACACAGCTCTAAGTTTGGTGCACCACCTTTACCAGATCACTGGTGCCCCCCATCCTTGTCCAGGTTGCTGTTTAGCATTGCATCCCTGAAGCAGGTAAGCCTATTGCATGCGTGTGATCTCCAGTAACCCCATAGCAGGAAATGCTGACTGTGTCTCCCTCGCTCTGTGATATTGATCCCCTGGTACTCAGGGCAGCCATCAGAAATTTTGGGGCCCCCTACATAGCTTTCGGCCTCGACACCCCCCCCCCCCCAGGGCATGACCACCAAAATTCCCCAGTAAACCACCCACTGGCCATCCCAACAAGTCCTTCAATACATCCACTTTTATTTTAACACTCTTACAATATAATATATAAAAATGAAAAGTGAATTCCAAGTCAGCGGTGCTCTCAAGATTTAACAGTGGAAATATATTTTGGCTGAAACATATGAAGCCTGCCACCACGACAAGATAAGACTGTTTTGAGCAGAACCCTACATTAACACTAGCTGTACTACCTTTTCAATGCCCCCGACACCTACTGCCCTCTTTAGAAAACCCTCCGACACAATGACTTCTAAAGAAGTCCACCTGAAACCTACTGGCCTCTATATAAGACCCCGGGACACCTACCAACTTCAGATACCAACCTCTTTATAAGCCCTCCAAATATCTACCAGCCTGTATAGAAGACCTCCCATATATTTATAGATCCCCCTCCCCCCCATCACCATGAAGTGCAGGGAGATAATTGGAGGGGCCCCTCTGTCCCATCCAGGAATCCTGACCACCTGAGAAGACGACCCCCTGAGCCGCTTCCCAGTGCGCATGCTCACAGCTGCGGAGGGTAGGGAATTTTCATGGGGTCGTGTTTAATGTTACACCGCGTCATTCATCAGCTGTTGCGCATGTCCCACTGCGCATGCCCAGCCACTAAATGAAATCGTCTCTGCTCCAACCCCTGTCCGACTCTCCAACTCCAATCCGGACAAATCGGTTCTTTACACCACTCCTGTCCGAGCGCCACCTCGTTAATACTATATATCCTCGGGGGTTATTTTTTTATTGTTTAATACATTGAAATAACGGCCCTAATTATTATTATTACCAATATCCGCAATTCGTTTCTGCTTTGTTTCTAACCCCTGACCTCTGCCATCTTCCGGTTCATCACCTATTTATATAGTGGGATATGCTGTGTGGTCATGCCCCCTGATGTCAGTTATGACGAAACCTGTTGGGAGGAGCCTAACCACATGAGGCTGGTGTTGCATGCTACTGGTGGTCGGTCAGGTTTTTGGCTTGAAACAAACCTACACTACATCTTTGCCATTTTTTATGTCTATTGTATTGGAGATATGAGGATCCTGTGTGCAGGCTTTATTGGTTCAAATAAATACTTTTAATGATATCTGCGCAATGATTGCTCTATTATTTCCTCATGTATATACCTTGGAATCTATGCTCATGCGGATTGTGTGACCGGATCTAAACGCTCAAGTGATTTGATATACTGTATGCTCTTTTCTGATCGATTCAAATGCCCAAGTGATTGATATGTGCTTTATCTGACTGCTGTTTATCCTGTGTCATCTGGCAAGAGGCTGCATGTTTTGGCTCTCTTGGTGGTGGCTATATCATTTTCTCCTTAAGTGTTCATGTATATCTCACTGGAGGACTATTTGGAATTTATGCTCTGAGCGCTGCTATTTCATTTGGTTGTACATGCATGGTCCATGCTTCCTTATGCCAAGCACAAGCTGTAGGAAATCTAATGGACAATTTCATATATTCACACAAGACCAGTCACTTGATCTCTATGGAAATATACTAGCTTGCTTACAATTGAACTGAGGAAGGAGATCCTCTTTTATAAGCGCATATTTTCTACAAAATTTTTTCATTCAAACTGGTAAGGCTACTTTTAGAAAGTCCTGCAGAAGGTTTTAGAATGGTTTGTGGTGGCCCATATTCAGTTCCCTGTCATTTTAGAATTGGCTGGAATTGAACAAATCTGTATTATTGTTAAAATATTTATTTTTTATTTTTAGGTTACATTTCCAGAATGCTGAGGAATTATACAGTGCGAGGCTGTGATGGTGAATACATATCCCTCAAATGTCCTCACAAAACCACCATCAGCATTCAGTCTTCATTCTACGGGAGGAATATGCCAAGCCACCAGATATGTCCATCACGCAACACACAGTCATTTGCTACCTTCGTCAAAGAGGATGTATCCTGCTCTGCTGGGACATCTCTCCAGGTACACAGTTGTAAAACAATGAGAAACAGTCTGTTACCTTTTCATAGTCTGATGACATTTCACAGTAGATACTAAACTGTTGTGCACTTTCTTTGAAGAGTTTATTGAACACTGCTTGTGACCACTACTTGTGACTCAATTAGTGCTATTAGATAGAAATGAATGCCGCGCCAAAGGGGTTATGTGTAATACTGATACCAATATTAAATCCTAAAAATGTATACCAATCTAAAGTGCAAGTGCCAACCGAATAATAAATAATGTGCAAATATATATAGTGTCATAGTGGGCAAAGTATATATAACTAAGTTGCGCTAAATTGTGTTATAAATGGCAATGAATGTCAAATTAAGGCACAATATGATGTTGACTCCAAATGAATGTCCTCTAAAAGTCCCAAATAATCTCCAGAAATTAACACAGTCCAAAATGTAAATTCCCAAGTCAGAAACGTGTATCACCGGTGATGTAGTCTCCTTACCGGATAAAGGAAAGGGAAAAGCCAAACTCAAATTAGGTCTGCCAATCTCAGATCTGCAAGCCCATATTCATCTCAGGTGATGGATGGAAATCATGTAAAGAAAACAGAAGCTTCCATAGCATAATACTGTTGTTAAATGACACCCTGAGAAGTGCACACCACCACCAGAGCAGATAAGGATGAAAGTTATGCACCAGCACCCCTATGTTCCAAATGCTTACCAGAAGATAGGTAAAGGGACACACAAAAGCCACCAAATTCAAAGATCACCCCAACATCACTGCCTCTTACCAAATCGCATATGGGTAAACGCCAAATGTCCCATGGATGACCCTCGGAACCAGCAGTAGGTGGAACGATCACTCCAAATCACAACCAAGTATGTAATAAAAGAAAGCTTGATAGTGTAAAACCAACAAACCCTTTATTCACAAATGGTAAATTTTACTCACAAACATAAGAAGCATCAAGCGTAGATACAGGGATTGAGATGAGCCGCCGGCCGGTCGGCTCCTCCGCCCGTCCTCAACAAGCTTAGTCCAGCCTGGACCAATTACGTGTGTGTGTGTCATAATCATTGGATCCCTTTGGAAGATGCCCTACTCTTTACTGAACCTAGGTTGCATAGGCAGCATTCAGATTTTCCTAGTGAATGCAACGTGTTCAGATTGGACGAGGTGGACATTGTGATGTTACTGTCCAACATCCTCTAATCTGTGAATGCTTTGCATCCAGTGTGAAAATGCAAAGTTCCCTAAATGGTGCCCATAGCAAGCAAAGGACTTCTGTGTTCACAAAGGTGGGCGGCTGCTCAGTACAGGACATGAGAGCTATTTGAAATCCCTGTGCTACCTACAGAGACTCTGAGCTTCACTGGGATTGCACAAGTATGGTACATACTTACTTTTGTCTAAACTCCTACCAATGTAACTATGTATAAAATTGCCATGCCTACACTTTTTCTGCTAATTTAATTTAGGATGAAAACTTTCAGGATAACCTAGATACCTCCAGGACAGTTGTCTGATACCTAATTGCTTTTATAAAGCCTCTCTTTGCATATGCATTCACCACTTCAGGTGGCCTTCTGGTATTCCTCTTGCACGCATCAGCATTGTGGAATATGCTTTAATCGTTGTGTTTAACTTGTCCATTGTTGCTGTAATGAATTTCCTGTGGTTCAGTCAATTACCTGTGTAATAGTATAGCCTGGGGGTACATTTTGGTAGTTGCTCGCTTTTCAGCAAGTTTTATTACACTCTTTGTACTGCACTGGTAATGTAAGCAGAAGCTAAATCCACACTGTTGACACTTCGCAAATAGAGGCCCGGCTGCCAGTCAACAATTGGGATTTTGCTGAAGACAAATTGCAAGTTGTGTGGTTACATATCCTTTTTCTTTTATTTTACCAACCCCGGAATACCATCCTCTTACAATTTCAACAAATAACTGCATCTAGATGAGTTACATAGGCTTTGCCAGCTAAATAGACAGAGGATGATTGACTGTTCGCTAATGTGTATTTAGCCCTGATTGCAATGTATAGCTATATTAACATACCTTCAGGGTCTTGTACTGCTGCAGTGATGTCATGCCTTAAGTCTGTGGTTAGATCCTGTTTTGATTGCTTTACAAATTTAAGTTTTTTTTTTTTTTTTTTTTTTTTCTTGAAATGCTAAAGCTAGCCATATACTTCAGATCTATCTGGTTCAGTCCTAGGGCTGAATGCGAGTCTGTAGATGCTGCATCCATGCTAATCAGTGTTGTATTTAGACCACCTGCTGCCAAAATACCCAAACAGTGACTGCACCTGATGGACTAAAAATTTTCCACTTGGCTCAGTCTAATTTTTAAATACTTTATCAAACCAAGTAGTCCCAACAGGTCTACTTGTGGCTCCAATTTCAGACCATTGAGTAGAAATGGCTAAAATTCAAACAGTTTAAGCCTAGGTTTAGACTGGCAATTCACTTGAAATGTACATTCGGAGTACTTCCCAATTTCTCACTGGCTTTAATGTCAATTTAGTAAACCATGCACCTCACCCTTTAACCCACCACCACGCATACATGTGAGCACGGTTATGTTGCAAAAACATAGGTTAGATATGTTTGTTTTTTGGAAGGAATTTCTATAGCTACAGAGTGCTGGCTTTAAAAAAAAAAAAAAAAACTCTCTAGGTAAAAACCTTGTAAAAATCTGGTCTGTTACAAATCATAAACTTCTTATCAAATACTTAACCCTCACCCTGTAAAACAACCCATTTAGTTTAAAATGGAAACGAAAAGCAAAACATTTTTAGTAGACTTGCCCTCAATCCTACCTCATGACTCCACTCCCATACATTTTGCAGTAGATTTACAACAAGTGTTCTGTAACTAGCCTACTCACTCCATGGCAGGCTGGGTACCTGTCCAGTGTAGGAAATGTTTTTTCAGTTTGACCTACTCAATGGCAGCATATGTTTGGGAAATAACTAGCCACAAACAAGGGGAGGATGCGGAAAAGTAAGGTTTTAATTATCACTCTAGCCAACAGAAACCTAAGGTCAAACGTTAACAGGATAAGGAAGATAGCTTCACAACATGGTGAGCCAGAACAACTTTTAGTGGGAGGACCATGTTATCACTCTTGGCACCCTGTTAATGAAGTCTGAGTTCCACACTCCTGGTTGAGTGTAGTCATTGCTTCCATAGGAGCCATGCTTTTAGCCCTATAAGCTGGTCGGCTAGCCAGCACTACCCATCCAGCATTGATTCTGGATTAAGGCGACAAAGATGGCCTAAAGCCTTACTCAAAACCTTGCGTTGTTAGCAGACTTCTCAATGTCCAGGAATACATCCCCTTTCGGGGGGGGGGGGGGAGGTTAGTCCTGTGAGACAGTTTTTTGTTGGGAGTTCTCTGGTATTCAGAATGAATAAGGACATTTTTTGGGCTCTTCGTGCAGTCAAAAGGGGACGTGGTCCCACAAAAATTGGCTATCAATGGGGATACTGTTAGAAGGTCCCAGTGATTTTCTAGGATAGCTCATACCATTGGTCCCCATAACTGGTAATGATCCTGGGATACTCACTCCCACTTAGATCTCCATGTCTGGGTTTACTGGGAGCCTATCTGCTTATTACACTACTAAGCCCTTGTTTTAGTAGCTCTTAGAGTTGAGTGAGAATAACACCTTTCCCTGAAACTTTCATACATGTCCTTAGCCTCTGCCCTAAAATCCTCCTTCTTGGAGTTGCGTTTTATATGTAAAAACTGTCCTGTTGGGATCCCCTTAATTAATGATTTGGGGTGGGGACTCTGGGCCTGAAGTAATGTATTTATGAAAGGTATTAGTGATTAGTTATCTTATTCTGTTCAATGGACACCTGGAGGTCCAAGAAAGGAAATTGTAATTTTGATATTTCTGGAATTAACATTCAATTCTTGAATTAAATTAGCCAATTCATTTTTGATCCTGCCAATTCCATTTTTGATCCTGTCCATAACATAGGTATATCGTCGCTATATCTCAGCCACAGTAGACAGTGTATGAATCCTTGATGTATCTCGGCCACTACCTCATGTTCCCAGAGGCCCAATTGGAGGCAGGCGTAGGCCGGAGCCCACGGTGCTCCCATACTCGTGCCCCTGATCTGTTGGAAGTACCCACCAAGGAATTGCAATTGTAACGCTCTGGGGTTTGATTTAGTGAACTGGATTTGCAGCTGCAGAATTTCCACTCAGTAGTCTTGTAGAGATGTGTTGAATCACCTTATCCAACTCTCCTGACTCATCATAGTGGCTCAGCCTGCTTCAGTATGCACATACACAAACACTCAGATAAGATGTTGCTGGAGTGATAGATATCTATGCAATATTATTGAGGTGATATACTGAAGGAATAGGCTTGAGTAGTGATAGCAATTAATGATAGGCACTCAGGTAGTAATGTTGCAGGAGCGATAGCAGATGGTGATAGATAGTATGCAGGAGGGTTAGCAATCATGTACAAGTAACAGGTGGTAGGGGATAGCAGATGAAGTGTACAGGAGATGCTAAGTTAATGCAAGGATATAAGTTACAGGTGGTGGTAGGTTCAAGAGCTAGCAATCTAGGTAACGATGCAGGTGATATTGTAGTGCATATATCCTAGAGTTTAGCAACAGTTCTTAATATGCAAGAATAGATAGCATGTGACTTGATAGGAAGGGATCCCCTGCGGGGTACTTATCACTGGCTGGTAAGCGAGGTAAGGATCAGGTAGCGAGGTAAAGGATCAGGTAGCGAGGCTCCGGTCAACTCAGGTATAGGGAAGATAGCTGGAGGATTCGGCAGCGTCAGACAGGGATGTATAACGAGCGGTTGCACGAACCTCTTGTGAGTGCACACCGGCGGTTGAAATAGCCGCTCAGAGCGGCGCCTAGTGATGACGTCATCAGATGTTAAAGAGACATGCAGCTATATGCGTTCCACCTACCTGAATGGTGGAACGCAATGCGGAAGTAAGAGACTAGAAAGGTACTGAAAGTACCAGGATCTTACAGTACCCCCCCCCCCCCATAAGGCCGGCTCCAGAAGGCCTATAGCACTGGTCTCTCAGGGTATTTAGAGTGGAACCTTTTTATAAGCCTGGATGTGTGAACGTCAGAAGCATCCAACCAGGTGTCATCTTGGGGTCCATAGTTTTTCCATCTGATGAGATATTGGAGTTTTCCTCTGTGGATACGAGAATCCAAAATCTCCCTAATCTCAAATTCTTCTCCCCCTTCAACTTGTACTGGAGGTGGAGGCAAGATGGTAGGTCTAATTCCTTGGTTGGGTATATGTGGCTTTAGTAGAGATACGTGGAAAATGGGGTGTATCTTAAGATCTGCCGGTAAAGTAAGTCGAACTGCAGATGTCCCAATGAGTTTCTCGATTGGGAAAGGTCCCAGAAACAGAGGTCCAAGCTTTTTACTGGGGATTTTCAACCAAGTTTTTTGTAGATAGCCAAACAAGATCCCCAATAGTATATTGAGGAGAAGGTCTTCTACGAAGGTCATAGTACCTTTTTTTTTGTTGGCTGCGAGCATGTGAGATGGTGGTGTTAAGTAAACCCAGAGAGTTTTTTTTTTGGGTGAGATAGTCAGAGGCTACTGGATTACTTGATGGTAGGATGCGTGGTGGAAGAAGTGTGGGATGAAACCCATAGTTTAGGTAGAACGGACTTTGCTTAGTAGTACTGTGGGTTGCATTATTATAAGCAAATTCCGCCAAAGGGAGGAGGTCCACCCAATCATCCTGTAGGTATGAGGTGTAGCAACGCAAATATTGTTCAATACACTGGTTGACTCTTTCAGTTTGTCCATTGGTCTGTGGGTGATAAGGGGAAGTAAGTTTTTCACTCAATATGTAGTATATGACATAGAGCTTGCCAAAACTTAGAGATGAACTGAGAACCCCGGTCAGATAGAAGAGTCTTTGGAATTCCATGTAGTTTGAACACATGTTTCACTAGTAATTCCGCTGTTTCCTTAGATGAAGGTAGTCTGCGAATAGGAATGAAATGTGCCATCTTTGTCAGATGGTCCACTGACACTAGGATGGTAGTAAATCCTTTGGAAGGTGGTAATTCTACTATGAAGTCTAGAGACACAACTTCCCATGGAACTTTGGGTATTGGTAGACTGCAAAGTAGGCCAGATGGTTTTGTAGTGTCAATTTTGGACCTTGCACAGATGTCACACGAGGAAACAAATTTCTGTACAGACGTCTTCATTCCAGGCCACCAAAATTGCCTGGTGATCAAATTAAATGTCTTAGTCATACCCATATGTCTTGCCATAGGTATGTCATGTGATAGTTCCAAGATTTTAGTACGCATACCAGGAGGTATGTAGAGTTTGTTGTCAAAGTAGAGGAAGCCTTCTGCATCAGCACTTAGTTGTGGTGGTGGTGAATCCAGTCCTAGACTGTGCAGAATCTCTTCCTTTAAGGAACGAACAACACCAATAATACGGTCATGGGGTATTATAGGAAGTGAAGGGATTTCAGCACAGTTATCTTCGGTTAACCGTGATAGGTGTGTAGGTCACTAAGAAATTGAATCTTAGGAAGAATAATGACCAACGTACCTGCCGATGGGAAAGGGTCTTGTTGGTCTAAAGGTATTGGAGATTCTTATGATCTGTATATATGAGTATTGGCAACCGGGTACCTTCAAGTAAATGTCGCCAATTTTCAAGTGCCAGTTTTATGGCAAGCAACTCTTTTTCACCCACTGGGTAGTTCACCTCTGGGCTACTTAGTGCTTTAGAGAAGAAAGCAACTGGGTGGAGTGGTGAAGTATTCGTTGGTCGTTGGGAAAGAACTGCTCCTACAGCCATATTTGACGCATCCACTTCTAGGATGTATTGGAGGGATGGGTCTGGATGGCGTAGTATGGGAGCAGAAGTGAAGCTTGATTTTTAACAAGCGGAAAGCTTTATTTGCTTCTTCAGACCATTTGTATGTTTTTTTTCATACTTGTAAGTTGTGTGAGCGGTCTTACAATAGAAGAGAAGTTCTTGATGACCTTCCTATAAAAGTTTGAGAACCCAAGGAATCGTTGTAATGCCTTACGAGTTGTTGGTACAGGCCAATCCAGAATACACGATATCTTGCTCATATCCATCTTGATGCCATTCTTTGATATGATGTATCCTAGGAATAATACTTCTTCCTTATGAAATAGGCATTTCTTCAGCTTTACATATAAATTGTGTGCGAGTAATCTGGACAACACAAGTCTTACATGTCTTACATGTTCAGACAAGGATTGAGAGTAAATGAGTATATCATCCAGATATACCACAACACAAACATCGAGTAGGTCTCTGAAGATGTCATTTATAAACCGCTGGAATGCTGCGGGAGCATTACACAATCCAAAGGGCATCACTAGATATTCAAATAGTCCGTATCTAGTTCTGAATGCCGTCTTCCACTCATCCCCATTACGGATACGGATGAGATTGTATGCCCCTTTTAGGTCCAACTTTGAAAAGTAGGTGGCTCCACGCACTTGTTCAATGAGTTCCGGAATGAGAGGTAAAGGATAGCGATCCTTTATTGTGATAGTATTTAACTGCCTATAGTCAATGATAGGCCTGAGACTTAGATCCTTATTGCGGACAAAGAAAAGTCCTGCAGCTGTGGAAGAAGTAGAGGGTCTAATAAACCCTTTCGCTAAATTCTCATCCAAGTATTCCTTAAGATGAGAAAGTTCATCCTGAGATAGAGGATAAACATGTCCGAAAGGTAGTTTACTGTTAGGGAGTAGATCAATAGAACAATCATAGTCCCTATGGGGAGGCAATACTTGAGCATTTTTCTCAAGGAAGACTTCAGATAGATCCTGATAGCATGGTGGTGGTGTGATTTCATCTGACACCATGGACAGGATTTTTTTATAAGATTGGAGGTTACACGTGGTCTCGCAATAGTGAGAGGGGGAAGGTTAGAGTCCGTGTTTTCCAATCAATGTTTGGTTGATGTATATGTAACCAGGGAAGCCCCAAAATAATGGGAAAATGTGGTGAAGGTAATACATCAAAGGTGGTGGTCTCAACATGAGACTCGTTAGTAGTAACAAGAAGTACTTGTGTCTGATTGGTAATTGGACCAGAAGATAACGGAATACCGTTAATTAAACTAACAGACAGGAATAGGTTTTGAAATAATAGGTATTTTATTCAAAGCAACAAAACTAGTGTCAATGTAGTTCCCACAAGATCCTGTGTCGATCATAGCCTTGGTAGTGATTCTATTTTGGTCCCACTGTAAGATCAAATGAATGAAAAGATAGGGATTAGAAAAAGAAGTCGTTAATCCCCCCAGTAATACATGTGAACACTCACCCTCTTTTTTGCGGACAAGGGGACAGACGCTTATCAGATGATCAGCGGAAACGCAATACATGCAGAGATTTTGAGATTTTCTCCTGGCTCGTTCAACAGACTATAATGGTGGGCGTATGATTCCTACCTCCATAGGAGTAGGTTCAAAGGATGAAAACCGAGAAGCATTGGGTAATGGTACTTCCATTTTCTCAGCCTTCCTTTCTCGTAAACGTCTGTCAATATTGATGCGGAGTTGTATTAAGGCATCCAAAGTGCCAGGTAAATCCGCTCGGGCGAGCTCGTCTTTAACGGCTTCGGATAACCCGAGCCTGAACTGGGTTCGCAGAGATGCATCATTCCACCCTGAATCAAGGGTCCGTCTCTTGAACTCTGCTACGAAGTCTTCAACAGGTCTCCTTCCCTGTTTTAAAGCCCTCAATTGGCTGTCAGCAGTACTCTGCCTATTTGGGTCTTCATACAGGCTAGAGAGTTCTGCTAGGAACGCAGGATAGGAGTTGAGAAGAGGGTCATTTTTCTCAAAGAGAGTCTGCCCAAGCCCGTGGATCACCTGACATATATGAGATAGTGGTGCAGACTTTAATTTGGTCTGTATTGTAAGTACGAGGTTTTAAATTAAAAGCAATTGACATGCGTTTTTAAATTCACTAAATTTTTTCCGATCACCTGTAAACACTTGTGGAGGGTTTATTTTGGGCTCACTGGGTTGAGCAGCAGTGAGCTGTGATACACGGGCTATCTGCTGTCTCAAAGTCTGATTTTCTTTTTGCACTTCGGTAAGAGAAACAATTAATGCATCTACCTTTTGTGTTAGGTGCATCACATGAGTGGCTAATTCTGCTGAATCCATTTTTTCGGGTTCGTGCAATCTGTAACGCTCTGGGGTTTGATTTAGTGAACTGGATTTGCAGCTGCAGAATTTCCACTCAGTAGTCTTGTAGAGATGTGTTGAATCACCTTATCCAACTCTCCTGACTCATCATAGTGGCTCAGCCTGCTTCAGTATGCACATACACAAACACTCAGATAAGATGTTGCTGGAGTGATAGATATCTATGCAATAGTATTGAGGTGATATACTGAAGGAATAGGCTTGAGTAGTGATAGCAATTAATGATAGGCACTCAGGTAGTAATGTTGCAGGAGCGATAGCAGATGGTGATAGATAGTATGCAGGAGGGTTAGCAATCATGTACAAGTAACAGGTGGTAGGGGATAGCAGATGAAGTGTACAGGAGATGCTAAGTTAATGCAAGGATATAAGTTACAGGTGGTAGTAGGTTCAAGAGCTAGCAATCTAGGTAACGATGCAGGTGATAGATATTGTAGTGCATATATCCTAGAGTTTAGCAACAGTTCTTAATATGCAAGAATAGATAGCATGTGACTTGATAGGAAGGGATCCCCTGCGGGGTACTTATCACTGGCTGGTAAGCGAGGTAAGGATCAGGTAGCGAGGTAAAGGATCAGGTAGCGAGGCTCCGGTCAATCCAGGTATAGGGAAGATAGCTGGAGGATTCGGCAGCGTCAGACAGGGATGTATAACGAGCGGTTGCACGAACCTCTTGTGAGTGCACACCGGCGGTTGAAATAGCCGCTCAGAGCGGCGCCTAGTGATGACATCATCAGATGTTAAAGAGACATGCAGCTATATGCGTTCCACCTACCTGAATGGTGGAACGCAATGCGGAAGTAAGAGGCTAGAAAGGTACTGAAAGTACCAGGATCTTACAAACATGAATTCCAAGAGTTCAATAAACTCATTTTGAGCTCCCAAATTGGGATATTCTTCTTCCAAAAAGTGGGCAACTGCCTTCAGACCCCACTCATGTGGGATCAACGTTTTAAGGCGTCTAAACGCCGATGCCCACCAAGATGGTTCCTTCTGGAACCTGAATATTGGACAGTTTATAGATAAAACATTTCTGGTATCCCTCACATATGAGGGAAGTTCTAGGACCCTGTCTTTGAGTGCATCCACATATTTGCCAAGCCTCTCCTTTGGTCCTTTTATTGCTGAGACAATTGGTCTCCCAGGTGGTCCTTTTATTGCTGAGACAATTGGTCTCCCAGGTGGATTCGTAAGTGACTTATGGAGTTTTGGGATGACCTAAAATGTGGGTACATTGAGCTTATCCACTTTTAAATATTGTGCCTTTTCTTTTTGATAAAAGTTCCACCTCAAGGCCCAGATCTAATTTACGGTTAAGAACAGTGCCAAGAGAGGGGAACGGATTGATAATCTTAAATTAAGTTGTATGGTCATAAAGTTGACGCAATACTTCTGCCTTATAGATTTTTTTTCACTCATTAAGACTACGTTACCCCCCTTGTCGCTGCCCTTCACCACCAGACCCGGGGCTTGTTCCAGTTCCCTCAGGGCTTATCTTTTATCTTGAAACAGGTTATCCAAACCTTTCCAATTCCAGTCAACTATTTCCATATCCTTCTGGACCATATCCAGAAAGAGTTTCAGGTTTTTATGCTTGGCAATTGGTGGCATTTTTTGGGATTTTATTCTAAGATTGGAATCACGTCTAATAGGTTGGTCAGTTTCAGGTTCAGAGTCGCTATCCCGATTTTCATCCAGCAATGACATTAGGATTTTAATAGTTTATTTTTCATCAATAGTAGGATTTGGGGTGGCTCTGAAACTGATCCCTTCACCTGATGCCATGCTTTAAAAATTACTTTACGTAGGAATAAGTTGCGATCTTTATAAATCTCAAATTCATTCATGGGGACACTGGGGAGAATGTCAAGCCCTATGTATTAATTGGATATGATGCTTTTCTAACTTAAAGTCAGATACATTTACTATCTTCAGATCCTGACTACATTTATCATTTAGTGATGGTTTGATCATTTCCTCTGATTCCTCAATCTCCAATTTTTTCAGTTTTTTTGTTGGGATCTCCCTCTTTGCCTTTTTCTTCTACTGGGTCTTTGAGACCTTCCTTTTTTTATTATATTCTTTTTGGTTGTATTCAATTTGGTATCTAGCCTGATTTCCCTTATTTCTACCTCCTAAATGACTTTTTTTTTTTTTTTTTTTTTTTTATTTGTCTACACATTCCGGATCACTTTCTGAGGATTAGTGGGCCTTTCTACTAGATGTATGTTTTCTTTAGTGAAAAGTGTCTTGATCTACTTCTACCACTCTCCATTGTTGGTACAAAAACATCTCCTTTTTCCCAATCCGTTATGTTTTGCCTAAATTTCTCTTGTTAGTCTTAAGATTACGCTGAATTCTTTCTATATTTTTTTTATTTTTTTTTATTTGTCACATTCTGGGTTATCTCTGTAGGGGTCCAAAAGTTCCACATTTCGATCTAATTCGCCCTGTATGTCTTTTTAACTGCTATTGCTCTTCCCCAATTATAAGCTTCATCAATTTTACTCCCCTTTCAGTGCATTCCTTTTTCCATTTCTCTAAGAATCTAGGTGTCCAGCTGGTATGATCATCTCTCTTAGCCCCCTAGGGATAACACCATGTATAACATGAGACTGTAGGGACGAAATATCCAATTTTTGATTCAAAAATTTAATTGCTAATTTCTTATAGCTTTTAAAGTTTTTTGTTAAGTGGTTCCCTTTCTATATCTGCGGATATAGGTTCCTTACTAAAAGCAGTTTGGATCTCCAAATCGAAGGTATCGTCAATTCTATATGCCATTTTTTCAGACCATCAAGCAGCACCTTGTGAATAATGCACAAAGTATGGTGGAATACAATTATAATAGAATTCAAAAAATGTCACACTCAGTGGGTTACTGGGGTATAGGAAGGGATTAAAATAATCCCGTAATTACTTAACTAGTTCCGGAATGCACGCCGCCAATTAACTGCAGCAGGCAGCCCCTCCTGCGTGAACCAACGTAGACCTATGTCTGTCACGCGCCTGCAGCTAGGGGGTGGGCACCGCCGGCGGTGCACCCCAACTCTGCAGCGGGGACTCCGATGCACGGGGCAGGCCGCTCCGATTGCCACCTGACACCCGCGATCATTTCCCGCTGAGAGAGAATGGTCAGCTGTTCTAAACACAGCTGACCATTCTTCTCTCTGGAATGATCACCGAGTGCCTGTGATCCTTCTATATAGGATCACTGGTCTCTATGGTCATTCCATAAGCCCCGTCCCCATGCAGTTAGAAACGCACCCCTAGGTACACATTTAACCCCTTGATCACCCACTGTGTTAACCCCTTCCCTGCCAGTGTCATTATTACAGTAACAGCATATTTGTAGCACTGATTACCGTTGTAATATCACTGGTTCCCCCCCAAAAATGTCAAATGTCAGTTAGGGGTCCAATCTGACTGCAATGTTGCAGTCATGCTAAAAATCGCAGATCGCGGCCATTACTAGTAAAAAAATGACCTAAATCTTTCACGTATTTTGTAGACGCGATACGTTTTGTGCAAACCAATCAAAATACGCTTATTGCAATTTTTTTTTTTTTTCTTTTTGGGTATGTTGTATAGCAGAATCTGAAAACAAAAGATTTTTCACAACTGTCGCTCTATTTTTGTTTATAGCGCAAAAAATAAAAATCAGAGGTGATCAAAAACGACCAAAAAAAGCTCTATTTGTGGGGAAAAAAAGGGCTTAAATTTTATTTATGTACAGCATCACATGACCGTGCAATTGTCCCTTAAAATAACGCAGTGCAGAATAGCAAAAAAATGGCCTGGTCCATTAAGGGGGAAAATCTTCTGGTCCAGAAATGGTTAATGAAGAACAAAGAAGGGATACCCCGGATCCTCACTTAATAATACACCCTGATTAGTCAGGAAAGGTCAGTCTGAATCACTCCCAACTATGTAAACCTTTCCTGAGTCTATCACAGCCACAAGGGCTGAGCAGCCACCAACCTAAACAAAACAATTGCAAAAAAAAGGGGGGGGGGGGGACCTGTATAGAACAGGATCCCAGAAGGTTGACCTACGGACAAACAGAGATTAAAAAGAAGTAGCTTTTATTAAATATCAAAAAATAAGGCTTTACAAAAAGCCAATACAACCACCGTACGTTGTGCAACTAATCCACACTATTAAAATAAGACAGCGCTGTCTAGAACTACAAGGAGATAACAGCAGCTGCTCATGCATTACCCAGTTACATTCAACCAGCATACACAAAGCAATTTGATGAGGCTAGTAGCTATTTGGCTCATCCCAGTATGGAAATTGGCGTAGCTTTTATAAGATCTTAACACTCATCACCCAACCTATAACACATGTGGACTGCCGACTGTGATTGTCTAAATCCTCCTGCTAATCCCTATAATGGTACCTGCACCATGATCTACAACAGCAATTTGCATGGCTTGAAGCGTCCTCTTGCATGCTTGACTTGGCCACACCCTAAATTACTATCTACTATTCCTACTGGGTACCCAGTCTGTAACCACTACATTAAAATAAAAAAAGCTGGATGAGAAGACATTGCTGCATTCAGAACCCTTTGATCCAATTGTAATACTTGTATTGCACATATTACTACATCCCTCTTCATATTTGGGTAGAGCAAAAAAGGTCACCTTGTTTCTATGTTGTATCTCCCTTCATGTCCAAATGTACTTTCTTTCTGCACCACTTCTATTTCTTAAATGAGAATTTAAATGTTTGGTTTGTTCATATAATTCCTTGAGCCCATCAAAATATACAAGAACTTATGTTTTATGCACGCAAGTTTGTTGCATTCAAGAGAACCAGCTACACGTGAATGGATAAACTTGGCCTAAAACATATTATATATCCTATCAAAGTGTACAAATACAGCCTTGTTGAATAGATAACTTTTCCTTCTGTGCTAATTCTTAAAGGGGCATCTTTTATAAGGAGTAAATGTGACCTTATCCAGGCAAGTGATGCAGATATATCAGTAAAGCCCCGTACACACATACCGATTGTCGGCCGTAAATATTCGGCCGACGACCGATCGGCCGATTGTAGGCTTGTTAGTATGATGCTTCCGACAGCCGACAGCGCATTTTCGGCCGAACAGAATCTGTCGTGCAGGCATTAAAATTTTTGTTGGCCAACACCAGAACGGCCGATTGTTCGCCAGTCAGTACAGATTTCGGCCGACAGACAGCAGATTAGCAAGACTGGGCATGCTCAGAAAAGAAAAAAGACAAGGAATGTTAACCATCACATGACATCACTTCTGCAGTCGGCTGTTGTTGGCCAACAAAATTCGTGTGTAGTCTTTTGCAGTTTTCAACAGACACGACAGCCCTGGACAAAAGACGGCCGATCGTTCGGCCGACGATCAGTACGTGTGTACGGGGCTTTACTCTAATTCAGAACTCATGCACCAGGAGGAGAACACCTGCAGTTATTTGGCTTTTTAACATTAGCTGCTTTTACAGTTATGCCCTAAAATGTATGTAAAGGCATTTTATCTTGAGTAGTGGGAAGAACTTTATTTATCCTAATGGCTGTCTATGTGGCCCTTGGGGAAATCCATCGCTCAATGTGTCCTGGTGACCATTGTCGTCAAACAAAGTGAGATGCAATTTAAAAATTGTCAATGAAGGATTTTTGTTAGGTTGGGTTCACGCTTGAGCAATGACAGACATCGCATCTGATTCAGAGGTGAGCATAAATCCTCTGATGGGAATACCTGTGATGTCTAGGAAGGTAATCCCCACCCACTCCTCACTCTGTAGCAATTTCTTCCTGAATGCATATTTTGGAAAAAAAAGCATAATCTGGTTGCATATTCTAAAAGGGAAGTGTAGGAAAACCTCCAACAGGACACTAGTAGCAAAAAAAAGAACTGACCACTTATCTACTCCAAAACTACACATCACTTTTTAAAAACCTATAATGAAAAAAATATACAGTAATCTAGCTTACTTGTCTTTAGATGCAGTGGCTTTTTTTTTTTTTTTTTTTTACCTGGCGATCCTGGCAATATCCTACATACTGTTCTAGTGTTCTATGAGTGACAACTCTTACTCAATGGAGTAGCAGCACTGACTCCATAGAACATGCATGCAAATGCATCTCCTATCACCTTTGCTTCATAAAATAGAGGGAAGGTGTTCTGTAATAAATGGCAACCATGTAGCTGAGAGCTGCAGAGGCCCAAACTATCCACTCAGATTTTCTGTAAGGATGAAGTTTTCAGATTTTAACAAGATGCTTTACTATACTGTTTTTGATTTCAACTGAGCTAATTATTAATTTATGAAATAAACATGTGCAGCTGTGATTGTTGGTGAGCAGAGGGGGGAGAGAGATTGGCTCAATCAGACTGTGCGGGTAACTGCAATAGTATATACTGTGGGC
Organism: Pelophylax lessonae; assembly: GCF_965119305.1. Classification (NCBI taxonomy): domain Eukaryota; kingdom Metazoa; phylum Chordata; class Amphibia; order Anura; family Ranidae; genus Pelophylax; species Pelophylax lessonae. The sequence continues at coordinate 116,703,386 of NC_138770.1, read as the reverse complement.
AGATGGTGGGAGTACAGTCCGATTGCTGGACACTTGGATGACTGCAGGCTTGTAGAGGGTGAAGCAACCCTGTGTGGATCCAGGAGAGAGAGAGAGCCAAGCGCCGATCTAAGTGTAGCACAGCAGTACTTTATTGACACACAAGTGAAATGTTACTCACAGGAGGTGCATAAATGCAGGCATCTTTAAAAGCAGTAGGGGGGGGGTCTCTGAAGTCACATCCCTGGTGGAAGATCCGGTCAGGCGGTAGCGCTGTTGTGATGGAGGACAGCCGATGGCCTCATGTGGGAGGCTGGGGACGTGCCGATCCTCTGTGATGGTGATGCAGCGTGGGTCTGCTGGTCGGATGGCTGTGACGTCACTTCCGGAGACACCAGGGGACGCGTCAAGACGGCCTGAAGAAGGAGCGGAGCTCCGCAACACGTCGCCGTTCGATTCCCCTGGTGTCTCCGGAAGTGACGTCACAGCCATCTGACAGGCGGACCCACGCTGCATCACCATCACAGAGGATCGGCACGTCCCCCGCCTCCCACATGAGGCCATCGGCTGTCCTCCATCACAACAGCGCTACCGCCTGACCGGATCTTCCACCGGGGATGTGACTTCAGAGACCCCCCCTACTGCTTTTAAAGATGCCTGCTTTTATGCACCTCCTGTGAGTAACATTTTACTTGTGTGTCAATAAAGTACTGCTGTGCTACACTTAGATCGGCGCGTGATTGTTGGTGGACCATGCTGTAGCCTATGATAGACTGGCTATGTTGTACCGTCATGTTGGCATACACCTGGTGCAATGGTACATTGTGATGTGTTTTTTTTACTTTGCATGGTTTTTATCTATGCAGAAACATTAAGTGTAAGATTGGCTAATTCACAAGAGCTTTACCTCACTATTATAAGTGCCAAATGCATTTTCACACAAAATAATCACAGGTTCTCAATCTTTAGAGACCAAAATCATAAACCCATTAATTTCAGCAAAAATATTCCAAGAATATTATGTGCATTTACTGGATTTCATACATGTGTACATGTAAAAGGCTTCCTTGTGGACATCTAAAGGCCCCAAAGAATGCTGCTAAACGCTGCCATCTTGGGATGTAATGTTAGCAATCCCTCTATAGCAGGGATCTCCAAACTATGGCCCATGAGGCATTGTAAAATGCTGACATTCAGACATGACTAGGCATGAGAGTTGTAGTTCCGGAACAACATGTGGGCCATAGTTTGGAGACCCCTGCTCTATAGTTAGTATGCCTCTTTGCTCCTTCCCTGATCAAAGTATCAAAGTGGAAGAAAGGCTGTAGTAGGGAATTAACTCTCCCTGCAGTAGTCATTTTTTTTTCTCCTCCTTGTTCATTCAAAGACACTGGGCAAGTGAATAAATGGGGGGGGGTTGCAAGCATTTCAAATAATTGACTTTTCAGTGGTTCTAGATTTTTAAGTTTGTGACAGTCTCTCTATTATCATTAACTGCTACCTGGCAATAACTGTAAGGTTCTACAAGATGTTTGTTGAGTAGATCAGGATAAAAGGGGCTCTTATGAAGTGGAGATAAAATACATTTTTATGCGTGCGACCTATGAGGCATACAGCAGTTAAACGTGGGGTCCCAGACTCATCCCCTTATGGCATTTTGGTGCCCAGAAGCTTCTATTTTTCAAAAGACACGTTCAGACTTTCTAAAAAAAAAATATTTATATATTTTTTTTCTGAAATAACTGGAACACGGTCAAATGGGTCCATTTTAGCATAAAGTGCATGGAGTTCCTGCTTCTGTATGATCACAAAATGAAACCCTTCAATAGCTTAATCCCCCTTCGATTGTAGATTCCTGGTCCTGTATGAATATAAAATCAAATTCTCCAGTGTCTTTGTCCTCTTGCTCTGTGGGTTCCTGGTCCTGTATGATCACAACAAATTCAATTTCTTCAGTGCCACCTGCCATCTCTGTCACTACCTCCTGGTAGAATTCTTCTATTCTCCAAGTATAGGGAGTACAGCTTATGATGGAAAGAACAGACAGTCGAGAGATGGGGTCCTGAGAGAAGAATTTGTTGAACATCATCAGGGCTTCTTTTGTGAACTTCCGCCAATGAGCTGGTGGGGGAAGGCGATTGTCGCACATCTGCCAGGTCTTGTAGACTTGGTACAGAATATCCTCCTCCAAAGCTTCTTTCCAGGGGAAGTTTCCTGTTAGCGCAATGAAGAGAATAACTGCAAAAGCCCAGGAATCTACACTTGGAGTTATGACCAAATACTGGTTTTTCTTCAAAGCACAAAGCTCTGGTGACATATAGGGGATGATATGGGACATTGAAGTGACGATGCTCCCAATAGTCTCAGTTAGGCTAAAGTCACACAATTTGATTGTGTGACATTCCTTGTCCATGAGCAAGACATTGTCTGGCTTAAGGTCTCGGTGCACCAGTCCTCTGCTATGCATGAAATCCAGAGCCCATGCCAACTGTATTGCACAGCGTTTTACCATTTCTTCTGGCATTCCTACCTGAAATGTAAGACAGAAAACCATTTATTAGACATTTCAGGGGCGTAACTACAGGGGTTGCAGGGGTTGCAATCGCTACCGGGCCCCATGCTCCAGGGGGCCCAGTAGCAAAACAGTGGGTGAACCTCTAGGATCTTAAAGGTCACACTTGCGACCGGGCCCTGGCATTTCACCACTTTGGGGAGGCCCCAAGATTGCAGGAAGGGGGCCCACTGCAGAACTTGTGAAAGGATCCTGATGCGGGACCATAATAAAAGGCCATGCAATGAGAGTAAAGAGCCCCAGGATTAGTGGGAAGAGCCCCGGGCTTGAAGGGAAGGGCCCCGGCCAGGGGTCTGGGAGGCCCTTCATGGTTTCTTGCATCGGGGCCCTGAAGGTTCTAGTTACGCCTCTGAGACATTTCAATATCACATGGAACACAACATAATCCATGTTAATTGGCTTTAATTGTTCTACAAGAATCTGTCATTGACATGCAGCTTTCATGAAAGGGTCAGTTTACACAACTGAGGTGTGTATGGTTTGAATGGCCCAAAAGCTATCTGCATGAACTTTTTCCTACCTGTTTGGCTTTTCACATTTCATGCAATAAATCATGATTAGGGAGCATAGTGTATAATTTTAAAGTTTAAAAACCTGGGCAAGACATTAATGTTCTTTGCAAAAAAAAACAGGACTGTAATAAACTAGAAAGGGTGCTTTTTTTAAAAAAAAAAAAAAAAAAATCTCTATCACTGGGTAGAAAACTGGAGTTAACAGTAGCCATCTATTTAGAAAAACTTCTTCCCATAGAAAGATGAAACCTTGTCAATTTGATGTCCGCAACAATTTTCGTTGTTTCATTTTCTTGTCTCCCATTATAATCAAACGAGGCCCACTGAAACAAAAATATATAATTGGCTCACCTGAGGCTCAATGAGGTCATGTAGGGTTCCAGCTGTAGCAAGCTCCTGGGTCATGATATAATAGTCCATGGTGTCGATGAAGATCGGATAGGTGGTGATGATGCCTTGGTGGTTAGACAGAGAGATGGACATGGAGAGCTCCTTTAGGAAGGATTTCAACTTGGTCCTCTCCTTTCTCGCCAATTTCACAGCCACTGGTTTACCTTAACATGAATGAAACACCTTTTTAATAATCAGATCCTAAACAGGACTTCTAAGGAACATCCTACAAAGGTTTTTGCTGTCCATATTAAATGCTTTACTGCTCCATTCTACCACACTGTGCTAAAAGTGTGAAGGGGAGAAAAATGGTTTCCTATACGTTTTTTTTTATTTTAAACCCTTAGCTCTCAGGAAGGCTTAAATAAGTGATGTAATATCACCGGGTCTGAAAGATTGGTCTTTGTTTTCCAATTTTTTTTTTTTTTTCCCCCCATTTTCAAACCAGCCCCAAATCATTGAGAACTAAGATTGCTGGTTACTATGGGTAATCAGTCTAATGTGTTGCTCCTATCTTTTTCATATCTTTTTCATTTTTTTGGAAATGTTCAAGTTTATAAACCTCTATATTCTTACTAATTGTCAATAAAGACAGGTCTACTATATGGTGCATCTATAATCTGAAAAACAAGCACAGCCAGCATTCTTCTTGGAAGCCAGTTTACATATGCTATGCTATTGTCTAGAGCAGGGATCCTCAAACTACGGCCCTCCAGCTGTTGCGAAACTACACATCCCATGAGGCCTTGTAATTCTCTGACATTCACTGACATGACTAGGCATGATGGGAATTGTAGTTCCTGAACAACTGGAGGGCCATAGTTTGAAGACCCCTGGTCTAGAAGGAAGGGTATACCATGCAGTCAATAAGTCATCTGGTTTTTAGCATGATGGCTGCAGAATCTATCTGTGTTTTGCTTGGGGCATATCTCTAGCTGGCTGCAAGTGGTTAATATAAAATGCTAAAATATAATTTTAGGTTTAATTGATACATAAAAATCATAATGCTGAACATTGAGGGAATATATTAAATGTATAAACTAATACTTTCATGAAAAGTACTTTTTACTTACCGGTGGCCTTGTCTTGAACGAGTAGGACTTCACCAAAAGTACCTTGACCCAGCCTTTTGATGACTTTATATTGATCTGGGATCTCCTCAGCGTAAATCGTTGTAAAAGTAGGTTCCATTGTAGGGTGGGGGTCTTCTGCTACCTTTTTTTTTTTGAAATAACACACATTTTCAAATGTCAATAAATAGATATCCAACATTGAAATTGGGCACTAAATGGCCATCTAGGAGTTTTTTTTTTTTTTTTTTTTTCTTTCAATTTTTGTTTTTTTGAAGCTGGATCAGATTGTTCAGATTTAAATGGAAAATTCTTTTTTTATGCTATACCATGGTCAAAGAGAATGAGGACACTGATAGACTAGTGCTTTCGCATTTGGGTCTATTTCCCACTGCGAGCAATCTATTATTATTATTATTATTATTATTATTATTATTATTATTATTATTATTATTATAAAATAATAATATTATAATGTTTTTTTTCCACAGCTTAGAAATGGAAAATATAAAAGCTGGCTGTTCTGTAGTTTAAACCAGCTTTTGTCTCAACTGTAGAGCAGCCAATTGGCTTTATAAAATTAACATTTTAAAAACAATGTAAAGATGCTGACTGCAAGTGCATCTACTCAGGCAAGTTCCTGAGTATACCCACGTCCTGTAACTGATTGTCAGGGAGGTTGTATGCAGCAACTTGTTTAGGGCAGGGAGAAACTCCAACTTTTACATCCTGCAGCCCTAGGTGCCTGTGTCACATGATTAGTCCCAGAATTGCAGCAAGGAAAACTGAGCCAGTTGTAGAAAATTACTAGTAATGTTTTTTATGTCAACAGTGTACAAAGAAACCATGTTTGAATTTTCCATTTTATGAGACATTGAAGATGGCTGCAGACCTCATAGAAAAGTAATCTTATATTCACACTAAATACTCCTGTCCCACTAAATAGTTCAGTCCCTGCCATTGCTGGGATAATGGAACATAATTGTTAGGAACATAATTGTTAGGTTGCTATGGGTGACCTCAAATGTACTTTAATTATGCGGTGCATAGCGGTGGAACTACATTTTTTTTTGGTGATCTGGGATTACCGAGTTATAGTGTAGTGTTAAGTTGAGAAGAGGGAAAGGCAACTTTTATAAAACCCGGCCACATTTTTCTTGGGGCAAAAACATAATTTGTTCCATGTTGATAATTAGACCAATAAATCAAGCATTTACAGCAGCTAGGAACTCAGTCTGAATGGGTATCGGAGAACTAAGACGTTCAATGCCACCCTGACATCCACTCCTGGAGAGGCTATTGAAGGCTGGTAATCATTGGCTTCCATAGTTTGAGGCAGAACAATTATACATAACACTTGTTCAGGCTTGACTTTTGGACTGGAGGGAAATCTTACCAAAAGGGCACAGACAGCAAAAACAGACTAATGGTGGTTATATATGTTTTTTTTTTTTTTCCACATTGTCTAAAACAAAATTGTGGCCGTATGTACATAACATATAGTTGTGAAAGGTGATGACTCTGTTACAGATGGGAACAGGTCACCATTTTCTTATGTTTATGCTAGTCCTTCCTTTGACATCCTAGCCTGATCCACAGCCCCTCAAACCAAACACCAAATGGGAAAACCAGTCGCTGTGACTTACCTGGGAATGCAAAAATGTTGAGCTCAGTTGGATGAGAATCTTGTCCTGCAGGGCAGAAAATGACTGCAGTCGGATTTATTTAGGTTGAAATCGGCTCTTGTAGGATCCAAGCTACCTTCTCGAGAGATCTTAATATAACAGCTTTTTTTCATTAACTGAGAGTCCATCAGAAATTTATAGAGGGTTCAGAGAGTGGGGTGAGTTCACTCATTGTCCAGAGATAATGATATGGACCCAGGACTCTTCTAAGATGCTAATACAAGTATCATCTAGACCTTGACTATTCTCTAAAGGATAAGTTGTGATTGAATTAGACATAAACAAGTCCAGGAGCCATAGGAAACCAGCCAGGTTAGAAACCGGAAGGGAGGTTCCTAATGATGTGCTTAACACATCTGAAATTGCAATGTAAACTCCCTCAATCACTTTTTATTTTCTACTCTTTTCCATTATATCCAAAATGGAAACCACTCAGAAGCAGAGTTTGTCTTAATGCAGTTTCTGTTATGGAATGAACATTCATCTTGTAAGGACATTAATACAGTAAGGACATACTGTACCATAGTAGCAGACATCTTAAATCTTGTAAAGGATGGACTTGGATGGCAACCATTTTTCCTTGAGAATGATGGTTGGGGAGATGCCTACATGCCCTCTAATTATACGTTCTAGTACCTGTCAATGACACAATCTGTATATTTCTGATTCTCCAATCTTCTATGTGGGGAAAAGTGAAGGCTTGGGCCACCCACAAAGTAGAAATATTTATTTTATTCACCCACACTGTATCTAGTACCTGCAGGCGGTTTTGATCAAGAAACCCAGCTCCGAACATAAAACGACCTGATTGTTTGAATTAATGCCTAAAATCAGGACACTTGCCAATACTGTACCACTTCTTCTTTTTCTTTTCTTCCTTTTTTTTTTACCCATAGACCTACATTTTAATCTGCAGGAATGCACAAAGTCCTTTTTTCCTGATTTAGATTTAAACACTTTGTTGTAATATCTATATCTATCTATAGACACTAGAGGGTGGGTCCGATGTACAGGAATGATCAGGTCAGACCATGGTTTTCTTGCTGCCAAGCACTTGCATGTTACTCTAGGCATGAAAAGGCAGTCATTTGTGTAGCACTGTGGATAAAAGTTAATTGGGGAGGGGGGTGGTTCAAAGGATAGGGCCGGGCTTATCATGGGTAAAATGTTATCCATCTGATATGATTCTATAACTTGTGTAATTGCTATTCCTAGTCTATTCCTATTTGCTAGTCTTGAATTTAAAACCAATCTGATTTGAGAACTACTTGTATTTAAGGTCTGGTCAACTTTACACATACTGTACAAAATTAAATATGACCAAGGCTAAAAAAAGCATAGTATGGGTATTTTTTTTTTTTTTTTCATAAAGTGGAATCTAAGATTTGGTGTATTGGGGGATAAAATGCATTGTGAATTTAACTTGTGTTTTAGACTGCACTTTACATAACGTCAAACTTGTCAGCGAATTTAAACAGTTTTTGCTTTCTTGCACGTAACTTAAATAAAATATAGTTGGTCATTGCCAATTTAGACATTAGATTTTGTATGGTCTGGTAGTAATTTTTTTTTTCTCCCCACCTAGAAACGTAAATAATGGGAGGGTTTTCTGTATGAGTGAAACACAGAACCCCCCCCCCACCCCAAATCATTGCTTCCTTGACAATACATCCTTTCACACATACAGAAAACCCTCCCGTCATTGCTTCCTTGACAATGTATCCTTTATGTGTGAAACAAAGGATGTATTGTCAAGGAAGCAATGAAATTATGAGTTGAGGGAACTTGACTATGTCCAACACAAGTGTCAAAGATGGTGGCCACGCCAATGATTATCTAAAAAGCTGGGCTTGGCACAGATTTGTGATGTAAATGGGGACATTACCACATGCTGAGTGACCACAACCATGCCCTTCTATCTGTAAATGAACTTGATTGAGAAGACCTAATTGATTTATCTGCTTACTAGATCTCATCAATGGCTATACATTCCAGTAAATGTAGTATATTCTGCAGGACATTTGGAGGATTTGGCACCAGAGCTTCTTTGTCAAAGAGGTGCTTTGAGATTACTTTCCCTTTTCTTCTTTTTAAAGGCTTGTTTCAAAGGCACAAACTATATTCTAATAAAGTATATGTCCAGTTACTAAGAGTTTTGGAACTTTTCTGTACAGAGCCTATTTGCGTTCTATAAAGACCCAAGAAAACTGTGCTTGCATATATAGCAGGCCACTAATACGATTAGGAATTCTGTTTCCTTATAGGTTATCAATACGTGGTGTGTGGGTTTTTTCTTTCCTCCAAGTAAACAAAACTCAAATCTACTGTATAGTATTCTGATTTTTGTGTGCTCCCATTTGAATTTTTTTATAATTTTTTTTTTTCCTGCAGATTTTTTCTATAAGAAATCCTGAAAGTGAGGGTTTCTTCAAACCTATCAAAAGCTGCCTTCCTGGTTTCAATTCATTTTGCCAAAATTATGCATTGGCAAAAATTCAGAGATTTTGGCAAAAATTTGCAAAGCAATGAATGATTCTTTAGAAATTTGCTGTTATTGTACCACAAAAAGTTTTTCAACATGTTATATTACACAATATAGAGCTATATGCAACCAATCCTGTCACATTCATCGCCTTTGGACTACTTCTGGATTTTCCATCCTTTTAACAAAGTTTTTGATATCACTTTTTAGCATCTTAATCTCACTCCAGACAAAACTTTGCTTTTAGTTTTGGATTGGTGTCAGGCTTTTACTTTAGTAGCTGCAGATTTGCTCCAATTCCTATTTCTAGAACTTTTCCCTGCACTAAGTGTGTGTGGGTGGGTGAGTGTGTGTGTGTGTGTGTCGGACTTTGGACTGTTAAATCCTTTAGAATCACAAATGTCTGGTATATGGTGACGAAGCAGAGGTAGTTTTGTATAGACATTAGCACTGTAAAGAGACAGCATCAAGAATAGTTCCTATTGGTTTACATTTCCATCACCATTGTTACTCAAACCTATAGCATTGATATAATGGGTTTTTCATAGTTCTGGGTGTATTCCATCTTTTTGGTAGGTGAAACCTTCAGTTAATTGGCTTTTCTTGTCTCATAATAGACTCCTGCAGCTAGAACTCTTTAGAAGAAATAGAGGGCCTTCAAAGGACAGTGAAAACAAGCACTAATTGGTTGAGGAGGGTGATCACAACATGAAGAGGGCTATTTGCTCTGTTACAGCTATCCCTATTTTAAGTCCATCTCTAGCCAAAACCTTTTTTTTTTTTTTTTTTTTTTTTTTTTTTCCATGGATTGCCTAATATTTTTTTTTTTTTTTTTTTTTCTTCTTTGAAAGAGCTCTATTGCTTGGCTTATGAATTGAAGCTGAAAATAAAGCATAATAATTATAAAACGTGTATATAATCCTAGCTATAGAAGTTTATACTGTTTTTTGTGTGAGCAAAACATAACATTTTCTGTAACTGTACTCCATTTTAACTATGCAACTGCAATTATTCCCATTTCATATATTTCTCATCAGACATCTGTGTTGCGGTACAGCCTTACTATGTAGTAATAAAAAAAAGTAATAGTCAATATTCTGATAATTATATATTTTTTTTAATTATTTAGAAATCTAGTCCTATACCTCAATCAGGGTATTCCCGTAACCCCAATGTGTAAGGATACCCCCATTAAAGAACCCCTGCCTTAAGTGGAAATATTAAGTACTTCTGGCCTGAAGGAATGTCTCAATGAGTGGACCCGATCCCTTTGCCATGGAACATGAAAAACAAAGCACAGGTATGCTGTCCACAGTGGGTAAGTATAATGGTGGTCCTCAGATATCGCTCTACCAGCCATTCTTGGTGATGTGTGCGGTCTATGATAAAAGTAACGGTTGGACCTAGATGGCAGCCATCTCTTTGAGACTGATTGTGGAGATACCTGCTTCTCCTTTGCGCTATTGTCAGGTACTGGACCATGTCATTAATCTATACTTCTGTTTCTCCTGTTTTCTACATGGAAAAGTGGAGGGTCAGGCCACTCACAGGCAGATTAGACAAATTGAATAATTCCCCTTTTGCAATATCAAGCGCCTACGAATACAGGATGTTGTTAAGATAGTCTAGCCTAGACAAACTACATTGTTTCAAACTATGCTCAAAATCGGGACCATCAGTGGGCCACTTCACAAATTTCGTCAGGATTAAAATCTTATGTCTGAATAAAATGAAGTCAAATGTTTAGCTGATGCTAACTTGACGCTGGCTAACGCTGTCTTGATTCTGTAACTTCTCTTTATGCTATGGAAGTCCTTTCTAGCTCCCTGAGGTACTCTTGCCTAAGGTAGCTACTTGTACACCTTGGCTGTACTGCTGCACGCTTCAAGGCCCACACTGGCACCCTCTTTCACTTCCCTATCTTCAGGGCTTTACTACTTGGCACCCCCTTTCACTGTCACTACTGTACTGGTTAGCTGGCTCCTTGATCCCCTTGACCTTCTGGAGTGGTCCCCTGTCTTAGGCGGACCCCTGGGCAGATCTTGAGTACTCGCGATACTATTTTTCCTGAAGGTCTCTGCCCAGCAGCTCCACTTGTTCAGCAACTCTCTGGCTCCTTCTCTGCAGCACAGCTCAACCTCTGGTCCTTAGACCGACTGCCTGGACCACCTTCACTCTCTGACAGGAGGAGAGACAGCCATCAGCCTCCTCCTGGGACTCTGCTTCCTGCCAAAGACCCCTCTGTCACATGTACCCGCCGGATTTATACCCAATCCCAGGGTGCATTGCGGCAAACTCAGCCCACTGGGACAGCTGTAAACCCTGGTGTGATATTGGCCAGGTTTCCTCCACTGTCCAACAAGAGCCTCATTGGATACAGTGGGGAGACTCCCCAGACTCAACAGGCACACCTGGAAACAGGCGACAGACTAACTGATCAGGCCCCCCTGATAAGCAGACAGGGCCACACATGTTTTTCCTAGCACCTACCTAGGAGGGTGCTACATCTATAGATCGCAAATCCACTTCAAAGGATTGTCCAATTCTTGGTGATACTTGCATTAGCATCTATGAGGCCTGGATCCATGTCATACTCTGTACAATGTGTGACCCCCCCCCCCCCCCAATCTATTATCTGAGCCATTCTATAAAGTCTGATGCTGTCTTTGGATGATGGGAGAGTTGTAGAGGAAAGAGGCTGCTGAATAAATTGCACATTATTGCAAATTAACTAAGATTGTCCACTTCATCAGCACTATGAAGCCTACACGGTGGTAGTATCGAATCTGGAAGGGAGGTTTCCCTATCAATCGCAGTCCACTCTGCTGAGCATCTTCTCAGGAGTACCAGAAGCTTATGCAAAGGATATATGCTCCAGACACTAACTTTCCTACAAATGGTACTTACATGACATAGCGACAGACCCAACAGCACCTGTCCCACTCAACCTAGCTAATCAAGCTCTCATTGCACGCACTGTTTTAGAGTGATTCCTTCAAGACCAGGAAGGGCAACCACCCAAAAAAACCTGTCTTGAGTAGCATGCTGTGAGATCCATCCTTAATTCCAACTACTGTCCTCGCCAACCATGTAAAACAGTGCATTATCAATGACTGTTGTAATAGACCTTTGGTGGATTGCATCAAACATGCTATTGGCTATGAACATGAAGTGCCTATGAGAAACTGATGGAGAAGATAATAGCATTTTATTAGATGAAGACCAGCTGCATCTTAAGGGTTATGAGAGAACTACTGACTTTATTCTGGAAGTGCCAATCGCTGTGGATGGACAGGGTATTCATTGGATTAAAAGTAAAGCCTCCTTTGGTTGAGCTGTCACTGCATGTATCTACAGGACTTGTGCAAGCCATCATGCTCCATACACTATGAAGGTTTACTACAAATGGTACTTAAATGACAGAGGCAGACCCAACAATACCTATCCTACACAACCTAGCTAATGAGGTGGGTTTTTCTCCAGCTCTCATTGCATGCACTGTTTAGGAGAGATTCTTGCAAGACCAGGATGGGTAGCCACCCACAATACCTGTCTTGAATAGCGTGCTACATGAGCCATCCTTAGGGCCTGTACACGTGATCAGAAAATCACACAAAAAAATACAGATTTCCAAAACTATTGTACGTTATTCTGACCGTTCGTACACTGCTTTTTGTTCTGAAATTATCCAAAGGGACAAACCCAAAAAAATTTTCCCGTTCGATATCAGATCCTATATTTTTAATCAGTTTAGTTTTTGTCTGAAAATACAATACAACAGATGACATCGCTTTCAAGTTTTTGTTCTTTTGTGCAAGAACTCCTTTTCAATATGGAGACTGCAAAAAAGTAATTGTTCATCTGATAATCTCATTGTGTGTACCAGGCTTAAATCCCAGATGCTGTCCTTGCCAACAAGGTACATGTTGTAATGGACCTTTAGTGGATTGCATCAAACATGTTGGCTATGAACATGAAGTGCTTCTGAGAGAACTGATGAGAAGAATCTGGCATTTTTGGATAGTGGTCATCTTGGAGGTGTTTTTGGGCTGTTATGTTGGAATACTGCTCTGTTTCAGTATGTAAAAGTGCATGTTGAAATTCATGGTTCCTTCAATGAACTGTAGCTCCCCAGTGCCAGCAGCACTCATGCAGCTCCAGGCCATGACACTCTCACCACCATGCTTGACTGTAGACAAGATACACTTGTCTTTGTACTCCTCACCTGGTTTCCGCCACACACGCTTGACAAAATCTGAACCAAATAAGTTTATGTTGGTCTCATAATGGTTTGGGTAATCCATGTCCTTTTTAGTCTGCTTGTCTTCAGCAAACTGTTTCTATTTCTTGTGCATTATCTTTAGAAGAGGCTTCCTTCTGGTACAACAGCCATGCAGACCAATTTGATGCAGTGTGCAGCGTATGGTCTGAGCACTGACAGGCTGACCCCTTCCCCCCCACCCCACCCCTTCAACCTCTGAAGCAATGCTGGATATGACGCTGAGCATGTGCTCTCAACTCCATTGGTCGACCATGGCGAGGCCTGTTCTGAGTGGAACCTATCCTGCTGAACCAGTGTATGGTCTTGGCCACTGTGCTGCAGCTCAGTTTTAGGGTATTGACAATCTTTTTATAGCCTATTCAATCTTTATGTAGAGCAACAATTTATTTTTTTCTGATCCTCGGAGTTCTTGGCCATGTTGAACTTCAGGTGACCAGTGTGAGAGTGAGAGCGATTAAAACCAAATTTCATGCCTGCTCCCCTTTCATCCCTGAGACCATGTAACACTGAGTCGCATGACACCGGGGAGGGAAAAAGGCTAATTGGACCCAATTTGGACATTTTCACTTAGGGGTGTACTCACTTTTGTTGCCAGTGGTTTAGACATTAATGACTGTGAGTTATTTTGAGGGGACAGCAAATTTACACTGTTATACAAGCTGTACACTCACTACTTTACATTATAGCAAAGTGTAATTTCTTCAGTGTTATCACATGAAAGTGTATGTATGTATGTATGTATGTATGTATGTATGTATGTATGTATGTATTTAGCAGGATATTCTGGCATTGGGCCTGATGTGGGTCTGCCATGGATACCGGTGACACCTTCAGCCAATTTAAGCTGAATACCCAAGTGTGAGATTGGAGACAATGACCATTCCGGCATCTTTGGTTTGTTTTGTTTATTTGATATTGGGGATGGGAGAAGGAAATGAGTGGGATACTCCTGGCTCAACTAGGTACAAAAGGATACTTTGAAGAAAAATGCCTTTCAGCGCTGTCTTGACGCCGGCTGGATGCCAACCAACGCTTGCTGGCGCTTGAAAAACACTGACTTGCTGCACTGCACTTGAAATCCGACTTCTGACGCTCTGTTTAGCTCAAAAGTCCTGGACACTGCTCCTTCCAGTGCTTCCGGACTGAGGTAGCTTCTGTAATTGGTTTTGCTGCTGCAACTCTTAACTCTGTACACTGCACGCTGTACACTTTAACTCTTCAGGGTCCAACTGCTGGCACCCCTCTATACTTTAGGGTCCTCTCACTAGGCACCCCCTTTACACTTGCTCCTGCAACGGCTAGCTAGCTCCCGGATCCCTTTGACCTCCACTGGAGTGGTCCCCTGTCGCTAGGCAGACCCCCAGGGGCAGTTTACAGTACTTACGAACTGGGAATGCTTTCCTGAAACTGGACCCCTCTCAGCCCTGCGGGTCTTTGACACACCGGATCCTCTCTGCAGCTCAGCTCAGCCTGGGACTCCTGATTCCTCTTGACAGGAGGAGAGACAGCCGTACTCTCCCTCCTGTACTCTGCTTCCCGCCAAAGACGCTGCGTCATGTGCTTAGCCAAGGCCCACTGTACTTACCTATAGGGTGACCACATCTCCAAACTGCCATTCCGGGACCCCCCCCCCCCCCCAAAAAATGATGTTTTTTGATACCTTCATTTGCCAATATTTCAACTGTGTGGGGGGGGGGGGGGTGCCACATGTCACATTACACAGCCCAATCAGAAAAATAGAATGGCCAAAGCACAGCGCTGAGCGCACGCTGTGTGCTTAGCATGGGGATTTTCCATTGGATTTGTACATTGCCGTACTTTCCGGGGTGCAAACCCTAAACATCATGGGGGGCTTTTACCACCTGATCTCCTCACTACATCATAACCTCAGGAGCCCCCCATCTAATGTTCCCCACATCAAGAGGACTTGCAGCAAGGTAAATAATGTAAGGGACACAGACCACCCAAACCAGTCCACACACTGAGTGCACCTCCTCTCATAATAAGAAGACATTATTACCTCCTCCTCAGTGGACTCACATTCTCCAAAATAACACCCCCTGCAGAAGGATTCTCACACTGCTGCAACTTCTGCACCCATCAGGACTACAACAAAATGGCCGCCGATCCCTTTGCAAGAACAGTCTGAGCTACGAAAATATAGCCGCTATGCTTCTACAAGGGAATGTTTTTATTTTATGGCTCGGCTCTAGAGTTTGTTCTGCAAAAGCCCTTCCTCGTGGGAGGAGCCTCGTTGCTGGGCAGGGTACGAATCCGCAACTTCCGGTCTGAGGCTCTGTTATGCGTTCCACAGTAATACTGCTACTTCCGTGTTATTTATAGTTATGCGCGTGCGCACTATGAAAGCGAACAGGCTTTTGGCGGCCATTTTCATGTAGCTCAGTTTACAAATCCAGATTAACCACGGCAGGGGAGGACTCAGAGCGGCGGACTCGCCATGCTCGCGCACTTCCGCGGACGGCGGCCGCGGCTCATCACGGGCTCAGATCATTCCGGGACACTGCATTGTCCCGGAATGAGGGTGACCGGGACCCGGGACAGACTCTCCAAATGCGGGACTGTCCTGGGCGATCCGGGACACGTGGTCACCCTACTTATCTAGCACCTACCTTGTAGGGTGCTACATACACTCCACACCAAACTGAGTCATGTCCCCATTGACTCTGAGGCAGTCGCCTTCTATCAAAAACTTTGGCCAAAAAACTCAGGAGTAGCCCACAAACCTGGCAAGGGGGAAAAGGGACGAATGTACAAATAAGTACCCAAAAGAACTCGCTTGGTGGGGATTTCCAAGCAAACACAATGTACATTCCCTTACTGACTGTCTCTAAGATGAGCCCACCTGTAGAGAAATGGAAGAAAGTTAGTCAACTGCATACATTTTAGAAAATATAAGACTGTCTAGACAGTTGATTGAAAAGACGCCCCCTATCAGGGCGACCTTTTCACTCCCTTCCCTGACCACCTCTGCTGACCAGTGTCTTGACTCGCCGGGTCTACTCCTTGCGGATAATAACACATTTATTTATTTATATATATATATATATATATATATATATATATATATATAATCTATCTCATTCGTGTACATTTTTTTTTTTTTTTCAAAAGAATATTGCAAGCGAATAAAAATGGTCAATGGAAATGCATGAAAAAAGCTTAACTAATTTGTGGTTTTTTTTTTTTTAAGTTGCAGACAGTAGTTTATAAATTTTACTAGATGCTACCTGGCAATAACTGTGGTTCTACCAGGCGCATTTTTATATAGAAAATAGTTTCATGAGGCTTTCAGCAGTTAAACCTCTATTTCTTTGGGTTTAGATGTTTCAAAACCGCATACAGAAAGTAAAAAATGATCACTTTAATGGTGAAAAGACAATAATGGGGTTACAGACAAACACTGTTAACAGAAAGGGAAATTACAATAAGGGGGGGGGGTGTTTAAATGACGACACAGAAAATTTAGGTGTGCCACGGAAAATTTAGGTGTGTGAGTAGGTAAGTATAAACTGCCAGGTTAAGAAAAAAAAAAAAAAACCCTGCAACTGTAGTTTAGAATTATTATTAGAATTTATTATTATTAATAATCTTATTCAGGATTTATATAGTGCCAACAGTTTATGCAGCGCGTTACAATATAAAGGGGAGACATGACAAGAGGATTAAGAAGGCCCTGCTCAGAAGAGCTTACAATCTAATGGGGTGGAGCAGGTGTTACAAGAGGTTGTAACTGGGCGGAATGAGCTGATGGAAGAAGTCAAAGATTAGTTGGAGGTGTGATAGGCTTCCCTGTAGAGATGAGTTTTCGGGGAATGCCTGGAGGCTGCTAGAGGAGGAGATGGCCGTGCAGATTGAGGTAGAGCGTTCCAGATGGTGGTGGGAGAGGGTCTGGAGAAATCCTGGAGACTAGCATGGGAGGAGAAAACAAGGGAGCTTGAGAGAAGCGGAGAGGATGATTTGGGTGATATTTGAAGACAAGATTGGTGATGTAGCTCGGAGCGGAGTTGTGAATGGCTTTGTATGTTGTGAATAGTATTTTGAATTTAATTTGCTGGGCAATCTGGAGCTAGTGTAGAAATTGGCAGAGAGGGGAGGCAGACACTGAGCTGTTGGTAAGGTGGAAAAGCCTGGCAGCAGCATTCATGATAGACTGAAGAGGGGATAGCCTATGAAGCGGTAGGCCTTTGAGAAGGGAGTTGCAATAGTCAAGACGAGATATAACAAGGGAATAAATGAGTAGCTTGGTGGTTTCGGTTGTCAAAAGCTTGTAGACTTCACCTCTATAACATCTCTAAAATTTGCCCCTTTTTAACAATTGGATTCGGGGCTGAAAGGACAGGTCAGAGTCTAGCATTATACCTAGTACCCTGGCATGAGGGGAGGGATTGAAGGTTGTGTAGCACTGCCCCCTAGAGGACTGATGGATATTACACTTTAGGGATTCCCCTAGGTTACCCGTAGCAACTGTATGCAGAAACGTAAAACTTTAAGTTCTTGGCTCAGTCAAAGATCAGTCCAGGGATGGTGGTTTTGTGGTTTTATTTAAATGGGGATAGGAGAAGGGATGAGTGGGATACTCCCAAATGTAACTATTCACAATGCTGAGGACTTTAACCTTGAGAATGCGGCAAGGCCACTACTTCATCCTGCCACTTGAATTGAAACTTGAATTGAGGATGTTTAATTGTTACTATAGTATTTCTCTTCAGGGCACTCCCCCAGTACCCCCTTTCTCTCTGGGCTAGCTGACACCCGTCCACTGACTCTACACTCGAGTGGTCCCCTTCCTGGGCAAGTTCCTCTGTTCTCACGACACTGTTTCCCAGATTCTCCAAAGCCCCAACTCCTGTAGTCAGCTCTCCTGGACCTCTGGGTTCAGCCTCACATCCCTTGGTACACTAGGTCGATTGCCTGTGACCACAACCAACTCCTGCAGAAGAGGAGGCAGCCGCCACCCTCCTTCTAGGACCTGGCTTCCCACCCAAAGACCTCTACCTCATGTGCCCATGGCTTTTTATACCCTGTCCCATAATGCACCACTCCCTGTGCCAACCCCTCGGACAATACCAAAAGCCTGTGTCATTGGTCAGGTTTCCTCCAGCATCCAACGTGCCTCCCCATTGGATCAGATGGGGGGCACTCCCTGAGACCAGATGAATCACACACTGTTCACACGGAGTATACTTAACTACACAAATATTTTGCCTGCTGCTCTTCTGGTAAGCGCAGGGAGCCAAACTACACTCTCTCACCTAGCACCTGACTAGGAGGATGCTACATCTGCATAACTAATTTTGACGGAAAAGTCATGGAGGGGGGCATGGGCAGTGCGGGGGGGGGATATTAGCAGCTCAGTTTTAGAGAGATTTAAGCCCCGTACACACGTACGGAATGTCGGCCGAACGATCGGCCGTCTTTTGTCCGGTGCTGTCCTGTCGGCTGAAAACTGCAAAAGACTGCACATGAATTTTGTCGGCCAACAACAGCCGACTGCAGAAGTGATGTCATGTGATGGTTAACTTTGCGTGTGTTTTTTTCTTTTCTGAGCATGCCCAGTCTTGCTAATCGGCTGTTTGTCGGCCGAATTCTGTACTGACTGGCGAACAATTGGCCGTTCTGGTGTTGGCCAACAAATTTTAATGCCTGCACACCCGATTCTGTTCGGCCGAAAAGTCGGAGTCGGTTGTCGGAAGCATCATACTAACAAGCCGACAATCGACCGATCTTTCGGTGGCCGAATATTTACGGCCGACAATCGCTACGTGTGTACGGGGCTTTAGTTTGAGAAAGTGGTGCGACATCCATTCTGATATGTCAGTAAGTTAGTAATGCTAGAGGAGACTGAAGGAGTGAGGTGAGGAGTAGACAGATTTGAGTGTTATCGGCGTATAGATGGTATTTGGAAGCCGTGGGCAGTTATCAAGTGACCAAGGGAGGCGGTGTAGAGGGAGAAGAGAAGGAGTCCAAGAACCCAACAGAAAGGAGTAATGGAGAGGCGGAGATATAGTTGTAGGTAACACTGAAGGAGTGCAGCGATGGGCAGGAGGAGAACCAAGAGAGCAGAATCTTGGAGGCCAAGGGAACAGTTTATTCAGAAGGAGCGGGTGGTCAACAGTATCAAAGACTGCAGAGAGGTCAAGTAATAGGGGTATGGAGTAGTAGCCATTGGTTTTAGCAGTTAGTAAATCGTTAGTGAGTTTTAGTAAGGCAGTTTTTGTGGAGTGCTGCAAGCGAAAGCCAGACTAGGGGATCTAGGTTCTTTTCACTGAGGTAGGAGCGAAGACGGTTGTAGACTAAGCGTTATAGAAGTTTAGAAGTGAATGGGAGCAGTGAGATGGGTCTTAAGTAGTTCAGGTTGGGGGGGTCCAGTGAGGGCTTTTTAAGTTTTGGAGTGATCTGCGCATGTTTTAGAGGGGAGGGGAAGGTGCCACTAGAGAGGGAGAGATTGAAGATGAGTGAGGGAGCATAGGATACAATAAGGGTGACCAAAGTAGTTGTGCGGGAACAGGATCCATGGGACACTTGGTTAGGTGGGCATCTGAGAAGTTTTGTAACCTCTTCAGTAGCCAGTTCAAAATAGGAGAGTATTGACTGTGCTCCTAGGCAATGTTGAGTGGGGAAGATGTATACACAAAGGCAGTGTCCACACGTATTGCATCAGTCTTGTCTTTTAAGTTATTGACAATCTCTTGGGCAGTGAGTGGGTAGAGGGGGTGGGGAACGAAGCAGAGGTAAAGGTTGAGAAGAGCCAACAGAGAATGGATGACCAGGTATTAATGAGACACAAAGTAGGCTTGTTTGGCGGCATGAATTGTTTGGGAGGGCAGAATTGTATAGGGTGAAGTCCTGCAGGCATTTGGTTTTATGCCACAGTCCAAGAGCACAGCAATGTCTCTCTCAGATTTCTACTGTTGTCAGTTTGATTTCTACTGTTGTCAGTTTGCCAGAGTTGCAATGGTTGGGGCCTAATTCTGCATGTAATTAGAGGAGCAAGTGCATCCAGTGATAAGGGTGAACTGTTGTAAACAGAGGTGGCCAGGTCAGGACAGGACAGAGAAGAGATTGTCATATAGGTGGTCAGTAGCAGAATATTGAAGAGAAGGGTTAAAGTGAGGAAGGTTCCTACAAGTAATTTGTTTGCTGATTGAAGGCAAGGATACAGTGAGACTGATGAGGTTGTGATCAGAGAGGATAGGGGGTGTTGGTGAGGTTGCCAGGAGTGCAGAGATTGGAGAATAGAAGGTTGAGGGTATTACCATCGGAGTGAGTGGAAGTGTGTGTCCATTGGGTTAGGTCAAAAGATGAGGTTAAGTTGAGAAGTTTAGTTGTAGCTGGGCTTTTACCGTTGACAGGGATGTTGAAGTCACCAAGAATGATGGTGGGTATTTCAGGGGAGAGAAAGTAGGGTAGCCAGGCAGTGAAGTCATCACAAAAGCGTAATACTGGTCTAGGAGCCCAATTAAATTGCTGCCATCTTCAGATAAATGGGAGAAAACAGACAAATACAGTGCATCTCGAAAGAGAGTGAAGGATAGGAAGGACTTGGTAGGTGCTTTGTGGGAATAGAAGGAATCCAACTCTACCTCCTTTCCATCCGTTGGATCTGGGGGAGTGAGTCCAGTGGTGCCCATCAGAGGGCAGCAGGAGAAGCCGAGTCAAAATTTTAAAACTAGGATTCGGTTATGGTGAGTATGTTAACGCTAGAGATAAAAAGGTCATGCACAGATGTGAGCTTGTTACAGATAGAGCTGGCATTCCAAAGGGTGCATGAGATTTGGGGGCTGGTTTTAGGAAGAAGGGGGACAGAAATTAAACTGAGTGGATTGTAGCTATTGCCAGAGGTGGAGGGGTGCCAGATATGTGGTTTGCAGTTAGAAAACGGAGGACCAGGATTTGGAGACATGTCCCCTGAGGCAAGGAGAAGGAGGGTGGGAAAGGTAAGATGGGAGTGGGATGTGTATGAGGGAACATGTCTAACTGCCCTGGTGTTTAGGTTAGCATGTGGGTTCTGCAATTGCAAGAGGTGATGGGTACAGTAGTAGGGAGAGGGTAGGAGTAAGAGTGATGTGTATGCTGTGGGGTAGAGAGGGGTAGAGTAAGGATCTTTTGAGGATAGACACTGATGTGAGAGTAGAAGGAGCATGTTTGTGGATAGAATGGGAATATGTCTTCAAATAAATTTAAATTTTGAATGCTGGTTTGCTTGCCGTCTTTCCAGAGTAGAGCAGAGTTCTTGTATCTTCATACAGCTCTAGTTATCCTGCTAGAGTTAAACTGTGGGGGTGAAACTGAGACACTCAAGAATTAGACATGGTGTCTGCCATGAAGTGATACAATATTCCAACATGTACTGGTGGTCATGTAGATTCCTGATCCTGCATTGTTACAAGTTCAGACTCTCTTCCATGTCTACATCCTCCTTCCTCTGGATTCACCTTCTTGTCTTCCTGTTATTTCTTCCCCAGACAATTCTTTACTTCTCCAAGTAGACCAAATACAGTTTATAATGGAAAGAACAGAGGGTCGAGAGTTTGGGTCCTCCATAGGAATTGAACATGTTCAGTGCCTCTTTTGTCCACTTCTCCCAGGGAGCTGGTGGAGGAATGTTATTGGCACTCTTCTGCCAACTGTATAAGGCCTGGTACATCAAATCCTCCTCCAGCACCTTCCCAGGGATAGTCTCCCATTAGAGTAACAAACTGCAAAAGCCCAGGAATCTATACTTGTTGTCACAACCAAATACTCCACACTCTTCAAGGCACTCTGCTCTGGGGATAGATATGGGATATTGTGTGATATTGAAGGGACAATGCTGCCAATAGCCCGAGATAGGCCAAAGTCACACAATTTGATACTGTAGCATTCCTTGTCCATAAGCAAGACGTTGTCTGGCTTAAGGTCTCTATGCACCAATCTTCGGCTATGCATGAAATCCAGAGCCCTAGCCAACTGTGTTGCACGGCGTTTTGCCATTACTGCTGGAATTCCTACCTGAAATGAAACTAAACCTTTTATGAGACAGTTCAATACCACATGAAATACAATAAACAATGTTAATTGACTTTACTTGTTTTAAAGGTATTTGCTATGCTGACTTGCAGCTTTCATGAATGTCAATTCACTCACAACCGAGGGGTGTATGGATCACCAAAGAAAACAGTCTGACATTTTTTCATTGTTCCTTCGTTTAGCTGTCATTATCTTTCATGCAAAATAATACTTTTAGGCAGAACAGGGCTGGTGTATTCTAAAGTTTGAAACATGTGGAAAAAATTCATGTTCCTAGCAAAAAAGATCAGAGCTGTAATGAAAAGAAAATTTGAAGTTCTACAGATTTTTATCTCAAACTTTACTTTGTATGCCCTTTTTTGATTGTGATCAAATTACCTTGAACTTACTTCACATGTCATGCATTTTGTATGAATAAGCTTTAATCTGCTCCCCTTGTTCGGGAGTGAGCCAATTATCAATGCTGCACACTTTCACAGTAGCTTAACCACTTTACCACCGGAGGATTTTGCTGTCTTCCGTCCAGGCCACTTTTTTGCGATTCGGCGCTGTGCGACTTCAACTGACAATTGCGCGGTCGTGCGACGCCGTACCCAAACTAAATTTACGTCCTTTTTTTCCCACAAACAGAGCTTTCTTTTGGTGGTATTTGATCACCTGTGCGATTTTTTACTTTTTGCGCTATAAACAAAAAAAGAGCGTTTATTTTGAAAAAATAACAATATTTTTAACATTTTTTTTATATGAAATTCCCCCCAAAAAAGATGTAAAAACCAATTTTTTAAAAATTTTTTGGCCAATTTGTTTTCTGCTACATATGTTTGGTAAAAAAAATCGCAATAAGCGTATTTTGATTGGTTTGCGCAAAAGTTATTGCGTTTACTAACAAAGGGAAAGATTTCTGTCATTTTTGGTGTTTTTTATTTTAACGCGTAATGGCGGCGATCTGCGATTTTTTTTTTTTTTTTTTTTTTTTTTTTTTTTGCGGGACTGCGACATTGCGGCGGACAGATCGGACCCTTGACTGACCTTTTTGACACTTTTGGGGGTACCAGTGACATTACTGCAGTAATCAGTGCTATATATATGCACTGTTACTGTAAAAATGACACTGGCAGGGAAGGGGTTAATTTTATTGGAGAGGGAGGGGTTAATGTATGCCTGGTGCTTACTGACGTGTAGGGGGGGAGGTGACTGAGTGAGTCATGGACAGATCGGATGTCCAGCTATGCTGAACAGTCCGATCTGTCACTCCCTGTCACTATGGAGATCCGCCCGCTGTGTTTACACACAGCGGGCAGATCTCCAGGCTCGATCCCCGATGATCGGGTAAGAGCAGCGGCGATCGCCGCTGCTCCTCCCCTGGCCCGACTCCCGCTGTGAATGAAAACAGCGGGAGCGCGCCTCCGGCGGCGCGCAAGCGCCGCCCAGAAGGGGGAGTGTCTGACGACGTTAATACTACGTCGTCAGACGATAACGAGCCACTCTGCCGCAGTAGTATTACTGTGAGCAGACGTAAAGTGGTTAAACATGCCCTTATCTTCTAAAAATCCTGTAGCTGTTAAGATGGATTATTTTGTTTTCAATATGTCTATATTGAACAAAATGTGGAGATATTGGCAGTAGCAATCACTTTAACCACTTGCCGACTGCGCACAGTATATTTTACTGCGGCTCCCACGCGGTCACGGACCCCCCCCGCGCGTGTGACCGGGGGACCCGATGTCCGCCGGTCACTCGGCGATCGTCAAGGGGAGAGGGAGAAAGGCAGGCGGCTAGTGTAAACAAGCTGCCTGTCATTCTCCCCTGTGTAGAAACAATGATCATACGGTTCTACTATGTAGGACCGTTGATCATTGTTCCTACACCTCAAGCCACAGCCAATCACAGTTAGAATCACGCCCCTAGGGACACACACAGCCCCTCCCTCTCAAATAAAGTTAACCCCTTCACTGCCAGTGTGATTTTACAGTAACAGTGCATATGTATAGCACTGATTACTGTAGAAATGTCACTGGTAACCCCAAAAGTGTCAAAAATGTCAGTCAAGGGTCCAATCTGTCCGCCGCAAAAAAAATCGCAGATCGCCGCCATTACGCGTTAAAAAAAAAAAAACAACAAAAATGACAAAAATCTTTCCCTTTGTTCGTAAACGCGATAACTTTTGCGCAAACCAATCAAAATACGCTTTTTGCAATTTTTTTTTTTTTTTTACCATATTGTTATTTTTGCAAAATTTACACTCTTTTTTTGTTTATAGCGCATGATCAAAAAATCTCACAGGTGATCAAATACCACCAAATGAAAGCTCTGTTTGTGGGAAAAAAAGGACGTCAAATTCGTTTAGGTACAGCGTCGCACGACCGCGCAATTGTCCGTTAAAGTCACGCAGTGCTGAATCGCAAAATACCCCCTGGTCAGGAAGGGGACTTAAGTGGTTAAAATTTGTTACCATGAAAACTGGTCAGTTGATGTCAGTGACAATTCTAATTTTGTTTTCATTTTCTTGGTTGTAGTTTTAGGGAAAACCACTGAATCAAATGTACAAACACCTCACCTCAGGCTCAATGCATTAATATAGGGTTCCAGCTGTAGCCAGCTCCTGGGTCATGATGTAGTAGTTCAGGGTGTCTATGACAATTGGGTGGGTGGTGATGATGCTATGGTTATTGGATAGAAAGATTGACATGGAGAGCTCTTTAGAAAGGTTTTCAACTTAGTCTTGTCCGTTTTTACAAATTTCATGGCCACTGGACTACATTAACACAAATGAGAGACCAAATAATGAAAGGTTTTTTTTTTTTTTTATTTTTATTTTTTTTTATGGGATCTTACAGAATGGTCTTTGATTTCTATTTGAACCATCTGTATTGTTTTCAAACCAAGCCTGTATCACAGAAAATTACAAGATTGCTGTTTATTATGGTTAAGCAGTCTTTTAAATTACCTTTCCTTATTGAGAAACTAGTGTTTTTTGGTCTAATTTAATTTACAATTTTGGAAGTTAATAAACTGTGTAAAGTCCTTTTCATTTTTCTAACATTTCTTCAATGAAAACCAGTTTATTATATGGTGCATCCATAATGGTCTGCAAAACATGCTGAGCTTTCTACTGAGCATGCCTAGCACAGCCGGCATTCTTCTTGGCAACCTGTTTATAGAAGATATTCAATGACTGCAAGGTATACCCCTCAAAGACCATGGTCTGTTTTTAGCAGAAGGGCTGCAGAAACAGTTTGTAGAAAGCTTACATTTTGCTTATAACTTGTCACTAACACTGGCAACCCTATACGCTCCTAACAAGCAACAAGATAGATTTGTTGCCAAAACATTGAATATACTCAATGAATTTACTCAAGGTCAATTGATAGTGGGAGGAGATTTCAACACACCGCTGTCTCCCGTGGCTGACGCCTCTAAAACTAAACCTACTTCCTCAGAAGCGATGTGTCGGCGGATGAGGAAGAATATACATAAGGAACAGCTGATAGATGTGTGGCGTCTCCAGCACCCAACTGAAAAAGAGTTCACATTTTTTTCGCACCCGCATGGGACCTATTCGAGAATAGACTTTTTCCTAGTGCCACACCCTCATCTCCTGGCGGTGAAACACACTGACATCGATAACATTGCATGGTCAGACCATGCAATGGTGTCGATTTATAATATTTCTACAGTTAAATCAACTAAACAAAGATTCTGGAAACTAAATGAAAGCCTGTTACAGATAGAGGAAGTAAGGTCAGAGGTACAAAAAGAACTGAAGGACTACTTTGATCTTAACGACCTACCTGGTTGCACAATAGGCACGTTATGGGAGGCACAAAAATCAGTGATAAGGGGAATTCTAATTAAGCATGGTGCAAGAATAAAAAGGGAAAGGAATAAACAATTGCTAGCATTGCTAGATAGCTCAAAATACTGGAAACAGAACACAAAAAAAAAAAGGTAAATATAGCAGTAGGGGAATTGACTCTAGTAAGAAAGCAAATACTCGATTTAATGCACTATAAAGCGAAAGCTGCGATTCAAGTATCAAAGAAAATCACATATGAATCAGGGAATAAATGCCGCAAAGTTCTAGCAAGATCCGTTCATAATCAAAAAGTAAGATCCTATATCCCACAAATTTTATCCCCAGAAGGAATTAAAAAAATATTGCCTGATCAAATAACGGAAGAATTTAGGAATTTTTACTCATTGTTATATAACCTACCGGAAATAGGAAAATTGCAAAAGGAAATAGATGACTATGTGGCACAATCAGGACTACCGAAACTCTCGGAGGAAGATAAAGACGATCTAGAAAGACATATCTCACAGACGGAAATAGAACAGACCATAAAAAGTATGAAAAGTGGCAAAGCGCCAGGCCCAGATGGCTTGACAATACAGTATTTCCATGTATTGGCCCCCATTTTGGGGCCATACATGGAGAAACTGTTTAATGAGAGAGGTCTAGAGGGGACGCTTCCTAGAGATACATCAATGGCGTATATAACGCTAATTTTAAAAGAGGGTAAAGACTCTTCGAACTGCGGAAGTTATAGGCCCATTTCGCTTTTGAATACGGACCTAAACATTTTCACAAAAATTCTAGCGGCAAGGATGGCAAAGGTACTCCCTAAAATAATACACTTAGACCAAGTGGGCTTCATGGCGGCGAGGGAAGCAAAGGACAGCACTACAAGAGTTCTTAACTTAATTCATATAGTCACCAAAGAAGAACTACCATGTATCATACTGAGTGCCGATGCAGAAAAGGCCTTTGATAGAGTTGAATGGACCTTTATGCAGTCGGTACTCAAGTATATAGGAGTAGGCGAAATAATGCGGGAAAGAATAACTAGGATATACTCCAACCCGACCGCAAGAGTGAAGGCAAATGGCGTGTTGTCGGAACCTTTGAGTATAAAAAATGGTACAAGACAGGGTTGCCCATTATCCCCCCTGTTATTTGTGCTGACATTGGAGCCCTTCTTGAACAAAGTTCGATTGAATCAGGATATAAAAGGAGTCACAGTAGGTAAGGAACAATATAAGACTGCAGCATACGCAGACGATTTATTGTTCACACTGACAGAGCCAGAAATATCGCTACCAGTACTCTTAGAGGAAATTAAACAATATGGGGAGTTGTCAAATTTTAAAATAAACTATAGGAAATCTGAAGCAATGGGAGTGGGAATACCACAAACAAATAAAGATAGAATAAAGAGCAACTTCGGATTCTCATGGGTAGAGAAAGCAGTGAAATACCTAGGGACTTGTATATCCGCAAATTTAGCCCAGATCTATGAACTAAACTTTACCCCCCTGATTGGAGAGACAAAGAAAACCTTGGAACAATGGAGGGGAGGCCTCCAGTCATGGTTTGGAAGAGGAAATTTAATCAAAATGAACATCCTGCCAAAATATCTATATATATATTGAGAGCGCTCCCAGTCAAAATTCCTAATAGTTTCTTCAAAATTATTCAGGGTGTGTTTGGTGGATACATCTGGGCGGGTAAAAAACCTTGTATAGCGCGTAATATACTAACACTCCCCAAAAATATGGGGGGACTAGCTGTACCCAACTTGCGTAGATATTACCAAGCCATTCATTTAAATAGAATACTGGACTGGTGGCACCACTGGGAAACGAAAAGATGGGTCCAATTGGAACAAGCACAAACGACCGTCTCATTAAAGAGAGCAATCTGGTGCTATAAGACACTCCCTAAACCCCTTAAGCTACATCCTTTGTTGGGAAATACAATAAGAATAGGTTTTCAACAGACCCTGAGACAAAACTTAACCTCAATAGAATCCCCACTATATCCGATTTTGGGAAACCCCAAATTCATCCCAGGCTTAGAGAGACAGCATTTTAAAAAACTGTGGGAAACGGGACAAGATGGCATTAAAAATTTTACTAGCCAGCAGATGTGGCCTACAATCGGTAGATTAACAGATGAGGAGGGTCCATATAGGCTACTCTTATGGGAGGCACTCCAATTGCGACACTTTTTAGAATCGCTGCCAGAGCCGGAAAAGTTTAAGAAACCACTGACATACTTTGAAGAACTATGTGAGAAAACAGGAGGTATAGAGCGCCCATTATCTATTTTATATAAAATGTTGAACACTCCATTGGACCAACCGAATCTGAAATGGCTGGAAAAATGGAAAGTGGATCTAAATATAGACATAACGGACACACAGAAACAGAGAATGTTTAGGGCGATATTTAGACCAACTAAGTGCACTAAAATGCAGGAAATAAATTATAAAATTCTGACTAGGTGGTATAACACACCAGATAAATTACATAAGTGGTATACTCAAGAATCAGATAGGTGCTGGAGATGTGGAGAAGGTGAAGGCACAATATATCACATTTTCTGGAATTGTCCAGAGATAAAGAAATTTTGGTCAGAGATTGGTGATCTAGTTCAAAAAGTAACAGACCATAAAATCGAGGGAGAAGATGCCTTTTGCCTCTTACAGATATCAGAGCAGTCAGAGAGGAAATACGCAAGATCAGTACTGCCACACATGATGAATGCCGCAAGAACATGTATACCCCAACACTGGAGAAATAGACGAGCACCAACGGTGTTCGACTGGGTAAGAAAATTAGAACACATTAATAAAATGGAGGATCTTGTGCTTTCCTCACAACACAAACAGGAACAATATAAAAAAACATGGAACTTATTCATGTCCTCAGATGAGGGCAAACAATTGATGGTGCCTTCATCTCAGAGTATGGAAGTTACATGAGGGGGGAGGCATCTCTTACCACTCTTTGAGGGGTGGGGAAAGGTGAGAGAGGGAGGGAGAATTATTTGGGTTTTCCTTTTTCTTTTTTTTTTTTCCCCCTTTTTTTTTTCCCCTTTTTTTTTTTTTTTTTTTTTTTTACTAGTGTGTGTGGTGTTTGATAGTGGGTATGAATGAGGAGAGAGAAAGGGGGAGGGGGTTAATTATAGAAAAGATGAGGGAAAAGGGAAGGAATGAACAGATAGAAAGAAGAAGGGGAAACAAAGACAAGATTAGAGACTAAAGCCCCATACACACGTACCGATGGTCGGCTTACAAATGTTCCTCTTTTCTCCCCGGGATGTCGGTGTCTGCTGAAAAGTGCAAAGACAGCACAAGGACAGCACAAGAATTTTGTCCGCCGACTGCAGAAGTGATGTCATGTAATGGTTAACTTTCCCTGTGTTTTCTATTTTCTGAGCATGCCCAGTCTTGCAAATCTGCGGTCTGTCGGCCGAATTGTGTACTGACAGGCGAACAATCGTCCGTTCTGGTGTCGGCATACAAATATTTTCATGTTTGCACGAAAGACTTTTGTCCGCGGATTGTGCGCAGACATCTGTCGGAGGCACCATACTAACACGCGTACAATCGGCAGATCCTTCGTCCACCGACGTTTGTATGCCGACGATCGGTACGTGTGTACGGGCCTTAAGGGTCATCTAACTTAAAGTACTAGGAAGTAAAGAGAGGCAAGGATTGAATGAGCAGGAATAGAGAAAGAGACTTGCTGACTTAACAATATCTTGCCTTAGCTGAATATTTGATAAATGACTACATATTAATGAGTTGGGAATCTTTAGAGGTCTTTACCAGACCTCGGAGATGAGAAACTTGATGTGGACAATGTCTTTGTAACCTATTTTCCTATTATGGTGTTATATATTATGTAATGATTTTTCTGAAAATTCCAAATAAAATTATAAATACAAAAAAAAATAACTTGTCACTAGCTGGCTGCTCTTGGCTAACATTAAAATGCTACAAAAATGTAATGTTTACCCAGTTAAAAATATGTTTTAACACATTTTTATTATGTACAGTATTAAATGTAACATCAGATGATGCATTACATATATTGATTAAATGAGAATTGCATTTACATGTGGCCTTGTCCTGAATAGAAAACCCTCCTTGACCCATAATGGCAAATAGACGAATGCCCGAATCAGCATTCCACAAGCTAGAACCCCTAGAGCATTTGGAAAGGCAACCCGAGTAATAAGACTGTAGAGGCTGCCATCAGACCTTTTAGTCCTGAAGATGCTAGTAATGAATGGTAATTCATTGGCTTCCATAGTTTGAGGCAGAACAAGTACAGGCAGTCCCCCCGTTACAAACAAGATAGGGACTGTAGGTTTGTTCTGTCAAATTTGTTTTGAAGTCTGAACAGGTACGATTTTTTTTTTTAAGTGTAGCCCCAGCCAAAAGAATACTTTTTAAAGTTTTTTGGATAGCATATTGAAGGGTTAAAACCCATGTACCATTTGTTTTGCTGTCTCTACCCCTGTTCAGAAGATTTCACCTCACTTTCTGTCCCTATGACAATTTTGGATTTTGAAAATTTTGGGTTGTTGTGGAAACAAGGATTAGTGATAAAGCTTCAGTGGAGACACCTTTTTCCCATGAGAACTCTTAGGCCCCGTTCACATTGCCGCGATCCGACTTGGGGGGGGGGGCGACCTCCGAGGTTGCGGTGCGAGCAGCGCGCCGCGACCTCGGAGCGGCCGCCACGGACTTCATAACATTGAAGTCTATGGTGGTCGCCTCCGGGTCGCCCCAAAGAAGCTCCGGACCCTTTTTCTAAGTCGTAGCGACTTGTGTCGCTCCTATTAGAACGGGTCCGCAGCTTCCCTATGGAAGGCGACCTGTGGGGCGACCAGGTCGCCTTAGTGTGAACGGGGACTTACAGAAGTGAATTTGCCTTCCTAGGGCTAGACTTCGCCTCACTTCCTGTTGTCTCCTTCCGTTTGTAAGTAGGAGACGTTTGTAAGTTGGATGTTTGTAACCCGGGGACCGCCTGTATACATATTAGGAGTTTAGACTTGGCTTTGACTTTCTAATCTGCATGCTTGTTCAGGGGTAAGTGAGCAAGAAACTTAGAATCCAGAAACTAGGAAATGAGTGTTAGGTCAGTAATTGCACCCCACAATTCTTGGTACAGATTTCCATAAAAAAGGATTAACTTAACAGATAAAATTTAAGGAGGTGCAGGTTTGCAGACTAAAGTCAATCTATCTTTGGTGTAAAAATGGGTGAGAATGTAGGCTGTGCTCCAATTTATAGCAAATGTATATGCATTTGTAAATACAATTCTAATATTCTAAATTAAAAAAGGCTTTTAAAAGTCAAAGGCACAGGTTTTTTGAATCTTTGAGAATTAAAGATAATCTAGCTTTTGGCTGAAAAATTACTGATCTATGCACTCGGCTTCGTAGCAAATGTAAATTAAATTCGAGTGACTGGCAAAGTCAAATGACTTGATTTCCCCATCAACACACTGACTGTGATGTGGGAATCAAGTGATTTATTTATTTTCCTTCAACACATGGTTGAAGAAAAGAAAACTACATAATATATGGCCAGCCTAAGAGATATCCCAACCTCATTTTTGTTTACTTCCTGTACGTTCGATGGAACAAAGGTCAAGGTAAATCTTAGGCAGCAAAATACAGATGACAGGTGATACCAATTTTTTCCTACTCTATCCAAAACAAAAAAGTTAATGTTTGGTGATGGCTCCTTTACAGAGGAAATGTCCCCCATTTTTCTAATTTTTGATATGGATTTTCCCTTGCTTACAAACTGAACACCAGATGGAAAAACTCAAGACCGTGATTGACTTTTTTTTATTTTTATTTTTTTTCTATTTATTTTTTAACCTAGGAAATTCATTGTTTATTTATATAATGCAAAATAGTACTGCAGGCTATCGAACACTTGCTGCATTTTACTGGATACAGGTTAGAAAATGTTTACAGTATGATTCATTGAAAAGGCCAAACATAAGACCGTACTATGCACAGTTCTAATAGCTGGATATTCATTGTACAAAGGAAGCATTGAATGCAATAACAATTTAGTTCAAATAAATATGTAAGGTGAATAGTGACATTATTACTGTATGTACATACTAATATTCAGGGCTTTTTTTCAGCGGGACGCTGGGTAACGCAGTTCCGGAACCTCCAGTCTGAATGTATACAATGACAAAGGGGTGCTGGGGCCAGTGGGGTGAGCTGAAGAGCATATTGATGCTGGCTGCTGGGGGATCTATTGTTGCTGGGGTGAATCTATTGTTGCTGGTGGGCATTTTGTTGTGGGTGGGGCTTTTTTTGCAGTGGAGGATTTATTGTTGCTTGGGGGAACTATTGTTACTGGGGGCTATTGTTGGGGGGGGGGGAGTCTATTGTTCCAGGGGAGGATTTATTGGGGGGGG
Organism: Pelophylax lessonae; assembly: GCF_965119305.1. Classification (NCBI taxonomy): domain Eukaryota; kingdom Metazoa; phylum Chordata; class Amphibia; order Anura; family Ranidae; genus Pelophylax; species Pelophylax lessonae. The sequence goes on along the minus strand of NC_138770.1, from coordinate 116,671,142 downwards.
AGATTGTTGCAGGGGAGGATTTATTGTTGCTGAGGAACTATTGTTGTTGGGGGTCTATTGTTGCTGATTGCAGGGGATTTATTTTACTGTTTTTTCTATTGCTGCTGGGAGATCGATTTGTTGGGGGGGGGGGGTCTATTGTTGCTGAATCCAGTGGATCTATTTTACTGTTTTTCTAGTTATCATTAAGAAATTCCATACAAATTACCTAGAACCACAATGGGATACTTGGTTCTGTATTCTCTAATGGGGGGGGGGGGGGTACTGGGAGGTGGGCAGAGGGTGGAACCAAAGGACAGCACTCGGAGGTGGGTAGGGGGTGGAGACAAGGGGTGACTCAGAAGAGGGGAGTGCCTGCACCTGTTCTCTGAGAAAAAAAGCCCTGCTAGTATTCATCACGTCATTGCCAGTCTGGGGCTCAGAAATGCTACAGACTCTCTAAAAGTGAAATGGTTAAAGGTGTCAAGAGATATTCCTTCACAAGAACACCGAAAACACAAGGGGCTGGGTAAAATAAAATTGAAAAGTCTTAGAATATACACAGTCAAGGCTGTTTAATGCTATAGTATGAAGAACAAGCAGTTTGAATTTAGAACCAAGACTGAACATATTTAAATACAGCAGTTGGTTTTACGTTTCCTTTTTCCACAGAATTTGACATGAAAGCAAAGCTGAATGGTGTGTCCCCTGCAAATATTAGAACAGGAAAAGGAAATAATAATTGTATATGGACAAACTGTTTTGTTTTTTATGAAGTTTGAAGGGAGACTACACTATTTTAGTTAAAGGGAACCGTGTTCAAAACTGCTCAATATATGAGCAAGCTGAGGTCAAAGAACGAAGAGGGCAGCCAGAACGCAGCACTGACTAATAGAAAAAAAAAAGGTATTCAATAACACGGAGTACTGCAATTTTAGATATAGTAAATACAGAAAATATGGATTTTAAAAAGAATTAACTAGAATTCTAGATTGTTGAATATTTATATTCAAGTGTCAGCAGCAAATTGTCTTAAACAGTTTAGTCTAAACATTTAGTCAAACTATAAACACATCTTTGGTTACCACTGATTAATAATATTCCATTAAATATTGTAACAATATAAAAGGGCATAGTTTTTTTTTTTTTTTTTTTAAAATAACTTCTAGGGCAATAGGCTTCTGCTTAAGAGGTTTTAAAACAGTAATATAGCTTTAAAAGGCACTGTGTGAAAAAGGCATATATGATTTTATTCCCCTTGGACATTCCAGCATAAAATCTATCAAAAATAAAATATTTGAATAAACTGCATGTGGCCTTATTAAAAAAAAAACAGTACTACAATTGCATAGCAAAAAAAAGTGTGAACTATAATGTACTAGTGCTCACAATATTTATCTAAAACAATTTTACTGGCCAAATAAATGAATACGTAAATTATGCACTGGTAAACTATTCCAGCCAATTGTTCGGTCCTATGAGTTATTTATTAAAATAGAAGCAGTTAACAGTTGAGAAAGTAAAACAGGTAGCCGGTACACAGAAGCAGAGGCCAGGACTTGTCAGCAGGGTGATTGTCTCATCTAAGAGATGTACAACATATATAGCATTTCATTTGTAAATCAAAAAATATTAATGTCACAGGAACCTGACTTTGCAAATCAGTTTACTGTTACTGTGGAATACATCATAACAAGTAATTTCTTTTTTCTCTATCGCTCATTGACAGACGTAGTCCTCGGGGATTCAACACCCTCGGGTTATGCTGCCCTCTACAGGAGTAGGACTAGACAGGAAAGAAAACGTTCTGGCCACACCCTAGGGGCAGTCCCAGAGGGTATATCCTCTCACTTCCTGCTCTAGCAAATCAGTTTTTTTCTGTCTAGTTAGGAGTAAGGACCTAGATACCTTGCTGGGATCTTCGGTCCTGGCAGGATTTTTTTCTTAGAAAAGATTTTTTAGACAGCTTTTTTTCTCCAGTGTTCCTGTGAGATCTTCAAGCAAGAAAGCTGAACTGGGCGACGGGCTGGATGTTGAGATCCAGTGGTCACCCCAGTTCAGCCTACGAGCGCGTGCAGGCCATAGCTCCGCGCTGGGTCGGCCGCGACATAGTCCCACTGGACGGGGACTGACCCTGCGAGTTAAACGTCTCGCTGAAACGCCAAAGACCATGAGTCACGGCGTCCGTATTGGTCGACAGCCCTCCTACCTCGGGGGAGAGGGGTACTGTCAGGAGTTGGCGCCCGCCTGGTTCCGGTATGGAGAGTAGTATGTTCCCCCTGACGGGTCTTGTGGTGAACGCGGGCCCCTCTCTGTAATGGTAAGGATGGGTTCCCCTCTATCCTATAACATGTCACAGATCCCCCTAATTGAGTGATTTTTGTGTACAAGAAGCCAGGAGGCTTGGTTTGGGAGCTGACAATCTAATTGTAAAAATGTGAAAATGATTGTAGTCAGTGGCAGTACTAGAACTTTACTGTGATAGTATAAGGTATCCTACCTGTCAGAAGCCACAGGGCGATGTCTATACATGTATACTGCATTCCAGATCATTCCTCCAGCTAAGCAGATGCCTCCCGACGGCCACGGACCGCATACGGCCCGCCAGGGTCCGGTACCGCCGACCACGCTGACCACCATGAGGGTGAAGGGTTGTGAGGCCGAGATCCTTCTGCAGACATGCCGCTATCTGTGCAGGCCGCCGCCATTGTCTGGGTGATCGCACGAGGCCGCCATTTTGGTGTAGCCTCGTGTCTCCAGCATGGGGGCGGCCATGTTTGAGGTGACTCAAACACCTCATGGAGCCAGGGGGAGGCGCCAGCAGGCGTGTTAAGGGGCGGAGCCGCCTCCTTTACCCAGGAAATAGGGCCAAAGACTTCCTGTCTGTAACAGGACAGCACTGAGCAAGCTGATGAAAACTTCTGTGCATCAGGGATGAGCCTTGGGGTCTCTCTCTCTCTCTCTCTCTCTCTCTCTCTCTCTGGTCCAAAAAGGCAGGTAACACTGAGGGGCGCTGTTGCGACTGGGGGACACAAAAAAAAAAAAGTTTTTTACTTTGTCATTTTTTGTCGCTGGCAAGTGTCTTGTATAATCATTGACCCTGCCGCATAGATATCCCCACCTGATCCCCTCAAGGTGGCCGCAGGACCCTCCAGTACCCCACTTGTTTTTAATGCATTATCGGCAGTTTTGGAGTCTTTGGTATCCCGGGTGGGGGTGGCCTGTCAGGGACTGGGGTCAAGAAGCGACCCCCGCCTACCCCTATTGTTTATCAGATACTTCAGGGGCTGTTGTCTCAGGTAATATCTCCTCAGCAGTGAGGAGCACGTTTCTGCCTCCGCCATAGCACAAAGTGGTGGATGCACTAGTTGTGTCCGTCCGGGAAACCTTTAGTCTTGAGGTTACACCGGCAGAGGTAGCTGAGACTGAGATTCCTTTTTGGTACTTGTTAGCCTACCAAAAGGGCGAAGGATTTTCCTTTACCCAAATGGGGTCATTTTGAAACGAACCCCTGTTATTTCCAAACGCATGGCTAGGTGCTATCCGTTTAAGGAATTCCTCTTTATAGGATAGACGGTACCACCTGCTGTCTTGCCACAGACTGTTAGGATAAAAGGACCTCGTAACTAACGAGGACCTTCTGCTCATAAAGAGTTGTTCGTTCCGCGAGGGCGGGCGATAAGGCGAAACCCTCCAAAGCCCCTTTAGAGGGGTTTCAAAGGGCGCTGGTCGGCTAAACAAAAAGTCCGGCTCAGCCAAGCCTGAAGATACAGCCTGATGCGCCCCTACCCATCTCTGGGGTGGGGGGGGATGTCTTCACCGGTTTCTGGAGGACACAGGATCGAGTTTCGATCACTTCCGCCGGTGCGATTCTTCCCTTCTAACATTGAACGGTTTCAGGGGTTCTATTCGAACCTATTCACAATGCCCAGGAAAGAGGGCAAGGTGCGTCCAAATCTGGACTTGGGAAGAAATAGAGTCCATCCGTACAGTGGTGGCCTCCCTGCATCAGGGGGATTTCCTGGCGTCCATAGACATTTAGGAGGCCTATCTTTATATCCCCATCATCGCAGGACATCAGCGTTTTTTCGCTTTCCCAAAGATCATCCCTGGTTCCCACCAGGAGACTGAACTATCTGGGCCTAAGGTTGGATACATCCTGGGCAAGAGAGTTTCTCCTTGCGGAGAAACTCCAGAAGGTTCAGTCAACGATTCGGATGTTGCTGTCCGTCAATTGGCTGGGACTGATGGTGGCCTTCTTAGAGGCAGTACCGTATACCCAGTCTCATACCCGAATTCTCCTGAAGGAGATTCTTTTTTAATGGAATCAGAATTCCGATTCCCTGGACAATCGGATCCGGTTGAGCGAGCGGACCAGGAAGTCTCCGATGCTCAACCAGGGGAAGTCATTTCTTCCGATAGTATCTAGATTACCAATAAGGGTATCGGGACTGAGAGCGATCAGATTTTGTCTGATTTACTGGATCGAGCAGCTCTAGAGCAGCCCGATTCGGATCCAATCGCATATGGCCTCTTCATCCAGAGGTTTTTCACTAGCTGTCCCTTCATTGGGACATCCCGGATGTGGATCTGTTGGCACCTTGGCTTAACAGGAAGGTGCAGAGGTTTGTAGCTCGCGCCGCGATCCTCTAGTGGACGCAGCAGAAACGCTGATCGCCCCGTGGGGGCAGTATCAGCTACGGCATGCCTTCCATCCTCTCAAGTTGCTGCGGGAACTTCTTTGCAGGATAGAGGTGGAGGGAATTCCAGTTATTCTGGAAATTCCGGACTGACCTCGTCGAGCCTGGTACGCCGACTTGGTGAGGCTAGTCGCGGACGCTCCTTGGAGACTTCCTCTCAGGGAGGATTTGCGGTCTCAGGGACCGATCTTCCATCTTGCTTTACAGTCGCTGGCTTAATGGCCTGGCCATTGAGACCCAGGTACTGAAGGACAAGGGAGTGTCAGCTTCAGTTATTCCTACCTCCAGTTAAAGCAAGGAAAGCGACTTCCAGCACATGGAAGTCTTATATTGCATGGTGTGAATCTATTGGATTTCCCCCACATACCTATTCGGTGACCCGAATTTTGGTCTGTCTGCAACAAGGGGTTGAGCAGAAACTATCCTTGAGCACGATCAAGGGTCAGGTTTTCGGCGTTAGCAATCTTCTTTCAAGAAACCTTTGGCTAATCATTCCTTGGTGCGGAATTTCATCCAGGGGGTGCGACATCTGGCTCCGCCAGTGCGCGCACCCTTACCGCCTGGGATCTTAATTTAGTGTGGTTGGTTCTTCAGAAACTTCTCTTTGAAGATATTAGGGAGATTCACTTGCTTATCCCAGAAGGTGGCCTTCTTGGTGGCCATTACTTCTGCACGCAGGGTGTCAGAACTGGCCGCATTATCTTGTCGTTCCCCATATCTGGTGGTTCATAGGGATAAGGTGGTTCTTCTTCCGAATCCATCCTTCCTTCCTAAAGTGGTTTTCAGAGTTTTTCATCTGAATAAAAGTATTGTGTTACCTTCCCCGTGTCCTAAGACTAGCCATCCTTGGGAGTTTGCATTACACTCCTTGGATCGGGTTCAGAAGGATACACTTTACTACGAACTTGTTTTCGTAAGACGGACTCACTTTTTGTGATCACGGATAGCCCTTGAAGGGGGTTGCCTGTGTCTGCCGCGACCATATCTACATGGATCAGTCAGACGGTGGTACAGGCTTATTCTATTAAGGGTCGGAATCCTCCGTTCCCTGTTAGGGCGCACTTCACTTGAGCGCTCAGTACTTCCTGGGCCTATCGCCATCAGGCGTCAGTGGTCCAGGTATGTAAGGCGGCCACCTGGTCGTCGGGACATACCCTTACAAAATTTTATAAGATTGATGTGATGGCATCGGCGGATGCCTCATTTGGCCGCAAGGTTTTGCAGGCCGCAATTTGAGGAGACCGGTGGTCTACCTCGGGTTTTTTTCTGTTGAAAAATTTCTGTTGAGTCTCATCATTGAGGATGAGCATTGTAAACTTCTAGTTGGCACCGGTTGGGCCTTCTAGATTGGATTTGATTTCCATTTTCCCACCCCTCATTTGTGGTACTGCTTTGGGACGTCCCGAGGGTGTTGAATCACCGAGGACTACGTCTGTCAATGAGCGATAGAGAAAAATGGATTTTTGTAAAATCTTACCGTAAAATCCTTTTCTCTTAGCTCATTGACAGATGTAGTACCCGCCCCTCTGTTTTTGAGTTGGGTTGGGTTAAATTCTCTAAACACTGCTTTGTGACATAACTGATTTGCTAGAGCAGGAAGTGAGAGGATATACCCTCTGGGACTGCCCCTAGGGTGTGGCCAGAACGTTTTCTTTCCTGTCTAGTCCTACTCCTGTAGAGGGCAGCATAACCCGAGGGTGTTGAATCACCGAGGACTACGTCTGTCAATGAGCTAAGAGAAAAGGATTTTACGGTAAGATTTTACAAAAATCCATTTATTAAGAACTAAATATATTTGAGAAAAAGGCAAAACAAAGCATTACCATGCACTATAGTTTCAATATTTAAAAAGGCACAATATTTCTCTTTATTATATAAAAAAAAAAAAAATAAGCAATCTGGTAGCACAAGGACTTGAGTTCAAGATGGTATTGATCAACCCCCCCAAATTAGCACGCCAATCCCATTTCATGTGATGTGCCAAAGACTGACCATATTTACATGAAAAAGACATTGTACCTTTCCATTATTGTTTAGAACCATGTCCTGTGAAATTTAGGAAGGCACAGATTAGATTAACAGGCACAATTTGCAGGTGATAACATAGGTATTTCTGTTTTTAAACTATAGCTAAAGAGCACAAGCGACATATCAGGCATTGTAAGAGTTTAAGGCGCTCAATTACAGTCTATAGTAAACATGCTGTTGACATGGCCTAAACCTGGCTGCAGAATGAGGGCAACTTCCTACAGTGCAAATAAAAAAAAAATGGTGCCTTTTTTTAAATAAAAAAAAAAAAAAAAAAAAAAAAAAAAAAAAAAAATTCCCCAAAGCTTAACATTTGGAAAAACTCTGCTTATCCTAGAACTTGTAGATAAAGGGTTTGGAAATGGCCCAAATACCCTTTAAGCAAGTATGATGTTCTAAAACTTTTCCCTCCAACAGTATGTATGGCCTGAAAAATCTTGAAAGTGGAGGACGATGGGTCGGAGTGTCCTGATAAGAACTGTAATCTAGCTGCTGGCGGTCAGGGCGTGAACACGCTGTGCAAGCTCCTACACATAGGGAACATCTGGTCTCTTCTCAGGGTCTGGATTTATACAATTGTTCACCAGCATACGTAACTCCTTAAGAATAGTGATTAGACGGCAATGGCGGATAGTCGCACTGCTCTATCTTCTTACACAAAGAGTACAGGTTCATCTTGTCTCCATAAAATGGATTTTGTAGTGCTGCCATCTCATACAACAGACATCCTAATGACCAAATATCTGATTTGAAGTTGTATCCGTTTTCATGTATCCTTTCTGGTGACATGTAATAGGGGGTACCAACTAAAGAATGTGCAGCTGTGGTATTGGAGCTGAAGAAGCGGCCCAAGCCTAAATCCCCCAGCTTCACCACGCCTGTGGCGGTTATAAACACATTGGCTGGTTTAATATCTCTATGCATGACGCGGTGGGAATGCATATGTTCAGACTTGTATAAAGTACTCGAAATTTCTACTTGAGTAAAAGTACAAGTGCTCGATCAAAAAATTACTTGAGTAGAAGTGGAAGTGCTCGCAGAAAAAGTTACTTAAGTAGAAGTACTAAAGTATTCAACATTTTTTTTACTTAAGTATTGCAAGTAGTTTTTTCAAAAAATTTGCTACTTAAGTACTAAAAGTAAAAAGTACCAGTAGTTTTGAAAAAAAAATTCTACTCAAGTACTGAAAGTAGAAGTACAAGTACTGTGTTATGTAGTTATTAAAGAAATAAGTCAAAAGTTTGAACATCATATTGTTTTTATTATTTCAAATGATTTATTCAAATGATTAACCTGTGTTTGTTAGTAGTTTCTTGATGCACTTTAAGCGCTGTAGCACCATTTATTTGTTTGTTTCATATTTTCTTTTTATTGGAAAGATTTGGTATTGCAGCTTTTATTATACACAGCCTTTATTTTCGTATGCGCTGATTTACAAATGACATTATACACATTTTTTTGAGCTTTATGCAACCTGCCATCTACTGTTCTGGCAGTGGTAATTTTTTTAAAAGTAACGAGTAACTATGCAGCACAAAAAAAAAAATACTTGAGTAGAAGTATCGAAATCATCGAAAAAATGTAGTGAAGTAAAAGTAGAAGTAGGAGAAAAAAATTCTACTCTAGGAAAGTACAGATACCGCATTTCGGTACTTAAGTACAGTACTTAAGTAGTTCTACTTCGTTACTATACATCTCTGCATATGTTCCAAGGCACTGCACAGCTGCACAAAATATTTCCAAACCATCCTCTCAGGGATCAGCCGTTTCTGCTTCTTAAAATGCTTTATCATCCTAGATAGGTCCCCAGCATCTGCCAGTTCCAGGACTCTATTCAGTTCATGGTCCTCAATGAAGGAAGCGTAATATTTAATGACATTTGGGTGGTTCAGTTGCTTAAGGAGGTCAATCTCTTTGATACAGTCAGCTCTTGCCTTGGCATCCATCAAATCAAAAATCTGAACTTTTTTTTAAAGCAACAGGGACTCCATCCAAAAGGCATCTGGCTTTGTATACTTCACTAAACTGGCCCCTGCCAATTTTCTTCTCAATCTGGAAATTGGCTAGCGTATTATACCCCATGTCTGGTCTCAGTGGCTTCTGTGGCTGGAACTGAGGCACTGGTGGTCCCTGCATGGCCTGACACTGATCTGCCATTATCTTGGATGCACAAGCACCGCAGAGCTCTGGACAGAACGCCGCCGTTCCAGGCTGTCTAGTCACCGCACATACACACCGACCGGCCACCTGCACCGCGGGCCGCACAACTCCTCACAGCAGAGCGCGGCCTCACCGTGACTGACTTAACTAAGAAATGCAGTCACTTTGAACTCAGTTGCATAGAGAATCTTGTCCTGTAGGACAGAAAATGACTTCCGTCTGGTTAGTTGGGTGATATAGGCTCTTGGAGGATCCAAGCTACCTTCCAAGTCAGAGCAAGACAGGCTTTTTCATTGACTAAGGGTTTAAGAGAGCATCAGACGGGACATACTAAAACATTTAATGTGAAAATGGCTTAATGTAGCTTAATGTGTAATAAAGTGCCTAAACCTTAATCAATTGCCCTGAAACTTTGCACAGACTAAGTTTTTAACTTTCCTAATATATCCTAGAAGTTTCATGTAGTTTGGTCTTCCAGGAGGCAAACAAGGGACATTAAGCTTGTTTTTTGGGGAGCTTAATGTGGCTTAATGTACAAAAAAGAGCTTAGATGTTAACCAATTTCCCCCAAACTTCACACAATAGAAGACTCTATTGATGCTAAGATAGTCTGAAAATTTTAGCTCATTTGGTAAATCACACCAAAAGTTATTCACATTAAGCTATTTTTTTACAATACTAAAACGTTTAATGTCCACGGCTTAATGTAAAAAGAGCTTAACGTACCAAAATGTGCCTTAACCTCAACCAATTGTCCTGAAACTTTGCACAGCCCAAGTTCTGCACTTCCCAAAGCTATCTTGGAGGTTTCATCGATTTTGGTCTCCCACGTGGAAAACTGGGGACATTAAGCTCTTTTTTTGGGGAGCTTAATGTGGCTTAACGTACAAAAAAGAGCTTAGATGTGAACCAATTTCCCCCAAACTTGGCACAAAAGAAGAGTCTGTCTATTCCAACATATTCTGAAAATTTCAGATCATTTGGTAAATCACACCAAAAGTTATTCACATTAAGCTCTTTTTGTACAATACTAAAACATTTAATGTCCTTAGCTTAATGTGAAAAGAGCTTAATGTACCAAAATGTGCCTAAACCTCAACCAATTGTCTTGAAACTTTGCACAGCCCAAGTTCTGCACTTCCCTAAGCTATCCTGGAGGTTTCATCGATTTTGGTCTCCCACACGAAAAACTGGGGACATTAAGCTCTTTTTTTGGGGAGCTTAATGTGGCTTAACGTACAAAACAGAGCTTAGATGTGAACCAATTTCCCCCAAACTTGGCACAATAGAAGAGTCTGTCTATTCCAACATATTCTGAAAATTTCAGATCATTTGGTAAATCACACCAAAAGTAATTCACATTAAGCTCTTTTTAGCAATCATAAAAACGCATAGCTTAATGTGAAAAGAGCTTAACGTACCAAAATGTGCCTAAACCTCAACCAATTGTCTTGAAACTTTGCACAGCCCAAGTTCTGCACTTCCCAAAGCTATCCTGGAGGTTTCATCGATTTTGGTCTCCCACACGGAAAACTGGGGACATTAAGCTCTTTTTTTGGGGCGCTTAATGTGGCTTAACATACAAAAAAGAGCTTAGATGTGAACCAATTTCCCCCAAACTTGGCACAATAGAAGAGTCTATCTATTCCAACATATTCTGAAAATTTCAGATCATTTGGTAAATCACACCAAAAGTAATTCACATTAAGCTCTTTTTAGCAATCATAAAAACGCATGGCTTAATGTGAAAAGAGCTTAACGTACCAAAATGTACCTAAACCTCAACCAATTGTCTTGAAACTTTGCACAGCCCAAGTTCTGCACTTCCCAAAGCTATCCTGGAGGTTTCATCGATTTTGGTCTCCCACACGGAAAACTGGGGACATTAAGCTCTTTTTTTGGGGAGCTTAATGTGGCTTAACGTACAAAAAAGCTTAGATGTGAACCAATTTCCCCCAAACTTGGCACAATAGAAGAGTCTATCAATTCCAACATATTCTGAAAATTTCAGATCATTTGGTGGAAATTGGTTCACATCTAAGCTCTTTTTTGTACGTTAAGCCACATTAAGCGCCCCAAAAAAAGAGCTTAATGTCCCCAGTTTTCCGTGTGGGAGACCAAATTTGATGAAACCTCCAGGATAGCTTTGGGAAGTGCAGAACTTGGGCTGTGCAAAGTTTCAAGACAATTGGTTGAGGTTTAGGCACATTTTGGTACATTAAGCTCTTTTCACATTAAGCTAAGGACATTAAATGTTTTAGTATTGTACAAAAAGAGCTTAATGTGAATAACTTTTGGTGTGATTTATCAAATGATCTGAAATTTTCAGAATATGTTGGAATTGATAGACTCTTCTATTGTGCCAAGTTTGGGGGAAATTGGTTCACATCTAAGCTCTTTTTTGTACGTTAAGCCACATTAAGCTCCCCAAAAAAAGAGCTTAATGTCCCCAGTTTTCCACGTGGGAGACCAAATTTGATGAAACCTCCAGGATAGCTTTGGGAAGTGCAGAACTTGGGCTGTGCAAAGTTTCAAGACAATTGGTTGAGGTTTAGGCACATTTTGGTACTTTAAGCTCTTTTCACATTAAGCTATGCGTTTTTATGATTGCTAAGAAGAGCTTAATGTGAATAACTTTTGGTGTGATTTACCAAATGATCTGAAATTTTCAGAATATGTTGGAATAGATAGACTCTTCTATTGTGCCAAGTTTGGGGGAAATTGGTTCACATCTAAGCTCTTTTTTGTACGTTAAGCCACATTAAGCGCCCCAAAAAAAGAGCTTAATGTCCCCAGTTTTCCGTGTGGGAGACCAAAATCGATGAAACCTCCAGGATAGCTTTGGGAAGTGTAGAACTTGGGCTGTGCAAAGTTTCAAGACAATTGGTTGAGGTTTAGGCACATTTTGGTACATTAAGCTCTTTTCACATTAAGCTATGCGTTTTTATGATTGCTAAAAAGAGCTTAATGTGAATAACTTTTGGTGTGATTTACCAAATGATCTGAAATTTTCAGAATATGTTGGAATAGATAGACTCTTCTATTGTGCCAAGTTTGGGGGAAATTGGTTCACATCTAAGCTCTTTTTTGTACGTTAAGCCACATTAAGCGCCCCAAAAAAAGAGCTTAATGTCCCCAGTTTTCCGTGTGGGAGACCAAATTCGATGAAACCTCCAGGATAGCTTTGGGAAGTGCAGAACTTGGGCTGTGCAAAGTTTCAAGACAATTGGTTGAGGTTTAGGCACATTTTGGTACATTAAGCTCTTTTCACATTAAGCTAAGGACATTAAATGTTTTAGTATTGTACAAAAAGAGCTTAATGTGAATAACTTTTGGTGTGATTTATCAAATGATCTGAAATTTTCAGAATATGTTGGAATTGATAGGCTCTTCTTTTGTGCCAAGTTTGGGGGAAATTGGTTCACATCTAAGCTCTTTTTTGTACGTTAAGCCACATTAAGCTCCCCAAAAAACAAGCTTAATGTCCCTAGTTTGCCTCCTGGAAGACCAAACAACATGAAACTTCTAGGATATATTATGACAGTTAAAAACTTAGTCTGTGTAAAGTTTCAGGGCAATTGGTTATGGTTTAGGCACTTTATTACACATTAAGCTACATTAAGCCATTTTCACATTAAATGTTTTAGTATGTCCCCATCAGACTTTATAGTAGGGATCAGAAAGTGGGCTGCGGTCATCCATGATCTAGAGATATGGACCAAGGGCTCTTTGTAAGATGCTAATCAAGTATCGCCTAGAACCTGACTACCCTCTGAGGCTGTATCATGCTTGAATTGTATGTAAATGTGCCCATGTGCCATTAGAAGCCAGGCAGGTTGGAAAGACAGGGAGATTCATGTTTTATGTATTGCTTTAACAAATTAGTTCACAAATGTAACTCTCCTGAGGGGAAAAAAATAAATTTAATTTTATATAGATTTCTTCTTATTTTCCATACCTCTACCAGTGCTGTTGTATCCAAAATGGAAACTGCTCATCTGTTTTATAACATTTCCTCATGGAAGGACATAATAGGTCATATTTTTATATACAGCTTTAATTGGCTATTTCTGCAACTAATACATATGTAGAGGAGGACACTGTCAACAGTTCTCATTTTGAAGATAAGTGAATGTTCGTTGCAATGTCTTTAAGGAGAGCTGTTGTGACCTGTGGTGGCCACAAATTGGTGATAAATTCAAGTATCCATTGGCATTTCAGGAAGTTTCTGATAATAAATTAAGGGTTTTTAATATTTAAGATCACAAACTGCCAAGTGATTTCCCAATATAGCTCCCTACCCCCTTGCCAGACTGTCGAAGTACAACTTAAATATCCTGAATTTATGTACATGTGGGAAACCTTGTTTTGGATAGCGTATGTAAATATTAGAAGTCTCAGGTTTTATTGCGGTCTGTTTCCTTTAACCACTTCTGGACCGGGCATTTTTCTGACACTTGTTGTTTTACAAGTTCAAATCCGCTTTTTTTTTTTTTTGCTAGAAAATTACTTAGAACCCCAACCCCAGTACAAACATTGATACTTAAAAATACCCATAGGCGGCACTTTAAACTGGTAACCTGTAGAAATTTTTACAGTTAGAGGGGGTCTAGGGCTCAAATGATTGCTCTCGCTCGAACGATTGCAGCGATACCTCGCATGTGTGGTTTGAACACTGTTTACATATGTGGGTGGGACTTGCATATGCATCTGCTTCTGCGCACGAGCTAACGGGGACAGGGCGCTTTAATTTGTTTCCTAATTTTTTTATTTTTACACTTTAAAAAAAAAAAAAAAATACTGTGCCTTAGTTGGCTTCATCTTTCTCTCTCCACAGATGTGCAGTTTTTTTTGTTTTTTTTCATTAACTGAGGATTCAGGAGAGCATTAGACTTTAAAGAAGGGGGTTAGAAAGTGGGGTGAGGTCACCCATTGTCCAGAGATATGGATCCAGGAATCTTTTAAGATGCTAATGCAAGTATCCTCTAGAATCTGACCTAAAGCAAGTATCCTCTAGAATCTGATCTTTCTCTGAGGCTGTATTGTGATTGAAATGAATGTAAATAAGTCAGAGCTGTAAGAAACCACCCAGGTAAAGCTGGGTACACGCTGGCTGAAAATATGCAGAGGATGGTCAGTTTGGCTGGACTGGGATGACTTTCAGCCCATGTGTATAGGCTTACGACCAGCTTCTGTAAAGCGGGCATGCTGGAAAACCAGCATCTGACCACAGTTTGATCAGTGCTGGCAGCCTATGGCTGCAAACACTGAATAGTGTGTTCTGGAGGGGAGGCAGTCCCCCTGTCAGTACAGCAATCTCCTCCACTGTGCTGTTGTGTTCCAACATCGCTTGTGTTAGTATGCTGTTCTGTCAAATATTTTTTTTTTTTTTTTGCTGAGTTGAACATAAGAAAACTTGGTGTGTACCCAGCTTTAAGAAAAGACTGGTAGGTTCCGTTTTTTTTTTTCTGCTATTTTTGTGCAATAAAATGGAAGTACACTTACGGAGTTTTGCGGCCCGCGGTGCAGGTGGCCGGTCGGTGTGTACATGCGGTGACAAGACAGCCGGAACGGTGGCGGTCTGTACAGAGCTCTGTGGTGCTTGTGCATCCAAGATAATGGAAGATCAGTTTCAGGCCATGCAGGGACCACCAGTGCCTCCGTTCCAGCCACAGAAGCCACTGAGACCAGACATGGGGTATAATACGCTAGCCAATTTCCAGATTGAGAAGAAAATTGGCAGGGGCCAGTTTAGTGAAGTATACAGAGCCAGATGCCTTTTGGATGGAGTCCCTGTTGCTTTAAAAAAAGTTCAGATTTTTGATTTGATGGATGGCAAGAGCTGACTGTATCAAAGAGATTGACCTCCTTAAGCAACTGAACCATCCAAATGTCATTAAATATTATGCTTCCTTCATTGAGGACAATGAACTGAATATAGTCCTGGAACTGGCAGATGCTGGGGACCTTTCTAGGATGATAAAGCATTTTAAGAAGCAAAAACAGCTGATCCCTGAGAGGACGGTTTGGAAATGTTTTGTGCAGTGCCTTGGAACATATGCAGTCCTGCCATATCATGCATAGATATTAAACCAGCCAATGTGTTTATAACCGCCACAGGTGTGGCAAAGCTGGGGGATTTAGGCTTGGGCAGCTTCTTCAGCTCCAAAACCAAAGCTGCACATTCTTTAGTTGGTACCCCCTATTACATGTCACCAGAAAGGATACATGAAAACGGATACAACTTCGAATCAGATATTTGGTCATTAGGATGTCTGATGTATGAGATGGCAGCACTACGAAGTCCATTTTATGGAGACAAGATGAACCTGTACTCTTTGTGTAAGAAGATAGAGCAGTGCGACTATCCACCATTGCCGTCTGATCACTATTCTGAGGAGTTACGTATGCTGGTGAACAATTGTATAAATCCAGACCCTGAGAAGAGACCAGATGTTACCTAATGTGTATGAGGTTGCAAAGCGTATGTACGCCCTGACCGCCAGCAGCTAGTTTAAAGTTCTTATCAGGACACTCCGACCCATCGTCCTCCATTTTCCATAACCAATTACCTTCAGAAGTCACATAATTAGTGAAATTATGTCTACCTGTGTGCAATTTAAGTGTCACATGACCTGTCACTACATATACAAGCCTTTTTTTGAAAGGCCCCAGAGGCTGCAACACCTAAGCAAGAGGTACCACTAACACTGCCATGAAGATCAAGGAACTCTCCAAACAAGTAAGGGGCAATGTTCTTAAGTACAAGTCAGGGTTAGGTTTTAAAAAAAATATCCAAATCTTTGATCCCCAGGCGCAAAATCAAATCTATCATAACCAAATGGAATAGAACATGGCACAACAGCAAACCTGCCAAGAGACGGCTACCCACCAAAACTCACGGACCAGGCAAGGAGGGCATTAATCAGAGAGGCAGCACGGAGACCTAAGGCAACCCTGGAGGAGCTGCAGAGTTCCACAGCAGAGACTAGAGTATCTGTACATAGGCCGACAATAAGCCGTACGCTCCATAAAGTTGGGCTTTATGGCAAAGTGGCCAGAAGAAAGCCATTACTTTCAGCAATAAACAAAATGGCACGTTTGGAGTTTGCGCAAAGGCATGTGGGAGACTCCCAATGTATGGAGGAAGGTGCTCTAGTCTGAGATCAAAATTGAACTTTTCGGCCATCAAAGAAAACGCTATGTCTGTCGCAAACCCAACCCAACACATCACATCACGCAAAGAACACCATCCCCACAGTGAAACATGGTGGTGGCAGCATCATGCTGTGAGGATATTTTTCAGCAGCTGGGACGAAAATGCTTTTGCAAGGCACTGTAAAAGGAAAAGTCAAGGATCGGGCTAGTAATACACCTATGCAATATCAATCGCCTATGACCATAGAAGTTAAAACAGGTACCCTAGTTTAGAACACAAACTACCTGATTTTTTTTTTTTTTTTAAGCTATGCTCAAAATTTGGGCACTTGCCAAAAATGGGCCACCTTTTTATGTTACCCATAGACCTAATTTAATCTGAAGAAATGCTCAAAGGCAAAGAATTTAATAGATCAGAGGGTGTTGCATTGCAACAGAAGTGTGTAAATCTGTCCATAGACATTAAAGGATGGTCAGATATACAGTAATGATCAAACTAGCCCCATAGCTTGCTTGCTGCAAGCACTTGCATGTATCGTTCTCTATACATGATTGGGTTGCCATTTACCCAAAATGTTTTGGGTGCCACACAGGAATTTAGACTCACTAGATCTGTTTGAGAACTAATTTTATTTAATGTCTATGGGCGATTAAAATCATTAAGAGTTTACTAGATTTGTCTTTGTTTGCAGATTAGAAATATTTTTTGATAGCTGTTCTAACTCTACCAACCATTACAATCTGGAATAGAGGAATAAACAGTTAATCCCCTGTATTAGTGAAGAGCAAAGTGGAGGCTACTAGTGTCTTAAATAACTACACATACTGTACAAAATGTAAATGGGAGAGGTTATAGCAGATGTAGCACCCTCCTAGAAAGGTGCTAGGTAAAAGCATTGTTTGCTGCATCTGCTTATCAGGGGAGCCTGATCAGTAGTTTTGCCTGTTACATGTGTCCATGTGTGATTCACTTGGTCTGAGGGAGTGTCCCCACTGTATCCAATAGGGGAGCCTGTTGGACAGTGGAGGAAACCCAGCCAGTGAAACACAGGCTTTTGTGGCTGTCCCAGTGGGAGGGCACAACTGCAGTGCATCCTGGGATAGGTGATAATAGCCGGGGGCGCATGTGACGGGGCATCTTTGGGCAGGAAGCCAGGTCCCAGGAGGAGGGTAACGACTGTCTCTCCTCCTGTCAGTATGGAAGGTGGTCACAGGCAGTCGGCCTAGGGGACTAGAAGTGTGGTGCTGAGCGAGGAGGTCCAGTGGATAATGACCAGGGATTTGAAGGCAGAGCAACCTGAGGGAAACTAGCTTAGCAGAATATAAGTGGAATAAATAACCAAAAAAGGAGGAGGTGGTGATGTCAAAACATAGGTGTGTGACAAGGCGGGGGTGATGTCAAAACATAGGTGTGTGACAAGGCAAGTACAATCTGGTGGATTAACCACTTGACGACCTGAATATTTACTCTTACACCATGACCAGACCATTTTTTGCTATACGGCACTGCGGTACTTTAACGAACAATTGTGCTGTCATACACTGTGTACATTAATGAAATGTATGTCCTTTATTTTTCCCACAAATGGCTTTCTTTTGGTGGTAAATAATGGATATAACCTAAAAGTGAATTTGTATTCTTATTCTTATTATTATTACAAATGAAAACCTCAAAGGAAAAGTCACCTAGGTTTCTCTACCCACTGACTTAATACATTTTGCCAATAGGGAATTTTTTGCATAAATCTCAGGAATTGGGAATATTGACTTCTCCAATTATTCGCTGCTTTTTTTTTTTTTTTTTTTTTAACCACCAAATACCCACTGAAAAGTTTTTCCACAATATAGAATTACACAAACCCAGTCAAGTCACATTGGTCACCATGGGCCCTCTTCTGGATTTCATCAGAAACCCAAGTCTTGATGATATCCCTTTTAATCATTTAAACCAAACTCCAGCCAAAATGTTTTTACTTTGGATAATGTCAGGTTTTTACTTCTGTCTTTTGACCATCATTGGGTGGATTTGTTTTTACTTCCTATCTCTTTGGTGCCTGTACAAGAACTAGGATTGGAAGGCAGAGTCTATCAATGAAAACATTGTCATAAGTTCGAATGCTACCCAGCTCTAATAAAATGTGTTTTCTTCGGTGTCCTTATTGGAGAGAAGGTTCTAACCCTTCCGCACTCCAAAAACTTTTTGGATGACTTTGGGCTTTAATCACTGATTCCCACATGACTTATTCCTGCAACTTAATTCAGTTTTCCTTGTTCCATTTTGTTTGGCTGTCACCTTTTATGCAAGTGGGATAAATTTACTAAAACTAATACTCCGAATCTGGTGCAGCTGTGCATGGTAGTCAGTTTCTAACTTCAGCTTGTTAAGCTTTGGTAATAAAACCTGAGGGCTGATTGATTGGTTTGTATGCAGAGCTACACCATATTTTGCGTACTCCAACTTTAGTAAATATACTCCAATATATTTAGGGACAATAGGACTGTAATGCATAGAAACTGTAACATTCTGCTTTTATCCCACTGCATTTTGTACAACCTTTTGATAGCTATCAATATACTTTAGCTGACTTTAAACATATTTTTATCTACTAATACCATCAATTGCATTTGTATGAGGAGGCTTTAATCTGCTTCCCTTGTTCTCAATTGAGGCAATTGTAAGTGCCAGTTGTTGCTCTGCAAATATTGTAGAATTTACCCCCGGCAACTACTATGAATCAAGAGAGTGGATGAGTTCAGGAATCTTCCCTGCTGTGCACCTTAGAATACACTGATCAGCGCTGCTGGCAACGATTAAACTAAAACATACCAACTGCGCTGTTCGAGTGGTGGTGTCAATGGTGAATGGAGCTGTGCTGCAACTGCCCCAATTGCATGCATTTGCATGATATTGATCCTGGCATTTAGGGGGTTAAAACGGCTGGTGAAGAGGAAATATAACCTCCCCCACACCCATCAAAAGCTATTGAAAAGCGATCCATGAGTCCCTTCAGAGGAGCAGCAGTCTTTGCCGCTAGTGTGACCGAACCTTTACTTTTTTCTTTTCATAATCTTTGCAGCAATATTAGAAGTATCATATTGGATAATTCACAAAAGGGTTGACCTTACATTTTTAATGCAAGTACCAACTGCATGAAAAAGTATTACACAATGATTACACAAGTTTATATGGGAACTCCTTAAAGAGGCCCTTTCACAAAACCATTAATTTCCACAATCTTCCAATAGGATTAGGTATATTTAATGTATTTTAGACCTGTTTACCTACCAAAGCTCTCCTTGTGTAGATAGCCCAAAGTCCTGAGATGGCTGCTGGGCTCTGCCATTTTGAATGTGATGCCAGCAGTCAATGCAGACTCTGAGCTGTCTTAAATTACACTCTATAGCAGGGGTCTTTAAACTATGGCTCTCTAGATATTCAGGAACTACAATTCCAATCATGCCTAATCATGTCTGTGAATGTCAAGAGTTTTACAATGCCTCATAGGATGTGTAGTTCTGCAAAAGCTAGAGGGCCATAGTTTGATCCCTGCTCTTTAGTATTCTGCTTTTGCTCCCCTCTGGCAGCTATATAAAAGCTTTTCTGCATCTCCTTGGATGCCAAAATTACCTATGCGAGCACACTGAATGTCATAAGCCCTGCCGTCTACTATTATCTCATTACAAAGTGGGATGGAGCAGTTCTAGGGAATTTGACTCTTCCTGTAGTAGTCTGGGAGATGGAGAGCTAGCGAATTTTAATCACATTAAAATTAATATTGTAAGCAAATAATAAAAAACAATTCTACTGTGCTGTAATCTTTTTTTATATTTTGTTGGAGACAGTCCTTTATAATTTACTAGATGCTATCTGGCAATAACTATATTTTCTCTATACTTCCATAGGCACCTGGTAGAACCACAGTTTTATGAGACATTAGGCAGTTAAGCATCTTTCTTTTACAAAGCTTTTTTATTGGGTTTAGATGTTTCAAAAAGGCATACAGAAAAGTAAATTGACACTCTAATAGTACAAAGCAAAAATAATGGGGTTACTGACCAACATGGTTATCAGAAAGGAAAAATAGGATTAAGAAAAAAAAGGGTGGCGGGTGGTGTTTAAACGTGACAGAAAATTAGCTGTGTGAATAGGTAAGTATAAATGGCCAGGTAAGAAACAAAACCTATGAAAGGAGAAAAGAGAGGGATGAGAGGATCCCACAGCGTACTGGCGTCTCTCAGCCTCTCAGCTAATGGAAAAGTGGAATCGCGACGCGTTTCGCTCAAGTCGCTTCCTCAGACGATTCCTGTAACCCTGAAAGATACAATACCCTTTCTCAGGTTTTGGCTTTTTGTCAGTTGTAGTCCTCCTCCCCCTAATTCAAGGCCTGGGTTATATGTGGAAACATTTGGGGTCTTCCCATGTTTGGAATGAAGTGATGCAGTATGCCAACATGTACTGGTGGTCATGTGGATTCTTTGTCCTGCATGGTTACAAGTTCAGACTCTCTTCCATTTCTTCATCCTCTAACTCTGTGGATTCATCCTCTGTATTTTCCTCCTCTGTCATTTCTAAAGTTCTTCAACTCTCCAAGTATAACGAATACAGTTTATGATGGAAAGAACAGAGGGTTGAGATTCAGAGTCCTCAGAAAGGAGTTTAACATGTTAAGTGCCTCTCTTGTTAACTTATCCATGGGAGCTGGTGGAGGAATGTTATTGGCACACTACTGCCAGCCATGGAAGGCCTCTTCCTCCACAGCACCTTCCCAGGGATAGTCTCCCATTAGAGTAACAAAAAGACCAGCAAAAGCCCAGGAATCTATACTTGTTGTCACAACCAAATACTCCTCACTCTTCAAGGGACTCTGCTCTGGGGATAGATATGGGATAATGTGTGATATTGAAGTGACAATGTTGCCAATAGCCTGAGATAGGCCAAAGTCACACAATTTGATACTGTAGCATTCCTTGTCCATAAGCAAGACGTCTGGCTTAAGGTCTCTATGCTCCAATCTTCGGCTATGCATGAAATCCAGAGCCCTAGCCAACTGTTTTGCACAGCGTTTTGCCATTATTATGGAATTCCTATCTGAAATAAGATGGAAAACCTTTTGAGACATTTCAATATCACATGAAATACAATAAACAATGTTAATTGGCTTTAATTGCTTCAAAGGAATTTGCTGTGCTGACTTGCAGCTTTCATGAATGTCAATTCACTCACAACCAAGGGGTGTATGGATCACCAAAAAAAACCAAAGCAGTTTGACATTTTTCCTTGTTCCTTTTTGTTCAGCTGTCACTTTTTTCGTGCAATAAGTAATATGTTTAGGCAGAACAAGGTTGATGTTTTCTAAAGTTTGAAAGAGAATTGAAAGTTCTACAGATTTTTATCTCAAACTTTACTTTGTATGCCCTTTTTTTGGTAGCAATCCATTAACTTGAGCTGACTTCAAATGTCATGTATTTGTATGAATAAGCTTTAATCTGCTTCCCTTGTTCTGGAGTGAGCCAGTTATCAATGCCGCACACTCTCACAGTAGCCTAAACATGCACTTCTCTTCTAAAAATCATGTAGCTGTAAAGATAGATTTTGATTTGTTCTCAATATGTCTAGATTGAGCAAAATGTGGAGATATTGGCAGTAGCAATCACTTAGAATATTTTTTTTCTATGAAACCTGGTCAGTTGAGGTCAGTAACTATTCAAATTTTGTTTTAATTTTCTTGGTTGTAGTTTTAGGGAGAACTGAACCAAATGTACAAACACCTCACCTCAGGCTCAATGAGTTTATGTAGGGTTCCAGCTGTAGATAATGGGTCGTCCGGTAGGGTGAAGAGGAACCTTGTGGATCTTGGGGAGGCTATAAAACGTTGGAGTTTGTGGATATTTGATTTTGATGTAATCATATAGGTCCTTTGTGATCGTGCCTGCCTGGTGGGTTTGATCAATAAAGGAATGAAATTCCATATTGGATCTCTCCACCATCCTAGCAGGTATGGATCTGTACCATTCCTTGTTATTTAAGAGATAACACATATCTTTGTACGCTGAATTGTCCATTACTACAACATTGCCCCCCTTAGCGGAAGATTTTATTACAATGTTTTTGTTGCTTTGCAAGTTTCGTAATGCCGATTGTTCCTGATTGGACAGATTATGTGATTTAAGATTTTTTTTTTGAGGTTTTTTTGGATGTTTTTTCCAATTTTGCGATGTCTTTAAGGACCTGTTTTATAAAAATGACAATATTAGGATTTGTGTTCAAAGGGGGAAACTTGGTGGAGCGCTTTTTGAAGAAATTGGATCGGGGAGACGTATCCGCCTCCACACTGTCAAGTAATTCCCCCAAATCTATCTGGTCAATCAAATCTAAGGTGTTATTCTCCTCATAAAGTAAGTCCCGTAGGGCTTTGAATTCACGCATACTATATTTTGACCAATCAGTAGTGTCGATGTTATTACCCGATTTGTCATACATACATCTTCGTAATAGTTTGCAAGCAAAGAGATGTAAGTCTGTTACTATTTCAAATGGATCAAAGTCTTGCTCAGGGCAAAAACCTATTGTAAGTACCTGTTTTTCCATTGCGGTCAATGTATATGAGGAAAGAGTGACCACATTGAGCTTGTCATCTAGGTTTGAATTAGATAAGGTTCTAGGCCTCTGCCTCCTTTGCCTCTGTGAGGGGGGACCAGTCCTCCGCAAGGAGTTTAAAGGCCCATAGGTGCCTGTGGGATGAGATGACTGACTAGTGTTACTAGAAGTATCCGATAGGGAGGATTCTATTTCTGTTGACGGTAGGATCATTGACTGGGTCGAATAATTTTGTGCTGGCTTTTCAACAGATTGGGCCGTATTGGCATAATCTGAATCTGTTTTGACAGTGCGTTTCTTTTGTTTCTTGTTTAAACCTTTTTGTTTCTCGTTCTTTTGTGTTTCCCATGACTTTTTTAAGGTGGTTCATGGTTTTGGGGTCTTGTGGTTGCACCACTATTTGAGAGATTGATGTAATTGTCATGGTAGAAAGGGTCCATGTATGAGTGGAACTTTTTTGGGCGCAAGGCCTGCCGAATTATTCCACTTATAAGCCATACCTGCCGAGAAAGCTGTCTTATCTCGCCAAAATTTCTGCTTTTTTTATGAAGGATATTTTTATTATAAATGGCCAAATTATCTTGTAATTTTCTTTTGAAGGTTTGAGTGTTCTACGAATGGAGCTAGGGCTTGTTCAAGGCTTTTAATTTCTATATCCAAGGAAAGGGTTTGCTTTTCATATTCCTTTTGTAAGAAGGACCATCATGGTTTTTGAGCACTTTTGTAGGTTGTCTTCCCATGCCTGTTTGAACTTATTGCTGATTTGTTCAAGGTTAGGGAATATTTGGATACGTAACCCAAGGGGGTTAATAGATTCCCTTGTATATCGGTCAAAGAATTTAGTGTGCCAATAGAAGGCTGATTTATTTTCTAGAACTTTTGTGTCGTTTTTGAAAAATGAAGAAATTTGTGTCTCTACCTGGTCTTTCTGTTCAAAGTCTGTCTCATACCCTGCCATAAGATTAACCCACTGCTCGCCTTGATTTTGACTTTTGTTTAGGTCCAAATCCTTCAGAAAAAATAACCGCACACCAAAAATGCCACAACAAAAACAACCACAACAGACTTGAAACCAAACAAAAAAAGGGGAAAGAAAAAATATGATCAAACTATGCATACATGGGTCTTTGTGCCCAAAGGAATGGGGAGGGGGGGGGGGTTAAGGGGAGAGGGAAGAAGGGCTCCCTGTTGCTCACAAGAATATGTGCACAATTGTGAAATCGTTTAGCAATTCTATGTGACATAGAAAACACAATCCACAGCTCATAAAATACTGCTCCAAAAGTGTCGTCTGGTAGGGGGCAAAGGAAATGAGGTGTTTAACCACCAAAATTGAAATGTCAAAGGGAGAACAACACTGATGCTGGAGAGGCTGCACACCCCAAATATGCTAGAAGAAGGAAGTACACAAGTACAAGCCCCCAGAGGTTTTTTAGCAGCAATACTTATAAAGATAGAATATATGAGACTGTAATATTATCTAAAAAAAAATTGTCCATAGAAAAGGTAAAAAAACATGTATGATAAAATATCCCCGGAGGGGAAAGAAAGGTATATTATGAGCTCTGGTAACAGGAAAATGATATGTGTTACAGAGGTAACAATCGCACAATATATCATCACATTAAGATGCAGGAACCCCAATGCGTTTCGACCTATAAGGTAAGGTCTTCCTCAGGGGGTCTGTGATGTCTGGAGAGAACATATTTAACAATTATGGTACATACATACAAAATTTGTAGAATAACTCATAGGTATATACAAGCATGTGAAATAGCTTTACCAGATTGGCGATGTCAAACAGAGACCAGAAATCATATTTGTGGCTGAAAAGTCCTCTTGAAACATGGAGATATAGGTTCCCCCGCCAGGGGCAGCAGGGAAAATGCATGGGGCTGCAAGGACATGTTCAGTGCCTCTCTTGTCAACTTATCCCAGGGAGCTGGTGGAGGAATGCTATTGGCACACTACTGCCAGCCATGGAAGGCCTGGTACATCTCATCTTCCTCCACAGCACCTTCCCAGGGATAGTCTCCCATTAGAGTAACAAAAAGAAGAACTGCAAAAGCCCAGGAATCTATACTTGTTGTCACGACCAAATACTCCTCACTCTTCAAGGCACTCTGCTCTGGGGATAGATATGGGATAATGTGTGATATTGAAGTGACAATGCTGCCAATAGCCTGAGATAGGCCAAAGTCACACAATTTGATACTGTAGCATTCCTTGTCCATAAGCAAGACGTTGTCTGGCTTAAGGTCTCTATGCACCAATCTTCGGCTATGCATGAAATCCAGAGCCCCTGCTAACTGTGTTGCACAGAGTTTTGCCATTACTTCTGTAATTCCTACCTGAAATAAAGACGGAAAACCTTTTGAGACATTTCAATATCCCATGAAATACAATAAACAATGTTAATTGGCTTTAATTGCTTCAAAGGAATTTGCTATGCTGACTTGCAGCTTTCACGAATGTCAATTCACTCACAACTGAGGGGTGTATGGATCACCAAAAAAACCAAAGCAGTCTTGACATTTTTCCTTGTTCGTTTTTGTCCAGCTGTAACCTTTTTCGTGCAAGAAGTAATATATTTAGGCAGAACAAGGTTGAGGTTTCCTAAAGTTTGAAAGAGAATTGAAAGTTCTACAGATTTTTATCTCAAACTTTACTTTGCATGCCCTTTTTTGGTAGCGATCCATTAACTTGAGCTGACTTCAAATGTCATGTATTTGTATGAATAAGCTTTAATCTGCTTCCCTTGTTCTGGAGTGAGCCAGTTATCAATGCCGCACACTCTCACAGTAGCCTAAACATGCACTTCTCTTCTAAAAATCATGTAGCTGTAAAGATAGATTTTGATTTGTTCTCAATATGTCTAGATTGAGCAAAATGTGGAGATATTGGCAGTAGCAATCACTTAGAATATTTTTTTCTGTGAAACCTGGTCAGTTGATGTCAGTGACTATTCAAATTTTGTTTTAATTTTCTTGGTTGTAGTTTTAGGGAGAACTGAACCAAATGTACAAACACCTCACCTCAGGCTCAATGAGTTTATGTAGCGTTCCATCTGTAGCCAGCTCTTGGGTCATGATGTAGTAGTTCAGGGTGTCTATGTAGATTGGGTGGTGATGATGCTATGATTGCTGGATAGAGAGATTGACATGGAGAGCTCCTATAGAAAGGTTTACAAATTGGTCTTGTGACCTTTCTTACCAATTTCATGGCCACTGGGTTACCTTAACAGAAACGAGACATCTTAACTATCAGACAGGTTTTTGTTCATAGAAAACACTTTACTCTAATATTCTACTATACTGTGCTGGAAAGATCAAGAAAGGGGGGGGGGGGGGGTTGGATGAAGAGAGAAAAACTGATGTACATATATTATGCCTTCTAGAAGGTTTTTTTTTTCCCATACTTTTTTTGATTGAGGGCTAAAGTGCAAGACCAACATTTTCTCCAGACACCGCTTGTTTTTTGATGGGATCTTATAGAATAGTCTTTGATTTCTATATGAACCAACTCTATTGTTTTCAAACCAACCATGTATCACTGAAAATACAAGCTTGCTGTTTATTACGGTTGATTAGTTTTTTTAAATGATCTTTCCTTAATGAAAAACTCTAGTGTTTTTGGTCTATTTTACAAGTTTTAAAGTCAATCTATCTTTGGTGTAAAATGGGTGAGAATGTAGGCTGTGCTCCAATATATAGCAAAGGTTTATGCATTGTAAATACAATTCTAATATTCTAAATTTAAAAAAGGCTTTTAAAAATCAAAGGCATAGGTTTGAATCTTTGAGAATTCAAGATAATCTAGCTTTTGGCTTAAAAAGGACTGACCTATGCACTCGGCTTCATAGCAAATGGAAATGCAATTCGAATGACTGTCAAGTCCAAATGACTTGATTCCCCCATCTACACACTGACTTGAGTGATGTGGGAATCAAGTGATTTTTTATATATATAATAATATATTTATATATTTTCCTTCCAACACATGGTTGAAGAAAAGAAAACTGCATAATGTATGGCCAGCCTAAGAGGGATATTCCCCCCCCCCTCATTTTTGTTTACGTCCTGTATGTTAGATGGAACAAAGGTCAAGGTAAATCTCCACAACAGAGCATAGGCAGCAAAATACAGATGACAGGTGATTCTAATTTTTTCCTACTCTATCCAAAACAAAGAAATGTTAATATTTGGTGATGGCTCCTTTCCAGAGAGGAAAGGTCACCATTTCTAATTTCTATTATGGATTTTCCCTTGCCTACAAACTGAACAACAGATGGAAAAACTTAAGACCGTGACTAATTTACCTAGGAAATGCAGTCACTTTGAACTCAGTTGCATAGAGAATCGTGTCCTGTAGGACAGAAAATTACTTCAGTCCGGTTAGTTGGGTTAAATAGGCTCTTGAAGGATCCAAGCTACCTAAGTCACAGAGCAAGATCTTAAGACAGGCTTTTTCATTGACTGGGGGTTCAAGAGAGCATCAGACTCTATAGTAAGGATCAGAAAGTGGGCTGCGGTCATCCATTCTCTAGAGATATGGACCAAGGGCTCTTAGTCAGATTCTAGGCGATACTTGATTAGCATCTTACAATCCTCTGAGGCTGTATTGTGTGCTTGAATTGGATGTAAATATGCCCAGGTGCCATAAGAAACCAGGCAGGTTAGAGACAGGGAGGTTCATGTCTTATGTATTGCAAATGAATTCACAAATATAACTTTCCTGAGGGAAAAAGTGTATGTATGTATACGTGTGTGTGTGTGTATATATATATATATATATATATATATATATATATATATATATATATATATATATATAATATGTGTGTATGTATATGTGTGTATATATATATATATATATATATATATATATATATAGTATGTGTAATATATATATATATATATATATATATATATGTGTGTGTGTGTGTGTGTGTGTGTGTGTGTATATATATATATATATATATATATATATATATATATATACACACAATAGAGGTGCATATATAATAGTATCACAAACAGGATATACTACAACGCACTAGCAGCGCTAAGAACATAAAGTATAAATGCAGTCCACTGGGATAAAGTCCATGTGCTCATATGATCATGCAATGTGCCCAGGATATTCTCTCCTGACAATCCAAGGTCGTGAGTATGTTGGTGAATACACCAGACCCTCCACCGCACCAGTGTGCTCCCCCAAATCAGAAACACTCACCAGAAGTCAACAAGCGCCTGTAACATCAGCCTATCACATGCTTAGAAACGATCTCCTCAGGAATTAACCAGGAGCGCCGGCACTTGAACCGTCTCAATCGAATCAATTCTTGTGGTATACCCACAGGAGGTTCCAATCAAACAGGGGTGGTACATGTGGAAATAATAACTCACATAGGGCAATATTGCATGGCTAAAAACACCGCTTTATTATACAAAAGAATACCCCCAGTAGCTGAGGCACTTACAGAATAACAGAACAAAGCAAGCTTGTCATAAAAGATGAGGCATAACCTGCGTGCAGAGGCCGGTCCCCGTAGTAGCAGTTCGCCGCTGGTACCAAGCGATGGCGAGCCTCGGGTACAGCATCGGACGCCGGTCTGCCTCGCGACCGCGTGACCACGCACTGACGCGTTTCGTTAGCAAGTAACTTCAACAGAGGGCGTGGTCACGCGTGTACGGTCTCCGCTATTTGACTGTACCGGAGGGGCGGAGGCACAAATCAGCCCAATGACGCTGGCTCCTCCAGCCTGTCGTCACTTCCGCCCACACAGGAAGTCATGTCCTACAACACTGGCTTCCGCCCTTACAGAGCGTCACTGCCATCTCTGATCGAGGCTGTCCGATCCACACAGCGCCCCTAGGGACAAGCGGAACAAGCACTCGTCAGGTCATTAGCAGATCATATAGCTTGTATATACGTTTGTAGACATATGCAATACACAGTACAATAGCGACATGTTGCAAATATAATTATGATAAAAACTGCGATTACCATTGAATACCTCCCAGACCCCCAGAAGAGATTTTTAAAATGCGCACTTGAGTTTTGCCTAGCGCATAACTATTTCTGGTTCAATGGAACATTCTATAGCCAGAAAAGGGGCGTGGCGATGGGAGCCAAATTTGCTCCCAGCCTCGCCAATCTCTTTATGGGGGAATGGGAGGAAAGGGTTAATCTACGCTCTAGCTAAGAATGAGCTGAAGGTCTACAGAAGGTACATTGACGACCTATTCTTTATATGGGAAGCTTCGGAAAATACGTTACGAGACTTTGCTGACTCGCTTAACTCCAATAATAATGGTGTTAAACTGGAGTTTAATTGGAGTCGTGAGTCCATCCATTTTTTGGATGTAGAGGTAATGATAAGAAATCAAACACTGGAGACTCGTGTGTACTTTAAACCTACTGACCGAAATGGGTATTTACCCATTTACAGTGGTCACCACTCCCGATGGTTACAGAATATCCCTAAGGGGCAGTTCCTACGTGTGAGGAGGAACTGCTCCTTAGATAAAAATGCAATTTTTTTGGAAAAAAATGTAATCACAAAACAATAAGAAAAACAGTAAAGTTAGCCCAATTTTTTTTTATTTTTTTTTTCAGAATGTGAAAGATAATGTTAACGCTTAGTAAATCGATACCCAACGTGTCATGCTTCAAAATTGCGCACGCTCGTGGAATGGCGACAAACATTGGTACTTAAAAATCCCCATAGGTGACCCTTAAAAAATTTCTACAGGTTACCAGTTTAGAGTTAGAGGAGGTCTAGGGCTCAAATTATTGCTCTTGCTCGAACGATCTCAGCGATAACTCACATGTGTGGTTTGAACACGGTTTACATTTGTGGGCGAGACTTGCATATGTGTTTGCTTTGTGAGCTAATGGTGACAGAGTGCTTTAATTTTTTTTTCCTATTTTTATCTATTTTTTTTTCCACTTCTTCTTTTTTTTTTTTTTTTTTTAAAAGCATGACCGAACCTCTTTAATGTGAGATCTGGGGTCAAAAAGACCTCAGATCTCACATCTACACTAAGTCATTTTTTTCATTATGGGGGGGAAAAAAATGGGCTCTTTAAATCTGTTGCTAGGAAGCGACATATGACGTCGCTCTGGTCCTCCAAGGCCATAGTCGAGTGTGGGGCATCTTGCCCTCACTCGACTTCCTGCCTGAGAGGAGAGCAGACTGGATAGTTTTCCCTGCTACCGGCGTGTCCAGTAAGCAGGGAAACTGACCGGGGAGGGGGACACACCTCTCCCGCCACCCCTAAGGGTAATCCCACAGCAAATTCGCCGCTGGGACCAGCCTTATGTTAAAGCGGACCGCCCGCCGTTTAAAAAAAATCGGGGTTATGCCATTCCCCGGTATTTGATGTCAAAGTACTGACGTAAATACACGGTGGGCGATCTGTAAGTAGTTAAATGTACTGGTTTCAGAAAGTGACAATTAAACAGTTGTCACTAGAAGTTGACGATAAATCTTACACAAATTGCAGCTTTTTTGGTGACTTAAGTCTGAGAGGAATTTCCTAATTTTGCAACGTTTCTTCTTACTGCTTGTGGTGTTATTTCCAAGACAGAAAGCGAGAGGGAATCTTCCTAATAGAACCACAAAATGTTCTACTCTCAGACTGAAAAGTTTGGCTATACATACATAACACATGGGCTTCATTCACTAAAGCAGATTGTATGTGGTATTTAGTCGATCAGACACCTTTTTTTACAAATATTGCTTGCGATGCTGAAAATGTCAATCCACTCTCCTTATTATGCGGTATTTGTTGAAAAAAGCAAAAATGCTCAGCAAATACCTCATAAAATGGGTGCAACGTAAATTTACTAAAGAAAATTAAATAATGCATGAGGTAAAGAAGTAGTGGTCCAGGCATGCAGTATTTATTGAATGTAAAGAGTAGCCAATTTTGAGCAGTCTCTGCCTTTTCTGGATCAGTTCTTTCAACCGTAATGAATAGAAAAATAATTATGAATAAACTAAATCATTGGGGTGAACTATAGGCAAAACATTTTTTTTTTTTTTTTTAGTTTTTGGATAGAGTGGAGATGGATTAGAGCACCTGTCAGGACAAATGGAGGGGGTTAATCTCCGTAAGAGGCAGACAGCAATAAAAACCTGCTTACCATGATCATTGAAAGTTTAAAGAAAATCCCAAACTTTTAGTTGTCCCCAGAACCGTAATGGAGGGGAAATCTTCCAATGTGGACACTGGTTCTGGTGACTTGTGGGACACCAAGGGATTCCTTTAATTTGTAGGAATTCACTCTCCCTTCCTGTTTTTTGGCTACGGGACAGGAAGGGTAGGTAAATCTTCCTATCGGGACACACATGGCAAAAAAAAAAAAATCTCTATCCAAAATAAAGAAAATATATTTTCTCTATAGTTCTACTTTTAGGCAAATAGTCTGTGTAATTTTCAAATTGCTCTAGAGCTTAGAAAACAAGGTAAAGCTTCACTTTACAAAACACCCAATCACATGCAAGGAAAATGTTTAGAAACTGCATTTGTTTGCACATGATTGGATAATGGAACTCAACAAAGCTCCCCCCCCCCCCCGTTTACTATGTTCTGGAGCAAATGCACTTGCAAAGTGCCCAGTCTGTGCCTATAGTAAATCCACCCCATTACATGTAGAAAATATATTCATTTTCCAGATTTTGAGCCTTTTTTTTTTTCTTTTTTTTAATATACATCATTTGCTGCAAAAAATGCCCAGTCACGTAAAACATAATACAATGTACATGCAGATCACTCATTGTTGTAGGAAAGAAAATTGTTCATCTATGGCCAACTTAAGCTGGGAAATTCAGTCACCTAGAGTTCATTTGGATCAATCTTGTCCTGCAGGAAATAAAATTACTTTACTCTGGCCAGCTACTCAGAGTTACAATGTCATTTGGAAACTCATCCTTCAATAGAATGCCACGCTCCCGGTTACAGTCCAGCTTCTCAATGAATCCATACCAGTAAATCACTAGGCCAGGCCCAAATCTGTTCCAGTAGCTCCAGAATTGCTCCTGTAGATACATGCGGTGACTGCTCTCATCACCAAAGGAGGCTTTGCTTTCAATCCAGTTAATAACCTGTCCTTCCACCACTACTGGCACTTCTAGAATAAAGTCTGGAGTTTTATCATAACCCTTCAGACGCAGCTGGTCTTCATCTAAAAATGCCAGATTCTTCTTCGTTAGTTTTTCTCTCAGAAGCACCTCGTGTTCATAGCCAATAGCATGTTTGATGCAATCCACTAAAGGGCCATTACAACAGTCATTGTTGATGCACTGTTGTACCTGGTTGGCGAGAACAGCATCTGGGATTAATGATGTATCACGCAGCATGCTATTCACGATAGGTTTTGTGGGTGGCTGCCCATCCAGGTCTTGAAGAAATCTCTCCAAAACCATGCGTGCGATGAGAGCTGGAGAAAAACTCACCTCATTAGCTATGTTGAGTAGGACAGGTGCTGATGGGTCTGTCGCTATGTCATTTAAGTAAAATTTGTAGTAAAGTTCCACAGAGTCTGGAGCATGATGCCTTACATGAGTCCTTTTCATAAGCTTCTGGTACTCCTGGGAGAAGATGCTAAGCAGAGTGGACTGTGATTGATTGGGAAACCTCTCCTTCAGCTTCCTCATACACTGCCGTGTAGGTTTCAAAGTGCTGACGAAACCAGCAATCTCATCATATTGTGTCTTAGTTAGCTTCATCTTTCTCTCTCCACAGATGTGCAGTTCATTCAGCAGTTTTTTTCATTAACTGAGGATTCAGGAGAGCATTAGACTTAAGATTCCTGGATCCATATCTCTGGACTATGGGTGACCTCACCCCACTGTCGAAGCCCTTCTTTAAAGATGCTAATGCAAGTATCCTCTAGAGTCTGACCTTTCTCTGAGGCTGTATTGTGATTGAAATGGATGTAAATAAGTCAAAGAGCCATAAGAAACCACCCAGGTAAAGCTGGGTACACGCTGGCTGAAAATATGCAGAGGATGGTCAGTTAGGCTGGACTGGGACGACTTTCAGCCCACGTGTACAATCTTACGACCAGCTTTTGTAGAGCGGGCATGCTGGAAAACCAGCATCTGACCACAGTTTGATCAGTGCTGGCAGCCTATGGCTGCGAGCGCTGAATAGTGTGTTCTGGAGGGGAGGCAGTCCCTTTTGTCAGAACGGCAATCTTCCCTTCTGTGCTGTTGTGTTCTAACATTGCTTATGTTAGCATGGTGTTCTGTCAAATTTTTCTTTCTTTTTTTCTTTCATTTAGCCTGCTGGGTTGAACAGAAGAACTTTGTGTGTACACAGCTTTAGGAAAAGACAGGGAGGTTCCGTTTTTCTTCCCCCCCCCCCCCCCCCCTGCTATTTTTGTGCAATAAAATGGAAGTAAAGATACTGAGAATGTTAACTCTGACCACGGCAGCATATGAACTGGGAAATATTTTACTTGCAAATACACCAACGTTGAAAGATGTGACCACTAATTTTATGACCTCTCCTCAATCTTTATTAAAAATAGTGATAGTCAATCTAATATAAAAAAAAACATTTTGAATTTGAAATCTAGTTCTTTACCCCCATCACTTGATTTATTTTCATACCATCACTGCTGGATGAATTGCACATCAAGATGGAAGAATACCCCCATCTAAGAACCCCTGCTTTAGTGCTATTAGTGAGTACCTCTGGCCCAAAGCAATATCTCCATGAGAGCAAACCTAATCTTTAGCTGGCCATACATTCTACAATTGTTTTTTATTCAATTTCCTTTAGATTTATCCTCAACTATGTAGTGCAAGGTGGCAGCTCTTGGATTGTTGTTCACTTGATTCAGATGGCCCTCCACCAGTCTTTTTTGGGGAGACTTATGGTACTATGACAAAAGGAAGGATGGCAATATTTTTTTTTCTTTGATAGTTGGGGAGATATCTACACAATGACAATGATACAATCCTGTACTTCCAGTCTTCTACTGTATAAGGAAAAGTCAAGGATTGGGCTACCCACAGGAAGTAGAAATTTTCAGTAATACACTCATGCAATATCAAGCACCTATGACCACAGGAAGTTTAAACGGGTGCCCTAGTTTAGAACACAAACTACCTGATTTTGTTTTAAACCATGCTCAAAATTTGGGCACTTGCTAATAATGGGACACCTTTTTTATATTACACATAGACCTATTTTAATCTGAAGAAATGCTCAAAGTCAAAGAATTTAACTAAAGTGCCAATAGATCAGAGGGTGTTGCATTGCAACAGAAGTGTGTAAATCTGTCCATAGACATTAGAGGATGGTCAGATATACAGGAATGATCAAACTAGCCCCATAGCTTGCTTGCTGCAAGCACTTGCATGTATGTATCTCTATACATGAATAGGTTGCCATTTACCGAACGTTTTGGGTGCCACACATGAATTTAGACTCACTAGATCTTTTTGAGAACTAATTTTATTTAATGTCTATGGGCGATTAAAATCGTTAAGAGTTTACTATATTTGTCTTTGTTTGCAGATTATAAATATTTTTTGATAGATGTTCTAACTCTACCAACCCTTACAATCTGGAATAGAGGAATAAACAGTTAACCCCCTGTATTAGTGATGAGCAAAGTGGAGGCTACTAGTGTGTCTTAAACAACTACACATACTGTACAAAATGTAAAGGGGAGAGGTTATAGCAGAGTAAGTGCATTTAAAAAAAAAAAATTGCATATTTATTATGAAGTATTATATATGTATTATGCATTTTTAAATTGTTTAGGCTGCATTTACACCAAGGAAGCAATACAAAGAGAATCGGATACATTTTCATACCACCATGGTACAATAAGAACATTTCAGAATATGACATGTTGGGTTTACATACAAGTTTGTATTGTTTGGCAACACAGTTTTTATGTAATGTAAAATTGGTACATTTTTTATAACTTTCCCTCTTCTGTCCAATAAAAATATTAGAATGTAGCAAGTGTGTCAAGTATCTGCCTGGAAAAGAATAGGAGGGTTTTATATATGCATGAAACAAAGAATGTGTTGTCAAATAGGTTGTGTTTAGATATTGTTAGGTGCCTCTACTCAGGTCCGTAGATACATTTTTGTTCTGGGGCGGGGTTCAGCAGTAAGTAGACTCAGCCCAGCCTTAGTCGATGTCATTAGGGCCCTGTTCACATGTAGTGATTTGGGATCATGGGCTGGCAGTATCCCCATGATTTTGCCTGCAATTCCAAATCACACTGCAATGCTGGCAAAACGCAGCACATGTTTGTGTTCCATTCATTTTTAGTGGCACCAAAACATGGTGTGATTTTGGATCCTTGTGTGATAAATCGCTCAACAATCACAACAAAACCACACCTATTCATTTCTGGCGACACCAAAATGTGGTGTGGCTTTGCTGTGATTGTTGAGCAATTTATCACACAACGATCCAAAACCACACCATGTTTTGGTGCCACTAAAAATGAATGGAACACACACATGTGCTGTGTTTTGCCAGCATTGCAGCGTGATTTATATTGGAATCTGGGTGTGGCGCTGGGCCGAATCACAGGGATATTCTTCCCACAATCCCAAATTGTGAACAGTCAGGGCCTAACAGGCTAACACAACAGCAATTATAGAAGACTTAGCACCTCAAACAACAAACTTTGCCAGCAGTTCCCACAATCTCAGATACCTAGTTATAGTATGAATCCATGACAGGAAGAAATTCTTCACTGCAGTTTTAGCCTGAGGAACACACAAATATATTGCAAAAATTGAGGCTGCGCTTGGAAAACATAATTATTTTTTTTTTTTAATCAGATAATTTTTATTGAAAAAAAACTTTTTCACATACAATACAAAACCAAAACCAAACTTACAAGACAAAAACAGACGAGGAAGTCTCCAAGTCCCAAAAGGCCTAGTTAGAGTGGCATAGACTATAGTCATACGGCAGCGGGGGACCCGCCGCCACGGGCATCACAGTACAGTAATACATCATCAAGTAAGAAATTGCAGTGAAGTATCGACAATCTTATACTTTAAGCGTCTCATATAAAGCACAGACTTCTAGGAGAAGACGCCCCTCGTCACTGACAGAACGCAAAACAATACACTAACATTCCGGTGAGCTACTCCACGCACGTATGTTACGGGGAGCCCCCAAGTACCAGCCGCAAGGAAAATGTGGTAGACAGTTCGAGGAGCCCCTCGGTGTAGACCCAGAGAGAAGCCCTCAGGGTCGCAGCCACCTTATGTCGGAGGTCGCCGAACCCCACCCATAATCCTATTGGACACCAGGTGAAGTGGGGCTAGACCCGGGACATCCAACCACGGGCCCCATATGCGCTCAAATTTCATGACATTCCCTCTGTGTTTATAAGTGAGATGTTCCCTGTTCAAGAGCACCTTAACCTCCTCAACCCAGGCTTCATGTGTAGGAGCCTGAGCAGAGATCCATCTGCGGGCTATCAGCTTTCTAGCAGTAAAAAGTACTCTGAGGATTGCAACGTGTATCTCGGGGGGGTAGAGTTCCTCATCCAACCATCCCAGGATACACAATTTGGGTTCCACAGACAACGTCAATTTCCAAACATCGTTAATAGAGCGTATTATCCCATGCCAATAGCGATGCAACTTCGGACAGCGCCACAGCATGTGCAACAGATCGCCCGTGTGAACTTTGCACCGAGGGCAGAGGGGAGTATCCCTCCTCCGCCAACTGTGCAAGCGCTGCGGGGTCCGGTAGGTGCGATGTAGTATAAACAATTGGGTGAGTCTCTGTGAGGAAGACAGCGAGACCCTGGGTACATTATCCAGGATGCCGGTCCATTCCTCGGCGGATATGGAACCCACGTCCTCAGCCCAGGATTCCCTGCACTTAAATGTCATAGCCCTCGATATCTGTCCCATAAAGGCCGTATATAGTGAGGAAATCTGCCCTTTCTTGCTTGTGGAGTTAACCAGACTCAGGAGGACAGCGGGCCGGCACAAACCCCAGGGGGAGACCTTAGACTGAGCGTCAATGGCATGACGCAGCTGCAAATATTGAAAGAAGAGGGAGTTAGGTAATCCAAATTCGGTGCGGAGAGACTGGAAATCCCTAAGCACATCCCCCCTGTACAATTGGTAAATGAAGCGGATGCCATAGTCTCCCCATCTCAGAGAGGTCCGCAATTTATCCAACTGAGGGTAGTTAGCGTTATTCAGGATACGGGAGTACTCGGAGAATCCAGCATAGGAAAAATGTGTTTTAGCCCTCTGCCATACCCTGTCAAGAAGCGCGAGAGTGGGACAGCCAGGCGAACCTCGCAGGGTGCCCGACTCCAGCGCCTCGACAAGCGTCCCACCAGCCAGACGAGTCGCAAGGATCCGTCTGACAGGATCACTCGCATCATCCAGCAGCCATCCCGTCACATGTTGCAGTTGGGATGACAAAAAGTAATAGAAGGGATTCGGAACGGCCAAACCACCACTATCCTTGGCCTCCTGCAAAGTTTCCAGACGAATCCTGGCGGACTGTTTCCGCCAAATGAGTGCTCGGTAAACCGTGTTAAACATCTTGAAAATATGCAGGGGGACCCATATCGGTGCATTATGCAAAACATATAAAAGCTGTGGATTCCAAATCATCTTGACCAGATTACATCTGCCAACCACTGACAGAGGCAACCTGATCCAGCAAGTCAACTTATCACGAAACCTATGCAACAAGGGGAGAATATTGAGCTTAATATACTGCCCCAGGTCAGGGTGGATCACCACTCCCAAATAGCGGAACTGGGTCACCACCCCAATCTGCGACGCAACCGGAGGCAATGCCACCTCCAGGGGGTCAAGCGGCAGCAAGACAGATTTATCCCAATTTATTTGGAAACCCGAGAAGGATCCGAATCTATGAATCAGGCGCATCAAAGCGAGCAGCGAGCCCGAAGCGTCGCCCAAAAATAAAAGCGCGTCGTCAGCGTACAATGCAATTTTGTCTTCCTGGTCTCCCCGTCGGAAGCCCACAACATCCGGGGCAGCCCTCACCGCCGCTGCCAGGGGTTCCACCGCCAGGGCAAACAGCAAGGGGGACAATGGACACCCCTGCCTAGTGCCCCTGCGTAGCGGAAACGATCGAGAAAGCGAATTATTGACGCGGAGACACGCCGTAGGTGCAGCATAGAGGATTTTTATCCATTTGATAAAGGAGGGTCCCAGGCCAAAGCCCTCCAGGGCCGCCCACAGGTACTGCCACTCCACGCTATCAAATGCTTTAGCAGCGCCGAGTGATAGTATAGCTCTCTGGCCACAGTTATCCGGGGGAATCTGCATATTCAGATATAATCTACGTATATTGGTAGCTGTGGACCGACCCGGTATAAAGCCGGATTGGTCACCATGCACCAATTTGGCAATAACTTTCGACAAGCGAGTGGCTAGCACTTTAGCCAGCAATTTCAAATCAGTGGGTAATAGAGAGATTGGTCTATACGATTCCGGTCGAGTCGGATCCTTCCCGGGCTTCAGGAGAACAACTACCACTGCCTCATACATGGAGCGCGGGAGCTCCCCCGTCTCATAAGAGGCCTGTAGGACAGTAAGCAACTCGGGCAAGAGGACCCCTCCAAAAGTTTTATACATCTCCAAAGGTATCCCATCCGTCCCTGGGGCCTTAGAATTAGGGGAAGAAGCCAAAGCCTCCTGCAGTTCCTCCAACCGGATAGGAGAATCCAGCATTGCCCTATCTCGGGCAGATACCTTTGGTAGCTGAAGGTCCCCAAGGAAGGCCTGTAGGTCCTCCGGGTCATAGGACACCTTGGAGGAGTACAGATCCTCAAAAAATGACCTAAATCCCTGCAAGACTTCCGCAGTGTCCGTGACCTCCCGATTTGCAGAGAGAACCAACCTGTGTATTATGGATGGAGGGCGTTGTGCTCTAGAAATCAGGGCAAGCATGTGACCCGTCTTCTCCCCCTCCTCGAAGTAAGCCTGGGAGGTGAAGAAGCGCTTGTGGTCCGCCTGTTGCTGTTGCACAGAGCGATAGAATCGTTGAGCCTCCAACCAACGGCCCTCCGAGGCCGCCGTGGGGGAAGCCAAATAGTCACGCTCGGCTTGAAGCACCGCCTCACCCGCCTCTTTCTCCCAGCGCCTACTATTAGATTTAATAGACGATACCTCTTTGATGCACAGCCCACGTAAATATGCTTTCATAGTGTCCCATACAATCCCCGGAGCTGCAGAGTGCCTGTTCTCAGTAAAAAAGTGCGTCAGTTGGGTAGTAAAAGCTGCATGGTCTGGGAACAATGAAAGCCAGAATGGATTCAACTTCCAGTGCGTGGGCAATCTACTCCCCGGAAACCTGAGCCGGAGCTGAAGCGGGGAGTGATCTGACAATCCCCTGGCTAAATAGGTAACTACCGGGGAAAGGGCATGGGTAAGATCCGAGCCAAAGGCAAGATCAATACGGGATAGGGATGAGTGTGACAGTGAGTGACAGGAGAAACCAGCATCGAGCGGGTGCAAACTGCGCCAGAGATCCGCCAGGCCCAGCTCCCCCATAAATCGGGCAAACGGAGTGGGTCTCCTGGAACCCCCGGGGCAGTACTTCTTATAAACATCCAAAGTCGGGTCCAGCACGTTATTAAAATCACCCAACACTAGCACCGGCACCTGGGAGTGTTTCCCAACAAACCGAGACAGGCACTCTAGCACCTCAAAGGAGAAGGGAGGCGGTATATATACATTAGCTACAATACACTCAAATGCATTCCATACTCCAACCAAAAAAATAAATCTGCCCTGAGAGTCCACCAATGAGTCCCGCAATTCAAATTTGATAGATGCGGAGAGTAAAATTGAGACACCCCTAGAGTATTGGCTGTGATAGGAATGAAACTGGGTCGGAAACCGCCTAGAGCGGAGTCCGCTAGAGGATTCTGGAGTAAGGTGGGTTTCCTGCAGACACACCAGCGCAGGACCCTGGTGCGACAACAGGGTCATTACAGCAGTGCGTTTACTCGCATCCCCCAGTCCCCGCACATTCCAGGATAGCAGAGAGTCATCAATGGTCGCCATGGTAGTCAGGCAATGCAGTAAGATGGTAGGACAAGCCTACAAGCAAACAGTGAGGAGGAGTCCATAGGAGAAATCCGATACTCAGGAATCGCAGGGAAGGCCAAGGGGCACAAATGTCGGTATAGGTAGCACTGGAAACAGAGCGCGTAGGTAAAGTTCCATGGAGCACATCACCGGTAAAAAAAAACAGACAAAAAAACAAAAACCAAAAAACATAGAACGAAGAACAGGTACAAAAAAAATGCGGTGAACAGTAGCCGGGGAGGCCACGGTCACCCAAGCCCCGCAGGGAACAGTTATCCAGCCCAACATGGGCGAGGGGGTAGTAGAAGAGGGCCCGAACTTGCGTAAACATAGAGACCCGGTTCTTCCCTTCCACGGGCTCAGGAAAGCGGGACAGCAGTTGTACCATAATCTCTGACCAGTGCACGGCTCCGTGGCTCTCAACAGGAGAATAAGTGGACCCGTACACCATAGAAAGACCCTTGCTCCTCCTGAGGATGATCACTCCGCCGCAGCTCTGAGCTGCCGCTCCTGGCGGTCCAGCCAATTTGTGGCAGATATGGGGCTCTCGAAGAAGTGCACAGTCCCGTTCGCCACCACACGTAGCTTGGCCGGATACATCATGGAATATACCAAGGGGATGGCGCGCAGACGTTTTTTAACTTCGGTAAAGCGCGCCCTCTGCTTCTGCAGAGCTGCAGAAAAATCAGGATAAATGGAGATTTTAGCACCTTGAATCTCCATGCGAGGCTGTTGCCGGGCAAATCTCAGAATGATATCTCTATCTCTATAATGAAACAGCTTCAGTAGGAATGGTCTGTCAGGGCCACCTGGTGGAGGGGCCCTGAAAGGCACCCTATGTGCCCGCTCCACAGAGAAAAACGGGGAGAGATTGTCTTTCCCAAAAGTAGTTAGTAACCAGTGCGCTATAAATTCCACCGGAGTTTTACCCTCCGCTTTCTCAGGGATGCCCACCAGGCGCAGATTACTGCGACGCAGCCGGTTTTCCATGTCCTCCAGCCTATTCATCGCTTCAGAGACCCCAGAAGAGTTCATGCGCACATCTTGGATCAGGGGGGGTAAATCATCCTCAACAGCGCTCACTCGACCCTCCAAGGCTGTGGTCCGCTCTCTCATCTTTTGCATATCTTGCCTGATATGCAGCAGGCCCTCCTTCATGCTCTTAACTTCCACAGACAACTCAGATAGTGAGGCCCCATAAGTGTGTATAGCCGTCAGGACATCCTGTATAGTGGGGATGGCCTGGGGGATATTGTCCAGCGGAGCTGCTCCCTCTGCACCCTCCAGCCGAGTACTCACTGTGTGCCCAGAAGGAGATCCGGCCTGGACAGCCTCGTGTGGGGACATCGCAGCCACAGGCGGAGATGGAGGATTCCTGGAGGACGGGGCGGGAGCCGGAGGAGGAGATGCTGGCTTGTGCTTAGCAGGGTCCCTGGCAAACTTTCCCAGCTTAGCGATGGCAGTCGGCGGAGGCTTCTCACGAGTTGCACGCTGCGGGAGCGGGCCGGCGCCATCTTGGATTTGCCTGGCTGCGGCTGTGCTGTCGTCTTTCCTCCTCGTCATGGCGGAGTGCGGCAGTGAGGATCACCAAACAGCCACCGGGATGTAAGGAGCAGCGGTGCGGGTCGACTAGGTACCGTCAGCGGGCTCTAGGGTCCGATTAACAGGATTATTTCAGGCAGGATAGCGGAGCCGACTCGAGACACGTCTGCTCACATCGGCAGTTCAGCCACGCCCCCCGGAAAACATAATTATTAAAACTACAACTAATTGGTGAGATAATTATCACAGAATACATTCAAATATGTAACGAGTGGCGCAAAAATCAAGTGATGATGATAATGTATGCAATGTATACTAGCAAATTATGCCGTTAACTTTCAGGGAAAAGATTTTTTGTGGTTTACTATCATTATAAGACCAGTAGGCCTAGCATCGCATGGAAAGGGTCAACAACTTCCTCAGCAGGACTACAATGCAGCAGGCTAGCAGCATACATTTAAATAGGGATTAATAACCTTCAGGGCAGCATTCAAATGTAGTAGCACAGCACTCTATACAGCTAAGGGTAAATCTCAGAATGTTCTCACTGTTATGTGAATGTGCAGATAGCACACACATGGGGAGAGAGAGAGCCTGTTCATTTGTAGGTCTCCTTCCATTTTCAGCGCCAATCATAAAATGGATAACACGAGCAAAAAAAAAAAATCTATCCTGCCCACTGTGCTTATATTCAGAATGGCAGGGTTGGCTTTTGTAAGAGATCATCAACCTTACACCTATTTTACAATCTAATGTTGAGACTGAGGTATGCATTTCAAGCATGATATAAGAGGAGGATAAGAGATATTATGAAGGAGTTTATAAAAGCAGAAGAAAAAAACTGAACTCCAACTGTTCTAGCAGCCCTGAACTTGATCCATGGTTGAAGCTCAGATCTAGAACACCGCACAGAGAGAGAGAGACACACAACTGGTGGTTTTTGGTGACCTGTCCTCCTGAAGTTAAGGTCCAAACTCTAGCACAGCAGCACTTCAGAAAAAATTGAGATGATCCTTCCATGTGGTACTGGCAAGCAGGCAGGCTGGCTCAGCACTCAGGCAGCTCCTTCCCCAAGCGACAGCCAAAGGCAGGAAGTGGCAGCTCGAAGAGAGGAGCCGATTTTTTTTGTGTCAGTGGGTGGAATAGGTGCTACCTGCTCTCTCCTGCTCTGCTCTCAGTGCTGCTGTCCTCCTGGAAGCATCTGTAACTGGCTTGACAAGTCAAGACAGGTTTCTGGAGTCTCAGTCTGGACTAGAGAGGTGTTGAGGCGGATCAGACAGATGAGAGCACTGTCAGGCAGAGCCTCCCTACAGCCCGGGCGGCGCTCCAGGTGGTCAGGTGGAGTAACCGCAGCAGGCAGCAGCATTAAAATAATGCATTAGTGCCTGGTGCGGCGCAAAAAAATTTTTTTAGTGGATATTGTACACTGATGCACTGGGGGGGGGGGGGGTTCAACCCCCCTAACCCCCCCTTATCTACTTCCCTGCCGCTACTCCATATTTTCACATCTGTCAATATAGGAAATGGTGGATACACCAATGGTTATCTGAATAGCTGGGCTTGGCACAGAATTGTGATGTAAACAAGGATAAGGGGCATTGCAACATGCTGAGTATCCACCGCCATGCCCTATCAAAAAAACCTTTTTTGAAAAAATATAATTTTATCTGCTCACTAGATATCTAATCTCATTAACGACCATACTTTCCAGTAATTGTATATTCTGCACGATATTTGGATATTTGGAGGATTTGGCATCACTGTATGTCTAGGTGGTGCTGTAAGATCTTTTCATTATAGATTCAGATGGATGCAAACCACTATATTATAGTATGCCTAGTTTAATAAATTTCCATACAGCGATTTTTAATTTATTCTATTCTATTAGGATTTAAAGAAAACTGCGCTTGTACATATACTGTAGCAGGTAACTAGATAAAGTATTCTATTTCTTCTTGTCAAGGTCCTTGGATTTTTACAATTTGCTTGGATTGTGTGTGCTACATTTTTTTTTTTATTTAAAAGAGTTGAAGAGGCAGAATTTTTTTTTTTCCTTAATGCATTAAGATAAAAAGCTTGTGTGCAGCAGCCCCCCAGCACCCCCTAATACTTAGCTGAGCCCAATCTCTATCCAGCGATGTCCACGAGCGCCTCAGACTGTCTGGGACTCCCGCGTCTCCTGTCAGTCAGCCAATTAGGAAAGAGTGGGCGGGGCCGAATAGCAGCTCCATGTCTGAATGGACACCGAGCTGCAGCTCGGCTCGGGTGCCCCCATAGCAAGCTGTTTGCTGCGGGGGCACTTGACAGGAGGGAGGGGCCAGGAGCAGCAAAGCGGGACCTGAGAAAAGGAGGTTTCAGGCTGCTCTGTGCAAAACCGCTTTAATGTATTTGCCAATTTAATTAATTTTTGCCAAAATTTCTGGATTTTTTTCAGATTTATAAAGCCATTTAGTGGGGATTTTATTTTTTTCTCTAGTCATTAGTGGAACTTCACTCTTCCAATTAACGTTATTATTGTTAATCCTTGAGCTGCTAGCATTCATAAATACACTGACCTCAAAAAAATTAAAGTAACACTTTAAAGCACATCAGATGTGAATGGGGAAAAATATCATGCTTGATATCCATACTGACACGGACTTGGTAATGTGTTCAGAATGAAACAATGCTACATTTGATGGAAATGAAAATCCTCACCCTACAGAGGGCTGAGTTCAAAGACACCCTGAAAATCAAAGTGAGAAAATGATCCAGCAGGCTAGTACATTTTTCTGAAATTTAATTGCAGCAGCTCAAAACGGTACTTAGTAGTTTGTATGGCCCCCATATGCTTGTATGCATGCCTGACAATGTCGGGGCATGCGCCTAATGAGACAACGGATGCTGTCCTGGGGTATTTACTCCCAGATCTGGAACAGGGCATCAATGAGCTCCTGAACAGACTGAGGTGCAACCTGGCGGTGTTGGATGGTCCAAAACAATGTCACAGAGGTGTTCTATTGGGTTTAGGTTAGGCAAGTGTGGGGATCATTCAATGGTATCAATTCCTTCATCCTCCAGGAACTGGCTGCATACTCTCGCCACATGAGGCTGAGCATTGTCGCGCACTAGGAGGAACCTAAGACTCACTGCACCAGTGTAGGGTATAATAATACACGGTCCAAGGATTTCATCACGATGCCTAATGGCAGTCAGGGTGCCATTGTCTAGCCTGTGGAAGTCTGTGCATTCCTCCATTGATATGCCATCTCTGACCCACCACCAAACAGGTTATGCTGAACGATGTTACCGGCAGCATAATGTTCTCCACAGCTTCTCCAGACCCTTTCACATCTGTCACATGTGCTCAGGATGAACCTGCTGTCATCTGTGAAAAGCACAGGGCGCCAGTGGCGGACCTACTAATTCTGGTGTTCAATGGCAAATGCCAATCAAGCTCCATGGAGCTAGGCAGTGAGCACAGGGCCCACTAGAGGATGTTGGGCCCCCAGGTCACCCTCATGAAGCCTTTCTAAAGGTTTGGTCAGAGACATTTACACCAGTGGCCTGCTGGAGGTCATTTTGTAGGGCTCTGGAAGTGTTCATCCTGCTCTTCCTTGTACAAAGGAGCAATTACCAGACCTGCTGATGGGTTGAGGCCCTTCTAC
This sequence comes from Pelophylax lessonae, assembly GCF_965119305.1. Taxonomy (NCBI): domain Eukaryota; kingdom Metazoa; phylum Chordata; class Amphibia; order Anura; family Ranidae; genus Pelophylax; species Pelophylax lessonae. The sequence goes on along the minus strand of NC_138770.1, from coordinate 116,626,235 downwards.
GGCCCTGTCCAACTCTCCTAGAGTAACTGCCTGTCTCCTGGAATCTCCTCCATGCCCTTGAGACTGTGCTGGGAGACACAGCAAATCTTCTGACAATGGCACGTATTGATGTGCCATTCTGGTGGAGGTGGACTGCCTGTGCAACCTCCTATAGGTTACAGGTATTGCCTCATGCTACCAGTAGTGACACTTTCACTAGTTCTGCATTTGGCTAGGGTCAAACAGTCAGAAAAGATGAGTAGGGAAAAAACCGTCAGGGGTCCTCCACCTGTAAAACCATTCCTGTTTTGGAGGTTGTCTCATTTTCGCCATCTAGTGCTCCTGTTAATTTAATCAACACCAAAGCAGCTGAAACTGATTACCAACCCCCTCTGCTACTTAACTGGCCAGATCCATATCCCAGGACTTTAATTGGCTTGATGCTATACTCTGATTAAAAAGTGTTCCTTTATTTTTTTTTTGAGCAGTATATATATAGAAAAGCATACCATATTTACTTGTGAAACATTTTTTTTTCTTCAGTTATGTCCTGGTTTCTTGCTTAGGCACATGTCATACATCCCAGGAGCCTTCAGGAAGGTTTTCTTAGCGAAGCACTCTCCTGCAAGCATGCTTGAGCAAAGAGCAGATAGATTCCAGGAAGTAAATGCTACATGAATCATTTGCCCTTTACTCAAGATGGCCATGGCCAGAAATGCTATGGGGGTGTTTTCAGAAATTTCTCAACAAAAAGCATAGAGAAATAGATGGGGGGGGGGGGGAGTTTACTTTAAATATTTAAAAATTTAGTGTTTTCTTTGTGGTGTTCAGATGCAGTGAAGACCACACTTCACTAAAGTGTTCCACATTTATTGAACAATCTATATCTACATGCACTCAACCAAGTCACATCTCCATGGATCCACTTCTGTATTTCCTATTCTTTTAATCCTAACTCCAAATTTTGGTGATTATCGAAAACTAAAAGCAACAGCAACATTTTCAGTCTTGAGTGAGGTTTAAGAGATTAAAAAAAGTGATAAAGTTTCAAGCATTTACATTGATCTTTGACCGCCATTTGGCAGGTTTGCCCCCACTTCCCTTCTCTTTTAGCATTTTGGTAATCTCTGTTATGGAACAGTTTCCATTTTGGATATATTAGCAGTGGGATAAGGGGAGCATAATTTGTATAACCCTTTTTAGGAGATTTACATCGCAAATTCATGTGGTTAGCATGTCTGCCTGGCAGCGCTAAGTTTGACGGTTCAAATCCTATCCTTGGCACTTCCTACCTGGGGTTTGCATGTGTGGGTTTCCTTCAACACTTAAGACACTTGCTGGTAGGTTGATTGGCTCCTCATTACACTAGCCCTAGTATGTGTATGTATGAATGGGAGTTTGGGACCTTTTTGGCTGGCTATACGTTATACAATTTTTTTCTTAATTTCCTTTAGATTTACTTTCAACTATCTATGTAGTGTAAGGGCATGCATGATTGTATACAAATTAAATGTTTAGGTTACAATTTTAGTAAATCTAAGTGAAATTGTACAAAAAAATTTGAATAACACTATAAGGCGATGGCTAGCCTTAGGTTGAAAGATTCTTGAGGGCAGATACTGATGTGCAAAAAAAAAAAAAAAAAATTCATAAATTGTTGGTGCCAAATGTACTTGTAGAAAAATAAAATCCCAAATCTGCTTCAGAAGATTGTCAAGTTCTTGGTGATAATTGCATTAGCATCTTAGAGGCCTGGATCCATATCATTCTCTCTGGACAATGTACAACCCCCAAATCCACTATCTGAGCCCAGTGTTGTCTCTGAAGGAGGAGGTAGCTTGGATGATGGGAGAGTTGTAGAGAGAGAGACTGCTGAATAAATTACACATCTGTGAAGAGAAAAAGATTAAATTAACCAAGATTGCCAATTTCATCAATATTTTGAAGACTACATGGTAGTGTATGGGGAAGGAGAGGTTTCCCGATCAATCACAGTCCACTCTGCTGAACATCTTCCCAGGAGTACCAGATGCTTAGAAAAAGGGCTCATGCCCCAGACACTGGAATTTTCCTACAAATGGTACTTGCATGACATAACGGCAGACCTAACAGCACCTGTCCTACTCAACCTAGCTAATAAGGTGGATTTTTCTCCAGCTCTCATCACACGCACTGTTTTGGAGAGATTCTTCAAGACCAGGAAGGGCAACCACCCACAAAACCTGTGTTGCATTCTGTGAGATCCATCTTTAATCCCAACTACGGTCATCGACAACCACGTCAACAGTGCATTATTAATGATTGTTGTAAAAGACCTTTGAATTGCATCAAACATGCTATTGGCTATAAGTATGAAGTGCTTCTGAGAAAAACTGATGGAGAAGAATCTAGCATTTTTAGATGAAGACCAGCTGTGTCCTAGGGGTAATGATAAAACTCCTGACTTTATTCTGGAAGTGCCAATAGCTGTGGATGGACAGGTTATTCACTGGATTGAAAGTAAAGCATCCTTTGGTGATGAGCACAGTCACCACACACGTATCTATAGGACTCACAAGCCATTATGCTCCATACATTGTAATTTTTATACCATTGCGTAGTAAAACTCTAGAGGCAGACCCAACAGTACCTATCCTACTCAATCTAGCTAATTAGGTGGGTTTTTCTCCAGCTCTCATTGCATGCACTTTTGGAGATTCCTACAAGACCAGGATGGGCAGCCACCTACAAAACCTTTCCTGAAAATAGCATGCTTCTTGATCCATCCTTAAGGCCTGTACACATGAACAGAAAATCGTACAAAAATAAAATACTGATTTTGAAACTATCATACGTACACCGCTTTTGTCTGAAATTATCCGAAAGTACAAACACGAAAATGTTTCTCCTACGAGCCCAAATGTACGTATTATTATTTTTTTTTTTCATTTTTAATCGGTATCATTTTTGTCTGATAATTCAATACATCGCTTTCAAATTTTTATTTTGTCATGCGAGAATTTTTGAACTGTAGTAACCTTTTTCGATATGGAGACTAGAGTGCAAAAACTGACCTCACTCATCTGATAATCTTATGTGTACCAGGCTTAAATTCCAGGTGCTGTCCTCGCCAACCAGGTAAAGCAGTAGATTATCAATAACTGTTGTAATGGACCTTTAGTGGCTTGCATCAAACATGTTGGATATGAACATGAAGTGCTTCTGAGAGAAAAACCGATGGAGAAGAATCTGGCATTTTTGGATGAAGACCAGTTGCTGAAGGGTTATGATATAAAACTCCAAACTTTATTTTGAAAGTGCCAGCAGCTGTGGATCGACATGTCATTCACTGGAATGAAAGTAAAGCCTCTTTTGAGAGCAATGCATTTTGCTAAAATAGTGAATTTTTACATAAATCACTCCAGGATTTTTGCATTTTTATAAAGCAACGAATAGATAGTTCTGCAGTCATTCGCTGCGTTCTTTTTTTTTTTTTTTTTTTTTTTTTTTTTTTATAAACCAGCAAATGCCCACTGAAAGGTTTGGACTAACTATAAGTTATCTGTTGAATCCTACACCACCTACTGAATTTATTATTTTGATGGCTGGATTCTAATAATCATCTTCACATATGGACTCCTTCTGTGTGGGACTCACATTATTTATGCATTGATTGAATTGCCTTTCACTTTTAGAGTTTTTCAATTGAATGTTATATTATTTTTTTGATTTTTTTTTTTTACTATTTATGTGAACAATTCATTGTTTACACTTTTACTTTATCGCTGCACTTATTTAAAGGTTTCCTTTTAACACTTTGTCAGTTGGGTGTGCTAGCAGCTTTTTCTTTCAGTTAGCGCGGTGTTTACACACGCATTTTTCCATGACAGAAATTAAACACAGTTGCATTTGGTGATGGGGTGAATGGGCTGTGCTGCTATTGCCCCACTTGCACATGGTTGCAGGGTGGTGGTATGTATTTAGGGGGTAAAAACAAGTAGTGAGGAGCAGAGGCATAACTAGAACCTTCAGGGCCCCGGTGCAAGAAACCATAAAGGGCCCCCCGGACCCCTGGCAGCACAGTAGGGGGGGACCAGGGGAGCACACAGGGGCCCAGAGACAGCAGAACAAGAGTGAACTGGATAGGAGGAGTGGTGGGGGCAGCATACAGAGGAACCAATCTCCTCCATTTTCCTCCTGCAGCTACAAAAGGAAAAAAGGACTGCGATTTCTCTACATGCTGCCCCACTGCTCCTCCTATTCAGGTGTACAGGGGAGCTGCATGGGCCCCCTGGAGCATGGGGCCCGGTTGCAATTGCAACCCCTGTAGTTACGCCCCTGGTGAGGAGGTGACCTATCTCCCTCCTCACTACCGGTCACATTCTGCTGAAGAGTAAACAGAGTACAATCACCGTAATAGTACAGAAAAACAATTTTGGGGTTAGAGCAACTAGCTTAGCAGAATGCAAGTGGGATAAATAACCAAAAAAGGAGGATGGGGTGATGTCAAAACATAGATGTGTGACAAGGCAAGTACAATCTGGTGGATTAACCACTTGACGACCTGAAGATTTACCCTTACACCATGACAATTTTTGCTATACAGCACTGCGTTACTTTAAGGGACAATTGTGCGGTCATACACTGTGTACATTAATGAAATTTATGTCCTTTATTTTTTCCCACAAATGCCTTTCTTTTGGTGGTAAATAATGGATATCTCCTAAAAGTAGATTATTATTATTATTATTATTATCATTATTATTATTATATCAAAGGAAAACCTAAGTCACCTAGGTTTCTCTACCCACTGACTTAATAACTATTGCCAATAGTGAATTTTTTGCATAAATCTCAGGAATTGTGAATATTGACTTCTCCAATCATTCTCTTTTTATTTTATTTTTTTAAACACCAAATGCTCATTTTAAAAGGTTTTCCATGCTTATATACTTCAATATAGAATTACACACATCCAGTCAAGTCACATTTGTCACCATAGGCCCTCTTCTGGATTTCATCAGAAATCCAAGTCTTGATGATATCACTTTTAATCATTTAAACCAAACTCCAGCCAAAATGTTTTTATTTTGGATAATGTCAGGTTTTTACTTCTGTCTTTGACCACCATTGGGTGGATTTGTTTTTACTTCCTATCTCTTTGGTGCCTGTACAAGAACTAGGATAAGAAGGCAGAGATATCAATGAAAACATTGTTCTAAGTTTGGATGCTACCCAGCTCTAATAAAATGTGTTTTCTTTTGTGTCCTTATTGGAGAGCAGGTTCTAACCCTTCCGCACTCCAAAAACCTTTTGGATGACTTTGGGCTTTAATCACTGAACAAAAGGAAGTTCAGGAATAAGTCATGGTGGAATCAGTTTTCCTTGTTCCATTTTGTTTGGCTGTCACCTTTCATGTAATAAGACAGTGGGGTAAATTTACTAAAACTAATACTCAGAATCTGGTGCAGCTGTGCATGGTAGTCAGTTTCTAACTTCAGCTTGTTAACCTTTTGGCAATAAAACCTGAGGGCTGATTGGTTGGTTTGTATGCAGAGCTACACCATATTTTGCGTTCTCCAATCTTAGTAAATATACTCCAATATATTTAGGGAGAATTGGACTAATGCATAGAAACTGTAATGTTTTGCTTTTATCCCACTGCATTTTGTACAACCTTTTGGTAGCTATCAATATACTTTAGCTGACTTCAAACATCATATTTTTCTACTAATACCATCAATTGCATTTGTATGACGAGGCTTTAATCTGCTTCCCTTGTTCTCAATTGGGGCATTTGTAAGTGGCAGTTGTTGCTCTGCAAATATTGTAGAATTTACCATCTGCAACTACTATGAATCAAGAGTGTGGATGAGTTCAGGAATCTTCCCTGCTGTGCACCGCTTTGAATACACTGATCAACGCTGCTGGCAATGATTAAACTAAAATATACCAACTGCACTGTTCGAGTGGTGTCAATGGTGAATGGGGCTGTGCTGCAACTGCCCCACTTGCATGCATTTGCATGATATTGATCCTGGCATTTAGGGGGTTAAAACAGCTGGTGAAGCACATATCCCCTCCCCCACACCCATCAAAAGCTATTGAAAAGTGATCCATGAGTCCCTTGCAGAGGAGCAGCAGTCTTTGACGCTAGTGTGACCGAACCTTTACTTTTTATAATCTTTGCAGAAATATTAGAAGTATCATACTGCATAATTCACAAAAGGGTTGACCTTACATTGTTAATGCAAGTACAAAATGCTATATTATACATACTTTTTAATGCAGTTTTATGGTTACAAACATTATTACACAAGTTATACTGTAACTCCATTAAAGAGGCCCATTCACAAAACCAATAATTTCCACAATCTTCCAATAGGATTGGGTATATTTAATGTATTTTAGACCCGTTTACCTACCAAAGCCCTCCTTGTGTAGATAGCCTAAAGTCCTGAGATGGCTGCTGGGCTCTGACATTTTGGATGGGATTCCAGCAGTCAATGCAGACTCTGAGCAATGCAGACTCTGAGCTGTCACTTAAATTACACTCTATAGCAGGGGTCTTCAAACTATGGCCCTCTAGTTGTTCAGGAACTACAATTCCAATCATGTCTGTGAATGTCAAAGTTTTATAATGCCTCATAGGATGCGTAGTTCTGCAACAGCTGTAGGGCCAAAGTTTGAGGATCCCTGCTCTATAGTATTCTGCTTTTGCTCCCCTCTGGCAGCTATATAAAAGCTTTTCTGCATCTCCTTGGATCCCAAAATTACCTATGCGAGCACACTGAATGTCTTAGCCCTCTCCTCTACTATTATTATCTCATTACAAAGTGGGATGGAGCAGTTCTAGGGAATTGACTTTTCCTGTAGTAGTCAGAGATGGAAAGCTAGCAAGTTTTTTTTTTTTTTTTTTTTTTTCAAAACAATTTATTAAGAAAAGGGTAAAGAGCATTACATGAAATTAACGCTATACAGAAACAAGAGGTACATAATACTCTCAAAAATAGCATATTTCAATATAAAGTGAACAGTGCAAAATAATACACAACAGTATATAGACAGTATGAGAGGAGAGAAACTCCTCAACAAGTGTAGGCATCCGTTGGTCCATAGGGACAGAGGGCGGCATAGGAATCAGTACATGGAGACAAAACAACCTCAGGCCGTCCAAGGCAGGTGTAGCAAGGGACACAGGCAGGACACGGAAAGGCACGACGGGCAAGGCCTAAAGGGGCAAGTGTCCTATGGGGAAGGGACCAAGCACAACGTCCTCCCCCAACACGGGGTCCGGCGACCGTCCCCATGAGGGGAGGGGGTGATAGGAGGGGTAGAGCTACGATGCACATCTAGTTTTAATCACATTCAAATTAATATTGCAAGCAAATAAAAAAAAAAATTGACTAATTTTTCTGTGCTGTAATCTTTATTTATTTTTTGTATTTTGTTGGAGACAGTCATTTTATAATATAATTTACGAGATTCTATCTGGCAAACACTTGTTCTACCAGGCACCTATGGAGGTATAGAGAAAATAGTTATAGACATTAGGCTTTTGGCAGTTAAAAATCTCTTTCACAAAGATTTTTCATTGGGTTTAGGAGGTTTCAAAAAGGCATACAGAAAAGTAAAACGAACACTGTAATAGTACAAAGCAAAAATAATGGGGTTACAGACCAACATGGTTATCAGAAAGGGAAATTATGATTTATAAAAAAAAAAAGGGGGTGTGTTTAAACGTGACAGAAAATTAGCTGTGTGAATTGGTAAGTATAAACGGCCAGGTTAAGAAACAAAACCTACAACTGTAGTTTGGAATGAAGTGATGCAATATGCCAACATGTACTGGTGGTCATGTAGATTCTTGGTCCTGCATGGTTACAAGTTCAGACCCTCTTCCATTTCTTCATCCTCTAACTCTGTGGATTCATCCTCTGTATTTTCCTCCTCTGTCATTTCTTCCTCAGAAAATTCTTCAATTCTCCAAGTATAACGAATACAGTTTATGATGGAAAGAACAGAGGGTCGAGATTCAGAGTCCTCAGAAAGGAGTTTGTTGAACATGTTCAGTGCCTCTCTTGTCAACTTATCCCAGGGAGCTGGTGGAGGAATGCTATTGGTACACTTCTGCCAGCTGTGGAAGGCCTGGTACATCTCATCCTCCTCCACAGCACCTTCCCAGGGATAGTCTCCCATTAGAGTAACAAAAAGAAGAACTGCAAAAGCCCAGGAATCTATACTTGTTGTCACGACCAAATACTCCTCACTCTTCAAGGCACTCTGCTCTGGGGATAGATATGGGATAATGTGTGATATTGAAGTGACAATGCTGCCAATAGCCCGAGATAGGCCAAAGTCACACAATTTGATACTGTAGCATTCCTTGTCCATAAGCAAGACGTTGTCTGGCTTAAGGTCTCTATGCACCAATCTTCGGCTATGCATGAAATCCAGAGCCCTAGCCAACTGTGTTGCACAGCGTTTTGCCATTACTTCTGGAATTCCTACCTGAAATAAGAGATGGAAAACCTTTTTGAGACATTTCAATAATCACATGAAATACAATAAACAATGTTAATTGGCTTTAATTTCTTCAAAGGAATTTGCTATGCTGACTTGCAGCTTTCATGAATGTCAATTCACTCACAACTGAGGGGTGTATGGATCACCAAAAAACCAAAGCAGTCTGACATTTTTCCTTGTTCCTTTTGGTCAGCTGTCACTTTTTCATGCAATAAGTAATATGTTTAGGCAGAACAAGGCTGATGTTTTCTAAAGTTTGAAAACGAATTGAAAGTTCTACAGATTTTTATCTCAAACTTTGCTTTGTATGCCCTTTTTTGGTAGCGATCCATTAACTTGAGCTGACTTCAAATGTCATGTATTTGTATGAATAAGCTTGAATCTGCTTCCCTTGTTCTGGAGTGAGCCAGAACTGAACCAAATGTACAAACACCTCACCTCAGGCTCAATGAGTTTATGTAGGGTTCCAACTGTAGCCAGCTCTTGGGTCATGATGTAGTAGTTCAGGGTGTCTATGAAGATTGGGTGGGTGGTGATGAAGCTATGGTTGCTGGATAGAGAGATTGACATGGAGAGCTCCTTTAGAAAGGTTTTCAAATTGGTCTTGTCCTTTCTTACCAACTTCATGGCCACTTGGTTACCTTAATACAAATGAGACATCTCAACAATCAGACCTAAAACTAGACTCCAAGGAACATCATACACAGGTTTTTGTTCATAGAAAACACTTTACTCTTCCATACTGTGCTAGAAAGATCAAGGAGGGGGAGAAGAGAGAAACTGGTGTACATATATTTTTGCCTACTAGAAGTGTTTTTTTATCATACTTTTTTTTTTTTTTTTTTTTTTTGATTGAGGGCTAAAGACCAACATTTTCTCCAGACACCGCTTGTTTTTTGATGGGATCTTATAAAATAGTCTTTGATTTCTGTATTGTTTATCAAACCAACCATGGATCACTGAAAATACAAGATTGCGGCTTACTATGGTTGATTAGTCTTTTAAATTATATTTCCTTAATGAAAAACTCCAGTGTTTAGTCTATTTTACAACTTTGGAAATGTAAAAGTTAATGAACTGAACTTCCGCTTTCATTTTTCTAAAAAGTCTTCAACAAAAAACAGTTTATTATATGGTGCATCCATAATGGCCTACAAAACATGCTGAGCTTTCTACTGCGAATGCCTAGCCCAGCCAGCATTCTTCTTGGCAACCTGTTTATAGAGGATATTCCATTGTCTTTAAGGAGGGGTATACCTTGCAGTCATTGAGCTGTTTGTTTTTAGCAGAAAGTCTGCAGAAACAGTTTGTAGAAAGCTTACATTTTGCTTCTAGCTGGTCACTAGCTGGCTGCTATTGGCCAACTTAACCACTTCCCGCCGCCCTATAGGCGATTGACGGTGGGAATGTGGTTGCATTATCCTGACCAGACGTCATATGATGGCGGGCGATCGGTGCTGCGGCGTGTCACTCTTGACACACCACATCTCCGATCTCGGTAAAGAGCCTACTGATGTAGCCCACCAGTGCCCTCCCCATCAGTGCTGCCCATCATTGCCATCAGTGCGCCCCACCAGTGTCCATTATTGCCCATCAGTGCCCACCAATGCTGCATATCAGTGCTACCTATCAGTGCTGCCTATCAGTGCCGCATATTCATGCCATCCCATCAGTGCCTGTCAGTGTGGCCTAATCAGTGCAGGAAAAAAGTATCCATTTACAAAATTGTATAACATTAACAAAAATTTATTTTTTTTTTTTTCAAACTTTTCGGTCTTTTTTTTTGTTTTGTTTTGTTTAGCAAAGAAAAAAAAACCTTGTGGTGATCAAATGCTATCAAAAGAAAGCTCTATTTGTGGGGAAAAAAAATGACAAATTTGGTTTAGGTACAGCGTTGCATGACCGCGCAATTGTCATTCAAAATGCCAAAAGCTGAAAATTGGCCTGTGCAGGAAGGGGGTGAAAGTGCCCTGTATTGAAATGGTTAAAATGCTACAAAAATGTCATGTTTACCCAAATAAAAAAAAATAAAATCTTTTGAATGCATTTTCATTATCCGTACTAAATGTAACATGTGGTGTATTACATATTTTAATTAAAATACTTTATTCATGAAAATTATAATTGCAATTGCATACCTGTGGCCTTCTCCTGAACAAGTAGGACTTTGCCAAAAGTGCCTTTGCCTAGCCTCTTGATGTATTGAAAGTGATCAGAAATTTCCTCCACATACACAGTTGTAAAAGCTGGTTCCATTGTAAAGGCGTGGGAGGGTGGGAGTCTTCAGATACCTTTTTTTTAAAATAACATTTTCAAATGTCCATAAAAATTAGAAAAAATAAAAATTAGAAAAAAACTTTTCATACATTGTCATTTATGGGCCATTTACATTCTTTTGAAGCAGGACCTGATTGTTCAGCCATACATACAAATTTCCAAGCCTTTGTACCATGTCTTTGGTATAGCATATCAAATTATAAACTGGAAAAAAAAAAAGTGGATGACACATTGGTGAGAGGGACAAGTGTCTGAGACAAGTTCACATCCAAACTCCATGAAAAGTTAAATATGCCAACGAGATACCTATGTGAACTGTTTAACCTGCAAAACATTTATTATATTGGTCCCGCCAGACAACACAGCTCAGGCCCTGCCCTTTCCAGGATAATGGAACATAATTGGTAACCCCAATTGTACTTTGAATAACTATGCAGAGCATAGCAGTAAAAATAGGTTTTGTGGAGGTCTTAGATTACCAAATTATACAGTGTTAGGTTAAGAGGGAAAAGCGTATCGCCTTATAAAAAAAAAATGGACACATTTTCTTTAGAGACAATTGCCCAAATCAGCATTCCACAAGCTTGAACCCTCTAGAGGATTTGGAAAGGCAATCCAAGTAATAAGACTATAGAGGCTGCCATCAGACCTTTACTCCTGAAGATGCTATTAAAAAGGAAGGTAATTCATCGGCTTCCATATTTTCTGAGGCAGAACAAGTATACATATTAACCACTTGCCGACTGCCTAACGCCGATCTACGTCGGCAGTCAGCCCCTCACAGGCAAAGTGCCGTAGGGCTACGTCACTAGCTTGTGAGGGTCTAGGGAGCGAGTGCGCGCCCCCGGAGGCGCGCTCCCGCGTGGTCACGGACCCCCCCCCCCCGCGTGTGACCAGCGGACCCGATGTCCGCCGGTCACTCGGCGATCGGCGGGGGAGAGGGAGAATGTCAGGCAGCTTGTGTAAACAAGCTGCCTGTCATTCTCCTCGCTGTAAAGACACTGATAAAACGGATCTAGTATGTAGATCCGTTGATCAGTGTCCTTACAGCTCAAGCCACAGCCAATCCCAGTAGAAAGCACGCCCCTAGGGATCCACACAGCCCCTCCCTCCCAAATAAAGTTAACCCCTTCACAACCAGTGTATTTTTACAGTAACAGTGCATATGTATAGCACTGATTACTGTAGAAATGTCACTGGTAACCCCAAAAGTGTCACAAATGTCAGTCAAGGGTCCGATCTGTCCGCCTCAATGTCGCAGTACCGCAAAAAAAATTGTAGATCGCTGCCATTACGCGTTAAAAAAAAAAAACAACAAAAATGACAAAAATCTTTCCCTTTGTTAGTAAACGCGATAACTTTTGCGCAAACCAATCAAAATACGCTTTTTGCGATTTTTTTTTTTTTTTACCAAACATAGGTAGCATAAAACAAATTGGCCGAAAATTTTAAAAAATTTTGATTTTTACTTTTTTTTGGGGGAATTTCATATAAAAAAATGTGAAAAATATTGTTATTTTTGCAAAATTGACGCTCTTTTTTTGTTTATAGCGCGTGATCAAAAAATCGCACAGGTGATCAAATACCACCAAAAGAAAGCTCTGTTTGTGGGAAAAAAAGGACGTCAAATTCGTTTAGGTACAGCGTCGCACGACCGCGCAATTGTCCGTTAAAGTCACGCAGTGCCGAATCGCAAAATACCCCCTGGTCAGGAAGGGGGTAAAATCTTCCGGGGCTTAAGTGGTTAAGAGTTTAGACTTGGCTTTGACTTTCTAATCTGCATGCTTGTTCATGGTTTAGTGAGCAAGAAACTTGGAATCCAGAAACCAGGAAATGAGTATTGTTAGGTCAGTAACTGCAGCCCACAATTCGTCCAGATTTCCACAAAAAAAACCCAGTATTAACTTAACAGGTAATTAAAATAAAATTTAAGGAGGTACAGGTTTTACAGATCTTGAAGTAATTGTCAATATATCTTTGGTGTAAAAATGGGTGCTCAGTTTTAAAGCAAACTGTATATGCATTGTAAACACAATTCTAATATAAATAAAAAAAAAAAAATCAAAGGCACAGGTTTGTGGATCTTTGAGAATTAAAAATAATTAGCTGTTGCAAAAAAAAAAAAAAGACTGGACCTATGCACTCTGCTCCATAGCAAATGTAAATGCAATTCTAATGACTCTGATAAGTCAAATGACTTGATTCCCCCATCACACCGTGTTGATGGGGGAATCAAGTGACTTATTTTTATAGATTTTTCCATAAACACATGGTTGAAGAGAGGAAAACTGCCCCCCCCCCACACACACACACACACACACACAATTTTAATGACCTTTTTGTTCCATCTAGTGTACAGGTAGTAGTAGTAAAGGTAAATTTTCACAACAGGACATAGACAGCAAAATACAGATTGACAGGTGATTCTAATTTTTCCTACTCTATCCATAACAAATGTGAATGTTTGATTGGTGATGGCTCTTTTACAGAGAGGAAAGGTCACCATTTCTAATTTCTATTATGGCTTTTCCCTTGCCATTAAACTGAACAACCAGATGAAAAAACTCAAGACCGTGACTGACTTACCCAGGAAATGCAGTCACTTTGAACTCAGTTGCATAGAGAATCGTGTTCTGTAGGACCGAAAATGACTTCAGTCCGGTTAGTTGGGTGAAATAGGCTCTTGAAGGATCCAAGCTACCTCAGTCACAGAGCAAGATCTTAAGACAGGCTTTTTCATTGACTGGGGGTTCAAGAGAGCATCAGACTCTATAGTAAGGATCAGAAAGTGGGCTGCGGTCACCCTCTATCTAGAGATAATATGGACCAAGGGCTCTTTGTAAGATGCTAATCAAGTATCGCCTAGAACCTGACCATCCTCTGAGGCTGTATTGTGCTTTAATTAGATGTAAATGAGCCCAGGTACCAAAAGAAACCAGGCCAGTTAGAAAGACAGGGAGGTTCCTGTTTATGTATTGCTTTAACAAATTGATTCACAAAATAACTCCCCTGAAGAAAAATTAAATACTTTTTCCCCCCACACCTCTACCAGTGCCATTATATTCAAAATGGAAACTGCAACATTTCATCTTGGCGGGACATCATAATATTTCATATACAGCTCTAATTGGCTATATCTGCAACTTATACACATGTAGAGGACACTGCAACATTCATTATTCTAAATGAGAACTGTTGACAATGTCTCTTTTAAGAGCTCTGGTGTGACCTGTTGTGGACACAAATGGGTGACAAATGCAAGTATCCATTGGTAATTCATGAAACTTCTGATTAAGGGCTTTTATTAAGATCACAAACTGCCAATGGACTGCCCAATATAGCTCCCTACCCCCTCTGCCAGACTGTCAGTCATGAAAACCTACCGTCATATTAGGCATCATCTATAGAAGAGGTCAATTGCTTGGTTTTATTTGGACAGGACAGCTGGGGAAAAAAAATAAAATCTAGGGACTTCATACTTTTATAGTAACAGAAAATCACATACACTAGCTAGATCCAACTCGGAAGTTTTTTGGGCAAGCAAAACACACAAAATTGAGGTACAGTTCCTAAGAATCCAAATTCTGACCCAGCCAACATTTACTGGGAATACTTGTACTTGCAAAGATGTTCATGTTGAGGGATCTGATCAAATTGGTTAGCGATATCTCACCATCTTTTTTATAAAAGTGATATCTAAATCTTAAATCGTTTAGATGTTTTTAGATTAGAGATCTAGTTCTGTGCCACATCCCATGCAGTTAGTTCCCATACTCCCAATGTGTAAGGATGCCCCCATTTAAGAACCCCTTAAGTGGCAATAGGGAGTAGCTCCAGTCTGACATGAGTTTTTAAACCGGTCTAGTTACGATTTCTCCTCCATTGAGTCTTGACCTACATTGTGTGTGCGCCACGGAGAAAATAAATGGGCATTTGATCTGATTGAGAACTACTCTTATTTAATGCCTATGGACAGTGAAGATAAATCGTATAGTAAAACGTTAACTATTTTGTTTGCAAATTATGAATACTCTTTGATGGAGGTTCTAACTCTTCTCCTTTCTATACAAATTGTAATGGCTGACACCCCCCCTTCCCTTTATTGGTAAGGAGATAGGTTAAGGATACAAGTGTACCCTTTTGATAGCTACACATACTGTACAAAATAAATTAATGGGGCAAATAAAACGCAGTGTAAAAATATGCTTTAAGTGCTATAATATTTGGTGTGTTAGTGTTAAATAAATTATGAAGGTTACTGAATGTTCAGGCTGCATTCATATAACCCCAAACCTGTCAGTGGATTTTTTTTTTTGCCAAGTGACACAAATAAAATTATTCAGTGGTTAATACCAACTTTAGCCAATATCAGCTTTTTATTGTCCTGGAACAGAATTGTCTAGTGCATTTGACAAATGTAAATGTAATACAGTTTATGCCACACTTTGTGTAAAATTGATATTTTGTTTAAATACCTGAGGTGTGAAAAGGGTCTCCTTAAAAAGGGATAATAGGACTGTGTTCTGTATGTGTCAAACAAAGGACGTATTGTCATGGAAAATGTGAAATTATAATGAGTGGGAGGCACCTGACAATGTCTAAACACAAGTGTCAATGGAAATGGCAGACCTACCAATGAATATCTGAATAGCTGGGCCTGACATAGATTTGCGATGTAAATAAGGATAAGGTGGGACATTGCTGCATACTAATTGCCCAAGAGCGTGCTCTTCAATCAGAAATTGGACTTGATTCAGAAGATGTAATAAATCTGCTAACTAGATGTCTCATCAATGGCCATACAGGCCAGTAAATTTCTATTTTGCAGGAAATGTTAAGGATTTGACATCTGAGTTTCTTGGAGGTACTGATATCACTTTTCATTATAGGTTTCAGGTAGCACAAACAGTCTTAATTTTTTAAATTTCCATGCAGAGTTTTTTTATTTGCACTTTACAAGGACCCAAGAAAACTGTGCTTGCACATATAGCAGGTCACTACTCCGATCAAGAATTCCGTTTCCCTTTAACTTGTTAATGGTTTGTAGCGTTTATGGAAAAATTGGATTTTTACTGTTTGCTTGAAATGTTCTGCTATCCACTTAATTTTTTTTTTGTAACTTCTCACTTTGTCTTTCTACAAAAGAAACATCCTAAAATAGTGAGCGGAATGAAGGACCCTCCAAAGCCACCTTCCGTTTTTTTCTACTCGTCGACTTTAATGCATTTTGTTATTTTTGCATCAGTGATCAATGCTATTTAAGCAAGTGTGTGTGTGTGTGTGTGTGTGTGTGTGTGTGTGTGTGTGTGTGTGTGTGTGTGTGTATATATATATATATATATTAGTGTGTGTTCTATATTAATATAATTTTTTTTTTTTACCACCAACTGTCCACTGAAAGGGATTAGATAGGACAGTGCAAATATATCTGCCCAGGGAAGCCACAGTTTCAGCAAGACTTAAAATTTTCTATCCTTTTAATTGGAAATCCAAATGTGGGTTCATGCTTACATCACTTTAAAAACAATATTTCAGCTGGAGCCAGGCTTAGGTTTTGGATAGTGTTGGATTTTTTACTTCTGTCTTTGACTACCATTGGGTAGATTTGCTCTCCCCCTCCTGTCTCTTGTTTTGCCTATACAAGAACTAGGAAGACAGAGACAGCAATGAAAATATTGTCAAGTTCTAACCCTTCCATCTACTAACAATGTTTTTTTTTTTTTTTCTTCAATTTCAAGACTGGAGATAATTCTGCATTGACAAAGTCAGGGAAAATCTCTTCCAAGGGGAGATACCTGTCTTTCCTCTGTGCCATTGTCACGTACTGGACTGTAATTAATCTGTTTAATTAAATGTTCAAAGTCAAATGTCAATTTAAAAGTACCAATAGATACCAGAGAATGTTCCATCACAACTGCAGTGTGTATGTAAAGTTTTCCATGTACACAGAAGGGTGGTCAGAAGTATAGAGTTATCAAACCAGTTAAGTGGGATTGCTGCTGGCAAGCTTCTATAAGCAGCAAAAGACAGCCATTTGTGTTTAGCCCCATGGAGAAAAGCTGGTTGGGGGTGGGCGTTGATGCATTGCAGATTTCCCCAGTGTGTGTGTTTTTTTTTTTTTCCTGTGGAAAAATATTAGCCATCTGACCTTCTTATTATCTGCTTGATTTCCATTCCTCCTTGTTGAGTCTTGACCCAGTGTTTGTTCTACCATACAGAAATTAAATTGTCATCAGATCTTACTGAGATCTACTTGTATTTAATGTCTGTGGGCACTTGACTATGAATAATAGTAAAATGTGTATCCAAACGGAACTGCGCTAACTGTGAGGGATAAACAAATTGGACAAGCTGCTGACGCCACAACTGACATGTTGTATAAAAGGTAAAGAAAAAATACAGTGCAGCGCTAAATGTGACAACAAAAATGCCACAATAATAAATGTGAGATAGAATTCAAACAATTAAATCCATAAAAATAAAGACGCGAGTCCTGTGAAATACACATTAGTGCATATAAAACAAAATCCCAGGTGTAAATGAAACCTCCATAGACATCATAGGGCGGTAGTGAATTCAGAAGATCCCCACACCAACAAAAACTGAATGCGCTCAGAATGTATGAACCCAAGTTACAGTATAGTAAATGGAGCATACAAGCCGATTACATAAATGTCGCCCAACGTGGCTGGATCACCGGATGAACCAAGGCAGGAATCCACAGTTCTCCAATGAGGTTGCCAGGAAATCCCACTCACAGATGTATATAAAAAGGGATAAACCAAACAACACGACATAGTGTAAAACTGTTATGGACAATTTATTAAGAATACAGGAGTACACTTACAAACATCCACAGGAAAAAAGCAGGATAGCACTTGTGACGTTCTTGATGCCTTTCGTTATAACTAACCTATTCATAGGAGGCTGGCAACCCAGTCATTTACACCTGGGATTTTATTTTATATGCACTAATGTGTATTTCACAGGACTCATGTCTTTATTTTTTTGGATTTAATTGTGTTTGAATTATCTCTCACATTTATTATTGTGGCATTTTTGTTGTCACGTTTAGCGCTGCACTGTATTTTTTCTTTAGTCACATTTTAAATGATTTTGTTTGCAGATTATACATTTTTTATTTCCTTGGGGATTCTAACCCTACTCCTCTATCCAAGTTTTAATAGGGGAATAAAAGTTTACCACCAATATTAGTGAAGAGAGAAGTGGAAAATATAAAGCAGGCCATAGATGATTCCATTATCTTTCCTGCAAACCAATTCCCTCATCAACACACTAAAGTGTTGAGGGGGAATCCCTTCTGGGGAACTTTTATGTTTTGCCCGCTTTGAAGCTGCTGGCAGTAAATCGCATCTGACTTCTGTACAACCAGCCTGTCAAATTTTTCAATCTATGGTTCCACTTCAGTACAACCAGCCTGCCCATAGATGGATCGAATCTAGGCCAATCCCTGCTGAACCGTCTGAGATTTGATCCATGTGTGGATGGCTTAAGGAATTTATTTTGTACAGTGTATGTACCTTATGAACAAAGTATCAAGTCATTACTATGTTTGGTCTTTGTCCTGACAATCTATTTAAATTAAGGGGTGTTGGAAATGTTTAGGCTGCATTCAAATAAGCTGAAACTTTACCAGATTGTCCTGCAATTTTATTTATGTAGCACTGCCCCCTTGAGGACTGCTGGATATTACACTTTCGGGTCCCCCTGGCTTACTGTTAGCAACACTGGCATTGACAATTTAACACTTCAGTCAATGATTAGTCCAGGGGTTTGTAGTTTTTGGTGTTTTTTATTTAAATAGGGTTGGGAGAAGGAAATATTAGTGGGATACCCCAAATTAACTATGCATAAAGTTGGGAGGACATATATCTGTAGATACAGCCAGGCTGTTGACCCACCATGCCATTTAGGTGGATTTAGGGTTAAGTCTCTATCCAGGTGACTTGAACTAAATTTTCTTCAGGAAACTCACCTAGAATCATCTTTCTTGACTACTGACACCCGTCCTCTAACTATCCTACTTCGGGGTGGCCCCCCTGAGGTCAGGCACTATTGAGACGATCCCCTGTACTCATGATACTGTTTTTCTAGGGTCTCCAGTGTCTCCCCCCCCAGTCAGCTTTCCTGGACCTCTGGCCCTCAGGATGACCTCCTGATTCCACGTGCCACTGCTACAGAGGAGGAGGCAGCTGCCACCCTCCGAGACTCTGCTCACCAGCCAAAGACCCTGCAGCACATGTGCGCCTGGCTTTTATACAGTATCCCAGAATGCACCGAGACAACCAGTCTCTGCCAATCATCAGGACTGTATCAAAGCCTATGTACCCATTGGTCAGGTTTCCTCCCACTGTCCCAACATGCCTCCCTATTGGACCAGTGTGAAACACTCTAGACTCAACAAATCACATACTGAGTAGACCTCACTAACAGATCCTGCTCTCTGCTTGACAGAAAGCGATATATATTTGCCCGCTGCTCCTCTGATAGGCAGACAGAGCCAAAAATTATACTCACTAGCACCTACCTAGAAGGGTGTTTACATTTAAGAATTAAGCAACCCTCTGTAAATACAACGGCTGTTGTTTTTTTGTTTGCACCAGTTCCTGACGTTTCATACTCAAAAAAAAAAAAAAAAAAAAAAAAAATTAAACATTTGTATAGCTTCTGTCCCCTTCTATCAAATTATCACCAGCGATGTTAACTGAAAAAAAAACGTTCATGCCATGAACAATTCTATGTCTCTCACTATTTTGCTCGAATGGGATTTTTGGTCAATTATTTATATACTGAATCCCAACTAGATTTTTTGACTTTTCTTTATACAGCATGTAGAACTGACTTTTCAGCTCTTTAAAGCCAACCATGGATGGTTTGATCAGGCGGTTCAGTAGGGAACAGCTAAATTTCGATTCAAGTATGGGCAGGCTGGTTGTAATAAAATCAACTTATGGACTGACTTCTGTACAACCAGCCTGTTGGAAAATTTCTGCATGATCAGCACCGCCAGCTGTGCTGATCAGTGTATTCTGACAGTGGGGAATTGCAGCAACTCAGCGGGAGAGATTCCCCCCATTTTTTTTTTAAGCCGCAATCAGGTTTGGGGCTGTCTTACTCTGAGATATCTAATCTACACTGAAAATCTATATTTTTGCTCTACACTGAAAATCTATATTTTTTCTATGTCCTTGCAGTATATATGGAAACCTTTCTAGTTTGCTACTGTTGTAAACGGTTATACTTAACTACTTCCCATCCGCGCTACAGCCTATATACGGCTGCAGCGCGGACTCGAATTTTCGGGAGGCTGTTTTTAAACGGCCTCCCAGTGACACGCCCCCCGCGCGCTCCCGCGAGCGCGCAGCGGGGAGAATCTGTGTCGGCCGTGTCCCTTGGACACGGCCGATCACAGATCGTGGTGAATGGCAAATCACAGTGGCCATTCACCACGTGATCGGATCATCCAATGAGAGATGATCTCATATGTAAACATATGAGATCATCTCTCATCGCCGGCGCTCCTTCCTCACACGGAGCCTGCAGTGTGAGGAAGGAGGGAGAGCTGCACAGCGCCAGGGACAAAGAGACATGTAATCAGGGCACTGATCACCAGTGCCCTGATTACTACAAGGTAAAAAAACATACACAGTGCCCCCCCATCAGTGCCCACAGTGCCCGCCATCAGTGTCCCCCATCAATGCCCACAATCAGTGCCCATAGTGCTGCCAGTCAGTGCCCATCAGTGCCTGCTCATCTAGGCACTGATAAGCACTGACTGGCAGCACTATGGGCACTGATGGTGCTGCCCATCAGTGCTGCCCATCAGTGCCACCCGTCAGTGTCCATCAGTGCCATCCGCCAGTGCCCATCAGTGCCGCCTCTCAGTGCCCAGCAGTGCCGCCCGCCAGTGCCGCCTCTCAGTGCCCAGCAGTGCCACCTCTCAGTGCCCAGCAGTGCCGCCTATCAGTGCTCATCAGTGCCGCATATCAGTGCCGCCTATCAGTGCCACCTATCAGTGCTCATCATTGCGGCATATTAGCACCTCCTCATCAGTGCCCATAAGTGCCACCTCATCAGTGCAGCCTATCAGTGCCCATCAGTGCCGCCTCATCAGCGCCCTTCAGTGAAGGAGAAAAATTTATTTTCAAAATTTACTCACAGAAAATAAGAAAAACTTTTTTTTTTTTTCAAAATTTTCTGTCTTTATTCTTTTTTTTTTGTAAAAACTATGATTAAATACCACCAAAAGAAAGCTCTGTTTGTGTGAAAAAAATGATAAAAATTTCAAATGGGTACAGTGTAGCATGACCGCGCAATTGTCAGTCAAAGTGTGACAGCGCTGAAAGCTGAAAATTGGCCTGGATGGGAAGGGTGTTTAAGTGCACAGTAGGCAAGTGGTTAAGCTGGTCATACATTGTTAGAATTTCTCTCATGGTAAATTCTACCCAACATTCTTAACACTAACAGTGTATGTGGATTTCATTCAGTAAAGTCCATTCAATCCAAAATTAAAACTTACACCATCTTTTGAATGACAGTCTAATGTTCTTAGAATTTGCATTCAAAATTCTGACCAGTTTTAATCTAAGCTATAGTTGGTCTTTGTTCAGACTGTGAACTACCCCCCCCCTTTTTTTTTTTTTTTTTTTTAATTTCAGTATTTGCTCTGTGTCCTAATCTCTTAATAAAGTCTGTGAATAAAAAACTCGAAACATTAGCAGTGTAAATGTGTTTGTTTTATTTTTTTTAAAATGTAAAAACCAAACAAATATTAAAATGTAGCAGTTGTGTCAAGTGTGTCTCCCTGGAAGGAAATAGGAGGGCTTTCTAGCAATATAAAACAAAGGATGTATTGTCAATAAAGACATGAAATTCTAATGCACAGGGGACACCTGATGCCTAAACACAAGTTTAAATAAAAATGGACACATCCACGATTAGCTGAGCCTGGCACAACTTTGTGTAAATAGGCAAGAGGGGGCATTAACACATCCTGAGTGTCTACAGCCATGCCCTTCCATCAGAAACTAAACTTGAGTGTGAAGAGCATAATCTGCTCACTAATTTACAATAATATAGTTTGTTCTACATGTATATATCCAGGTATGACCCGTTTAGTAAATTTCCATACAAAGTAATTTAGTTGCATTCTATAGGGATCCTAGAATTGTTTACATGTGTAGCAGGCCACTAATTAAAGGATTTGGTTTCCTCTAACTTTAGCAATAGAGATCTTAGCTTTTTTTTTTTTTTTAATTGGGTATCCAGGAAAGCCTTTAGACTTTATGGTAGAGCACAGACAGTGGGGTCATCCATTGTGCAGAGATAAGATATGGACCCAGGACTCTAAAGCCTGGTACACACTTTTTTTTTTTAACCCTCCATTTAACCCAGTGGGTTGAACAAAAAAAAACAAAAAAAAAAAAACTCCCCTCAGGTCAGAGCTGCTATACCAACTATGTGAAGTTAGTATATTGATCTCCCTCGCTGAGCTATTGTGTTCTGACAAGGGGGTGGCCCCCTGCCAGAATGCTTTGATCAGAGCTCTCTGCCATTGGCTGAGAGTGCTGATTGGGAGGCGGTTGGCTGGTGGTTTTTCGAGCATGCACGTCCGACAGAAGCTGGCCAAATTGACATACACATGGGCCGAATGTCAGTTTGTTTCTGAACTGGTAAATGTCTCCTGACATTCGGCCCGTGTGTACCCAACTTAAGGCCAGCCATAGAAGGAGTGATTTTCTTTCCATCGGTTACAGGAAAGAAAACTTGCTCGATTGGCCCATCGAGATAGTCGGTATTAATGGGGGAATTCCTCCTGCGGAGCCATTGTGTTCTCTGGGGGGGGGGGGGGGGTGGAGAAAGTTGCTCCCACCTGGAGAACACTGATTTGCTAGTGGCTAGAACAGTTGCTAGCAATAATCATATGTAAAATGTGAGTGGCTAGTTGTACCCAAGTTGATCGATCAACTTGGGTACATTCAGTTTGCCCATACATGGTTCAAATCTTGGCTGGTTTCTACTGAACTACAAGATTTGAACAGGCTATGATAACCAGCTTAAGATGCTACTGCAAGTATCACCTAAAACCTAAACCATCCTCTGAGGCTCTATTGTGATTGAATTAGATGTAAATAGGCCCATGAGCCAAAAAAAGGGGGGAGGTTCCTATTTATGTATTGTTTAAAAAAAAAAATTCCCTATGTAAATCTTAATTTTCACCCCCTCCCCCCCCCACTGCCCTTATCTCACATGGGTTTACAGCAGGGGTCTTCAAACTATAGCCCTCCAGTTGTTCAGGAACTACAATTCCCATCATGCCTAGTCATGCCTGTGAATGAGAGTTTTACAATGCCTCATGAAATTTGTAGTTCCACAACAGCTGGAGGGCCGTAGTTTGAGGATCCCTGGTTTACAGTATCTGTCTTATGTAGTTATCCAAATGGACTGAGACTGCTGCCATTTTGAATGTGATGTCACCAGTCTCAGAAAACCTTGACCTGTCACTCAAGTGACACTCTATATAGTTCCCCCTTTGAAGGACTGCACCATACCCCCCCCCCCCTCGCCGGCTCACTAACCATGCCTGAATATGTGGGAGGGAGGGCAAGCAGCAGCAGCAAATGGCGGTGGCTTCAGCTTCTTCCCCGTCTCCTCCTCAATGGCATGGCTTCTTCTTTCAACCAATCAGGAAACAGGCCTCAAGACTCGCTTCCCGATTGGCCAGGAGGAGGATCCATGTGACAATAGCAAATATTCATTCGCTATTGTCACACAACTGGGTGGGCTCTGGCCTCTGGCTCTAATCACATGGTTAAAAAATAAAAAATCCCCCCCTGAACTTCATGCGTCCAGCGCCCTGCATGTAGATTAGGGGGCCGAACGCATGGATGGGGGGGCAGCACCCCAATGCACCAGCCGACACTGATCATAAGTCAAGAGTCACCCGTCCTTCCTTACATCACAATGCACCCCCTTACCTTATGCTACTGCCAGGAAGTGGATCTGGGAAGAAGAAAGTGAGGACCAAAAGGAGGGCTGAAGTCAACTTCCAGAGTCTGCTAAATCTGGAGACCAGGGGAGGCAGAGACAAGGTAGTGTTGTGGGCTGCACAGAGAGGTGCAGGATCTGCAGGAGGAGTTCTGTCCTCTCTGCTGCAGACTGCTGAGAAGGGGGGGTGGGCAAAGACGAACCTTTCTGCAGCAGCACAGAGAAGCACAGGATCTGGCAAAGGAGTTCTGACCTCTCTGCTGCTGACTACTGAGACAAGATGGGGGCAGAGACAAGGGGGGTGCCGCAGCTGCAGGAGATGTGCGAGGGCCACATGAAATGGCCTGGGGGGCTGCATTCGGTCCGCAGGCCTTGTTTGACACCTGTGGTCTAGCCTGCTGAGGTCTGTGCGTCTCTCCATGTATATGCCTCCCCAGACCATTACAGACCCACCACAAAACCGGTCATGCTAAATAATGTTCCAGGCAGCATAATGTTCTCCACGGCTTCTCCAGGACCCTGTCACATGTGCTCAGGGTGAACCTGCTCTCATTTGTGAAAAGCCCAGGTCGCCACTGCCGGACAATGGCAAATGCAAAAATCGAGCTCCATGGTGCCGGGCAGTGAGCACAGGGCCCACTAAAGAACGTTGGGCCCTCAGGCCACCCTCAAAGTCTGTTTCTGATTGTTTGGTCAGAGACATTCACACCAGTGACCTGCTGGAGGTCATTTTGTAGGGCTCTGGCAGTGCTCCATCCATTCCTCCTTGCCCAAAGGAGCAGATACCAGTCCTGCTGATCGGTTAAAGACCATCTTTGGCCTAGTCTAGCTCTCCTAGAGTAACTACCTGTCTCCTGGAATCTCCTCCATGCTCTTGAGACTGTGGTGGTAGACACAGCAAACCTTCTGCCAATGACACGTTTTAATGTGCCATCCTGGAGGAGTTGGACTGCCTATGCAACCTCTATAGGGTCTGGGTATCGCCTCATGCTACCAGTAGTGACACTGATCCTAACCAAATGCAAAACTAGTGAAAAACCGTCAGAAAAAATGGAGTAGGGGAAAAGATTTGTGTGGCCTCCACCTGTAAAACCATGCTGTTGAAGATCATCTAAATTTTTGCCCATTCAATTAAAACTAAAGCAGCTGAAACTGATTAAAACCCCCTCTGCTACTTAACTGACCAGATCAATACCCTAGGAGTTTAATTGATTTGATGCTATACTCTGATTAAAAAGTTTTCCTTTAATTTTTTGAGCAGTCTAGTTAGCTGTTGGTTTAGGTAAATCGTGCTAGAGTGCATTTATCACCACTTTTGAATTTGGGACACTCAATGGAGAAGACATGCAACACACGTAGTGTGCCTTGATGAAAAGTGGGCATGGTTAAATTACACAGAATACTGAGTGTTGCCTAAGTCTGAACCAGTGGCGGCTGGTGCATTGGGGGCGCCGCCCCCCCATCTATGTGTCCAGGCCCCTAATCTACATGCAGGATGCTGGACGCATGGATTCCAATGGGGTTTTTTTTTTTTTTTTGAAGCACATGATTAGAGCCAGAGGCTCCAATAGGCTTCAAAAAAGGGAGGGCTCGGGGTGCAGAGCACTGCGCCCCGAGCCCACCCAGTTGTGTGACAATAGTGAATGAATTTTCGCTATTATCACAAAGATCCTCCTCCCAGCCAATCAGGAAATGGGTCCCGAGACCCGTTTTTCGATTGGCCTAAAAGGAGAGGCCATGCTATTGGCCAAGGAGGAGGACACGCAGGGGAAGCCGCCGCCTCTCCCCTTCAGTCCAGGGTGAGTGAGCCACAATGCCACAACTCTTGTGCTCACAAAAAATACTCCTTGATTACAGTACCACACATGAGAATCTTAGACATTTATATCCCTCAGCAAAAAGGATAATTTTTGAAACCGAAACTCGCTCATTCCACATGCGTTTCACTGCAGAAAATACTCCTATTGCCCCATGAACAGTCGCAGCCCTTTATTACCACTTGCCGACCTCGCTATAGTAAAATGAGAGCCGAGCAAGTAACCAGCCAGTGTGAAAGGGGACATCTGCACAGATAATCAGGGCACTGATCATCATTGTAGTCCTGATCAGCACACATCAGTGAAGGAGAAAAATGTCATGTTTGCATTTGCAAGAAAAATGTGTTTTCTTTATTTTTTTTTTCCCTTCAGAATATTTTTATTTTTTTAGATTGTTTTAAAACCGCAGTGATTAAATACCACAAAAATAAAACTTCATTTGTGTGAAAAAAAGAAAATTCTAAAAAAAAAAAAAAAGGTAATTTGGGTACAGTGCTGCATGACCGTGCAATTATCATTCAAATTGTAAAAGTGCTGAAAATTGGCCTGGGCAGGAAGGGGGTAAATGTGCTCAGTAGGCGAGTGGTTAACCACTTAAGCCCCGGAGGATTTGGCTGCTAAAGGACCAGGGGTTTTTTTGCGTGACTTTAACGGACAATTGCGCGGTCGTGCGACGCTGTACCTAAACGAATTTGACGTCCTTTTTTTCCCACAAACAGAGCTTTCTTTTGGTGGTATTTGATCACCTGTGCGATTTTTTGATCACGCGCTATAAACAAAAAAAAGAGCGTAAATTTTGCAAAAATAACAATATTTTTCACATTTTTTTATATGAAATTCCCCAAAAAAAAAAGTAAAAATCAAAATTTAACATTTTTCGGCCAATTTGTTTTATGCTACCTATGTTTGGTAAAAAAAAAAAAAAAAAATCGCAAAAAGCGTATTTTGATTGGTTTGCGCAAAAGTTATCGCGTTTACTAACAAAGGGAAAGATTTTTGTCATTTTTGGTGTTTTTTTTTTTTTAACGCGTAATGGCGGCGATCTGCGATTTTTTTTCGGTATTGCGGCGGACAGATCGGACCCTTGACTGACATTTTTGACACTTTTGGGGGTACCAGTGACATTACTGCAGTAATCAGTGCTATACATATGCACTGTTACTGCAAAAATGACACTGGCAGGGAAGGGGTTAACTTTATTGGACAGGGAGGGGTTAAGTGTGTCCTAGGGGCGTGATTCTAACTGTGTAGGGACATTCCTATTGGTGTAAAAGCAAAGATCAACCGTTCTACATAGTAGAACGGACAGATCTTCACTTTTACACAGGGAGAACTGACAGGCAGCTTGTTTACACAAGCTGCTCTGTCTTTCTCCCTTCACAGGAGCGATCGCAGTGTGACTGGCGGACATCGAGTCCGCCGGTCACACGCACTGACTTGTCTGTGAACGAGCCGCGGCGGGCGCGCGCCTCGGCGGGCGCGCGGCCGCCCGCGATAGGCTCGCAAGTCAGTGACAGGCGAGTGACGTACCGATACGTCACTCTGCCTGGCCGGGGCTGACCGCCGCAGTATATAGTCGTGCGGCGGTCGGCAACCGGTTAAAGAGCAGGGGCAGAAATAACAAAAAAAAACATTTTTTAATATATAAATATATATATTCTCTGACTCAATTCATAGAGATGTGCTGGTTAAAGTACACTTTCACGGTAAGAGACCAATGGCTGCTACTTGTAAAGCAGGGAAGCTCCCTGATGCTTTTGCAAATTCAGGCAGGCCCTTGCACTATGTAGTTGAAGGTAAATCTAAAAGGAAATTGAATAAGGGAAAAATTATATATATATATAAATAATATAATGTATGGCCAACTAACAGGTTCATACATACACATGCTAAAGCCAATATAGACAGAATCAAATTAAGCTACCAGTATGTTTTTGGAGTGTAGGAGGAAACCTGCACAGGAACAGGGAGAACATGCAAACTTCAAGGTGTGGTAGGGATTTGAACTGATGCCCCTGGTGCTACTAGGTGGAAGTGCTAACCACTTAGCCACTGTGTTGCCCTATTCAGATATTTCTGCTGCTGCAAAATGCAATTCTGATCATCAAAATCCTTAGATAACATCTCAGATGGGGATATCAAATGAAAGGTTTAGATCACTACCAGAATAGTCTTTTTTTTTTGTATACAAACTTTTATTGAAAGGAAACAGAGGATGGTGGTACAAAGAGAATTGGTACAATAATATGACAAAAATTGGTATCACATAGAGTAAACAGAGATATAACAATCTTAAGTCATTTCAATTTAACTCTATTCAAAATGGGAATTTGACATCAAAATAACAACAAGGATATCGAGAACATAATTCCTGGATATAGGTACAGAGCAGAAAGAGATTCCAATAAAACTAAGCGTTAGGCCGGAGACACGGTGTCAAATAAAAGGGTTTTAAATAGTTAGTCACCTATACAGTAATTAGAAAAAAAAATATCTGAGTGTGTAATCCATGGGTCCCATTTATTAGTGTGAAATTTAATAGAGTTGTAAATAGTATGAAAATTTTTTTCCATAATATAGATCGAGTTTATTCTTGTTTTAAGTTGTGAAACCGGAAAAGAGTTTGATTTCCAATGTATAGCAATCAGCCATTGTATCGCAACTGAGATAGTGTGAATTAATCTAGTGTGAGGTATGGATAAATTAATAATTGGTGAAAAAAGTAAGCAATTAGATAGAGTGAGGGTAATGTTCGTATCAGCGATTTTTGAAGAAAAAATTTCCAACTGGCGCCAGATGAAAGAAATTTTATCACAATACCAAAATATGTGGGTAAGGGAGCCAGGAGAGGAGCAGCCTCTGAAACAATTTGAGGGAGCGGAGGGGAAAATAGCGTGTAGTTTAAGAGGTGTTAAATACCATCTCGTAAGCAATTTGATCGGTGTTTCTCTAATAGTGAGGGATCTTGTACATTTCCTGAGATTGTCAATATTCACACACCAATCTTCTATGGATAGAGTAAGCGAACATTCACTCTCCCATTTGAGCATATATGTGAGCTTGTTTGGAGGATTGGTATCAATTAAGTTATTATAAATTAAAGAAATAAGGCCTTTGCCTCTAGGGTCTTTGAGGCATATATTTTCATAAAAGGTAGGGGAATCTAGGTTGGAAAGTGGATAATATTTATGAAAAAAATGTCGAATTTGTAGAAAGTTGCAATGCTCCGAATTCGGAAGATTGTATTTTGAATGTAGGGAAGAGAAATCAACAAAACTCGAATCTGTGATGAATTTAGATAAGGTCATTAGGTTTCTACAAATCCAAGGAGAGAGGATACTCGTGTTATAGAGACCTAATGGAAATTTTGGGTCACCAAGGAATGTGGCATTAATAGGAGTTGTAGAGGACAAATGGAATTTAGAAACATATGTTCTCCAGAGAGATAGTGACTGAGAGACGATTAAATTTAAAGATTTGAGCTTTGGTAATGGAATATTTTTAGACCATAGAATACCAGAGATATGATAAGGGAGAATAGACTGTTTTTCAAATTGTATCCATGGAACTCTGGAGTTTGGGGTATGCCATTGGGCCATCTGAGAAAATCGAGATGATAAATAGTATAGCCAAAAGTCAGGTAATCCCAAACCACCCTTGTGTTATGAAGTAAATAAAACAGTTTTAGAAAATCGGGGACGAGAATTTGACCATATGAACTTATTAATTTCTTTTTGGAACTTTGTAATGAAGTATTTGTTTATCCTAATGGGAATAGATCTGAATAAGTAAAGGACCTTTGGCAGGACAGTCATTTTGACCGCAGTGACTCTGCCCAAGAAGGAAATGCGAAAGACCTTCCACATTTTGAGGGTCCTTCTGATTTTTAAAAAGAGAGGTGTGAAATTTTTTGCAAAAAGGGAGTTAATGTCTGGGGTGAGTTGGACCCCTAAATAAGAGATAGCTGAAATGGACCACTTAAAATTAAAGGATTGTTGAAGAGCGCTAAGTTGTGAAGTGGGGATATTAAGTGGCATACCGATAGATTTCGAGACATTGACTGTAAGGCCTGAGAATGAGGAGAATATTTGTAAAGTCTTAAATAGGTTTGGTAGAGATGTTATAGGTTGGGATATAAAAAGAAGCATGTCATCAGCATACATACTAAGTTTATATTGTTTATTTGAGGAATTATATCCTTTAATATCAGGGTGGGACAGAATGGCTATTTTATTTGAGGAATTATATCCTTTAATATCAGGGTGGGACAGAATGGCTATGGCAAGAGGTTCAATGGCTAAGGCGAATAGTAATGGGGAAAGGGGACAACCTTGTCTGGTGCCTCTACCGAGTTGAAAAAATTGAGAATTGCAACCTGGAATACGAACTCTAGTTTGAGGATTTCTATATAACGCTTGGAAAGCGTGTAAAAATTCTCCATGTATCCCATATTTGGGGAGGATGTTATTCAGGTAGTCCCAGGAGACACTGTCAAATGCTTTATTTATGTCTAAACTTAGAAGAAGAAGGGGTTCAGATTTAATGTTCGCTTCTTGGATGATGTTAGTGGCGAGGCGTATATTATCGGTGATCTGACGGCCTGGGATGAAGCCTGATTGGAAAGGGGATATTAGTGGGGCAATAATCGAGGAGAGTCTATTCGCTAAAAGTCTAGAGAAGATCTTAAGGTCATTATTAATAACGGAAATCGGTCTGTAGTTTTGTGGGAGGGTGTGATCTTTGTCTGGTTTAGGGATAAGGGACATATTTGCCAATAACATTTCTTCGGGAAAGGAGCCTCCTTTGAGGATGTCATTATAAAGTTCAGATAATTTGGGTGAAAGTATATGGGAGAATTGCTTATAGTAAAATGAGGTGAATCCGTCAGGGCCAGGGGCTGAGCCCCTTTTAAGGGATTTAATAATCTCTGAGATTTCGTCAGGGGTGCAAGGGGCATTTAGTATGTCCGTTTGAGAGGGCGATAAGGAGGGAAGCTGTAGGTTATCTAACCACGAAGGGTCTGTGGGGGCAGCGGCGGATGAAGATTTTGAGAGAAGATTCATATAAAAATCTTGAAAGATTGAAATGACATCCTTAGGATTCGTGACAATTTGGTTCGATCTGTTTTTAAGTTTATAAATATGTGGTGGTTTGATAGATTCGTTCAGTTTGCGGGCAAACATAGTGGAATACGAATTGCCAGAGAGGAAGAACTTTGCTTTGGACCACCTAAGGGCTTTCTCTGCTCTAAAAGAAAGGAGGGCATCCAATTCCTTACGTTTGTTTGAGATTAGTTCCAAGGTTTGTGGGTCATGTGAGTTCATGTGTGATTTGTAAATGTGGTGGAGGTCTTTTGTGAGTGTGAGTATTTTCTGCAACCTAAGTTTGTTTTGAGTAGAAGCCAATTGAATCAATTTACCTCGGAGAACCGCTTTATGTGCTACCCATAGCGTCTCAGCATTCATTTCAGGGGTGTTATTGAGAGTGAAATATTCTTCTATGGTGGAGGCGATCTCCTGTTGGAATGAGGGATCCGTAATCAGGGCTTCATTAAGTCGCCATGAGTAAGGAGTGTGAGACAGACCGATAAATCTCGTGGAGAAGGAGGTTATGTGATGATCGGACCATGATACAGGGTATATGTAGGCGGCGGTGGAATTAGATAAAATTATAGGAGTGCAAAATATATAATCTAATCGAGAGTATGATTGATGTGGGTGAGAGTAGAAAGTATACTCTTTGGCACCAATATTTAATGCTCTCCAGGAGTCGATGAGTTGTAAAGAATTTAGGTTGGAGTTTAAAGATTTGGAAAAGGCATTTGAAGAAGGGGAAATTTTGCTACGGTCTAAGTGTGGCTGTGCAACAGAATTGAAATCTCCCCCTAAGATGATATGTGTGGAATGATATTTTTGTAAGACCTCAAAGAAACTGGCGAAAAAGGAGGCTTGTGCATCATTAGGGGCATAAATGTTGGCTATTGCGAGATCTCTACCTGCCAAACGGCCTTTTATAATAATGTAGCGACTTTCAGGGTGCTTATAAACATGTTGTACTTCCATTGGGAAAGTGTGGTGTAGAAATATTGCTACACCTTTAGTTTTGGAATCGGAAGCAGTGTAGAATGTCTGGTTGTAGGCTTTGTGGAAAAAGGTAGGGTGATTATCTGTTTTAAAATGTGTTTCTTGTAACAGGACGACCTTGGCATGAAGATTTTTATATTGGAAAAAAGCTTTTTTGCGTTTGATCGGGGAATTAAAGCCCTGTACATTATGGGAAACAATGACTATAGCCATATTAGTGTGTAAAAATACGATCGTTGGAATATTATTACTAAACTGAAAGGAATAGAGTGGGGTGATACAAATCTGTGGGCTGTAACAGGGCCCAAGTGTATGTGGATGAGTATACCAATTTTGGAATAACCAGTCAGAGTTAGTTCAGAGACATAAAACTTATACCGAAATATTGTACCATAACAAAGATGAACAGTATAGATTAGAATATCAAAAGTAATAGATGTAGACATCAGAGTGATAAGACTCATGAAATTCGATACAGGGTCCAGAGTAAAGAAAAACTCTGGACAACAAAACAAAAACCAGAGACTAATTTGTCTCAATCTCGGTCTGACCACAGACCTAGAGGGGACAAGGATCCACAGCCACAGGAAAAAGAGAAAAAAAAGAGAAACCGTTCCCTGTGTTGTGGAGTCCGGAACCCACCAGATCATGGGTGGAACCGAGTGGGGTGGAATCGTGTCGGCATAGAAAAGGGCAACCGCAATAGAGAAACAGATTAACCGTGAGAGATTAGATATAGTTGAGAATTGTTGAGGTCTTGAGTAAGGGGGGCTGTAAGGCACCAAAATGCATTTTACCTGCTTTTCACCTTTTCCACCTTTATCTGGGGAGAAAATTATAGGTAAACATATAAACTAGAGAGACGTATAATATCAGCTGAAAACCAGTAATGTCCATATTGGGAGAATGTTTGTTGACAGCTAAACGCATTGAAGTGATTAGAAGGATATCATAACATAGTGAGGTAACCTTATCGGTCTAGTGACTATATAGAAAAAACCTTCAATACATTACAATGCTCAAATAATTGGCTAGAAAAATATAACTCTGCAATAGTGGAATTTTAAGAAGAGTAAACAATATAAAAATTAGTGCAGGCTCCAAAAATGGTGCGATATTCAAAGGCGACCGTCGGTGTCTTTAGTGTAATAAATCAGTGAAATCTGTGGTGTAGACTTGGCACATAAAAGAGAGGCCAATATACCGTAACTTTGTAAAGTCACCACAATATGTCCTCGGTGTAACATAGGGGTCCAAAACTGCAAAAGCTGAAAACCTGAAAATTAATTCTCA
Organism: Pelophylax lessonae; assembly: GCF_965119305.1. Taxonomy (NCBI): domain Eukaryota; kingdom Metazoa; phylum Chordata; class Amphibia; order Anura; family Ranidae; genus Pelophylax; species Pelophylax lessonae. The sequence continues at coordinate 116,593,273 of NC_138770.1, read as the reverse complement.
TAGGCAAAATAGAAAAGACTTTACAGTGTTCAACCACTAATTTTTAACCTCAAAATCAATCTTGATAACGAGGGCCAGCTTCATGGCGGAGTCTGCGCCTATCCCTGCGTGGAGTTGGCTCATTCCAGATAGGGATGGGGCGTGGGGTGGAGGGGGAGCGAGGTACAGTACCTGGATCCAGAAGACCTAATTTAATTAGGATGTTTTGACCTTCCGGAATAGATGTTGCAATATAAGTTGAGCCATTATGTGGAACGATCAATTTAAATGGAAAGCCCCAGCGATAACGGATTTTGGCTGAGGATAAGGCTGAAGTAATTTCTTTCATTTTCCTTCTCCGATCCAAAGTAGCCTGTGAGACATCAGGGTAAATCTGGATAGGAAAACCGTCTAATTTGAGGTTGCGCGTGTTACGCGAGGCTCTCAAAATTTCCTCTTTGATAAGAAAGTCCTTCATGCAGAGTACAATGTCTCTGGGAGGTTTATCTGGGGGTGGTTTGGCTCTAAGGGCACGATGAATCCTATCGCAGGTAAAAGCTTGTGGGGTTTGATCCGGGAGAAGGCTCTGAAATAATCTAGTGGTGAATGTTATCAGATCAGTGACCGATTCAGGGGCACCTCTGATTCTGAGATTATTCCTCCTATTCCTATTATCGAGGTCCTCGACATGGGCTTGGAGCTGGTAAAAGGCAGAGGAAAGAGCATCATGTTCCCTGGATAAATCATTAAAAGCGATAGCTAATTCGTCATGCTTATTTTCAAGGAGGTCAGTACGAGAGCCAAGAGCTGCAATTTCTTGGGACAGTGTAGTGGTGGATTTCTGAATTTCTGTCTGGAATTTATTCAGTATTTTGGAGCAGAGATTCTCAAGACTGCTATCCAAGTCCTGTTTGGTGAGGTAGTTGTGCTCATTGTTAGCTGCAGAGCTGGCAGACAGTTGAGAAGGCTCTGGCATGAGTGGAATGGGAGCTGAAGTTTCTGCAGGGGAGGGTGAAGACGGGGCTCCATGATGTGCCATACTGTATTTTTCTTGTGATCTCAGGAGGTACTGTGTGAGTGTTTTCTGGGGTCCCCTCCGTTGTTTTTTGCGTGAGGTCGGCATACACGGTGTCTGAGATCCAGGGGTATGTATATAGTGAACAAACGGTGTTCGTCTGGCCCTGGTATAGCGGTTTTATGCCCTGTGCATAGCGGAGCTTACTTCAGATGCAGTCGCACTGCTCCTTGCATCGCATGTGCCCCTACATGATCACATCCAGTATGTAAATAGGAATGACTCAGGTTCCTTATAAGGAATAGAGTGAACTGCAGTTTGATTCTTATATTATTGAAACAGCCGTGCAATGCTCTGCAGGCCCAGTTACACCGTGTGACAGGATCAATCTTTGAGTTGCTTCACACACCCTGCACAGCCCCCGCACAGCTCTGGATCGACTGTGCAATACTCTGCAGGACTAGCCAAGCTGTGTGACAGGATCGGTCCTTTAATTGCTTTGTATACCTTGCACAGCTCCTGTACTGCACTGGATCGACTGTGCAATATTCTGCAGGACTAGCCAAGCTGTGTGACAGGATCAGTCTTTTAATTGCTTTGTATACCTTGCACAGCCCCTGTACTGCACTGGATCGACTGTGCAATACTCTGCAGGACTAGCCAAGCTGTGTGACAGGATCAGTCTTTTAATTGCTTTGTATACCTTGCACAGCACCTGTACTGCACTGGATCGACTGTGCAATACTCTGCAGGACTAGCTAAGCTGTGCGACAGGGCGAGTCCAGTCTATAGAGCCCGAACAAACGTGACACTGCCTGAATTAAAAGTCCTGTATAACCCATATGAGGAGAGGCTGCGCCTGGGAGAGACTAGGGAGCTGCCTGTGTCCCCTTAATCAGGTGCAATAGTCTAACCTCACTGTAAACTCTAATGCGCTTGGTGGTCTGCTCTCCAACTGGCCTACTAAAAATGTTCCAAGAGACCCTCTTGGTCAGGTCTCTGAAGATTGGACTCACAAAACCTCACATTGAATATAAGAACTGTGGCTACAATAAAATTCTCATTATATCCTTTCAATAGAAGAGATTGGAATCTCTGATCAAAAACACCCCACAGCGCAATACAATTTTTTCTTTGATATTTACCAAAGACCAAATACTAATGAAGTCAACCCTAAACACCATCAATTGATATCTAATCAGGCAGGCCTTTGCCTACATAGTTTTTAAGGTAATTCTAAAGAAAACTGTATAATGTCTGGCCAGCCCACAGGTGGAAGGTAAGAGAACCTCTCATCAACACAGTCGATGTTGATGGGGCAATGCCTCTCGCGGCCCTATTTTGCTCTGTCAGTACCTTCCAGAACACAATGATTATGGCTAGCACCTCTAGCTGCTGGCATTAATTGCATGTAGAAAAATCCAACAGGCTGGTTGTACCCAAGTTGATGATGGAATCGACTTTGGTACAAATCAGCCTGCCCATACATTGATCGAATCTCAACTGGTCTCTCCTAAACAGGCTGAATTTTTATTCATGTATGGCTGGCTTTAGCTGTTTTTGTTAGGATAGTGTTTAGAGCACAGTTTAGTTGAAATTGAATTGGTCTCTTTATAGATTGCCCAGTCCTTCAGGATGCACATGCACACTGCGCACCCGGCTGTGAAGCAACAAGCCGTCACAGCTGGCTGCCCACACTAGTGATGGCAGTGCTGAGGAGAGGCGAGGCAGAGAACCAAGGCTTTGGGTGGCTGCATCGCTGGCTCATGGGACAGGTGAGTGTGTTAATTAAAAGTCAGCAGCTATACTTTTTGTAGCTGCTGACTTTTAATAAACACAAATGTCTGGAACTCTGCTTTTAGTGCTACCCCATTGTGACATGTAGAGTGGATACCACTGATGAGCTCTATACCACTGCACTGCTTATATTGAAGGACCCTTTTCTGGCCATTACGTAGATATAACTCCAAGCATAACCTACAGAGTAGACATGGCTCTAAAAATTAACTTCCCAAAATGCAAAGGGACTAATCATCCATATAATTGCTCTGAATAGTGGATAGACGCACAGGCCCAAAAAGGTTATCCTCCGTAACAAATGCATTTTTGTGAAAACAACCTCTGCAGCCTAATCATCATAGTTATCCCCACTGTTCTTTTGCCTTTGTGGAAAAATAGAGAAAATGGGTCATAATTGCCATTTAATTCTGTTGCATTTCATCCACTATTTTCTCAATGTGATCTAGGAGGTAAATATAGAATTTTTAGGAGCTAGTATCAATAGTCAGAACTCTACCATTTTCAGCATGTATTCAACATGTGAATAAGAAACTCTTCTTGAATTTTTTTATTAAAAAAAATAATAATAATTGTCAAAGGTGGCTTCATCCTGTGTGGTGACTTTAATGAAGATGGATACAGATAACATAGTGCTGATTTTTTTTTTTCTTCAAACCAATTATCCATGAACCTATTAGCGTGTACTGTCCCTTTTAAATTAAAGTGCTAAAACTCAGTGCCTTGTGGTTTACAAATGTGTTTTGTGCTTCACACACACAAAAATAAAATAAAATACTAATAAATATACACACACACACACACTGTATCTCACACGAGTACACCCCTCACATTTTTTGTAAATATTTTATTATATCTTTTCAGGTGACAACACTGAAGAAATTACACTTTGCTACAATGTAAAGTAGTGAGTGTACAGCTTGTAAAACAGTGACTGTCAGTGCTCAGACCATACGCCGCACACTGCATCAAATTGGTCTGCATGGCTGTCGTTCCAGAAGGAAACCCTTTTCTATAAAATTATGCAAAAGAAAGCCCGCAAACAGTTTGCTGAAGAAAAGCAGACTAAGGACATGGATTACTGGAACCATATCCTGTGGTCTGATGAGACCAAGATAAACTTATTTGGTTCAGATGGTGTCAAGCGTGTGTGTCGGCAACCAGGTGAGGAGTACAAAGACAAGTGTGTCTTGCCTACAGTCAAGCATGGTGGTGGGAGTGTCATGGTCTGGGGCTGCATGAGTGCGTCTGGCAGTCGGGAGCTACAGTTCATTGAGGGAACCATGAAAGCCAACATGTACTGTGACATACTGAAGCAGAGCATGATCCCCCTACCTTCGGAGACTAGGCTGCAGGGCAATATTCCAACATGATAATGATCCCAAACACCTCCAAGACGACCACTGCCTTGCTAAAGAAGCTCAGGGTAAAGGTGATGGACTGGCCAAGCATGTCTCCAGACCTAAATCCTATTGAGCATTTGTGGAGCATCCTCAAATGGAAGGTGGAGGAGCGCAAGGTCTCTAACATCCACCAGCTCCATTATGTCATCATGGAGGAGTGAAAGAGGACTCCAGTGGCAACCTATGAAGCTCTGGTGAACTCCATGCCCAAGAGGGTTAAGGTAGTGCTGGAAAATAATGGTGGCTACACAAAATATTGACACTTTGGGCCCAATTTGTACATTTTTACTTAGGGGTGTACTCACTTTTGTTGCCAGCGGTTTAGACATTAAGGCTGTGTGTTGAGTTATTTTGAAGGGACAGCAAATTTACACTGTTATACAAGCTGTACACTCACTACTTTACATTGTAGCAAAGTGTAATTTCTTCAGTGTCTTCACATGAAAAGATAGAATATAATATTTACACAAATGTGAGGGGTGTACTCACTTTTGTTAGATATTGTATGTGGGTGTATATATATATATATATATATATATATATATATATATATATATATATATATATATATATATATATATATATATATATATATATATTATTATTTTTTTTTTTTTTTTTACATACACACTACAATAAGGAAATCAAGTTGCAATTGGCTATATGTATTCACAGACTCACCTCCTTGGCACTTGGCTACCCAAGGCTTACATGTCTCTACAGAAGACATATTTACAAGTATTAAGGGATTTTGATATCTGAACCCAAAGTTGCATTTTCTGTTAATTCAAATGGATTGCATGGGTCCATTTCATTTATAAACTATTTATGAGAACCTGGTGCATGATAAATTCAACCTCTTCAGTGTTTTTATCCTCTTTCACTGAGGATTCCTGATCCAGTATGATGACAAATTCAAACTCTTCAGGGTTTCCTTTCGTCTTTCTCTGTGGATTCACCCTCTTCATCCTCGCTCTTCTTTCTCAAATTATATCTCTAAATATAATGAATACAGCTTATGATCGAGAGATTGGAGGGTTGAGAGACAGGTTCCTGCCAAATGAACATGTTCAGGGCTCCATTTGTGAACTTCTCCTAGTAAGCTGGTGGGGTGGGGAGCAGATTGGCACTTTTCGGTCAGCAGTTGTAGACCTGGTGCATCATATCCCCCCCTCCACAGCTCCTTTTGCAGGGAAAGTTTCCCATTAGAACAATAAAGAGAAAAGCCCAGGAATCTACAGAGTAATAACCAAATACCTCTTGTCCTTGAGGTCATACAGCTCTGGGGACAAACTCAGGATGATGTGTGACATTCAAGTAACAATGCTGCCAATAGTCTGAGTTAGGCCAAAGTCACAATATTTGATTTGGTGACCTCCTTTGTCCATGAGCAAGACATTGTGGTGCCTCGGTGCACCAATCCTTGGCTATGCATGAAATGCTCAGTTTTACGGTTTCTTTAAGAAGTCCTGCCTGAAACATAAGACTTTTCAATATCATAATATATATACATAGTTTGGGTTAAATGGATTTAATGGTTCTAAAGATATTTTTATGCCGACTTGTTGTTTTAATGAAAAGGCCCTTTCACACAGATTTTTTTTTTTATGGTGATTTAAAACACACACACACACACACACACACACACACACACACACACACACCTTTGTTTTGGGTGAACTTTTCTCCTTGTGTAGTGGTCACATTTCATACAATTGTAGCAGGTTTTCCAGGCCTGTGGCCTGATGTGGGTCTGCCATTGTTACCGGTTACCTTTCCAGCCCATGTGAGCTGTGGCCCTGGGTGTGAAGACTAAGTGTCCATTCACACTGGTACGACTTGTCAGGCGACTTAGTCAGCCTGACAAGTCGTGCACCATCGCTCCCATAGTGTAGTACAGAAGCCGTTCTAATAGGAGCGACACAAGTCGCTCTGACTTAGAAAAAGGGTCCTGTACTACTTCGGGCGACCTGGAGGCGACTTGCATAGACATTCATGTTATGAAGTCTGTGCAAGTCACGATGAAGTCGCGCTGCATGCGACTTCACAGGTCGCCCCCGAGGTTGGAGCGACCTAATGTGAACGGGGGCTGAGACATGAACCACTCCGGCATCTTTGTGTTTTATTGTAGATAAAAGGGGATGGGATAAGGGAATGAGTGGGATACTCCTTTAAGCTTCAACTATATACACTTGGGACTTCGTTCCTGAAAAATACCTGTTGGCGCTTTCTTGATGCCAGCCAACACCCACTATCTCTGAGAACACTCTGTAACTTAAGAGAAGTGCTGAATCCTCAACTTGTAGTCCAGAAGATCAAGGACTGTGAAATTGTAGAACCAACGACACTGTAATATTGCAACAAGACACTGAATACTTCCCTCCTGCCTTGCTTTGGCTTGAGGTAGTATATTGTAGAATCCTGTCAAACTGTACATTCCAACTGGCACACACTGTACAATTCAGGGCCCAATAGTAGGTGCCCCCTTTAGCCTTGAACTCTTCGAGGTTTACTATCTAGGCATCCTCCTCTGTAACTTCAGGGTCCTCAGCCTAGGTACCCCTTTTAGCTAGCTGGCACTGGATCCCAGAACCTCTTCCGGAGTGGTCCCCTCTGACTGGCAGACCCCCAGGGGCAATCCGCAGTACTTATGACCTGTGTAGGCTTTCCTGGGGCTGAACCCCTCTGTCTCCACAGGTTCTCGTGACACCGGATCCCCTCAGCTCAGCACTCTGGATTCTCAGGTGACACCCCAAGACATCCTCTTCCCTCAGACAGGAGGAGAGACAGCCACACTCTCCATCCCGGGACATCCTGCGAAAGACATTGTATCACGTGCCACCCCCAAACTTATACCCACTCCCAGAATCCTTTGCAGCACAATCTGCCTTCTGGGGTAGTTACAAGCCTGGATGTGTCCCCTGATTGGGTTTCCTCCACCGCCCTATGAGAAGCCTCTCACAGGCAGGGCCGGACTGGGAATACAATTCAGCCCTGGAAAAAATTTCATACCAGCCCCATAGCATTATTATACGGGCCCAACAGCATAACGCCATTATTATCTTCTTCATAAAAGGGAAAACCATGCATTTTAAAGCAAGTTTGAAAAGTGTATTAAATATCGAGACATATATGAAAGCATATAGGGCTTTATATATAAAAGAGCAAATTCTAGTTAAAAGTGGTAAAAGTGCGGACATGGCACAGGAGATGTCAGGGGCTGTGCGGACATGGCACAGGAGATGTCAGGGGCTGTGCGGACATGGCACAGGAGATGTCAGAATTATTAGGGGCCCTAATACAATGCTGATCCCCCCTCCCCCTAATACAATGCTAACCCCGCTCCCCCTAATAAAATGATGACCTACCCCTAATACAATGCTGTTTCCCCTCCCTCCCCCTAAATTTGGGGGTGGGGGGGAGGGGATCAGCATTGTATTAGGGGGAGGTCATCATTTTATTAGGGGGAGGGGGTTAGCATTGTATTAGGGGAGGGGGGCCCAGGGGGGGATGGCATGGCAGATAAGCATTGTATGAGGGGGGGGGGGGGCAGGTCAGCACTGTATTAGGGGGAGGGGGTAGGTTATCATTGTAGTACTAGTAGGGGCCCTAAAGTATGCTGCCCCCCCCAAATGCAAGAGGTCCAGGTCCCCAAGGCCCCAGCCCATTTACTCTTGCCTGGCTCAGCTGGCTGTCTCAGGCTCTGCTCCGCTCCGCCTCCGCTCCTTCAGTCACTATCAGTCAGCCTCCTGCGATCATGCTGCTGCTGGCGTCTGTGTGCTGTGGGAGGAATCGGCGCCGTGACCCCCCCCGTGACCGTCTTGCAGAGTTACTTGCAGGCAGATGAATGATCCACGGCCGCACACTCACACAGCCGCTCCCGCCGCCCAGATGTGACGTCAGGCAGCTCATAGCGGCTGAAGTAGGAAAGATCCGTCACTGGAGCGCAGCGGGGGCCGGGCCTGGGCTGCAACGGCCATCACAGCGCGGCCGCGGCGCGGTCAAATGCTTAAAGCGGCTGCATCTTAAAGCTGCCGCATCTTAAAGCGGCCCCAGGGCCGGCGGCCCACCGGGAAACACACCTGGAAACCATGACACCCTGACTAATAATCACAGCCCTGCTGTTAGGCAGACAAGGCCCACTATACCTTTACCTAGCACCTACCTGTAGGGTGCTACACAATAAAGAATGCATTTATGGAGAACAGTGTTGACGCATTTTCAAGTTTGAAACATGTGCAAGATATACATGTTCCTTGGAAAAAAAAAAAAGGGGGGGGGGGGGTGAAACAGAACTGTAATGTTTTATTTCAAACTCCATTTTTTATGCCCTTTTGGTATCGATTAGTTAACGTTAGCTGGCTTTAAATGTCAGGTGCAGTCATTAAAGATTTTTTTTTCCATTATATAGAAACATTGGAGAATAGAGTTATTGGCAGTAGCCATTTTCTGGGGAAAAAAATATGACGAAACCTGATCAATTCATGTAAGCAACCATTTTTATTTGGCTTAATTTTCTTGGCTACAGTTTTGTTAAATCACTCACTGAACCAAGTGTAGAAACAGCTCACCTGAGGCTCAGGCCATAGCCAGTTCCTAGGTCATGATGTAGAAGTCCAGGGTCTTGAAGATGCCTTGGTTGTGATACAGAGATATGGACATGGAGAGCTCTTTTAGAAAAAGGCTAAACTTGCTGCAGTTCTCTCTCACCAATTTCATGGCCACTGGTTTACCCTAAACACAATGAGACACAAAATCAACAGTCTGATCCTAAACAGGACTCGAATGCCGGCGTTTGATGGTTGGAATCTCTGCTGGTTCAGCAGTGATCGGCCAAGATTTAAACTATGTATGGGCAGGCCGATTGTACCCAAGTTGATTGATCAATTAACTTGGGTGCAACCTGCAGGTCTGATTTTTTTCCTGAAATTATTGCAGGAGGATAGGGCCGCTGGCAATAATCAGTGTGTTCTCCCGGCAGGGACAGCTCTCCGCACATCCCTGCCGGTAGAACACAATAGCTCCACGGGAGGTATTTCAACACTGACTGTGTTGATGGGGGAAATAAAGCAATTTTCTTTCCCTCAACCCACAGTTTCCAGGAAGAAAATAATAAATAATCACACACCAATATATATCTATATCCGGATTTCATACAAAAAGGTTTTCATTGCTCACAGTCAATGCTTTGCTCTTCCCTTCTACTATACTAGAAATGTGAAAGGGAGAAACTTTTTTGAAAAGTTGCTTTAAGTGTAAGTGTAAATCTTTTTGACCCCAGATCTCATGTTAAAGAAGGACCTGTCCTGCTTTTTTCTATTACGCAGGATGTTTACATTCCTTGTAATATAAAAAAAAAAAAAAAAAAAATTGAAAAGTGCCCTGTCCCTCCCGAGCTCGCACGCAGAATCAACCGCATACGCAAGTCGCACCCACATATGCAACTGGTGTTCAAACCACACATGTGAGGTATCGCCGTGATTGTTAAAGTGAGAGCAATAATTCTAGCACTAGACCTCAGCTGAAACTCTAAGCTGGTAACCTTTAGAAATTTTTAAAGCGCGGCCTATGGAGATTAGGTACCAAAGTTTGTTGCCATTTCATAAGCGTGCGCAATTTTGAAGCATGATAGTTGGGTATCAATTTACTTGGCGTAACATTATCTTTTCACATTATAGAAGAAAAAAAAATTGGGCTAGCTTTACAGTTTTATTTATTTTAATTTAAAAAAAAGTATTATTTATTACAAAACAAAACAAAAAACTGCTGGGCTGCGATTTGTTAGGTAGGGTGTCAGGACTTCCAGATGTGATTGCTGAGGGGAGAAGTATCCTCACTGGCTCCTGTGAGAGGTTTCTCATAGGCCAGTGTGGGAAGCACAATCAGGGTACACATCCCAGCTTGTAACTACCCAGAAGGCAGATTAGGCTGCAAAGGATTCTGCGAGTGGGTATAAGTATAAGTTTGGGGGGGGGAGTTAGTGGCATGGTGTCTTGGCGAGAGTAGAGTCCCAGGAGGGAGAGAACGGCTGTCTCTCCTCCTGTGAGGAAGGTGGATGTCTCGGGATGTCGCCTGAGAATCCAGAGAGTGCCGAGTTGAGCTGAGGGGATCCGATGTGCCGAGAGCGAGAGAGGGGTCCAGGCCCAGGAAAGTCTACACAGGTCGTGAGTACTGCAGATTGCCCATGGGGGTCTGCCTAGAGTCAGAGGGGACCACTCCGGAAGAGGTTCGGGGATCCAAGGTCAGCTAGCTGTAAAGGGGGTACCTAGGTTGAGGACCCTGAAGCGTAAAGGGGGTACATAGTCAGTGGACCCTGAAGAGTTCAAGGAGCAAAGGGGGCACCTGCAGTCTGGGCCCTTAATTGCATTGCGTGTTGCAAAATTTTTCACATTTGTCATGTTGCAACCAAAGACAGAAATGTATTTTATGCGATAGACCAGCACAAAGTGGCACATAAATGTGAAGTGGAAGGAAAATGATAAATAGTTTAATTTTTTTTTTTTACAGATATCTAAAAAGTTTGGCGTGCATTTGTATTCCGCTCCTTTGTAGAACCACCTTTCAGTGCAATTACAGCTGCAAGCCTTTTTGGGTACGCTTCTACCAGCTTTGCACATCTGGAGAGTGACATTTTTTCCCCATTCTTCTGCTAAAGCTCTGTCAGATTGGATGGAGAGCGTCTGTGAACAGCAATTTTCAAGTCTTGCCGCAGATTCTCAATTGGATTTAGATCTGGACTTTGACTGGGCCATTCTAACCCATGAATAGGCTTTGATCTAAACCATTCCATTGTAGCTCTGGCTGTAGGTTTAAGGTCATTGTCCTGCTGGAAGGTGAACTTCTGCCCCAGTCAAGTATTTTGCAGACCAACAGGTTTTCCTCTAAGATTGCCCTGTATTTGGCTCCATCTTCCCATAAACTGACCAGTTTTCCTGTTGGGAGGTGGTGGGGAGGCATTCCCACAACATGATGCTGCCAACAACATGGTTCAGTGGGGATGATGTGTTTAGGGTGATGTGTGAAGCAGAAAACTAAAAGCAAAGCATTTTGCTTTTAGGCCAAAAGTTCAACTCTGGTCTCATCTGACCAGAGCACCTTCTTCCACGTGTTTGCCATGTCCCCCACATGGCTTCTCGCAAATGGGAAACTTCTTATGGCTTTCTCTCAACAATGACTTTCTTCTTGCTACTCTTCCATAAAGGCCAGATTTGTGGAGTGCATGACTATTAGTAGTTCTGTGGACAGATTTTCCCACCTGAGCTGTGGATATCTGCAGCTTCTCCAGAGTTACCATGGGCCTCTTGGCTGCTTCTCCAATTGCTCTCCTTGCCTTGGTTGGTTTGCAGTTGTGCCATACTCTTTGCATTTTCAGATGGATTGAACAGTGCTCCCTCCCACAGTCTGATTAGTGCTGCCATTTGAAGTCCTTCACCTCCTGTACTCTGCACTTCTCACAATGCCTCCCTCTGAGTTGACAGTAGCCAGAACTACTTCTCCCAATGCCTCCCTCCGAGTTGACAGGAGCCAGAACTACTTCTCCCAATGCCTCCCTCCGAGTTGACAGGAGCCAGAACTACTTCTCCCAATGCCTCCCTCCGAGTTGACAGGAGCCAGAACTACTTCTCCCAATGCCTCCCTCCGAGTTGACAGGAGCCAGAACTACTTCTCCCAATGCCTCCCTCCGAGTTGACAGGAGCCAGAACTACAGAGGAGGCATTGGGTATTAATATTGCTGCTGGTTACGGGTTCCCCTGGGTTACCATTAGCCACAGCATGACAATTAGGCATTTTCCAAGTGTTTAAGCTCAGTCAGGAAACAGTCCAGTAGCTTTGGTTTTTAGGTTTTATTTGGAACTTGGATGGGAGAAGGGAATGGGTGGTATACTCCCAACTATACACTATGCACAACTGGCTGGGACAACTGGAAAATGCTGGAAATGCTGAATAGCACAGGGTAACACTGAGTAACGCTAGTCACGGCGTCAGTTTGTCATGGACTGATGCAGAACTGAATGAATTCCCTGAGGTAATCTGTACTGTTGAACTTCAGGGCCCTTCCTGCCACCCCCTTTGATCCTTATCTTCAGGGTCAACTACACGGTACCCCCTTTACTGATACACTCCTTGTGTGAGCTAGCTCCTTGATCCCCCTGACCTCTCTGGAGTGGTCCCCTCTCTTAGGCAGACCCCTAGGCAGATCTCCTGGTACTCACAATACTGTTTTTCCCAAGAGGTCTCTGCCAGCAGCTCCACTTGTCAGCACTCTGGATCCGCTGCAGCTCAGCTCCACACTCCTGGTTCACTAGGCCGACTGCCTGAACCACCTTCCTCACACTTGCAGGAGGAGAGACAGCCGTCCACCTCCTCCTGGGACTTTGCTCCCACCAAAAGACACTCTGCCTCATGTGCTCTCCGTCTTTATCACCAATCCCATGATGCACCTCTCCAGGTGCCAACCCACTGGGACAGTTACAAAAGCTTGTGTATCATTGGCCAGGGTTCCTCCACTGTCCAACAGACCTCCCTATTGGCCACAATGGGGGACACTCCCTCAGACCAGATGAATACACACACAGAGAGCAGGCCTAACTAAAGAACAGGCTCCCCTGATAAGCAGCAGGAGCATTCAATGCTTTTACCTAGCACCTGTCTAGGTGGGTGCTACACAAACATTGTGGGACATTCAGAGCAAGGGAGGGTTATAAACCCCTGTCAGATTTTTTTTTTTCACAATCTGTGTCCCATTGTAGAGATTTCCCTTCACTTCCTGTTCCAAAGCCAAACAGGAAATGAGAGTAAATCCCTGCAAATTAACGGAATTCCTTGGGGACCCCCTAAATCAACAGAACTAGTGTCCCCTTTGGAAGATTTACCCATTACTTTTCTGGGGACAACCCAAAATTTGGGTTTGCTTTTACTGATAATGGTGGACAGGAGAGGGTGAATCTCCCTAACAGGGGCACAGACAGCAATAAAAATGACAGGGGTTCCAACCCCTCTCCACACTATCCAAAACATACTGACATCAAAACTCATTAAAAGGATATGTTCAGCTTTTCTAACATGTTACAGATGGACTGACCTCTGCTCCCCCGTTTTCAAAGTATCCTGTGAATAGGAAAACTACAAGTACTGGCAGCCTTTCTGATGACTTGTAGTTCTCTGTGAACTATCATGGTGCTGTTCAGGCAGACAGCTTACACTGACAGTCTGCAGGAGACCTGCATGGCATCAGTGACCTGCTGATCGCTGGTGCAATGCTTTCCAGGAAAAAAATATAAAAAAATGTTTTTTTTATATATATAACCAGTTCTGGACCGGAAGGATTTGCCCCCTTAAGGACCAGGCCATTTTTTGGCACTGCGTTACTTTAACGGACAATTGCGTGTTTGTGCGATGCTGTACCCAAATACAATTCATGTCCTTTTTTTCCCACAAATAGAGCTTTCTTTTGGTGGCATTTGATCACCTGTGCGATATTTTTTTTTTTGCGCTGTATAAACCTATAAAAAAAATATATATATTTTTTTTAAATATATTTTTCACATTCTGCTATATAACATTCCCAAAAAAATAGCAATAAGCGTATTTAGATTGGTTTGCGCAAAAGTTATCGCGTCTACTAACTATGGGAGATTTGTCATTTTTTTTTTTTTTTACTAGTAATGGCGGCAATCTGCGATTTTTAGTGGGACTGCGACATTGCGGTGGACAGATCGGACCCGACTGATATTTGACACTTTTCGGGGGACCAATGACATTACTACAGTAATCAGTGCTAAAAAAATATGCACTGTTATTGTAATAATGACACTGGCAGGGAAGGGGTTAACGGTGGGTGATCAAGGGGTTAAATGTAAGCCTAGGGGAGTGTTTCTAACTGTATGGGGGGTTGGGCTTTTGAAATGATCATAGAGACCTGTGATCCTATATAGAAGGATCACAGGCGCTCTGTGATCATTCCAGGGAGAAGAACGGTCAGCTATGTTTACAACAGCTGACCGTTCTCTCTCAGCGGGGAACAGCCGCCGGCCCCGTGCATTTGAGTCCCCGCTGCCAAGTGGAGGCAGGAGCGCGGCGTGCGCTCGCTCCCTAGCAGCAGGCATGCGACGCATGTCTAAGTCGGTTCACGCAGGAGGGGCTGCCTGCCGCAGTATATCTGCAGCGGGCGGTCCGTAACAGGTTAATAGAGCAGGGGCAGGCAAACTTAAAGAGGTGGAGATCTACCCGAACTACATTGGAGAAGTCAAAGATCACCAGGCACAGCATTGCCTCCTCACACCAGATTGAAATTGCCGTACTACCATGTCGCAACACGGCATTCATGGGTTTAAAAACATATGTCCTCCCCACCACCTGTCAAACACATCTGCTTTTCAGAGAAGTAGCGGTTCCTGCTGCTCTTGTGAATGAGCCCTTAGTTGCATTTGGCAGCAGCAATGCTACAAAGAGTGTGTGTGTGTGTGTGTGTATGTGTGTGGGGGGGGGGGGGGGGGGGTGGGGTGGTAAAACCCGGTGGTTGAGTCTTGCTTTTACTGCCCCACTCCCTACCCCCCCTTTAGCTGCTGAGGCAGCTAAAGGGGGTATCGGCTGAAGCGGCTCTTTCTACCTACTACAGCTCCAACCTTTCAAGTAGTTCCTCTGCATTGCACTCTGTTTGATGCTGTGGGATGGTCGGTCAGCATGCCCAGTCCGCGATCTTCCAGTCACCTGTCCATTTATATATTAGAATCTCAAATCTAAATGTTTAAAAGCATTAGTCAATGTAATGAGTTTTCTATATAGTGAGTGAGCCTTGCTCAGTTTGGATCTCTAAAATTTTGCTGTATAAGCGTTTTCGTTAACCCCTTCCCACCTGCTCTATAGTCAAATGACAGCTACAATGTGGGTCTAATTTGCCGGGAGGGCATCCATGGTGATCGCACTGCCTGGACTTCGGACTCAACTTATCACAGATCAGGGTAAAGGGCCAATCACAGTGACCCTTTACCACGTGATCAGCTGTATCCAATGACAGCTGATCACAGAAGTAAATACAAGCCGGTTATCTGATTTTCTTTCCTTACGCTGAGAGCACGAGGAGAGAAAAAGCCAACAACTGGCTTGTGTTAAGGGACATCGGCACTGATTATCCGTGCTGCTCATCAGCACACAACAGTGAAGGGGAAAAAATTACCCTATTTTATATACAATTTTTTTTTGTTATAAAGGATTTATCCCCCCCCCCCCCCTCCCTTTTAAAATGTATTTTTGCGTTTGCTTAGCAAAAAATAAAAATCCCAGTGGTCATTAAAAAAAAAAAAAAAAAAAAAAAAAAAAAAAAAAACACTCAAAAAGGATAAAGTGTGATATGGGTACAGTGTTGTATGACAGCACAATTGTCATTCAAATTGTGACAGAGCCTGGGCAGGAAGGGGGTAATAGTGCCCAATAGACAAGTGGTTAAAGTGGAACAAAAGGCAAAATTGAGAAAAATAAATAAATTTTGGGATAGAGTAATGGAGGGTTATATCCCTTATATCAGCTTTTTGCCATCATTTTCCCCTTAATTTCCAGTGTCATAGTAAACACAAAAAGCGAGGCAAATGTCGCCAGCCAGATGGGGGCCTGGAATGGAAAATGTTGGTGCCTAAGTGCCGGTTCACATAGATGCAATGCGGGAACCCTGCGAATTCACTGCCGGTTCTTGCATCGCATTCAACTCGCAGGCAGTTCACACTGCCCTATGTGAATCACTGAGGGTGTCCATACAAAGTTAGTTAACGACACCCCCAGATCAGTTTACATATCGCAGTGCTAATTGTTAGTTTGGACTTGAATCGGATCGCATAGTTGGGAATACCCATGTGGTCCGATTCAGGTGCGGACCCAAAAAAGGGTCCTGTGTGAGTTGTGTAAAAATGCGATGCAAATTCAGCCATACTATCTGTATGGTTATATTCGCATCGCACAGACGTCGCATGTGATTTGCAGAGCAGTGCACTCCGAATCACATGCGATCCATCATCGCACATATGTGAACCGGGACTCAACCTAAGCAATGATGAAATCCAGCTAAACTGACTTCTACCTTTCTGTGTTTGTAAGAGCAGTTTTTCAGTTCCCACCCTATCTCTGCCTATATACCTGCTGTGGGCTTAGATATATGGCAGATGGGCAGAGATGTCACTGTATTAGGTGTATGATGTGCTGGAGGCTACAGGGGCAGTGCTCTGGATTAAGCAAGCAGCCTTTTAAAGGATGACCAAGTCAGAGCTTGCCTAGTGCTGCAGATAGGGCTCCTCTATCCCCAAAGACCAGCAAGTATGCAGGTACATGTAGTCCTATGGCTTTAACAAGCAAGGGTCTTTTCTTACCGGTTGTCTTGCAGGACTTACGTTCAAGACTGGTTAACCTCCTGATGTTCAGGCAACACTCCCCCCCCCCCCCCCCCCATGGAGCCATCTCAGAACCAACTAGCATGACCCCCCCCCCATAGCTGTGATACTGGGGGTTACCTCATTCTAGATGTGGACACTGCAATTCATCTGTCAAGTTTTTGTTATAGCATCCTGAGGTCGCTCCTCTAAGAAGTAGTTATAGTAAAACCTTCCCAGTGCCTTGCTTGATGTCTCTTCCTCTGGCATCTCCTGCTGACCGCCATGTCCTCCTCAGTAATTCCATCATAATCTTCCTGCAGCTTTTTGTAGAAGAGCATACCCAGGGGGCCACCATCCAGGGAGGGGCCCCTAAAGAAGTAGCCTCTTCATTTCTCAAAGACCAGCAATATACTGGTACATGTAGTTCCATGGCTTTATCTTTCAAGGTTATACTGTTACCTGTTATCCCACAGACCTCGAGTCCAAGACTGATTAACTACCTGCTGTTGGGTCAATTATTTACACGCCCAGCTAGACCCTCTCTCTGTTTTAAGTGGAACTCTCTCCATCAGCGTTAACTATTTTTAATCCTTATGCTTCTAGCCTTAGTAAATAGGTAAAAGTTTTACTTTTTTTTTTTCTCATTTCATCAGTTTCTTTTTGGTTTCAGGCCTAGGCCAATATTATGTCACACACACCCCAAGAGTCTTCATGGACCTTTTTTTTTTAATTTTATCTGGAGGAGGGGTTTTATCAGCCAAGCACAGTCTACTGTCTGCTTGCCTAAGCTAAGGGCAGATGGATTCCAGGGAGTAAATGCTACATTAATCATCTGCCTTTTCTCAATATGGCCATGGCTAGAAATGCTTAGGGGTATTGTCAAAGTGATTTCTTAAAAACAAATAAAGCATGGAGACATAGAAGGATGGGTGCGTTTGCTATGAACATTAAATATTAAATATTGTTTACAGTTTGTGGTGATACAGTTTAGTTTCACTTAAAGCTGGGCTCATTCCCTTCTTGCTGCAGATCTGTCTACTCTGAGCCCAAAGATCAGTAGGCATGCTGGTACTAGGGTTGCTACCTGTCTGGGATTCACCCAGACAGTCCGGGTTTCAGTCCATCTGAAACCCAGACACAATATGCTAACAAAAAATAATTTGCTGTGCGGCGCTAAAGTGTTCAGGTTTGACTTAAAGGAAAAGTGGCAACCCTAGCTGGTACATACCGTTCCTTGGCTTTGTAAGGTTCTGCTGTTACCTGTTATCCCACAAGACTTGTGTGCAAGACTACTGTATATGCCAGCGTATAAGACGACTGGGATAAGGGTCTGGTATGGATTTTGGGGGGACCCCACGCCTTTTTTTTCCATTTCCATTTTGTCGTAGAGTTCTCCCTCAAGATCCTCAGAGCCCAAATCACACCAAAAGTCCGATCATCAGGATCTGACTTGGATGTGACTTCTATTCAAATCAATAGGCTTAAAGTCGTATCAAAGACGGCCTATAGGCAACCATTGATTTTAAATAGAGGCAGAAAAACGCTGCTAAAAGCTAACGTGGCTAAACGTGCATTGACACCAATGGAAAAAGCTACTAAAAGCACGTTTTTACACCTGCTTTTTCCTGGCGTTGGTAGTGGCTCTGCAACTCGTTTTTTCTAACGCCCTGTGTGCATGGGGGCTTAGATACATGGCAGGTGGGCAGATATGTTAATCTTTTAGGTATAGTAAATGTGCTGGAAGCTAGTAGTTATTCCCCTTGAGTAATCAATTATTTAATGGATGTTTGCTGCAGATCTGTCTTTATTACTCCCAAAGACCAGCAGGCATGCTGGTACATGTAGTTGCATGGCTTTAACTTGCAGGGTTCTGCTGTTACCTGCTATCCCACAAGACTTGTGTTCAAGACCCGCAAGGCCCAGCAAAGACCATCTCCCATTCTATTTAAGCTGGGCTCATTTCCTGATGCATCTAGCATTTATAGTGCTATGTCCCCCAGTCATTTTCTGTTTACAAGAAAGTTCCTAGTGTTCCCCAGCAGAGAAGTTTCCTATTGTTCCTGGCTTCCTGACATTAAAAGTGACCCTAAGGCTTGGTTCACATAGGTGCGATCAGACATCGCATGCGATCTGCACCGCATTGCTGTGCAGATTACATGCGATGTCTGTGCGATGCAAGTTCAGTCATACAGTCAGTATGACTGAATTTGCATCTCATTTGGACCAAAATGGTGCAGGACCCTTTTTTTTTGGTCCGCACTGGAATCAGATCTCATGGGTGTTCACACCCACACAATCTGATTCCTGTACTATTTCACAGTTCGCACTGAACTTTACTGAACCGAACTTTACATTGACACCCGCAGCTGTTCGCAGATGTAAGTGTGAACCGCCTGCGTTTCTGCACAGGAATCGCAGGGTTTCCTGCATCGCACCAGTGTGAACCAAGCCTTATGCTTCTAGTGTTCTGAGTGACTCTCGGGTTCATTTACTTAGGCTCCTTTCACACACTCCGTCCATTTTTCTCAGCGGGGGATCGAGCCGCCGATCCCCCGCTGAGAAGAAGGAAGACAGCTGTGTCTCCGTGCTGTGTGCGGAGACACAGCTGTCAGTTCCCCATGCATCTCTATGGGGGAAATCGGATGGGAACGGACTGTCGGTCCGTTCTCATCCGATCCCATCCGATCCGCTGGACGGATGGAAAATAGGGTTTTCATCCGTCCAGATTTGACGGATCGGATCGGGTGTCAGCGGACATGTCTCCGCTGCCATCCGATGCCCCATAGGAATGCATGGGGGGACTGTTCAGATCCGCCAAAAAAACTGACAGGCAGATCTGAACGGTCTGCCTGTGTGAAAGGGGCCTAAAGGCCCGTACACACGTACCGATTGTCGGCCGTAAATATTCGGCTGACGACCGATCGGCCGATTGTAGGCTTGTTAGTATGATGCTTCCGACAGCCGACAGCGCACTTTCGGCCAAAAAGAATCTGTCGTGTAGGCATTAAAATTTTTGTAGGCCAACACCAGAACGGCCGATTGTTCGCCAGTCAGTACAGAATTCGGCTGACAATCAGCAGATTTGCAAGACTGGGCATGCTCAGAAAAGAAAAAACACACGGAAAGTTAACCATCACATGACATCACTTCTGCAGTCGGCTGCTGTTGGCCGACAAAATTTGTGTGCAGTCTTTTGCAGTTTTCAACAGATACGACAGCCCTGGACAAAAGACGGCCGATCGTTCGGCCGACGATCGGTACGTGTGTGTACGGGGCTTAAGACTGAAGAGTGCAAAATCTGGTGCAGCTGTGCATGGTCGCCAATCAGCTTCTAACTTCAGCTTGTTCAATTAAGCTTTGATTAAAAAAAAAAAAAAAACCCCAAACAAACCTGGAAGCTGATTGGTTTCTATGCAGAACTGCACCAGATTTTGCATTCTCCAGTATTTGTAAATCAACCCCACCATAGTGACCTTTGTATTCCTAGGGTCCCTGTATTGGACCCCTCCCTTGTTCCTAGTGACTGTTTGTAAGGGTCTCCCGATGCTTTTCTGTATGATCTTCGGACCCCAATATGCCTAGTATCTTCCAGCCTGTCCCCAGTAGCTGTGTGCTCTCACTTGTAATCTGTGTTCTTGCTGCGGTCTCCCCCCTGTGCATTTTAGTGTCCTTGTGCCAGTGTTTACTTTGCCAGCTTTTAGCTTTGTGCTGCATCTCTGTCGTCCCCTGTGAGTCTCAGCCTGCAAATGGTTAGCACCTGTGACTGCAGTCTGCTTCACTGTCTCCCTATATTCCAAGTTTGTTTGCTGCTCAGTGCCCCGTGCATTTCTAGAAACTCCTAGTGATTCCTGTCTCTTTGCATTGCAACTTACTCCTAATTGCAAGGCCGAGACAAGGGGTGGGCAGGAGGAACGGTTGCCCTGGACACTGTGGTAGCATGTGAGGTGGGGGGCACCGCAAGGCGATTGAGGAGGGAGGGAATTTGTGTTGGGAGGGGGAATTTTGAAGGGCAGCATGGGGTAAGAATTGTTCTAGGAGGGGAAATTCCGGGGGACTTGTGTTTGGGGGGAATGGAAGAGGATTTGCGCTAGGAAGGGGTATTGGAAGGGTTTGTGCTTGAAGAGATGATATGGTAGAGGGGGAGGAGATTTGTACTAGGGGGACAATTTTTTTTTTTGGGGGGGGGAGTATTTTTGTTAGTAGGGATGATTGGGGGATGCTTGTATGAGGAGTGGGGATGTTTGAGCTAGGAGGGGGAGTTAGAATATGGGGAGAGAATGTGTACTCGGAGGGGAAATTAGAGGGGTGGAGGATTTGTGCTAGGAGGGGTGATTTTTTTTGGGCTAGGAATTTTTGCTGGGGAGATGGAGGGGGCAGAGATTTGTGCTGCTGGGGGGGTGGGGGGGATTTATGCTTAGGGGGTAATCATGCAGATAAGTGCCCAATTTTTGGTTGAGGGGGAGGTTTCTGCTGACACATAATGCTCATATAATTTTTTGGGAGGCGGGGTGTGCAGCTTTGGGCTCTCGGTGACCTTGTCTCGGCACTGCCTAATTGTACCGTGTCCCTGTGTACCTGTTCCCAGTGCCCGTGTTTCCATGCACTGCTGCCTGCTAGGGCTGTTTTCCCTACTGTCTTTTAATCCATGTACCTCAGCACTGCAAGAGAATCTATCTATCACCCCTAAAGTTCCCAGTAGCTGTCTGCTCAGGGGAGTCAAAGAACCACAACCTGGGACTCGTCTGCAGCACAACATATCTCCACCTTCAGGAGCTCTAGAGAAGACAGGGTGTTTCCTTATGATGGCCATAAACTATACGAAAACTCATTTTCGAAAAACGAACACTCGATCGTAAGAGCAGACGATCATTCCATTATGTAATGACCTAATTTTGATCGATAAATCGTTCAATGGACATAAATCAGTATTTCATTCATTTTGTCACATATGCCTAGTGCAAACAGTTCAGGCGAGAAACACATTAACCTTTTTAATGTATCCTCTGTTCGGCAGAATTTTCCAAACTGTCCATTCAATTTTTCAGCTCTGAAAAGCTAAAACCGATTTTCTTTTGTGCCCATTTACTGGACGAAAAATGAACGAACACACCAAATGACAGATTTTCGAACGATTTTTCGGCTAGTGTATGGCCAGCATTAGGCTGTGTGCCTTGGCTCTTCCAAGGGCCCTTCCCTTTGTTGTATGTGCGGGCAGGCTGGGTACTCCCTTGTCGGTACCAATAGGTATCCTTAATGTCCTAAACTCCTCGTGTAACCCAACTGTATTCTGTGTACCTGCGTTTCCTGGGACCCCTGTACACCTCTGTGTTCCTCATACACCCAGTGGTGTATTTTGGTTTTGTGCTGCCCTAGGCAAGACTAAAATCCAGCCCCCATCTAAATTTGTCCCACCCCCTTCCTGTTTAAGATCCACCCCTTTATGTGTAAACTCCTGATTCTTCACAGCTCTCACCTCTTTACATATTTCCCCCCTACTCTTCACAAATTCCCTTATTTGCAGATCCGCAACCCTCCTACTCTTCACAGATCTCACTTCTTCACAGCCAATTGGCAGTGGGTCTGCCATTGTTACCGGTTACCTCTCCGGCCCATGTGAGCTGTGACCCCAGGTGTGAGAAATGAGTCAATGACAATTCCAGCATCTTTGGTTTGTGTTGTTTATTGAATTTAGGGGATGGGAGAAGGGAATAAGTGGGGTACTCCTTTGGCTCAACTAGGTACAAGTTTGGGACTCTTCTAACAAAAAAATGCTTGTTAGGGCTGTCTTGACGCCAGCCGACGCTAGCCAACGCTTCCTGACGCTTGAATGCAATGTAGCACTGAAAACTGTGCTGGAACCTCAACTTTAGTCCAGAAGATCCAGGACTGTAGAATATTGAACTTCCAATGCTGATTTGCTCAAAAGTCACTGACTAGCTCCCTCCAGCCCTGCGCTGGCTTGAGGTAGCTCTTTATGAATTTTTGTACTGCTTCAACTCTCAACTGAGGCACTCTCACTGTGCACTGACTCTTCAGGGCCCAAACTGCAGGCATCCCCTTTAACTCTTCAGGGTCCTCAACCTAGGTACCCCCTCTATCACTTCAGGGTCCTCTGACTAGATACCCCCTTTTACAGCTAGCTGACACTTGGATCCCAGAACCTTCTCCGAAGTCTTCCCCGCTGACACTAAGCAGACCCACAGGGGCAATCCTCAGTACTCACGACCTGTGTAGGCTTTCCTGGGACATAACCCCTCTTTCTCTCCGCTGGTTCTCGGTACACCGGATCCCCTTCAGCTCAACTCAGCAATCTCTGAATTCTCAGGCAGCACCAAGAGACAGCTGTTCTCTCCCTCCGGGGACTCTGCTGCCGCCAAAGACACGGAGTCATGCACTCCCCTCAAACTTATACCCACCCCCAGAATCCTCTGTGGCAGAATCTGCCTTCTGGGGTAGTTACCAGCCTGAATGTGTCCCTGATTGGGTTTCCTCCACTGCCCTATACTATCCAAACAAAAAAAACACACCCTGTGTAGATTTTTTTACTCGGATTTTGCTCTCACCTTTTGGTATATGACCTGCAAATTTTAGAGTTCAGAACAAGCCTTCCCCTTCAAGGGTTAAACATGGCACTTTCTTCCTTTCTTCTATTTTATCCTCACTCCAGGTCAAGGATAGCTCAAAGTAAAACACACCACTATCATAGTACTTTCCATTAAAAGCAAAACCCATTTATTAAAAAAAAAAATAATGTATGTTCCACTCATATTTTGTTGTGCACATCAGAATACTGCTTATGCCATTAAAATCATATATAGTGCTTGTATAGTAATCAATATTGCATTTCCCTGTTTGGTCCTGATAACTTCCTGGTTGTGCTTGATGATGTCACCCTATTTGGCCCTATGTGTTAGGGCACATTGTGTGACTTCTTCAGGTGGTAACTCTTCCTTCTGCTCCATAAGATCAATCATTTCTTGGGTGGCATCTTCAAAGTTCCAAGAAAAATTCAAATAATTCATAACAACCCGACCTGGTTCCTGTACCTGGGTTCTTGGGACAAAAGGATGCCAAAGAGATTGTGAGCCTTCCTGCTGACATTCCTCCAGCCTTCAGGTGGTGGAACATGGTCAATGTTGTTCTGCCAGTAAACAAACTTTTGAAATAGATCTTTAACCACAGTTTTTTTTCATGGATAGTTTCCAGTGAGTGCTACATACCAAACACTAAGGGCCCAGATATTAATCCTAGGATCTACAACAAATGACTCCTTATGCTTCAATGCACAAAGTTTGGAGGGGCATGCATTGATTGATGGCTGATATTGATGGAACAACAGTACCAACAAATCCAGTTAGTCCAAAGTCACATAGTTTGCTATAACATCTCTTGTCAAAAAGCAGTATATTGCTAGCTTCAGGTCCATATGCACCATTTATTTACTGTGCATGTATTTAAGAGCTTGTTTTATCTGTAATGCACAGCGCTTGACCAGCTCTTCTGGAATTCCAACATGAAAAAATTAAAACAGTTATATAAAATATTGTTGGAAAAACAATTCTTCTCCTAAAAAGCGACTTAGAAAAAAAACCACCAAATTTATTTTTCAATGTTTTTGCTTTTTAAATCTGCACATGGAATTACATTTGAAAGGCAGTGCAACTAATCTTGACTAATTTAGCAATAATTTGGGCAATTTAGGGAAGATAGGAGATCTAACTGATTTTAAATTTCACCTCTCTCTTAAAAACTAAAACTACACTTATGCCCAATAAAGTAAATGTATAAAAACAAAGATGTCTGAAGTTAAAACCCCAACCACCCGCCCGGCGCTTACGGATATTAAAACAGTGTTATGGATAAGATAAATAATAGAATAAAAAAACTACTACTTAAAATGTTAAGATATTAATTAAAATATCCTACGGATCATATAAAATCATATAAATCTGTGTATCCTTGTAATACACTAGCAGCCACTGTGACAAAATTCCAATGTAAAAATGTGTATATTACAACCCAGTCCGTGTGTCCTAATTCAATATATTACACATTCAGCGGCGCTTAAACATACACCCTCAATGCATGTTAGTAAAGTTCTTTATCACATCTGAAACAGTTCATAATGCTCAGAATCTGCCAAGTCCACACATATTCAGGAAACCAGATATGGTCTGCAAGATCTTCCTCAGATGCACGGCACCAGTGTTTTCACACAAAGGTTAAGAAAGCCTTCACCACATCGTCAGTGCTCCCCTATGCAATGGACACTCCCCACATATGCCTTTAAATCAAACCTTTATGCATAAGCTGCATGAGCCCTTGCTTCGGGTTAATCTGCTGCTTCCAAAGACTATCCTTCCACCAGGGATGTTCACCAGGCCTCGTATCTCATCCAGATGACAGGAAGTCCGTGCAGGCTGCTGGCTTGAGTGGCTTCACGGGAGCTCCTCAGCTTGTGTCAGTGTAGATTCCCCGCCTTGTATAGCCCACATTTTTGAAGCTTCTGATAGTGTTGAAGGATTAGAACTTATGCCATGGTGTCATTGTTGTCTGCATCACCACTAGAAACTGAGGTGGGGAAGGGGGTTTAACTGATTTGTCCTGGTGACTTTTGTCTCCAAAATAGTAACAGGTAATCCAAAAGTTTACAGTTGTCACCAGAACAGAAGATGAGGGGATATCTTTCAATATTGACAACGGTCTGGTGGGAATTTCCCTTTTATAAGATTTCCTCCCATTTCCTGTTTCTGTCTTCATGACAGACGAAAGCAAAACCTTTCCCACAGTATTTACACTGTAACTGACTGGGATTTTCGGTTTCAATAATAATTAATTTTCACAAGTAGCTAACATGCGATCGTTCTTCCCACGCAGGGCTAGCGTTTGTAGTGGTGACAAAAGTTGGGCCAAGGGATCCTGGGGAGGTTTCTCTACAACAACACTGTGCCTGCTAGGCCCACCAATATCTACACAATGGTGCAATGTATAGCCTATACAGGCTCTAAGAAAAAAAGATCAGAAACCAGGAGGAAGGTAGGTAGAAAGGTGGCTCTAAGGAAAGAGAGAAGGCGCACCTAATGAGCAGGGAGAAGATGAGGAAAGCTAGAGAGGGGGAATAAGGGCCCAGTTTAAAGGCCTAGAGAGGGGGGAGTGGTAATGGCCCAGGAACATCAAGGCTGTCCATCATAGGAGATCCAGGCTGGTTGAGGGGAGAGTAGGAAAGGCATAAGCCAGCCATGGTTCCCAAACTTTCAGAAACTTGGCATGTGTATTGTTGCAGATGCTAGACATCTGTTTGTTAAGCATTAATGCTGTCATGTGGTCTCTTACCCCCTGAAAGGGAACAGATGGCTTCTTACAAGCTTGGGCAATCGTTTTTTTGGCTGACGAAAATAGGTAGGTATCGAGCTTCCGTTGGTAGGCGAACAGGCCCAGGATCGGGCAGTGTAGCAGGACAAATTTGGCTTCTCTTTGGATGGGGAGGTGGAATAAAGTTAATAGGAGGCCAAAAACTTGGGACCAGAAATGAATCAGTCTAGGGAATGTCCACCATGTGTGAACATCACCCCGATGGCCGCAGGCCCGAAAACAGCAGTCACTATAGGATAGATTGTCATGGGCATTGCGGGCCTTCAAGGTAGCTGTATTAAATTAGCATTTAGACACAGAAGACCAGGTTCTGCTCCAATCTGAACTGACAGGGATTTTAACCCTTCCTTAATCTAAAATAATCTTAACACTGTGACCAATAGTAGAATCACTGACATTCTTTCCAACTTGGTATACATTTTTGCAATTAATAGACTCTATCCATGGCAAAGAACCAGATTCTTCTTATTTTCAGAACACGTAGGATAAAATATATAAAAAATGAAGAAATTAGCAAGCAAATGCTGGAGTGTTAGCTACTTCATTAGCTTTGCTTTACTTACCTATGGCTGGATGATCAAGTAAGTGACGAGATCCAGCAGGTGTTAATTCCTGGGTGAACATATAGTAGTCTGAGGTTTCCAGAAAGCTGGAATCAGTGGAGATGATGTAGCCAGTGAGATGAACAGATAATTCATAGAGAAAGGCTTCTAGTTTGGTTCGCTCCTTTTTCACCAGTTTTAGGGCAACATCTATCCGTTCAAAGAGGAAAAAAAGTTGATTAAAATAAGATTTGAACATCTCAGAGTCTGGGTAATATCCAATACTTGAGCCAATTAATTTTAGATAGACTATATGCTTTTCCTAATAATGTAGCCATCTTCTCTGGGTCCTTGCTAGCAGTGAGTTCTGTAGCTTCTCAGGCAGCTAGATCTTAGTAAATGGATTCAAACATGCTTGGTACAAACATAGATCTATCCTGAGACAAAAAAGTTAACAAAAGAACAAACAAAAAAAAAAAACGGCAGACTCGATGGACTACTGTGTTTTTCCTACAATCACTTTTCTATTTTTCTTGCATGTTACACCGTGAATATGGGTTTAACATGTAAGAACTTGCATCAGATGCAGAGCTTTTAAGGACACAGCCACTCGCTTTGCATCTTTTTAAGGGCTTTCCCTGCTCATTTTTATTAAAAGAGAGTTCAGCAAAAACAAACCAGGTTTTAACTTCTAATAGCCCATTCAGACTAGCGAGACACGACTTTGGGGGGCGACCTGTGAATTTGCGTGCACCGCTGTGCACCGCGACTTCGGCGCGACTTGCAGAGACTTCACATAATGGAAGTCTATGCAAGTCGCTCCCAGGTCGCCCCAAAGTAGTACAGGACCCTTTTTCTAAGTCGGAGCGACTTGTGTCGCTCCTATTAGAACGGGTCCCGTGCTAATCAATGGACCGCGACCGAGCGCGACTTGTCAGGCTGACAAGTCGCCTGACAAGTCGCGCTAATGTGAATGGGCTCTAAGGCTCTGGGCGATGTTCTTACTTGAGCTAATTAATTTTACATAGACTCAATGTTTTTTTTTTTTTCAAAATGTAGCCAAATTCTCTGGGCCCTTGCTAGCAGTGATTTATTTAATTACCAAAGCAGCTAAATCTATTGTTTCCTGTAAATGCCAAGTTTCTGGGTTGTGCATTAAGGACCATCAGTTGATGGTCAAATTTGTTACATACCCGGCTGCCTACGTGACCCACTGTAACTGTATGACCAGCTTAAAGAAAATATGTCATGAGAGAAAACTGGATGCTTCTATAAGTGAGATCCTTTTGAAAATGCATAACAACCAGTAGCTAGCACTTTTAAAGTGAGTTAAAAAAAGGAGTTCATATTTTACTCATAGTAGGGTTACCTTAAAGACATGTAAAAGGACTGATTCAAGAAATTGATGAGACCGGTTGAAAGGCTTTTGTTTTCTGTCGGACCAATGCCAGCTTCCTGTCTGGGCTTTTGCCTTGTTCTAATCCAGCACTGACAAGCTAGGAAAAAATTATTGAGCTTTTTTTTTTCTTTGCCATCTGTGTCCTATAGTGGAGACTTTCCTTCACTTCCTGTGCCACAACCAAAACAAAGTGAGAGGAAATAAGTATGTCACCACCTAAAGGCTGACCTGGAATGGAAAGCGTTGATGCCTAAATCTATGCAGTACTGCTTTTTAGTATTGAAATTCAGCTACATTGAGCTACAATGGCCTCTACCTTTCTGTGTTGGTGAGAGCAATTTATCATTTCCCACCCTCCGTCTGCCCATATTCCTGCTGCAGGCTTAGATATATGGCAAATGGTTAGAGATGTCCGTGTTTTAGGTAATTTGTGTTCTAGAAGCTACAGTGGCAATATACATGAATAAACTGCTCTTTCATGGATGACCGAATCAGAGCTTTCCTAGGGATGGGTGTCACAAATCTGCAGCTTTGCTGCAGCTCTGCCTCCTCTATTTCTAAAATCTAGCAAGCTGACATGGATTTACTTTAAAGGTTATTCTGTTACCTGTATTCAAGACCGGTTAATCACTTGCTGTTGACTCAAGGGCTACAGGTCTAGTCCAGCCCAGCCAGACCACCTTAGTGCCACAGTATACTCCTGCCATTCCTTTGATTCCAATATTCTTCCTGCTTTCCCAGATCCTCGTGTGGCTTTGCATTCACAAGGAGTTTCGAAGAAAGGGAGATTTGTAACTAGTTAAAGAATTCCAGGTATGATATATTTTTACATAGTTACACTGGTCCAGCTTGGACCAATGCAACTATGTATTTACCATATCTTTGCCACTTAGCTGGAAATCATTGACTTAGACACCACGACTAGAGTGATCTACACTTGCATCTGGTTCATGTGTTGGGCAGCCAGTCTAAGGCTCCATGTACACGGGACGCTGGAAATGGCCGTTTAGGTGCAGTTGGGCGTTTTTTTCAGAAGCCCCTGAACCCATCTACATTTTATCTTATCTGTCCATGTACACCAGGTCGTTTACAGTCATTTGCAGGCAGTTGCGTTCAGGGACTGTTTTTAGAACGCAATTATTTGCGTTTGAACGTTTGTTTCCTGGCGTTTCAAACGCACAAACGCGTCCGAACGCATCTGAACGCATCTGAACGCGTCCGAACGCGATGACCCGCGTTTAGCGTTTGCGTTTTTCCATTTTAAAGGGGAATAATTTTTTTGACCTCTAGGAACGGTTCTAGACGCAAACGCCCACAAACGCAGCTAAACGCGGGTACAAACGCGACCGAACGGACGTTTCAAACGTCCTAAAAAATCCAGCATTCAAAGGGACTTTTAACAACGTCCCGTGTACATGGAGCCTTATACATTATGAACACTGTAGGTCTCCCGCTCAGCATGGGAGCCATTCAGAGAATGCTTTGCAATCCCTGAATGAATGCTAAGTGTTTTCTGATTGGATGAAGTTTAATATTATGGTGTCACCTCCCTGCCTCCCCACCTGGACCGACCAGAGAATGGTTTGCATTCAATCAGAAAATACAAAGCATTTTCTAAATCAATGCTGAGTGGCCAATCTCCTGTGTTCACAATGCATCAGCCAGGCTGCCCAGCATGGGTCCCAGAAGCAAGTGGAAATCACTGGACCAATGGTGTATACTTTACTGATTTCCAGCTGCAAAGGACATTGGCCAGCTATGGCTTATATAGTTGCATTGGTCCAAGCTGTACCAATGTAGCCATGTAAATATCCAGACCTGGAATTATTTAATTTTCATTCATCATTTGTGGTTCTGATAATAGGCCTTTTTCATACACACACCTGTATTACCGCTGGTGGCCATTTCCAGAATTATTAGTTACTATATTGTTACTTTGGGGAAGAAAGGGTGGAGGAATTACCATGCTCACCATGAGTCAAGCCACATTGGTCTATTCAACCAGACGCCTTTTAATACAAATGTGAATGGGAGGGGGGTGCGCTGATCTGTGAATAAGCTGCTAATGAAAAAGTGAAATGTGTGATATGTTAAAGTGAGTGCGCTTTTTCTAGGAAATTTCTAATTAATAAATTATAATTACAATAATGGTGATGATGAGATATTCAACAATATCAAATAATTATTAACACATGTGTATAAACAAAAGCATAAACACAAAGTGATTAAATAAGTCCAAAATGAAGAATCTTCTTTCAAAGTGATAATATAATGATGAAAGTGTGAAGGAATCCAACCAAATAAACAGTGACTGTGATATCCCTCCACCTGGTGAATTTCCTCCTTACCCAGCGGAAAAAGGTAAGAGCCTTAAGTGAATCCAATTTTTCCACAATCGCTTATTGTGTGCAATCCACCTCCAATATAGTGAGAACGTCACGACGCTACACAGCACGTTGGCGGGAAGGTGTGTGGGACTTCCTGGTCCTCCTCAGCGGCAGGTGGCGCTGTCCTCATTTATTTACATGTCCGAGCGGAGGATTTATGTATCATTGCTGGATTAACTGAGAAAGCCGTGCACCTTATTCAGAAAAAGAGGGAATAGTGCCATCTTCATACCAGTGCCTTACAAGTGTAAAAGGTCCTTATTTTGGTAAGAGGCCCTTACCTTTACACATTGGGGTGTTATCACTATATTGGAGGTGGATTGCACACAATAAGCGATTGTGGAAAAATTGGATTCACTTAAGGCTCTTACCTTTTTTCCACTGGGTAAGGAGGAAATTCAGCCTTTTAATACAAACCTTCTACCTTTAATCATTTTGTTTTGTTAAAACCAGAAGGCAGCAACTCTACAGTGAGCAGGATAGTGTGTGTGTGTGTATGTGTGTGTGTGTGTGTGTGTGTGTGTGTGTGTGTGTGTGTGTGTGTGTTATTATTTATTCATTTATTTATTTTTTAACTACATGTGGTTTAATATTGGCTACACAATTCTGCCTAGAATCATTACACTGTCACATTAAACTGTGTTTATAGCTAAAACTTTTAATTTTTGGATATAGAAAAAAAAAACCTTTTAAGGATTGAAGTCTGTAAGGTTTTGCTGTCTGTCCTGTTGAAGAGATTTCCATTCCCTGCAAGTGAGAGAACATAGTTACATAGTTATTGAGGTTGAAAAAAGACACCAGTCCATCCAGTTCAACCTATGATGTGTGTGTGTGTTTTCTGTTAACCTTACATTATATACCCCTGTATGTTGTGGTCTTTAAGGTGCCCATCTTATTTTTTTTTTTTAAACTATCGATGCTCCCTGCTGATACCATTGCTTGTGGAAGAGAATTCCACATCCTTACTGCTCTGACAGTAAAGAACCCTTTACGCAGTTTAAGGTTAAACCGCTTTTCCTCTAGTTTTAGTGAGTGGCCCTGTGTCTTATTGAATTCCCTTTCTCTGAAAAATTTGTTCCCTATGCTAGGGTCACCAGTTCGGTATTTGTACATTGATCATATCCCCTCTCAAGCATCTCTTCTCCAGAGAGAATAAGTTCAATGCTTGTAGTCTTTCCTCATACCTGATGTCCCCCATTCCCCTAATTATCTTTGTTGCCCTTCTCTGGACTGTCTCTAGTTCCAGCACATCCTTTCTGAGGGCTGATGCCCAGAACTGGACGGCATACTCAAGATGTGGCCGGACCAGAGTCTTGTAGAGTGGTAGAATAATTGTTTTATCTTCTGGAGTGAATCCCCTTTTTTATACATGCCAGTATTCTGTTGGCTTTGCTTGCAGCAGCTTGGCATTGCATACCATTACTAAGCCTGTTATCTACAAGGACCCCCAGGTCCTTTTCAATCTTAGATTCACCCAGAGGTTTTCCCCCTAGCGAGTACCTGGCGTTCGTACTTCTGACACCCATGAGCATTACCTTACATTTTTCAATATTAAATCCCATCTGCCATGTAGTTGCCCACCCCTTTATTTTGTTCAGGTCTGCTTGTAAGGTTACCACGTCCTGTATAGAAGCCATTGGCCTGCTTAGCTTAGCATTGTCTGCAAATACCAAGATTGTGCTGGGTATCCCATCCTCTGTCGTTTATGAATAAATTAAACAGGATTGGTCCCAGGACAGATGCTTGGGGGACCCCACTTTCCACATCCACACCTGACCTATCCGAGTACTCCCCATTTATCACCACCCTCTGGACTCGCCCCTGGAGCCAGTTTTTAATTCAGGTACTCACCCTATGGTCCATACCTACATACCTTAGTTTGTACAGTAAGCTTTTGTGGGGAACTGTATCAAATGCCTTTGCAAAGTCCAGATACAACACATCCACAGGCCTTCCTTTACCTAGGTGGCAGCTTACTTCTTTATAGAAGGTCAATAGATTGGTCTGGCAAGAACGATTCTTCGTGAATCCATGCTGATTACTACTGATACCGTTTTCACTACTAAAGTCTTGTATATAGTCCCTTATCATCCCCTCCAATATAGTTACATAGTTACATAGTTAGTGAGGTTGAAAAAAGACATCAGTCCATCCAGTTCAACCTATGATGTGTGTGTGTGTGTGTGTGTCTACTGTTAACCACACATTGTATAGCCCTGTATGTTGTGGTCTTTAAGGTGCCCATCTAATAGTTTTTTGAAACGATCAATGCTCCCTGCTGATACAACTGTTTGCGGAAGAGAATTCCACATCCTTACTGCTCTTACAGTGAAGAACCCCCTGCGTATTTTAAGGTTAAACCGCCTTTCCTCTAGTTTTAGTGAGTGGCCACGCGTCTTATTGTATTTCCTTTCTCTGAATAGCTTGTTCCTTATGCTAGGGTTTCCAGTACAATATTTGTACATTGATATCATATCCCCCCTCAATCGTCTCTTCTCCAGAGAGAATAAATTCAGTGCTTGTAGTCTTTCCTCATAGCTGATGCCCTCCATTCCCCTAATTATTTTTATTGCCCTTCTCTGGACTTTCTCCAGTTCCAGCACATCCTTCCTGAGGACCGGTGCCCAGAACTGGACAGCATACTCCAGATGTGGCCGGACCAGAGTCTTGTATAGTGGTAGAATAATCTCTTTATTTCTGGAGTGAATCCCCTTTTTTATACATCCCAGTATTCTGTTGGCTTTGCTTGCAGCGGCTTGGCATTGCATGCCACTGCCACGCCTGTTGTCTACCAGTACCCCCTGGTCCTTTTCCATCCTAGACTCACCCAGCTGGTACCATTCCTGTTAGTAGACTATCCATAAGAATTAGGAACAATAGTCTGGCTATCACCTGGCTAAGTTCTTTAAGGACCCTCGGGTGTAAGCCATCTGGTCCTGGTGACTTATTTATGTTAAGTTTTTCAAGTCTAGTTCTGAGTCTGTCTTCTGATAACCACGAGGGTGCTTCCTGTGATGTGTTATTAATTGTAATATTACAAGCTGGGTCAATGTAGCCCTCCCAATTCTTTTGTGAAGACTGAGGAGAAGAATTTATTTAGCACCTTCGCATTCTTTCTGTCCTTTGTAGCCAGAATCCCTTCTTCGGCTTTTATGGGGCCAATATGTTCTGGCCTCACATTCTTACAATTTATATACTTAAAGAATTTTTTATTTTTTTTTTACTCTCTTCCCCTATGTGCCTTTCGTGTTCTATTTTAGCCTCCTTGATTGCGCCTTTACATTTCTTATTGCACGCTTTGTAATGTTGGAATGCTGCCAATGACCACTCAGCCTTGTATTTTTTTTGAAGGCCTTTTCTTTAGTTTTAATATGCATTTTTATGTTGGAGTTTAGCCACCCAGGCTTTATTTTACCTCTTTTAAACGTATTCCTCTTTGAAATGCAATGACCAGTCCCTTTATTTAGTATGTTCTTAAAGCACACCCATTTTTCCTCCGTGTTCTTTGTTCCTAGGGTTCTATCCCATTTTATATTGTCTAGCAAAGAGCGCAGTTTAGGGAAGTTTGCTCTTTTGAAATTCAGTGTCCTTATATTACCCTTGTGTTTTTCTATCACTATGATTTATACCGAAACAAATTGACCTGTGGTCATTGTTTCCTATGTGGCCCCGTATTTCTACATCCTTGATCAGGTCTGTATTGTATTAATCAGTAGGTCTAGTACCGCATTGTTTCTTGTCTGTGCGTTCAACGTATGACCCATGAAATTGTCCTGCAAAACATTTAGGAAATGGCGAGCCTTAGACTAATGCGCGGTTCCTTCTGCCCAGTCTGTATGTGGATAATTAAATCCCCCATTATAATGACATTTCCCATCCTTGCTGCCATTCCAAACTGTGATAGGAGGTCTGACTCCCCCTCCTCCCTCTGGTTAGGGAGCCTATAGCATACACCAATATTACTTTCCCCATAGTGCCTTCCCTTTGAAGCTCTACAAATAGGGATTCTACCTCCTCCCTAGCACCATTCGTGATATCGTCCCTCATATTTACCTGCACATTGTTCTTGATATACAGGCATACCCCTCCCCCTTTTTTACCTTCTCTATATCTGCGATATAGGAAATACCCCTGAAAGGTCACCAGCCAATTATGAGAGCTGTCAAACCAAGTCTCTGAAATTCCCATAAAATTAAAATCCTCCTAATACATTAGCAGCTCCAGTTCTCCCATCTTGTTGGCCAGACTTCTAGCATTCGCATAAAAACCTTGTAATTTTGTCCGGTTGCATAATATATACTTGCTCGATGTTATGAGGCTGCCTTTACGATTTGTCAGCCTACCTACCTTGGTTTTAGGATCTCTGGACACCCTACTGCTAATGCCCCCATTAATGCCCGCTGAACCTTTCTCCCCGCTGGCTAATTCTACATCTGTACCCTCCCCCCATCACATAGTTTAAAAGCCCCTCTACCCTTTTGGCCATCTTTTCTTTATCTTCTCTGCCCCCTTTGGAAGGTTTTCCCTCTATTCCTGTCCCAGTGACAAGCAAGGTTTTTCTACAACTTTTTCCTGTGATCCTTGTCACTGGGATGGAAAGACAGTGGATCTCTCCAGTTAGACACAAACAAAAATAACCGGGGGGTATTAGGGGTTCTAACCCTTTACTGTTCTATTCAAAACAAAAAATACAGCCATTAAATAATAGTAATCTCCATGCAATGACTTGCCTTAAAACCCAGAAGATTTCAATGCATGTACATATAGTTAAGGGTATGTCTGGGGCTAAAAATATATTTGAACTTACACAGTTTTCTTAATAATGGGTTTTAAGAGCCCTGAATGTCAATATTAGCACCAATCAATTTAAATTGCACTGAATTTGGCATCAACTAAAGTTTGCCCACAGTGACAGCAAGTGCTTTATGTGGTTAGAAATGTAAAAATTCTCACTAACTCCCCTTCCTGCCACCTTGGAACACTCTTTAAAACTAGTATGTAAACTGTAATAAAACTAAGCAGAGCAAATCTACTCATGTTAAAGTTTAGTACGCCACAAAGGAATCAAGTGATTGAGCTCAAAATATTGTTAACAAATTTATTTCCCTAAACCTATCAAGAGCTTACAAGTGACGGTTTTCTCACAACAGATCACTTAGAAATGTTTAGGGCTCAAGATTCCTTCAAATATGTTGATAGTATAAAGAGAACCTGTCAAAATAAACTGTGAAAGGTGCCATTGTCAATGGTATTATTCAAGAATTAATTATATAGTGCTAACAGATTGTTCACAAAATGAAGGCAGACAGTATAGATAAAATACAAGGAGAATTGGAGAGTCCTGCTCATTAGCAAGGGAGGGTCAAGTGATGCAAAAAGTAATAACGTTGGGTTGAGCTGATGGGGAAAATTAAAATTATTACAGTTGTTGGACTTAGGATAGGCTGACTGAGCTTATAATATTAGTAAATTTAAATGTAATATTTTACATTTAAAAGTTTAGTTGTTAGTTGGCAGGATAGGGCTCTCTAAGAAGATGGGGATCAATAAAGCTAAGAGGATACCCCAGAGTTTGCACCTTTTAACAGCCTTCACGCATCCATCTTGATCAATTTTATTTACAAATAATTTAAAATGGTTTGTGAAGTTCTTTGCCTAAAGTGGCTTATCTAGAAGACTTGCCTAGTCAATGTAAAATCTGTATTGAAATGAGAAATAAAACCGGAAGATATCCAGAACTTAGAATTTATTGCTTTCTATACCTGGCACAGTGATTGCATGGACACTACAGATGCAAACACATGGAGATAGCAACATTAATTGCATTTGGGGTGTCTTGCTTTTCAAGGAGGTAGTGGTGAGGCCCAGTGATATCACTTGTGCTAAGTCCGCATCTAGTAAAAATCTTTCAAATAGTTACCAACTTGAAATGGTTCTGAGGTGAAGGCTTTTCACTGTGCTTTCCAACTCACCATTTCATTAACCTATTTGACATGAAGGTGATGAATTGAATTGGGCAGGGAGAAGCGCTGCTGAATTTTCTCCTTTGGGAAAATAATCGGGATCTGTCTAGATTACCACTTCAGAGCTTGGGTACTGCTGTTGCCTTTCAAAAGAAGCACTGCTGATTTGAACTGAAGCAAATTCAAGAGGCAGAATCATTCACAACAATGCATTCTATGTCACCATGATTTTCTATGACAATAAGTTCATCTTCTCCTTCCAGTACAATTACTTCTATCACAGTGTCCCCTTTTTCAACATCCTCATGTTCCAG
Organism: Pelophylax lessonae; assembly: GCF_965119305.1. Classification (NCBI taxonomy): domain Eukaryota; kingdom Metazoa; phylum Chordata; class Amphibia; order Anura; family Ranidae; genus Pelophylax; species Pelophylax lessonae. The sequence continues at coordinate 116,556,743 of NC_138770.1, read as the reverse complement.
AAGATCAATGTTTTTTTGGGTTGCATTTTCAAGTTTCCAAGGGAAATGAAGATAGCTTAGAACAACTCCGACTTGGTTTCTGCAGCTGGGGTCTTGGGCAAAAAGTATATGAAATAAATCCTGAACCCATCTGCTAATGTTTTTCCAACCATTTGGTGGTAGAATCTGGTCAATGTTGTTCTGCCAGTAAACAAACATTTGAAAGAATAGATTTTCAACCATTGCCTTTTGCCATGGATAGTTTCCAGTGAGAATAACGTACAAAACAACACCAAGGGCCCAGATGTCAACACTAGGATCCACAACAATTGACTCTGTGCGCTTCAGTTTACAAAGTTCAGGGGACATGTACTGGTTGATGGGTGACATTGATGGAACAACAGTACCAGCAAATTGAGTTAGTCCAAAGTCACTTAGCTTGACGTTATGACATCTCTTGTCCATAAGTAAAATGTTATCTGGCTTCAGGTCCCTATGCACCAGTTTTTTACTGTGCATGTATTCAAGAGCCTGGGTGATTTGTAATGCACAGCGCTTGACCAGCTTCTCTGGAATTCCCACCTGGAAAAGTTAAAATTTAATATATGAAATTTTGCTGAAAAAAGTTATTTTACTAAAAAGTGACATTTAAAAAATATCATATTTAGTACAATTTTAATTTTTAAATCTGTGAATGGAATGACTTTTTAACATGAGTGCAATTAATCTCAAATATTTCAGTAATATTTGGGCAATGTAGGAAAGATGGGAGGTCTAACTGATTTTAAATGTTATAATAAATAGGAAGATCAACTTGTAAGTCACAAGGAGTCTCCATCCTGCGCCAAAATAAACTGAGAAAATAATTTAAATAAACGAGCAGCCACCTAAGAAGTAATACAATAATATACAAAAGGGTGTGTTGGATCATATGAGCCAAAGCACCCGGCACTAATGAATATTAAAAAATATATATAGTACTTAATGGAATTAATGGGACTCATGGAAAAATATATAACGCAAAATATAATATCTCATGTATTCAGTCCATCATAAGTAGAAATGATCCCGAAGTACACCATGTGTGAAAAAGTCTTAATGGTTAAACTTCATAATCCTTCACCACACCACGTGCAGCCTCTCCCAATGGTCCCGCACTCACCAAAGGTATAATAAGTGAAGGCCTGTCATTTCCATAGGATGTTTAATGGACCTCACTGACTGAACCCTGAAATGGATATTCTCAAACGGATAGGGATAAGGACTCCTGGGCTAAACTCCATTCTCCTCAGCATTCCTCTTCAAGCCAGTATAGTAAGGGGGAAGCCACTCAAATTCTTATCCACCAACTCCACCAAATAACAAGGATCAGATCATAGAGTATGTAAAACATTTAAAGAGGGAGGGGAACCACTCATAGTGTAGCATTGAATGCACTTTATTGAATCCCCCTATACCCCCCCTACATACAATCCACTTACAAAAATATTATGATAAAAGCATATAAAAAGCCGTCATGCCGGCTAGACCTGCATCACTGGCGTCCCTCACCCGACCACCGACCCGGTGAGTGCAGGACCATTGGGAGAGGCTGCACGTGGTGTGGTGAAGGATTATGAAGTTTAACCATTAAGACTTTTTCACACATGGTGTACTTCGGGATCATTTCTACTTATGATGGACTGAATACATGAGATATTATATTTTGTGTTATATATTTTTCCATGAGTCCCATTAATTGCATTAAGTACTATATATATTTTTTAATATTGATTAGCGCCACCTGGTGCTTTGGCTCATATGATCCAACACACCCTTTTGTATATGATTTTAAATGTTACCTCCATCTTAAAAGCTATGACTACCCTTTCATATAGAATGGTGAAAGATTACAACTTATGACAATTTTTATTTTTGCCTTTGTCCCCACTAGAATGTGGTAGTGGTGGGATGTAACCTCGCTATTTGTTGTCGATTTTGTCTCTGAAGCAGAAAGCAATAGTTAAAGTGGTTTTAAAAGCCCTAAGGTTTTCACCTTAATGCATTCTATAAATTAAAGTAAAAAAACCTTCTGTGCTGCACTGCTGCAGCTCCCCCCCCCCCAAACCTCCCCTTTTTCTTTCTTGAGCCTGACCCGAACCAACGTTGTGCACAAGCACAGTTGCTCCAGGCGCTGTCTCTCTCCTCACTAGACAGATTGATAGCAGCAAGAGCCATTGGCTCCCACTGCTGTCAATCAAATTCTGTGACATGGGAAGGGGGGTGGGGTCAAGTCCCGCTGTCTGTGTCAATATAGACGCAGCAGCGGGGCTTGGGAGTGAGCACGCATGAATGCCCCATAGAAACTGGCTTTCCGTGGGGGCACCGGATGAAGAGGATGGGCCTGGAGCACTGGCAGGGGACCCCAGAAGAAGAGGTTGGGGCTGTTCTGTGCAAAAGCATTGCACAGAGCAGGTAAGTATAGGTATATCATTTAAAAAAAAAAAAAAGCTTTAGAACCACTTTAATCTAAAACTTTAGTCTCCAGAACAGGAGGTAAGGGAAAATCTTCCAATGGGGACAACTGTCTAAAACTTTCCTAACTTTAAAGAGTTCCACTCACTTCCTGTTTCATCTTCATGATGGGATTAAGGAAAATTTTGCCCAGAGAATACAGGGAATAACTGACAGGGATTTTTACCCTTCCTTATTTCTTTCCAAACCGGTCATTACCTGGTATAAATGTTTGCAATTCACAGAAATTACACCAAATGCTATTTATTTCCAGGATTCCTAGGACCTATATATATATATATATTGGCAAGCAAATGCTGAAGTGTCAGCTACTTCATTAACTTTATTTTACTTACCCCTGGCTGGATGATGGAGTGAAGTGATGCAGCAGGTGCCAATTCCTGGCTGAACATATAGTGGTCTGAGGTTTCCAGAAAGTTGGAATAAGTAGAGATGAAGCGCTCATGCCCAGTAAGATAGACTGACATGCACACTTCATGCAAAAAGTCTTCTAGTTTGGTTTTTTCCTTTTTCACCATTTTTAGGGCAACAATTCTACCTGTTAAAGAGAAAAAAAGAAATTGATTTACAAATAAGATTTTAACATCTAAGACTCTGATGTGCAATACTTGAGCCCATGAACTTTACATAGACTGGGTGTTTTTTTTCAACATGTAGTCCGCTCCTTTGGGCCTTTGTTAGCAGTGAGTTAAGGCTCGTACACACTTGACGAAATATCCTCTGATTTTTCTCTCTCGTGCTCACAGCGGTCATAACCGTTTTTAGTTGACAGTGCATAAATGTTCACTAAATTTCTCGTCCGATTTTTTTTTTTTTTTTTTAAGACATTTGTTCCTAGACTTCAGGGTTGTCAGCAACTTCAGATCATGCGCGCGTCTTTCGTATCCGAATTTTCGCGGACGTACTGCATACACATTAAACGAAAATTGGTCGAGCCGGTGACGGACGATAAAAGTTTTGGTGTTTGTCCCTCCGGTTTTTTTTCATTGAAAATGTCGGCATTGATTGCTGATTTTCTACTAGTGTGTACCCCACTTTATATAGCTATCCATGCAGCTAGATCTATTGTCCTCTGTAAATGCTAAGTATCTGGGTTGTACATACTGGACCATCGGTTGGTATTAAAATCTGTTACATGCTTAGCTGCCTATGTGGCCCACTGTAACGGTGTATGACCAGCAAATCTGTCATGAGAGATACATGAAGGCTGCTATTGGTAAGCTCCTCTACAAAATGCCAATTGCCTGGCTGTCATGTTGAACCCTCCAATTTTAAGATACAGTATATCCACTTGCCAACCACCCACAGTATGTATACATCATTACTTTGACTTTAATTACCAGGATTATGGCAGCAGCTAGCTGCTGTAATCCTGGTATCATTTTTTACTGTGAGCGATTCGGCGTCTGATAAAAGTGGCCCCATGAACGCATTCACCGCATCGTTTCTGGGATTACTGGTAAACCTGGAAGTGATTAGATTCCCGGGTATATATATATATATATATATATATATATATATATATATAATTTTTTTTTTTTTTTAAAGTAAAAATTTAAAAAACATTTTTTTTTCTTTTGCTTTTAAAGATAAATACGAGATCTGTGGTCTTTTTGACCCCAGATCTCTCATTAAAGAGGAAATGTCATGCTTATTTCTGTTGAAAGGGATATTTAAATTCCTCAATATAGGAATAAAACTGATACAAAAGAAAAAGGATAGTGTAAAAATAAAAAGTAAAATAAATAAAAAAAAAAAAAATGTAATCGCCCTATGCCTCTGTGCTCGTGCGCAGAAGCAAACGCATATGTAAGTCGCGTTCGCATATGTAAATGGTGTTCAAACCACGCATGTGAGGTATCGCCACAATCGTTAGAGCAAGAGCAATAATCCTTGATCTCCTCTGTAACTCTAAACAAACAACTTGTAAACATTTTAAAACATTGCCTATGGAGAATATTTAGTGCTGTAGTTTGCCATTCCACGAGTGTGCACAGTTTTAAAGCAGGACTTGTTAGGTATCTATTTACTCGGTGTAACATCATCTTTCACATTATACAAAAAAATTGGGGTAACTATTGTTTTTTTTTTTTTTTTTTTTAATTCATAAATGTAGTTTTTTTTTAAAAATTGTGTTTGAAACATTGCTGCGCAAATACAGTGTAATATAAAATATTCCAACGATCGCCATTTTATTCTCTAGGGTCTCTGCTAAACAAAATATAGAATGTTTGGGGGTTCTAAGTAATGCTAATTTAAACTTGTAAACAAAAATTTCCAGAAAAAGCCTGGTCAGCAAGTGGATATATAGCATCTCTGACTTGTAACAGGTATGCAAATATGGACTTTGGTTAAATTTGTAAAGCTTTCTCTTTAGCTTAACAACCAGCAGCTAGTGCATTCAATGGGATTTAAAACAAGGAGGCCTTCTTGTTTTTACTCATGGCAAGGTTACGTTAAAGACATGTAAGAGGACTGAATCAAGAAATTATTGAGACAGGTTGAAAGGCTCTTATTTTCTGTGGGAGTAATGACAGTTGCCTAACTGCAATTTTGCCCTGTTCTAATCCAGCACTGACAAGATAGAAGGAACTGGTTGATCTTTTTGCATTATGGTCTTTAACCCAAACTTCTGTAACAAAGCCCATATGTCTAATAAGGGAATAATTTAGTTAGAAAACATGTACATTTTTTGTTTCCTGCTCTATAGGTTCAAACAATCTGCAAATTAGAAATACTAATACATGAACGTAGGTGCTGCTACCTCCCAGTGTTAAAATGCAGATCTACCACTGATGCTCTGGCAAAGGTAGCTGCTCCTCATCCACACAATCCATATAAGCAAAGAAAAGCTGGCACTCCGGCATCCACCCAGCAATCTGATGTTTATTGGTGGTGTGGCTGTCATTTGTTACCTGCCAATAAACACAAGATTGTAGAGTAGACAACAAAGTGCTGGCTTTTCTAAATAAGATATACTCTTTGTAATTATTTAAGAGAATTCACTTACCCATTTCCCTGTCTACAGCCATCACAACTTCACCATAAGTACCCTTGCCAAGTCGTTCCAGGATTTCATATTCCTTTTCACCGGTTCTTTTAATCCCACAAGTTGGGTAAGCTGCCATTTTGAATATGCTGATATTAGGTCAGGCTTTCTCTGCACATAAGAGCACAACATTTTTAGGTAAAGACTTTTTACTATGTAAATGTATTTTTTCAAATGTTGCGTTTGCTTTCCTTTTGAAAAGAAAACAAAAATGCCACCAATATAGCAAAGACAAATTTAGAAGACTAGCCTTACCTAGGCATGGAATGGACAGCGAGAGTAGAAGTTTAGTAGAATAAGTTGTTGCAAAAGTTGATAAAACGGCTTCTGCAAGGTCCTGTCTCAGAAAGATCTTGAAGACACTAAGTGGATATCTGAGGTCCACAAACCATCTTTGTCTTTTATAGAGAAGTTTAGACAGGAGCCGAGCTAGGAAGCTTCAAACCTTCATTAGAATGCAAATTGAGGCATCACCTGAACTTGACAATAAAAGGTGACTCCTTTGTGATTGTGTCTACGGTGTGAACAGGTTCCAATCACAGTGGGTAGCAGGGAGTGGACATGTCTTTATTGCCACTGTTTTCAGATTGATAAATGTTGACAACAATTGAACCTATGTAGATGTTTGACATGTTCAGATTAAATTTTAGCAAGATTTTGCTGTTAATGAAATTATGTTGCAAGAGTCTCATTTGCACAGAAGTGCACGTTCAAAACTTAAAAAAATGTATATTACAGTTTAGTCACAAATTATGTAGTAAAAAGGTGTTTCAGACATAAAACATATTTGATTTTAGCCTTCACATACTTTATGGAATCAGGCAATGATTGGAAGATCTTTGAGGTGATTAAGGAGAAAACTATAGCTCCATGCAAACTTGTATTGTAGATAAATTCACTATTGGTTGCAAATGACTACTTCTCACTACACCAGTCTTGGCTTTAAGCATCTTCTGTTCTAATAATTTCTAGGACTTGTTAGTCTATTCAAATTTCATGAGCCGTTTTATTGCCATGGTGTCACTCATAATATGTTTTACTACAGAAATCTTTGTAATATATATAGTTGTTACTCAGAGTAGCCTGTGTTCTGTCAGCTTTAGTTAGTTGTGCAGGATTTTTAATGTTAAAACTAAATATTATAACAAAAGTGTAATTCAAGTATATACAGGCATACCTCATTTTAAGTACACTCACTTTACATACACTCGCGAGTACGGACACAGCCTGGTCAGCTTGGCATGGCACTACTCCCAGTTTTTAACATTGGCGTCTATGGGAAATCTTGGTCAGCTTGACATGGCACTGCTCCCAAACCATAAGAGACAGGGATACCAAACTTATGGAGCACCGAGAGGGGACCCAGGACTATAACATATCCTATTTGTGGCCAGCCAGCTTGCCTAGGTAATCTACCATGTCATAGTCCTGAATCCCCTGAACATGCTCCCCAAGCTTGGTGTCCTTGTCACTTATGGTTTGGGAGCAGTGCCATGTCAAGCTGACCAAGATTTCCTATGGAGCTAGTGTATTTACATGCATTGAGAAATGAAAAAAGGTATTGCTTCACTTTAAGTACATTTTCGTTTTACATACATGCTCTGGTCCCATTGTGTACTTAAAAGTGGGGTATGCCTGTATCTGAATAAGGTTCCTACTGATTAGAATCAATGCCACATCCCTATAGCAGAATATTGAACAAATATCACACCATATAGGACTTTGAAGGTGTCACAAAATATCTTGTTTTTTTGTGTTTAGTTATTAACCCTCCTCTTATGTTAGGGTCAGAACCGACCCGTTTTCAGGTTTTGAATGTCTATAAGTATCACATAAATTTGTTTATTGCATCAAGATTTTTTTTACTTTGTCAGGAACCTCTATTTAAACAATGTAATAGAAAAAGAATCCTTTTCACTAAATTATAAAATACTGTGGTGAAAATTAAAACGTTTATGGTGTTAGGGTCAATTCTGACCCAGTTATAATATAGGATTTTAGGACACTAATAAGTGCCAAAACTGAAATCATAAACACTCTCTCTGCTTAGTAACACTGACAGCCAATCACCTCTCAATCCTGTGAGCTGTAGTTAGGGAGGGGCCTATCTCTTTGCCTGCTTGTCTGCTTCTCTAAATAAAGTGAAGAAACGTAGGACCAATACATTTCAGAGTTGCTGACTTTATTTTGCCATTTTTAAATTTGACAATGAGAGGTATGCTATCAAAAGAAAGGTCTAAGGGGTCACACCAAAAATATTAAAACCAATCTTTTCAAGGATAAAGAAGCCTAACAAGGTAACCAAGAGGTAAGAAACAAATTGGATGATAAATAATTATTCAGAGGGTATTTTATGGCTGATTTAAGACACAGGTCAAAACCGACCCTAACATCATGGATAGTAACAGAAAGTTAACATAAGAGGAGGGTTAAGATGGGTACATACATTTGGCTACTTAGTGACATATGGACTTGATAAACCTTTGGCCATTTTTAGGCTACCCAAAATCTAAATGGTTGCACATGTAAGAACATGACTTGTATGATGGGTGTTTTTATAGGATTTAAATTTGTGAATAAAGATGATGGTATTTTTTTGTAACAAGATGGGTTTGTTTTCACAAGATATATTGGTCATATTCAGCTTCCAATTGAACTGAGAAGTAGACATACATCATATGTGAATCTCATTGTATAACCGATTATTTTGGAGTCTTAGTATAAAACATCACATCTGTAATAAAGTATATAAAAGTGGAATTACCATTAAAGCAGTGGAGTTGATTTTAACACTGCAGCCAATGTTCCAGCCACCTTAAGTCTGTATTCAAAATGTAATTAGAGCACAGGTCTGACAACAAAAGGTCTTCGGGAGTCTTTCCATATCTATTGTTTTACTAGTGAAACCTGAAGGTGTATAAGGTATGCTACTTTTTATATGTATGCTCAGTACACCACCCAAGGGCAGGGTTAGAGAACTTTAATCAACTTTGATTTAGTTATGCAGGTAAAAAGCTGTTTGGGCATTGTTTGCTATGAGTTGTAGCAAAAAAAACTGCTCCCTTTTTGGGACACACATCTAACAAAGCAAAAACCACAGTGCTTACGAAACATTTGGACCAGACATGATGTTAATTACTAATGTGCTACTTGTTGGCCAATTTTACAATTGCTGGGAGAAAAGCTGGGAGCTCTTTGTATTGCAATGAGTAATTCCAATAGTTCTACTTGCCAATTGTTGCATCCTAGAAGTCCTGCACAACCTTGTCAACACGTCATACTGAATATTGCCTAATGCTGGCCATATACTTTGTCAACTTTGTAAAATTCAAGACTTGCGTGGGTGTAAGAAGATGTCCGCCGCTGCTTTGAGTTCTGTCACATTAGGAAACCTCTTGGATTGTATAGCGGCCATGTTGGAACGCATGGTGCATGCGCAGTAAGTTGTTCTCGTCCGAATGTCACTTCCGGTTGCAGAATCTAATAGGTAGCGCTATTCTGATAGAACAGGGGCATGTTAATTGGCATTCATATTTTAGCCTGTAATACATCTAAAGCTGGCTATACATGGTTACATTTTTTTTTTTTTTTTTTTAAATGTAGTTTTTTAAAATGTTAAATTTTCCAAAAGGACCAAATGTGACCATTTTCGACTTTAATAATGAGGAAAGATGAAAGTGAAGGATGAATATTTTTATATGTGCTAGGAAAAGTTTTATGTGGAATTGGTAACAAAAAATTAATGGTCACAAACATTTGTTCTTTTAAACAATTATGTGCGGTTTAGGGATGTATACAATGCAAACAAAGGATTCTTTATAGTAAACGCAAAATTAGATTTATAAGTAGATACTAGTGTATATGTGCTTCAATCCTGATTGACATAATGAACATAATGCTCATTCCTGATTGGCTGATTATTATTATACAGGATTTATATAGCACCAACAGTTTGTGCAGCGCTTTACAACATGAGGGCAGACAGTACAGTTACAATAAAATTGAATACTGATGAACATAATGTGTGTGTGAAATTAGAAAAAAATATGTATTCTTTAAATATGCAATATACTTAGAAATGTAAATTTTAAACTTTGCTTGTTATTTTTTTTATATATCTGGGAAACCATTCAAATAACAGGTCTGGACAACATTTTTAAAGGACCTTAGTTGATTTAATTTTGGCATTGTTGAATACTCTGACAAATGATTTCGGAATTAAGTACAAATGTGTGAATGAAAATGCTAAGCTGGTGTTTTTCAATTTGCACGCAGTTCTGTTGGTTTAGGGATTTTATGTGAATGGGTCTCGGGGACTCTCGGCTGTTTTCCAGTTGACAAAGGCTACATTTTCTTATGTAATTTTTGCAGCTCAGCACTTCAGGAAATGTTCTAGGGCCCCTTTTTGATGATAAAATGTTGTCATTTGAACTTTTTATGTTATAATTTGAACTTTTTATGTTGTTAATTACCAAAGTGCAATAATAATTTTCTAGAGTTGGGTAAGTGTGGCCCCCAGTTAATTTATTCCGCTTAGTTTGGCATGTCTGATGTACACAGGACATACTCCATTGTCACCATGTAATAACTCTCCTGACAGAACACAGGCCTTTCAGTAGACATTTGAAAAAAATGCGACTCTGGTGGGACTCGAACCCACAACCTTTGAATGTCTACAACACTACTAGAAGTCCAATGCGCTATCCATTGCGCCACAGAGCCAGCTGGCTATGAGCCTTCTGACAACTCATCAACAGGTGTACTCTGCTTTTCACAGGCATGTGTGTGTGTATATATATATATATATATGTATATTGAATACATATATGTATATATATATGTATATATATATATATATATATATATATATATATATATATATATATATATATATATATATATCATAGATGATCCTCTTCCCTGAGTCTATATCATATTTCCCATCCTAATGATTCCCATCCTAATGTAGATGATCCTCTTCCCTGAGTCTATATCATATTTCCCATCCTAATGATTCCCATCCTAATATTTCCCATCCTAATGATTCTATGACAATCCATAGAACAGTAAAGAAGGAGAAACATTTTCTTTTCTGTTTTTCTGTGATTAAACATTCAAGCAATTGGTATAACATTCAAACAATTGTGTAGTAAATTTCCCCAGTGAACAACTGCTGTGATAAAATGAATTGACCATTACTGAAATGGGAAAATAATATTTCTCCTGAGGTAGTATTTTTTTATTTCCCGGTAGGGATGTTTTTGTTTTTTGTTTTTTTTGTTTTTTTTTAGTAGTAGTGATTATTTAAAAACCATGTTAACAAATAGAAAATGTTTAAATTTAATGTATTTAATTTTAATTTATTCAATTTAATTAATTAATTTTTTTTTTAATTATATAATTTCACATTCCATTCCAGAGCTAATAAGATAGAATCTCTCTTGAGAGGGAAATCCATCTTAGTTACCACCAGAACAAGTATAACCTATATCCTGTATGTAGGCAGGTAATAGTTAACGCTACCCCAGCCGGGAAGTTGAGTTAATTGTGTTCACGAGTTTTCTTTTGGTGAGCTTTACTGGGTCCAACCTACTGGTTCTGTGTGATATAAAAGGAACAGAGGGTTTGAGCCCAGAGGGGGAGAAAAAACCTAGGGGATTTTGTAATGCTGTTCTACTGGAGTCTGCAAATCCTGAAGTCCGAGTTCCCACTGCCCAGGAGGATCACTAGGGTTGTTTTTTCCCTTAAATATGCCAACTATGGACTTTACCAGATATTGACTCTTTGCTATGCAGGTATGCTAGGGCAGCCACAAGCCTGAGTTGGGGACTAAAGCCTGGTACACACCACTAGGTACCACAACTGACCGCTCCAGTCGGAGCCGCTATACTAACAATCCAATGTTAGTACAGGGACCCCCCTGCCAGAACACTTCGGTCAGCGCACTTAGCCATTGGCTGAGAGCACTGATCCGGAGCCAGTTGGCTGCTGGTTTTACAGCATGCTCATCCAACAGAAGCCAGCTGAATGACCAGATTCTGTCAGACGGATGATTTTATTGAACCGGCTAATGTCCCTCGACATTCGGCCCATGTACTAGGCTTAAAGTAATTGTAAAGTCTATTTTTTTTTCCTTATAAAAATAACAAATATGTTATACTTACCTGCTTTGTTGCAGTGGATTTGCACAGAGCAGTCCGGATCCTCCTCTTCTCAGGTTCCTCTTCTGTGATCCTGGCCCCTCCCTCATGTTCAGTGCCCACACAGCAATCAGCTTGCTATTGGGGGTACCTGAGCAGAGTCACAACTCCCTTTGTCCATGCAGACAGAGTCCTCACCTGTCCCCACCCCCTTGCTCCCCTGATTGGCTAGCTGACTCTGATTGACAGCGGCAGCAGCCAGCCGCACCACTGCTGTGTCTCAGCCAATCAGGACAGAGAATCTCGGAAGTCTGAGACACTTGTGGACATGGCTGGACAGAGAGGGGCCTCAGGTAAGTATCAGGGGGGCTGAGGGGTCTGCTGCACACAGAAGGTTTTTTATCTTAATGCAGAGAATGCATTAAAAAAGAAAACCTTCTGCCTTTACAACTCCTTTAAGGAAGTTAGGGAAAAGATTGCACTTTACGTTGCACTGATACCTGTGAATGTTGTCATATTAAATTATTTAAGTAAAGCTTTTGAAACTTTGCCGTTGCCTGGTCAGAAGTTATTAAAGGGATAGAATGCTAGTAACCGGCACATAAAGTCTACAGTCCAGGTCACTAAACACATTGGGATATGAAGGTAATGGTACAAGAGTTAATACAGTGCAGTGGTTACCAAGGGTAATGAAGGTCTAGGTGAGAGCTTCTTGCAGCAAGGGAGATGTTGTCAGCACTACTTCAGCAGTGATTTGTCTCCCATAGCAATGGGAAGCAGATCTGCACCACAGGGGGCCCTCAACCTGTAGACAGGTATGGAAGAGAGAGAGTTAAGTGAAGTGCACGCATGGAGTCCATGTTAGGTGCACCATACTGTTACTGGGAGTGAGGTAGCAGTGATGCACTGGACAGGAGGGGAGGGCATTGGCTCTGCGTGTCCCTCCTAAATGCACAAGTGACCATGGTGATGCTTAATACATCGAGAGAGTTTTATAAGATTTCAGTTAGTTGCTCAAGTAAAGATATCCTATGTAAAATGGTGACCCTTAACAAAGTTTCTAGGGTAGTCCAGAACCCACCCCTGGGTAGGCCTCTTATATGACCCTTGATTGGCGCCCAACGAGGAGAGAAACATGAAGGACATGGCAACCAACCACCCACCTACCCTTACATGTATTTGAAGATTCCTATTCTGGAGACATTTTTTTCCCTAACTTTCAGTCCTGGTAACAATGATCATCAGGAAAGATATTGGAGGGTGAATCTCCCCAGCAGGTACAGTAAGAAACTGACAGGGAGACTAATCCCCTAATCACTATCTATAATTAAAAAAAAAAAAATTGGATTGAAATACAATGCACTTGGGCATATGATATGTTGCCTCAGATCTGTCATTTTATAAGGATCTACTGTAAATGCAGCAATATCATATTCTATGGGCCCACATTTACACCACTTTGTTTTGATCTATATATCGTTAAGCTGCATTAACAAAACAAGAAAATTCTCTGCTCACGGTTTAAACAATATTTCACTCTTTACACCTGTAAATGTTTATGCAAAAATTGACACAGATACAGTGTAACTGCACAATGTGCACCACTGCCGCTGCCAAGAAAATTCATGAACAAGATGTACACAATGTGCAGATAGTGGTAATACAGGTGCATAGTGATTTTGATGTTCAGTCATTCTAAATGATTGAAGACCAAGATCATTCTGCGCCTGCGCCACTGCCATGTAATTAACTCAATTATGGGAAAGCTGTAAAAATCATGTGTAGGCAGAGCAGAATGGCTGCACTCATACATACACATAGTATGCATCTCAGCTCGTACGGGCTTAAGTGCATGTATGTTTATATGATTTGAAATGCAGTATGCACTTCTTTTTTTTTTTACACTGGATCTTGTTGGTAGATGGGCCATTGAGTGAATATTAGATCATCTCCCCTGCCAAGAGACAGCTGGTGCTTGCATTGAACTCCCTACTAGTCCAATGTAATGTTTGCTTGCTGGTAGGCATAATAAAACCATTTCCACACTATTGGCATTGGATCCCAGTCAAAACCCAATACCGGGCTATGGTACTTACTTTGTAGACAATTATTTTGGAATTGCCCAGTCATATTTTCTTGAATGTGACATCTGTTTACATGTCTTTTTTGCCATAACTTAGTGCTGAAATTTTCTTGTTTAGAAAGTGTTGGATGAGTGCCAGGACCGGAGGAACTGCCAGCTGCTTGTCAACAGTCGTTTGTTTGGCTCTGATCCATGTCCAGGAACCAGCAAATACCTTGTGGTGGGATACAAATGTAGGCCAAGTAAGTACAACATTCCCCAGACCTGTGTAAGCCTTGTAGAGAAGCATACCCATTGCACTTTTTTAAAGGGCAAGTTCAGCCAAACTTGTGCATGTGCAGAGTCTGTAGTAGCTGTCAATTGTTTTGTAAAGTATTCTGCATAGTCAACCTCCCTTCATGTTTACAGGCCTTGGCTCCTCCAGCTGTCAATGCACTGCTTATACTTGTGTTTATTTTAAAATACATGTCTATACCAAGTAAGGCAATTGCTTTCTATGACATTCAATGCTCAGGTGTGAACTTATGTACATGGAGTAAGCTGGACTCTGGCACTGTGGCCTGTAAGCACCAAAATGACCTTTCCAAGCCAGGTAATTTATCTGTATGGGATGTAAACTTAGGATTTAGGGCTGTGGTGGGAAGTATATGCACAGTTTTTGCTTTTGTCCCATGGGGGATATTTCCCCTTGCTTCCTGTTTCAGAGACAAGAGAGAACAAGGTTTGAGTGAACATATCCCCTATTAGATTGCCGTCATCAGAACACTTGTACCCTTTGAACATTTCCTATCATTTTTTCATCCAGTGAAACCTTAAAAATTTTGTATTTTGATTCATAACTTATTTTCACTTGGCCGGGAAGTGAGGGAAAATGGGGCTCCAGAAACCAGTAAACGTGACAAACATGAAAACCCTCACCCAGTATCCAACACTGAAAACACAAAGTGCCTCTCTAGCTAAAACATTTGTACCAAAAATACTTCACTTTCAGTGACTCCGCTTCTATGTGAAAGCTGGTTTTTGAGCAGTGGGTGAATGGTTTAATGCACTTTTAGAAGAAATGTTTCTTCATCAGACTAGAACATTGTACTGTTATATGTATGCCTTCATTTTAGATGAATTTAAGAGTAAGGTGGCCTGTGAGGATGACCGGCTGAGGCTGAGCTGTAAGAGGAATACAGTAATTGCTATCTATTCTGCTACGTTCGGAAGAGTACAAGGTGGCAGCTTGGAGTGCCCATACCAGGACCCGACTTCTACAGGTAAGAGGGTATTCTTTTCAAGGACTCCCAACACTCTGGTTTGTCTTACCTTTTGGTCAACCCCATCATTACCAACGATTTTCTTTTATTTAAAGCTCCAGACCTTTAATTGCTTCTGATTTGTAAATTACTCCATTGTGTTTACGGTGTTTAGAAAGTGAGCACCAAGTGCGAGAACCTACCTTTATTCATAAATTGGTCCAATTTTGTAAGTACAGTGATACCACCCTACAATCTCTTTAGATGTACAGGGCCTTGCTCATATGCAGAAGAGCACATAGCTACCCCAATGTGCAGACTGTTTGGCATGTACTGCATTCCCTTTCCCTAAAGTGCAGCCCAAAGGAATCTATTAAACTAAAATGCATACCGAGACCAAACACAAAACATAAAGCCTGAAAAACATAAAGAAATGTCAATACATCTTTCAGACTAGACCTGTGGGAAGGGTTTTACAGGTGTTAACTCCTGCCAAACACACCTTTTGGAAAACCATTTGAACTAGCCTCACGTAAAGGCAAAATTCCTAGTACACTACGCTGCCATGGATACCCAGTTCCTTATAGGTATATATAAAGGCACATTTTCTATCCCAGTTCTGATACAGCAATGGGGGGGGGGGGGGGATAGACCCTTCATCAAGATTTTATTGCTGATGGTGACTCCACTGGGACAATTAATCCCTCTATTTTTCCTGGTGGTCACTGTCTCGAGACAGAAAGTGAGGGGAAATAACATTTTGCTTAACACTCTTTCTTTTGACAACTCTGGAGAATGAGAATGAAGAAAAAAACATGTAAGGGGGTTTAACCACTCACTATTAAAACAAAAAGCACCACCCAATACCTTTTTGGCTTTACACTTTTAAACAAGATACCTGCAATTTGACCCCAGGCTTTATGTGTACTTTTGTAAGGCTAGTGAAACTTGTATACATGTCTCTTGTTTAAAGAGGGTGGATGGAGGCATTTGTCCTGCTGGCTATTGTATTAAGGGTAGCTGCCAGAATACTCAAACAAACAGTGACTGCATCTGATTGGATGGAATCATTGTTTGACTGTTTTTTTTTTTTTTTCCACACAGCTAATTTTGACAAAAGTTGATTGACAAATCTACTCTTTTGTTGAGCCTGATGTGCCGATGTGGCCATCCACAGTGACATTTCAGATGATTTAGAAGGAATCTGCCAAAATTCAAGCCATCTATATGATTGGTGGTAGAATGCCAATTTTAGCAGCAATTTTAGGAGCTATAAATACTGTGCCAGAAATTTTAGAAAAAATACTTTAAAACCTCATAATGGAGCATGTCAAATATGTCACTGGAAGGGACACTGGCTTTCCAGTGCCAACAGAAAAGGACTTATACATTTTGATCCCTCCTAAGTTTATAATTTTATTCCCCATACTGTAAAAACTCTGAAAGTATTAAGAGGGTAATTTGCTGCCTATTGAAAGTAAGAAGTCATTGGGATCCTATATTAACATGGATGGGAAATCACCACTCTCTATGCAAAGGGGGATGTGAAAAACACAGACAAGGGGGCGATAATAGGGTAAGGCAGACATTAAACCACTGCAGTCAATCAAGTGTAGCACTGTTGGCAGCTGCCTTTTAGAAGCAGTGACAAGCCAGCCCTCCTCAAGATTCACGGCTATATGTTCTTGAAACAATTATTCTGTCCTGCGATTGCAGAACCCGTCAGTTATGTTTTTTAAAAAAACACTACAGGCATAGAAAGTCTGTGCTGACATATGGTATGGTAAAGTTATGCTTGCAGCAAACTCTGTTTATAGTAGGACTTGGTAATCTATTTGTGTAGTTCGTTAATCACATGTATGTTTCATCAACCCCTATTATTCTTCTAGCAATACAGTCGATGGGGTCATGTACAGAGTCATTTTGAATGATATCTGTACAAATTACCTACTTTTTCCTGTATTTGACAGTAATTTATCAAAAGACAATGTGCATTTTCTCTATTTTAGGGACTTAAGAAGAAAGCGGTTAGAATGTTTCCCCAAAATCCTTAAAACCATAAGCAAATTGTAGTGAGGGCTGTGTGAACACCACATTACGATTAACCTACAATAAGGGAATGCATTAAGAGGCACCCACGGACCACCTAATCTGAAAATAAGCTGATTGTTGCTCCTCGTGTGTTTGCTAGCTGTTCACCACATAACCTTGAAATACAAATGCTATCGGTCAACCACATCTGTGAGTACCCAGCCACAGGTGTGAACCCTGACATTGGCCAACCATTGGCGGAAATCAACAGCAATTGCCAGGAAAACCCAACCTAATTAGTATTTTCCTCTTAATAGTCTGCCATGGACATTTTAGGAAACAAGACGGGTGTTTCAATACCTTAAAGCATATTTGAACCCAAGAACAAAAATGTAGTAAATTACAGCTTACCAGTCATAAGATGTGGCGGTTGCATTCATGTTTCAGCTTTCATCCTAAATATTTTCACCTGCTGACCCCACCAGTGACACACTTCCCTTTCTAGAATGACAACACTGACTCCACTGTACCTATGGACAGCTGTATTGAACAGAAGGTGCATTAGGACTGCAAATCCCTCTCTATCTTCATAACTCCTGGGTGTTGGAAGGGGTTATTGCCCTTCCACTATAAAACCCACTCTGTACTTGGAGAAAGAGTTTGTCCCCTCATTTTAAGGGTTTAGGACTAATGGGGGTCACTGCAGTACAGGAGGAGTGGACCCAGGATTTAGAAAGGTGTGTGGTTCTCTCTTTTGGAGGATGGGAACTAAGGAGAAGCTAAAGAAATGTAATGGTATTTATGTGTATTGCAATGTCCCCTCCCGCTTTGCTGGATGTTTATAGAGATCTGCCCTTATATGGGACTGCTTATCATTTCTTTGGACTGTGATGAAGTTACTGTTACCACATCTTTGGAATTGTATGTATCCCATTGCTGTGGACAGTTTACAACTTTTTAAAGAAGTTCTGTGCAGAACTTAGTTTCTTTTTGTGATGTAATGACTAAGAAATAGCGCATGGGACTGAAGTTTTAGTTTATTATGCGCAGCCAATGCCTGGGAACAGTGTATCTGTAGGAGCTGGTGGTGGTTTGCCTCCTGGCCATGAGAGGAGATCTCTCCCCTCAACAGAACACGAACTAGGTGACCTAGGCCTTCATGTCTCATGGGCCCCAGCCCCCAGGTATTCTGCTGGACCTACTAAGACTTACCATCTGAGCACAGAGGTCTGCGTGGGCTTTGGAGGGAAAACAGTGTAGAGAAGGTGGCCTCCGCAAAGCCCTGACTACAAGGGGAGGTGTTAAATAATCACAGAGAAAACTGGGAGCAATGCGAACAGCACAAGGAGTTATCCACTAAACTATTTTTGGCAGGATCAACATGTGTTTTTTGTGCTTGTTGTTATATTATTATATTATATGTTATATTATTATGCTGAACTTAAGGTGATTGTAAAGCCTCTTTTTTTTTTTCTTTCTTTTTTTCTATAAAAATAACAAACATATTATACTTACCTCCTCGGTGCAGCCCGGATCCTCCTCTTCTTGGGTCCCTTCTTGGCTCTCCTGGCCCCTCCCTCCTGGTGAGTGCCCCCAAAGCAAGCAGCTTGCTATGGGGGCACCCAAGGGAGCCGAGCTTCAGCTCCATGTGTCCATTCAGAGACGGAGCCTCAGTTTGCCCCCCCCCCCCCCCGATTGGCTACCTGACTTTGATTGTCTCAGCCAATCAGTAGGACGAGTCACGAAAGGCCGAGGCACTTGTGGATATCTCTGGATAAAGATGGGGCTCAGGTATGTAATAGGGGGTGCTGGGGCAGTTTTTTTTATCTTAATGCATAGAATGCCTAAGATGAAAATAATTCTGCCTTTACAACCCCTTTAAATCTCAAATGTAATAGATTGCAACTTAACAATCCTTAGATGTTTTTCTTTTGGGTTTTTTTTTTATTATTTTATTTCATCTGGTGATCCTGCCAGTAACCTACTTCTTGCCTTATTGTGGCTACATTCTGGGTGAAATAGTAAAGCAGACACCCTTTGGACAGCAGCATTGTCATTTTGGTGGAGGTTAGTGTTAGATTTAGATGGTCTTGACAAACAAATAAAGCTTAACTCTAACTAACAGTTTATAAACAATTATAGCAAAAGGTTTTTCCTGGGATAAAGGTTTTATTTAAAGCGGTTGTAAACCCTAAAATAAAAAAAATAAAAAACCTGCATGACAAAGGCATAATGAGCTAGTATGCATCACATACTAGCCCATTATGTGTAACTTACCTTAGAACGAAGCCCCGACACGGACCCCCGGACATCGCTGCGGGCGCTGCCATGATCCCTCGCCGTCTCTTCCGGGTGCGCGCGGGAGTGATTTTCCGGCAAGCTCCCGGCAAATAAATTGAAGGTCTCCCCAGACCTTCAGAGCGCATGCACCGCGAGCGGCTGCATGCACTGTAAATAGTTCCTAAACCATGCCGGTTTAGGAGATATTATTTGTACCTACAGGTAAGCCTTATTATAGGCTTACCTGTAGGTAAAAGTGTCAAAAAGCGGGATACTACCGCTTTAAATGAATAAAAGCTAACCTATGTAAGCAACCCTGTCCGTATTAAATGATTTTCTCAAATCTGACTGCTACAGTGCCTTGCGAAAGTATTCGCCCCCCTTGAACTTTTCGACCTTTTGCCACATTTCAGGCTTCAAACATAAAGATATAAAACTGTAATTTTTTTGTGAAGAATCAACAATAAGTGGGACACAATCATTAAGTGGAAATAAATTTATTGGATATTTCAAACTTTTTTAACAAATAAAAAACTGAAAAATTGGGCGTGCAAAATTATTCAGCCCCTTTACTTTCAGTGCAGCAAACTCTCTCCAGAAGTCCAGTGAGGATCTCTGAATGATCCAATGTTGACCTAAATGACTAATGATGATAAATAGAATCCACCTGTGTGTAATCAAGTCTCTGTATAAATGCACCTGCACTGTGATAGTCTCAGAGGTCCATTTAAAGCGCAGAGAGCATCATGAAGAACAAGGAACACACCAGGCAGGTCCGAGATACTGTTGTGGAGAAGTTTAAAGCCGGATTTGGATACAAAAAGACTTCCCAAGCTTTAAACATCCCAAGGAGCACTGTGCAAGCGATAATATTGAAATGGAAGGAGTATCAGACCACTGCAAATCTACGAAGACCTGGCCGTCCCTCTAAACTTTCAGCTCATACAAGGAGAAGACTGATCAGAGATGCAGCCAAGAGGCCCATGGTCACTCTGGATGAACTGCAGAGATCTACAGCTGAGGTGGAGACTCTGTCCATAGGACAACAATCAGTCGTATACTGCACAAATCTGGCCTTTTTGGAAGAGTGGCAAGAAGAAAGCTATTTCTTAAAGATATCCATAAAAAGTGTTGTTTAAAGTTTGCCACAAGCCACCTGGGAGACACACCAAACATGTGGAAGAAGGTGCTCTGGTCAGATGAAACCAAAATCGAACTTTTTGGCAACAATGCAAAACGTTATGTTTGGCGTATAAGCGACACAGCTCATCACCCTGAACACACCATCCCCACTGTCAAACATGGTGGTGGCAGCATCATGGTTTGGGCCTGCTTTTCTTCAGCAGGGATAGGGAAGATGTTTAAAATTGATGGGAAGATGGATGGAGCCAAATACAGGACCATTCTGGAAGAAAACCTGATGGAGTCTGCAAAAGACCTGAGACTGGGACAGAGATTTGTCTTCCAACAAGACAATGATCCAAAACATAAAGCAAATTCTACAATGGAATGGTTCACAAATAGACATATCCAGGTGTTAGAATGGCCAAGTCAAAGTCGAGACCTGAATACAATCGAGAATCTGTGGAAAGAACTGAAAACTGCTGTTCACAAACGCTCTCCATCCAACCTCACTGAGCTCGAGCTGTTTTGCGAGGAGGAATGGGCAAAAATTTCAGTCTCTCGATGTGCAAAACTGATAGAGACATACCCCAAGCGACTTACAGCTGTAATCGCAGCAAAAGGTGGCGCTACAAAGTATTAACTTAAGGGGGCTGAATAATTTTGCACGCCCAATTTTTCCGTTTTTTATTTGTTAATAAAAACTTCATGATTGTGTCCCACTTGTTGTTAATTCTTCACAAAAAATTACAGTTTTATATCTTTATGTTTGAAGCCTGTAATGTGGCAAAAGGTTGAAAAGTTCAAGGGGGCCGAATACTTTTGCAAGACACTGTGCTTTGTCTGAACAGCTTGGTCTGTTAAAGGAAGTTGGAAAATAACAGATCAAGAGGTGGAAAAAAAAGGAAAAAGGCCTAAAAATGAAAACTAATGCAGCTATTACATCTAAGAATCAATAAGCTGCAATATATATATATAAACAAGTCTTTCTTTAAATCAATACATTTCTGTTTTTCAGAATGTCAGTCACCCTCCTGCCTATCACTTATGACACAGCGTTGCCAAGGCAAAAGGAGCTGCAGCATCTATGCCAGCACCTATGAGTTTGGAGACCCATGTTATCCTGGGGTCCGGAAGCACCTGAATGTTATATACACCTGTGGTGAGTCTAAGGCTGCATGCTTTATTCACAGTTGGCATTTGGTTATCTGATGCAGGAAATTCATTTGTGAGAGATTCCTGGTGCTTCTGCCAGCCCAATCCAAACAAAGTGGTCTTGCTCTATATGCTGTTTTTGTGATACAAGTTATGGGACACAGAGTGACAACTACATTGTAAAACCTGTGAAGGGCTGACAGATCTAGGTACAGAGATATCACTGTCCAAATGCTGAAGATGCCAAAAAATGTCAATAAAGGGGTAAAAAAGGGTACTTTTCCATGGCCCAACAAAAATTATAGTGATGGTTCATGTGGGAGGAAAGAAGGTTATCTGCTATTCACAAGTAAAAACAGATTTGACAGGTGGAAGTAGCTCATCTCCCATCTCTCTTGGTGCTCTTGATAATACTTGTTTTTGGGCGAAATTATTATGATTTCCACACATTTTGGAAACTAACCGAAAAAATTTGTTGGATCAGGATTTCCAGCATAATGCCTGGTTCAGGCGATTAGATTATCGGATGAATGATTGTACTTTGTTTTTGCATGCTCATCTCATCAAAAGTAAGAGGTTACTGAAGTTACGAAAATTCTCGTACGACAGAATAACAATTCGGAAGTGATGTAATGTATTTATATTGTATTTTTGGACGAGAACTGTACTGATTAAATGAAAATCGTAAATTTTAAATCATGCAAAATTTATATATATATGTGGTATCGTACGAGAAAAATTTCATGCTTGTCCCATTGGATAATTTCGCATGAACTGTCATGATCTCGATAACTCTATACGAACGAATAAATTACCGTATGATCACTTTAAAAGTGGTGTTTTTTGTACAATTTTCTGTAACCTTTAGTAACTGCTGTGTTATTCACAACAATAGTTAACATAGGTGGTGGACACAGCACAAGTTAGGGCTTAGACTCAGTTGGGTGGACTTTCAGCTGTGAGTAACTGCTGGAGAACCTCTGTTCACCACTACAGTAAACCCCCCTCCATTGCGGGGGTTACGTTCCGGACCCAGCCGCGAAAAGTGAGAATCCGCGAAATAGAAAAACCCTATTAAAATGCATTGTAGGCATGTTTTTTTACTGTCACTGTACGTGTAAAAGCATTTTAAGGTCTTTAAACACACTTTTAAAACAATAGAAACTCATTTAAACACATAAAAGATACTGAGAGACATAGCAAGAGCTATGGAAAACACAAAAATATTTCATTTTTAATGATTTATATAGTTAAATAACATTACAAAAAAAAACGCAATATAGCGGGACCGCAAAAACTGAACCGCGATGGAGCGGGGGTTTACTGTATGGCTAAGGCCGGCCAAAGAAGGTTTGAATCTCAGCCGGTTCAGCAAGGACTAAAGCAGCTGCTATAGCCACTAGTAATAATCACTATCTTCTATGGCTTCCCCTGCCCCCCCCCCCCCACAGGGAGCAGACAATTGCTCGGCAGGAAGGGATTCCCCTGTCAGAACTGTCTGTGTTGATGGGGGAATCGTGCAAATTTCTTTCCTGCAACCAGAGTCTATGGCCTGCCTAACTGTGATCATTGATACATAATAATAAGTCAGGGCTGAGACACAGGTGAGTGTATTTCCAGCTTGATAATCAGGACTTCCAGCTGTTATATTCCAGAGAAGCCAATCTAGATGAACTGGCTTGCTGGAAAATTGCCCAATGTATTTTTGCTTGAGAGAAGTCAATCTACAGATCGGCTTGTCTTGAACGGGAATGTTGGAAATTCTTTCAATGCAATTAGCTGCAGTGCTGATCAGTCCCACCTGTCAGAATACAATACCAGTGGGGAGGATTCCCTTTTCCACCTCACTTATGTGAATGGGGGGGGGGGGGATCTATTCAGTTTTTGTTTTTTTGGTCAGCCTGCTCACTGATCCATATATGGTCTTTTTTAATTTTGGGTCAGAGATTTAACCCCCATCAGGTTTTGTATTGCTTTCTATATCCTGGCTAGGTAGATTCACTCTGGTTGTCCCTTTCCATTTTTCTGGTGACCATTGTCACCAGATTTATAATGGAAGTATTTGATCTGCTACAGAAGAGGAGATGGGTGGAAAACCTTCCGATAGGAATGCAGGTTGTGGTGACAACAATTTTGGATTTCCCTGACTTTGGCAACATGTCTCACTTCCTATTGTGTCTAAAGAACAGGAAGTAGAAATGGGCTGAACACTCCCCTGTTTGGTTCGTACCAGAACTCCCGAACAGAGAAAAAGTTCTGAATCCTATTAAAGTCCATGGGACCCGAACTTGAAAAATCAAAAGTGCCCATTTTGAAGGCTTATATGCAAGTTATTGGCCTTAAAAAGGGTAGGGGGTCCGGGTACTGTCTTGGGGGACATGTTTCAATGCAAACATTTTTTTAAAAAAAATATATTTTCAGGGGCAGTGAGTTTAATGATGCTTAAAATGAAACAATAAAAATGTCTCATCTGAACCGTGAATAGAACCTAATAGAAAAAAAAATGAATCAAATGACATTTAAATTGCCAGAAATATAATGCCATTGCTGGCAATAGGAAAAAAAATGGCATGCCCCCCCCCCCCCCCCCCCAATCCATACCAGGCCCTTCGGATCTTTGGCCAAAATTTAAAAAAAAAACAAAAAAAACGTGTGGGGTCCCTGCCAAAATCCATACCAGACCCTTATTCGAGCATGCCCCCCTGCCCAATGTGACCTGGTATGGTTCAGGAGGGGGGGGGGGAGCTTGCTTGCCCTCCCTTTCTGGCCTGCCAGGCTGCTTGTCAAGATAAAGTTCTGGTATGAATTTTGGTCTTTTTTTTGCCATTTTTACCATTTTTTTCACTTTTTTATTGCCAACAATTTTTTTTTTCCAGCGGGGAAGCCCATTGACAGCTGAAGACTCATCCGACTCATTAAGGATGCCACAGCCCTGCTTCTTAACAACCAGCTATTCACTGCACCCTGATTGGGCAAAACTTTATGCAGCACACGGCGCATTGCAGAACGTTTGGTGGGGCAAACACCCGCCAAATGCCCTGCAAATTTGGGTGTTCGCCGAATGGGAGAACTTGCGATGTCCTGAACTGCTCGCCCATCTTTAACCACTTCAATACTGGGCACTTTCACCCCCTTCCTGCCCAGGTCAATTTTCAGCTTTCAGCGCTGTCACATTTTGAATGACAATTGCGCGGTCATGCTACAGTGTACCCATATGAAATTTTTATCATTTTTTTCACACAAATAGAGCTTTCTTTTGGTGGTATTTAATCGCAGCTGGATTTTTTATTTCTTACAAAAGAAAAAAGACAGGAAATTTTGAAAAAATAAGTTTTTCTTATTTTCTGTGAGTAAATTTTGAAAATAAGTAATTTTTCTCCTTCGCTAATGAACTGCACTGATGAGGCAGCACTGATAGGCAGCACTGAGGGGTGGCACTGATGGTCACTGAGGGGCGGCACTGATGGCCACTGATGGTCACTGAGGGGCGGCACTGATGGTCACTGAGGGGCGGCATTGATGGTCACTGAGGGGCGGCACTGAGAGGTGGCACTGATGGTCACTGAGGGGCGGCACAGATGGTCACTGAGGGGCGGCACTGATGGTCACTGAGGGGCAGTACTGATGGGCACTGATGGGCGGTACTGATGGGCACTAACGGGTGGCACTGATGGGCAGCACAGATGATCAGGCACTGACTGGCAATACTATGGGCACTGATTGTGGGCACTGATTGTGGGCACTGATGGTGGGCACTGATGGGCATTGATTGGGGGGACTTATGGTCACTGTTTTTTTTCTTTACTGTAATCAGGGCACTGATGATCAGTGCCCTGATTACCTTTTCTAGGCTCCCCTTTGAGGAGGAGCCGCTGATCGGCTCTCCTCGCCACACACTCTGACAGTGTGAGGTGAGGAGAGCCGATAAATGGCACTTCCTCATTTACATGTGATCGGCTGTGATTGGACACACCCAATCACATGGGTAAAGAGCCAAGTCATTGGCTCTTTACCAAGATCTGGGTCGCTCCGTGCCCTAGCAACACGGCGCGGCCACGATCGCCGCACTGCGCGCCCCCCGCGGGCACGCGAGAGAGGCTATTCTGGTGCGCCGTCCTATGACGGCGTCCCAAAACGAGAGCCGCACCGCTCCGCTCCGCCGTCATTTGATGGTGGGCGGGCCGCAAGTGGTTAAGAGGAAGTGAAGAGAAATCTCCACAATAATAAATCTTGACAGGGTTTTAAACATTTCCTAATACAGAAAAAAATGTTGGCTCTAAAAATACTAGCTGTTCACAGCCTTTGACATGTACAAATCCCGGCATATAAGACACTCAGATTTGTATCTCATTGTTCTGAGAACACACCCATGGAGTCTAAACATGAACTCCTTGCAGACAACTAATGACTGGTAGTAAGAGCTATTCTTGTATGAATGAAAGGCCAGGTAACCTTATCCTCCGCTGACCTTGGCACTTCCAGCACTTGCTTCTATTGAGCGTTTTTTTTCCAGTGGAGAAATGAACACCTCTCGGTAGTAAAGAGATGGCGTGCAGCTGTCAGTGTATCGTGTTAATATATTTACAGCCGTCCAAACACAGCCTGTTTTTTGGTGATCAGTAGCTGGAAAGGTATCTGTGTCAGTGATCGGCACACTTGAAAGAAATTAAGTTGGTGTGTTTTATCTCATTAATGGAGAAAACATACAACGTAAGCATCACCTGAAACATGTGATTATGACTAAATATGTATAAACCAAAGGCCTTGGAGACGTGCTTATGTCCAAATGCTTTTCTTCTTACACCAAGTGAAACTAAACTCTGCTTTAAAAAAAAAATCTATTGACATGTTTTCTTAATTCAAAAGGTGTTTGCTAATTACGCTCAGCCTCCTCCAAATTTTTTTTTCCTTTTTGCCGTGATCCGACTTCTTGTTAAAAGGTGACTACGTTTGTTCTCTATGGCGCCATAGTAGGAACATAGCCACCCTCTTTGTGGCTCCTGAGGTGGATTAGGGACTAGGAGTTGTGTGGCAGTGCACATGACAGCAACTAAAGCTGGCCATACATGGATCAAAATTCAACGGGTTCAGCAGAGACCAGCCTGATTTCGATCTACGTGTGGCCACTGTGGTTGAACAGAAGCTGATCTACCAGTTGACTTTTGTTCAACTGCCCTGTTGGTGTATTTTTATAGATCAGGCAATGGGCTCATTTGTGTATACCGATAGAGGGAGAGTCTCCCTGCTGTCAAAATACAAAGATGCAAAAAGGAAAATGTAAAATATTGGACAGTTTAGCAATCCTTAACCATGTCAATACCAGGCTACCCCCTGCCCAGGCCAATTGTCAGCTTTCAGTGCTGTCACACTTTGACTGACAATTGTGCAGTCACGTACCTCTGTACCCAAAATAAATATTTATCATTTTGTTCCCACAAATAGAGCTTTCTTTTGGTGGTATTAAATCACAACTGGCCTTTTTACTTTTTGCTAAATAAAAGACTGAAAATTGTCTTAGTTTCTGATCTTAAAATTTGGAAATAAATAATTTTTATTAATAAATTAGCCCAAAATGTATTCTGCTGAATTTCTTTGGTGAAAATAACCCAAATCAGTTTATATTATTTAGTCTGCTTAACCACTTGCCGACCGCCGCACGACTATCTACGTCGGCGGTCAGCCCCTCACAGGCAAAGTGACGTAGGGCTACGTCACTAGCTTGTGAGGGTCTAGGGAGCGAGCGCGCGCCCCCGGAGGCGCGCTCCCGCTCCCGAGTGGTCACGAACCCCCCCGCGCGTGTGACCGGCGGACCCGATCGCCGCCGGCCACTCTGCGATCGGCGGGGGAGAGGGAGAAAGTCAGGCAGCTTGTGTAAACAAGCTGCCTGTCATTCTCCTCGCTGTATGAGAGCTGATCACATGGATCTACTATGTAGATCCGTTGATCACTCTGCATACAGCTGAAGCCCCAGCCAATCACAGTTAGAATCACGCCCCTAGGGACACACACAGCCCCTCCCTCTCAAATAAAGTTAACCCCTTCACTACCAGTGTATTTTTACAGTAACAGTGCATATGTATAGCACTGATTACTGTAGAAATGTCACTGGTAACCCCAAAAGTGTCAGAAATGTCAGTCAAGGGTCCGATCTGTCCGCCGCAATGTCGCAGTACCGCAAAAAAAATCGCAGATCGCCGCCATTACGCGTTAAAAAAAAAAACAACAAAAATGACAAAAATCTTTCCCTTAGTTAGTAAACGCAATAACTTTTGCGCAAACCAATCAAAATACGCTTTTTGCGATTTTTTTTACCAAACATAGGTAGCATAAAACAAATTGGCCGAAAATTTTAAAAAATTTTGATTTTTACATTTTTTTTGGGGGAATTTCATATAAAAAAAAGGGAAAAATATTGCTATTTTTGCAAAATGGACGCTCTATTTTTGTTTATAGCGCGTGATCAAAAAATCGCACAGGTGATCAAATACCGCCAAAAGAAAGCTCTGTTTGTGGGAAAAAAAGGACGCCAAATTCGTTTAGGTACAGCGTCGCACGACCGCGCAATTCTCCGTTAAAGTCACGCAGTGCCGAATCGCAAAATACCCCCTGGTCGGAATGGGGGTAAAATCTTCCGGGGCTTAAGTGGTTAAAGGTTATAAAGAGTCCACAAACTATGGTTCTATCTATCTATCTATCTATCTATCTATCTATCTATCTATCTATCTATCTATCTATCTATCTATCTATCTATCTATCTATCTATCTATCTATCTATCTATCGTGCATTGCGATAGTATTCGGCCCCCTTGAGCTTTTCAACCTTTTGCCACATTTCAGGCTTCAAACATAAAGATATAAAACTGTAATTTGTTTTGAAGAATCAACAAGTGGGACACAATCATGAAGTGGAATGAAATTTATTGGATATTTCAAACTTTTTTAACAAATAAAAAAACTGAAAAATTGGGCGTGCAAAATTATTCAGCCCCTTTACTTTCAGTGCAGCAAACTCTCTCCAGAAGTTCAGTGAGGATCTCTGAATGATCCAATGTTGACCTAAATGACTAATGATGATAAATAGAATCCACCTGTGTGTAATCAAGTCTCCATATAAATGCACCTGCACTGTGATAGTCTCAGAGGTCTGTTTAAAGCGCAGAGAGCATCATGAAGAACAAGGAACACACCAGGCAGGTCCGAGATACTGTTATGGAGAAGTTTAAAGCCGGATTTGGATACAAAAAGATTTCCCAAGCTTTAAACATCCCAAGGAGCACTGTGCAAGCGATAATATTGAAATGGAAGGAGTATCAGACCACTACAAATCTAAGAAGACCTGGCCGTCCCTCTAAACTTTCAGCTCCTACAAGGAGAAAATTGATCAGAGATGCAGCCAAGAGGCCCATGATCACTCTGGATGAACTGCAGAGATCTACAGCTGAGGTGGGAGACTCTGTCCATAGGACAACAATCAGTCGTATACTGCACAAATCTGGCCTTTATGGAAGAGTGGCAAGAAGAAAGCCATTTCTTAAAGATATCCATAAAAAGTATCGTTTAAAGTTTGCCACAAGCCACCTGGGAGACACACCAAACATGTGGAAGAAGGTGCTCTGGTCAGATGAAACCAAAATCAAACTTTTTGGCAACAATGCAAAACGAAATGTTTGGCGTAAAAGCAACACAGCTCATCACCCTGAACACACCATCCCCACTGTCCAACATGGTGGTGGCAGCATCATGGTTTGGGCCTGCTTTTTTTCAGCAGGGACAGGGAAGATGGTTAAAATTGATGGGAAGATGGATGTAGCCAAATACAGGGCCATTCTGTAAGAAAACCTGATGGAGTCTGCAAAAGACCTGAGACTGGGACGGAGATTTGTCTTCCAACAACACAATGATCCAAAACATAAAGCAAAATCTACAATGGAATGGTTCACAAATAAACATATCCAGGTGTTAGAATGACCAAGTCAAAGTCCAGACCTGAATCCAATCGAGAATCTGTGGAAAGAACTGAAAACTGCTGTTCACAAACGCTCTCCATCCAACCTCACTGAGCTCGAGCTGTTTTGTAAGAAGGAATGGGCAAACATTTCAGTCTCTCAATGTGCAAAACTGATAGAGACATACCCCAAGCGACTTACAGCTGTAATCGCAGCAAAAGGTGGCGCTACAAAGTATTAACTTAAGGGGGCTGAATAATTTTGCACGCCCAATTTTTCAGTTTTTTATTTGTTAAAAAAGTTTGAAATATCCAATAAATTTAGTTCCACTTCATGATTGTGTCCCACTTGTTGTTGATTCTTCAAAAAAAAAAATACAGTTTTATATCTTTATGTTTGAAGCCTGAAATGTGGCAAAAGGTCGAAAAGTTCAAGGGGGCCGAATACTTTCGCAATGCACTGTATCTATCTATCCTGATGTACTGACGGACTATGTAATTTCTCGAGGCCCTAAATTGCCAGGACAGTAGAAATATTCCCAAATGACACCTTTTTTGGAAAACAGACAGCCCAAGGTATTTAGTAAGAGGCATGGTGGGTTTTTTGAAGTTGTAATTTTTTTGTCATAATTTTTTGAAAAATTAAGAAATAAAAAAAAAAAATAATTTTTGTTTTTTTACATACTGTCACCATTGCAGTACCATATCATCATATAACTGGTGTGGCGGTGATCAGGGACACTGACTGGTGACAGTATGAAAACAAAAATGTTCTAAATTTTTTTTTTTAATTACATTTTTTTTCCTTTTTTTTTCTGTGACCAGAGCAATTGCTACTATAGTAACATTGTACTGCTCCTCTGGGGAAGTGATTAGGATTTTTTTTTTTTTACACATTAAGCTTGCTAATAGCAATGTATTGCATTGTTGTGATTGGTCAAGACTAATCACATGGTACAGATGGGGCTGCGATTGGCCCTGTCTGTACCATGTGATCTCAGCTAGCCACAGATTTGGTGGATTTGCTAGTATATACTAGCCTTTTTCAACCAGGGTGCCTTGAGGTTTCCTCTAGAAATCAATGGCTGCCGCTGTTCGCACATAACGGCTCACTTGAAGACCATCTCACGCAGATATACTGCGGCAGGGGGGCCCTCCTGTGTGAACCGATGTACCTGTAAGTCGGCTTGTGCTCTTTGTCTGGGGTGCGCCGCTGATGACCTGCTCCAGCTGTGATTGGACCCATCGGGAGCCTATCAGCGGG
Organism: Pelophylax lessonae; assembly: GCF_965119305.1. Classification (NCBI taxonomy): domain Eukaryota; kingdom Metazoa; phylum Chordata; class Amphibia; order Anura; family Ranidae; genus Pelophylax; species Pelophylax lessonae. Next base: position 116,525,940 of record NC_138770.1, on the reverse strand, counting down.
TCTGGCGGAGGCGATGTCCGCCAGGACCCGCCAATCATTTGGAGGAGAGGCAGAACGGTGGTCTGCCTATGTAAACAAGGCAGACCGCTGTTCTGTGAGAAGGGAATGTACTGACCCTGTGTTTCTGCTAAGCAGGAACAGGGATCTTTACCTCCCCCCAGTCAGAGCACATCCCCCACAGTTAGTAAGCACTCCCTAGGAACACATTTAACTCATTTAACCCTGATGTTAACCCCCTTCCCTGCCAGTGTCATTAGTACAGTGACAGTGCTTTTTTTTTTTTTTTAGCACTGATCACTTTATTGATGTCACTGGTCCCCAAACAGTGTAACTTAGTGTCAGATTTGTCCGTCGCAGTTCTGTTAAAAATCACTGTTCGCCGCCATTACTATTAAAAAAAAAATAATAATTTCATAAATTTATCGCATGGTTTGTAGACACTATAACTTTTGCGCAAACCAATCAATATACACTTATTGGGATTTTGTTTTGCCAAAAAATACATATTGGCCTAAACTGATAAATAAATTCGATTTTTTACATTTTTTTATTGGGTATGTTTTATAGCATAAAGTAAAAAACATTGTTTTTTTTCAGAACTGTCGGTCTTTTTTGTTTATAGTGCAAAAAATAAAAATCCAAGAGGTGATCAAATACCACCAAAAAAAAAGCTCTATTTGTGGGGAAAAAGGACATGCATTTTATTTGGGTACAGCGTCGCACGTCTGCGCAATTGTCAGTTAAAGTACGTAGTGCCGTATCGCAAAAAAATGGCCTGGTCATTAACCACTTCTGGACCGGAAGATTTTCCCCCTTAATGACCAGGCCATATTTTGCGATTCGGCACTGCATTACTTTAACGGACAATTGCGTGGTCGCGCAATGCTGTACCCAAATAAAATTGATGTCCTTTTTTCCCACAAATAGAGCTTTCTTTTGGTGGTATTTGATCACCTGTGCGATTTTTATTTTTTGCGCTATAAACAAAAAAAAAAACAATATTTTTCACATTCTGCTATATAACATTCCCCAAAAAAAATTAAAAATCTAACTTTGTTAACATTTTTGGCCAACTTGTTTTCTGCTACAAATTTTTGGTAAAAAAATCACAATAAGCGTATTTTGATGAGTGGGTTAAGTGTGAGCCTAGGGGAGTGATTCAAACTGTATGGGGGCAGGGCTTATGGAATGACCATAGAGACCTGTGATCCTATATAGAAGGATCACAGGAGCTCTGTGATCATTCCAGAGAGAACGGTCAGCTGTGTATACAACAGCTGGCCGTTCTTCTCTCTCAGCGAAGAGCGATCGCAGGCGGCCGGCGGCAATCGGAGCCGCCTGCCCCGTGCATTGGATTCCCTGCTGCTGAGTGTGGGCAGGAGCGCGCCACCGGCGGCGCGCACCCGCCCCCTAGCTGCTGGTGCGCAACCGACGTAGCCCTACGTTAGTTCGTGCAGTAGGGCCAGCCTGCCGCAGTATATATGCGGTGGGCGGTCCAGGACCAGTTAAGGGGTGAAAACCTTCCAGGGCTGAAGTGGTAAATGTAATTAGGGACTCTGACCGACCCTGAACCCAGACAGTGTTTCTGCAGCTAACCTTCCAGTTTGTATGCAACCATAGCCTCTGAGCATAGTAGCCCATTTACTCTCATTTGCTCCTCTGAATGAGTTTTTACACATTTTCCTGCCAAAATAAAATCTCTGCCTGCTGGTCATATATAATATATTAGATAAAATTCACACAAATACAAGAAAACTATGCAAGCTCTGTGTAGTGTCCCTGGTGAGAGCTGCACCAAGTATTGCAGTGCTGCAAGGGAGCTGTGCCATGCTTTTTGGAGTGAAACAGTTGAAGTTTGGTTTACCTTGAGCAACATTTTTACTATGATAAAGAAAAAGTCAGAATGTTGGAGAACAGTCGCTATGACCTGGAGCATTCCTCTACAAATATGTGTTGTTTCTCTTGTAGGCAGTGATGCAGGGGAATTACTCGGAGGTTCCAGGGGTTGGGTATAAGCCAATACAGCCTCATGTCATTGCTAAAGATACATTTCTGCTACACAGGGATGTGTACGGGCAAGCCCGTTCAGGCTAACTAGACTCTAATTATATATATTTTAATTAAAGTGGAGGGAAGCCTATATTTATATTCCTAACCTCCTTGAAATTTCACAAGGAATCTATTGTCAAATGTCTTTTTATGCTTAGCATACATCAAGTTTTATAATGCTGGCACTGATAATAGAGTTGCTTTACAGTCTTCATTTTCTGTATAATATTTAATTACTTTGCTTCTGTACATTTTTATTGTTAGCAGTCAGCATGGTCAATGTCAGTACAGCAAGATGCAATTGAAGATATAGAAATTGCTGCTTTTAAAGAGGAAAGGTCTCATTTAAAGGACAACAGTAACTTTTGGTAATATTGTCCTTTAGGCCGGTCATAGGGGGATAGAAATTCAGCTAGTTCGTCAGGAAAAGTCAAAGTTTTGATGCATCTATGGGCAGGCTGGTTGTACTAAAGCAGGGTCTGGAGCGTAAAAAAAAAGACATGACCAGGTGAAGAGGGGAGACAGGTCAAGAGAGTTAATTAAGGAAAGGTATGGAGGAAAATGGGGGCTTATCTGATTGGATGGGGTGATTTATGATTGGGGTTTGGGGCAGTCTAGGAGGGGTGGTTCCTGTCCTGGCATCCAGAGGGAGATCAATGGATGCAGAAGAAGGAGCTTCCCACCCACCCTCCCTGTTGTTTGTCATAATTTATTATTTATTTCATTTTTTCACTCTTCCTTTTTCTATTATTGTTTGTAGGGATGTCATGGCAGCTGGGCATTTTTTGTTGGTCTTTGCTTGCGGGGGGGCAAAATATTTAGGATAAGTGTATGGTTCAGGACCCAACGTTGGTATGTGCCCCTCTGGTGCATTCCAGTTAATGTCAGTTTAACTGGAATTTGAAATGGTTGTGCTGGGGGGAGTGTGTTGTCTCCGAGCCGGTGTGTTGCAGCTGGAGGCCTATTAGGATAAAGGTCCCGCAATGCATGACTGGAACATTTTGGGGGTGCCTCAAAGACCAACAGGCTTAGCGACTGATCTGTTTCTGTTTTAAGGAATGTTTTTTCTCCTTTATGTTAATTTATGTTGAAATTGTTAATAAAAGGCTGCTATGGCCAATTTTTATTCCACTCGCTGTGTGGTCTCCTTTATTGGGTTAGAAAATGTGAAGTGGTTTTGGAGTGGGGTAGAGTATGGCCTTTCAGCCAGGGTAAAAGGTTGGGGACATCTGTTCTACACTGGTCAAGTCAATCCATTGACTTCAGTACAACCAGTCGGTTGGTCTTTTCTCGTGCGATTACTCGCTGCTGCAATAGATGACAGCAGTGACCATTGTATTCAGTCTCCCCATTGACAGAACACAAGCAGGAGGTATTCCCCCATCAACACAGTCAGTGTGAGCAATGTTAGGTTCTTCAACCCATGGTTGAAGGAAAGAAAATTGTATAATGTATAGCTTGATTTAAAGACTGTCTCCACTCCTCCATATGCAGGTGACCCCATCTAAGGCTGGGTTCACACGTGCTGTGGCCGCGGGTCACAGCAGGGGGTCCAGTGCATCCCTGTTGACCTTTTCAGGTGCAAATCAGGTCCAGATTTTTGCCTGAATTCAGACCTGAAATTGAGCCAAAGATGCATAGGTCGCCCCAGAGATGTGTGAACCGGCTCCATTGAGAGCCGGTCACACTCTCCTGTCATGAGAATTGGATGCGGGGAAACCGGAATCCAGTTTGCATCAGTGGGAACCCAGCCTAACGGACACTGTACATGTTACAATCTTTGTATAATCAACTTTAGGGTCATTATGCATGTTACAATCAGACCGTACAATCATTTTGTACAGTCAACTTTAGAGTTACCAAAGCTTTGTAATGGGGGGACCTACCTAATCTATTCAATTACTTTTTATCCAGTTAGGCAGGCCTTTATACTACATATTTATTGGTAAGTTTGATGGAAACCAAATTGTACTTCTAAGTATTCAGGATCGGGCCGGGCTCTTTTATTCATATGGTCTGGGACTGTCCCAGGGTGAGGCCCTTGTGGTCTCAGGTCACTAAATTTATTGAAGAGAAATTTGGGCTCCCTAATGTATGTTCCCCCTATGGTGTGTCTCCTGGGGATAATAGAGGTGGACGGAATGAATGCAGCTACTACACTTTTCTTGCGTATTCTTTTCTTTTGTGTGAGAAAATGAATTGCCAGCCGGTGGATTTATACTGAAGTGTTAACGTTGCCAATGTGGATACGTGTGGTGAATGCTGATATTGTATTGTACCGGATGATGTATGAGGCTAGGGGGTCCCCCAAAAAGTTTAGAAAAATATGATATAGATGGGTTGATTCTGATGATACGCTGGTGGGGGATACTGATGCCTGATCTGGTGGGGAGACCTCTGGAGGCTGTGAGGGTTGGAGCTGAGAAACTGGTTGGAATGTTAGCAGGCCACACTTTCTGTATACTTCTTCATGTTTTTATTATGCTGCAGGGGGGGTTCCTACGCATTGGTCACCAGGGAAAAGTGGGTTCTGGGCTCTGTTTTGCACGGAAGGCCTCCTCTCCTGTGCGTTCCTTTGGCGGCACAGGAGGGGAGGCCCAGGTGTTACTTGGTTTTACTGAAGTTTTTAGGGTTCAACAACAAAAAACTGAAATACAGATGTTCTTATGATTGTATTCTTTTGACATACACACTGATTGGGAATTGCAGGTGGGATCCTCTGCTTGGCAGGATACTGCTATACTGTCTGATTTACATATGTTGATTTCTTGCCTTATGCTTTGTGTGATTGCATTATTTCCGTATGCTCTATGATTTGTATGTGAATATGATGGATTTAAAAAAAAAAAAAAAGTTTTCAGGATCAAAAGTTATGTTATTGCAATTTATTTTCAAATTTTTTGCTTTCCATTGTATCCTTGTAGTTTAACAGTTGTTGCAGTTAATAGTCACTGCACCCTTGGTGCGTTCCGGGCTGTGCACCCTTGCAGATGCCACATTGGGAGCAGCGGCCGTGGCTGTGCATCTTCTGTGTCCCAATTGACAGCAATGGGACTGCCTGCATGGGGATGTATGGAACACCTGTGCATCTCTGTGTGGGTCAACATGGCTCTCACACAGGGCATGGATGCATACGCACCATGTGAACAAGGCCTAAGGGAACACAAAAGTGTTTAAGTCTTTATTTAAAGTGATGATATCATAATACATGCAGGTGAAATGGTTTGAGGCCACACAGGACTTGATGGCTCACAAAACCTGGCATGGGCCTTGAAATATTGTGATGTGACCACTTTAAATAAGTGCTTGTACTGTTTTTTTAGGGATCCATGGTGTGTTGGTCCTTGGTGATGCCAGTAAACCTGCTGGCAGTTGCTACAGCACCCTCTTACTTCCATTAATGCAAATATTTTGAGTACATAGTGGTTGTGGAGCCTGAAAGGCTGGTTTTCTAAATAGGTGATAACCAGGGGAGGTCCTCTCCTTCCCATTCCTCCTTCTCCCTCTTTTCTTGCTGTTTTTTCCCTTTCCATCTTTCAATCTTTTTTTTGCTCTTCTTCTTTCTTTCGCTCTTATTTCTCTCTTCTTTTACTCTTCTTTTGCTCTTCTTTTCCTTCTTCTTTTGCTCTTCTTTTCCTTCTTTTGCTCTTCTTTTCCTTCTTCTTTTGCTCTTCTTTTCCTTCTTCTTTTCCTTCTTCTTTTGCTCTTCTTTTCCTTCTCCTTTCTTTCTTTCTTTCTTTCTTTTGCTCTCCATCTCTTGCTTTCTGTATTTTGTCCTAAACAGAAACTGTAATTAGTTTTTCTGTCAGTTTTGTAATCTTTCTTTTCCCTTTCTTTTTTCCACTTCTCTTCCACCATACTTGTCCATAGAAGTGCCCTTCTGTAGCAGAAGTTGGTTCTTGTAGACTGCACAGTTTACTGATATTGAGTACTGCTATATGAAGAACTTTTCACTCTTGTTGGGACATTTATGGGCCATTATATTGATTAATTCCTCATGGCAGCACACTTCCTCATGACTAGTGTATTAATAGCCCATTCAGGTTAATGGTGTGGTTTACCACAACAAATGCCGATATATCTGCCCTTACTTTGAGGCCCTTGTATAGTAGTTTGCTCTGAGTCACACAATGACTCGTTTACATTGCTCAACCTGCTGCCTATACATCAAAGTCACCCGGCACCTCTACAGAGAGGCCCTCATCATTTCCCATAACCTTGCAAGCTGATACTCGGGTGAACAAGTGAAGGTTATGGAAAGCATCTGGGTTGGAGGTATGGGGGCTGTCCCTACCGAATTCCTCTGCAACCCCAGATTATATTACTTATGGAAGATGATGAGAGAAGATTCAGATTATGACACATCTCTCTTATGTCTAGTTCATTGTCTTCTTGGCAGCTGCTGTATGACACATCAGACACTGCTTCTTTGTAACTGCCTGTGATATTTCTCTCTCTAGGCATAAACCTATGACGGGAGGATAAAAAAGAAAAGTAAAGCAAAGCAAAACACAATATTGGCATTATTTTGTATACTTCCTTCATATTGTCTTGCTAATTCTTTGTGGGGAAATTCAAAAGCAAGACCAGAATGGGTGGGGATGGCTGCTTAGAGAATTCACAGGACTCTATCAATTATCACAACATTCAGATTTTTCAGAAACTGATAAGATGTTGACAAAAGTTGGAATACCATGTATACAATGTATTATGCATTTATCCAGTGCTATATCAGTGTGGCCATAATCAGGACCTAATTTCCATCACTGGAGCCTCAAGGCCAATAGCTTCATCAAAGGGTCCCCATGCAAGAACAATTTGTGCCCCCCCCCCTTCACAAGACATTGGGCACAACTCACAGGTAAATGGGCCCTTATGTCCCACAGGACCCTTTTTTCAGGCACAGTCCCCTATTGCTGTAAGCACACAACATTTGGTGCTGAAATAGTGAAATAGCCCCTTTTTGTAATAAAACCACCACTGCTACAGAAAAAATGTATTTGTTCTATAATTATTGGTCCTTAGCTAGCTTATAATACTGGGGTAAGTGTAACGAAGCTTATAATAAAGGACTAGTCTGTGTGTCTACTGATGATGGGAACAACACATATAACTATACAGAGAGAAGCGTCCACTTTGCCTCTGCTACCTACATGCACAGGGATACTGAGACCGGGGCCAGGACAAAAGGGTGGGGGCAGAAGAAGTCCCGTTGGGCGCAGCATCCTCACATGGTGATGGCAGGGGGCTGATGATGCATGCTCCAGATCAGCAGTGAACAATTAGAAAACCATGGCTTCCCTGGTTATAGCTTTCTATGTGCTCTGATAGCTACTGCCTTTACACCATGCCCCAACACACACATACCCACTCTCTGCCCAGCTCATCCCAACCACCCCCAGTTGACATTATTAAACACACCACTCATGAACAATCCTCGATCCACCCACCCCCATCTGCTAAAAAGCAGGTGAAATGGCCAAACAAATGCAGTGTACCCTCCATGCCATCTATTGGCAGCTGGAGCATGTGAGAAAATGGTAGAGAACAAGCACACCAAAGCATGCAGGGTGGTACACCCATCTATGTCATGTGTAAGGGGAGGGGGGTTGCAGTTCCACATCTTCTCTCTGAGTGCTGGATGACCGTATCCCAGCTCAGACAGAGACTAATGGTAAATCCGGCCCTGGGAGCTTTTATAAAATACGATTACATCCCAGAAGATTTAGGACTTGTCCCCTCTAAGTGTGTTTTTGGTAATGTTTTACATTCAAAAAGCAGGTTGAGAGATGGAAGAGACCATCTCAGAAGGGTTGCAAAGCAATGGGCTCACAAGGTTAATGGTGCACAAAGACTTTATTATGGTGATGATAACTTGAAAAAATACAAAAAATATCTAAAACAACTACACTCAAAGTGCGTTGGTCATGTGAAGTAGTAGGGTGACCCTGGAGACCCAAGTGGGTGTCAGGATGCTGATAGACAGCACTACCCATGCCTGCACTCCACCCACCAAGTTGTCTCGTGTAGCACGGCTTCCACGAAATAGGGAGTGATCCGTCACCAAATGGACTTATTATCACTCCAACCTACACTGGAGGCCAGGTGCCGTGGCATGCCAATATTAATAAACCAAGTGTCAATAGCTAGCAGGATGAATTCCTAGATGCTAAAGCTATAGGTTCAGTGGCAAGTTGCTGTGTGAACAGTTCCTCCCAGGAGTCTTGAATAATGCAAAACTGTAGGTGCAACATCACAGGTCACGGAGGTGAGATGAGAGGTTAAAGTATATACTTAGTGACCTGTCCATTGGAGCCCATGGAACATGATGAGTGAGAGTCAAATGGCACTGTTCAGTTAACATCAGTAAGGACACCTCGAGTTTGCAAAGCACATTACTAAGGGGTGAGTCCACTTTCCATGGAGTGTATCCTACTCTCGGGTCAGGCGGAGGGTGACTGGGGGAGGGACCACATGTATGCTAAGCAAACAATGGTTCTAGTTTTCGGGGACCATGAGTCCAGACTGGCTGTTTTACATTCACCTACATGGCAATATCCATTGAAAAGAAAAAAAAAATGTTTCCAGTAGAACCTGTTGTCACACCAATGCATATTGTGTGCTGCTGGGTGCATTTTGTCCTTCAAGTCAATGCAATTCTTTAAAAAAATCATCAAAGAGCTACACGCCTACAGCAAGCCAGTGCACATCACATACAGTAGCTTACCTTGTTGCATGTGTTCTGACATGATTGTGCCATTGGCCCTTATTTTAACCCATACTTTATAGGACTTCTACTGAAAATGTAATTTGCCTGGCTACAATGCTAATCCACTGGTTTCAATACATTTGTGTCATTGACCTGAATCAGGCATGCAGACTAAAGAAGTTACAGAAATCAAAAATTCTTATTTCTACCCTTGATCACATTTGAGAAATGGGAAGTCATCAAAGGCAGCACTAGTTTTGTTTCTGTTTTTTTTTTATTTTGTTAACCAGGAAAGGTTTTATTTTGGCTACGTGCACATGTGTGGTCGTAGCGGATCACGGGCAGAATCACCGTGATTCTGCCCGCGATCCGGAATCATTGCAAATCGCGGGACGCCTGAGTGATGCCGGTGATTTGCAATGGCACCCCAAACGTTGTGCGATGTTGCCGCAATTTCCGTCTGCCGAATCGCGGTAACATCGCGAAAACAGAATCGCGGGACACATGGTGCCCAAAAGAAACTTTTGTATCTTTTTTTGTGCGTCATGCGTCCCGCGATTCTGTTTGTGCGATGTTACTGCGATTCGGCAGGTGGAAATCGCGGCAACATCGCACAGCGTTTGGGGTGCCATTGCAAATCACGGGCATCGCACAGGCGTCCTGCGATTTGCAATGATTCCGGATCGCGGGCAGAATCGCAGTGACTCTGCCCGTGATCCGCTATGCCCACATGTGAACGTAGCCTTAAAGCCAAACTCCAGGAATAGAGAGTATAAAAGGCACACATTAATGCAGCTCTGTAATCCTTAATACATTCTTAAATGTATTTTAAAATGCAAGCAGTGTAAGTACGGTAATTTGACTTGGTATCAGCATCTTGCAGCCTCTGTACAGCATGGCTGGAGTATGAAAGGAAGAAGCAGTACAAGAAGCCAATCTGGTCATGTAGTGATAAGAAGCATGCTGATAGAAGGAGAGAGCAGAGTGACATATGAATGAGCTCATCACTGTGCTTCTTATGCTTTCACTATCCAATCACAGGCTAGGGCTTGTCCAGGATCACCTGAACTCAAAAGAAGTGGGTAGAATATTGCCGGCCACCAGACCAAAGACCTTTCTGGCCCATTCATACTATAAACTGCACATTTTTGCATGCACAGTGATGTGTATTTAACACGCATTTTTACACGCATTTACGCTGTATTTTTCCTAAGCTTGCATTTCCTTCGAAGTTGCTCTATATTGCTACTTTTTTGTGCACTTCATTATGTTGCAGTGTATTTTTGTGCATTTCCATGCACTTGTACGCATTTCTGTGCATTTGCAGTACGGAAAAATGCAGCTTGCTGAGCTTTCCATTGCACTGCATCAGTGTGAACTATGGACATAGGATAACCTGTATTTTGGAGGTTAGAGTGCAGTCAGAACTGCATCCCACTGCTTCTGATGTGAATGGACACTTATACAGGCCATACACCAAGCAAATTTATTTTCTGCAACCAATGTTGCTCCAATCCCCCATCAACACAGATAGTGTTGATAGGGAAATCCTTTCCGCTTAGCCATTGTATTCTCCTGGCAGGGGAAGCCGCCCCCCCCCCCGCCGGAATAAGACAGTGATTATTGCTAGCGGCTCTACTAGCCGCTAATGATAATCACATTTAAAATTTGGCAGGCTGGTTGTGCTCAAATTGCTCGATCGATCAACTTGGGTACATTCAGCCTGCCCATACATTGTTTGAATCTTGGCTGGTTCCTGCTGAACTGGCAAAGATTCAAACCGTCTATGGCCGGCCTTTGCGACAGAAAAAAGTACTGCAGGGGAAATCTCTGGATTGAAGGTGAATATTGCAGAAAACTTTAGTTTTGTCACCTTATCTTTAACATTTTAATTCATTTAATTCATTTTTATCCTATTTTTTGCTGGAGTTCTGATTTAAATCTTTTTGATAACAAAGTTTCAAGCACACCACACATGCTACAATCACAATCTGTTTGTACAATCTCCTTTTTTTTTTTTTTCTCCAGTCTGAAAGGGCTTTACACATGCCATGGCATTTTTAACTTGGACTGCAGAGTTTGGCAGGTGGCACCACTTGCTTTGCAGTTGTGGCATGGTCCTGCAATGTAAAATTGACATTCACTAATTAAAAAAAGAGGAAAAACTAAAAACAGGAATCCGAATATTAGAGCAACATCTTTTAAAAGCCTGTCAGCTGTTGCTCTACTGCCTCCGAACAGCAATCTATTCTAGATTGCTTTTCAGAGGGCAGTAAGCAATGCACCTATCTGAAAGACTTTTTTATTTTATAGTGTCAGGGTCAGAAAGGTTTGCTGTTTTTGTTTTTGGTTTAGCTTTTTATTATTATTATGATAACAGTACTAGAATAGAACCTAATATACTAGGATCTTTTGCAGTCTCACTACATTACTATGTAATATACTTAATAGACAGTTAATGACTGTGCTATATATGTCCAGAAGGTGGTGCTGTGGAGCCAGAAACATCTTGTATGCAGAGGGGTGCCTTGCTGATTCTCTTTTCTTTGATAAATGTATGGATGTCAGATTATGAAAGCCTGGAGGGGACAGATCCTTATTTCAGCACTGTTTTCCTGTCATGGACACATGTGGGTTGTATGCATAAAAAGGATTAAAGAGTGAAAAATGAATGCTTTTTGTGACCTGGAGGCTTGCAGTTGCTCCTACTTGTCTGGGTCAGTGGCATCTATTAGACTTTAGATCTGCTACAAAGTACATCATCAATGCATTGGGATGTAAAAAAGAGCTGCTTGCCGATCTCCAATAAATATTTTCATAAATACGCAATGTGAGTAGTTATTACTCTATTTATTATTAAAATGATCATTAAAATGATCATTTTATTTACCATCCAGTTGTGCAATTGTGTTTAGGTCTACCAACAAGTATGTAGTAGAAGAACCTACCTGATTGGACACAAACCGATTGCATAGTTTAGGTAGGTCCTCATAATACAAAGTAAATCAAACTTTGATTGTTCAATGATTGTATGATCAGATTGGAATGAGTATGGTGACCCCTAAGTTGGGTATGAGCAGGCCACTGAGCTGCAGTTTTCACACCCCTGACCGTCCATTTAACCACTTCAGCCCTGGAAGATTTTACCCCCTCCCTGACTAGGCCCTATTTTGCGATTCGGCACTGCGTTACTTTAACGGACAATTGCGCGGTTGTGTGATGCTGACTGTACCCAAACAAAATTTACGTCCTTTTTTCCCCACACACAGAGCTTTCTTTTGGTGGTATTTGATCACCTGTGCGATTTTTAATTTTTGCGCTATAAACAAAAAAACAGCACAACAACACAATTTTGAAAAAAAAAAAAAAAAATCACATTCTGCTATATAACATTCCCAAAAAAAAAATTGTTTTCTGCTACATATTTTTGGTAAAAAAAATCGCAATAAGCGTATTTTGATTGGTTTGCGCGTTTACGAACTACGGGAAAGATTTATGTCATTTTTATTGTTTTTTTTTTTTTTACTAGTAATGACGGCGATCTGCGATTTTTTTTGCGGGACTGCGACATTGCAGCAGACAGATCGAATCCCTAACTGACATTTTTGACACTTTTGGCGGGGACCAGTGATATTGCTACAGTAATCAGTGCTATAAATATGCACTGTTACTGTAATAATGACATTCGCAGGGAAGGGGTTAACCCTATGGGTGATCAAACGGTTAAATATATGCCTCATGCTTACTGATGTGGGGGGTAGGGGGGGGGGATTCTGTGACACAGACAGAGATTGCAGGTTCAGCTATGCTGAATCCTGTGATCTCTCCCTGTCTGTCACAGAGAAGATCCACCTGCTTTGTTTACATAAGCAGGCGGGTCTTCTCACACTTTCCCCGATGATCAAGGAAGGGAGGCGGCGATCGCCACCTCTCCTCCTCCAGCCCGACTCCCGCTTTATCTAAATACAGCGGGAGCAAGCCTCTGGCAGCGCGCACGTGCCGCCGAGACCACTAGAAGTCCAGCGACGTAGGTCTACATCGCTGGACCCAAGGGAGCCGCGCTGCCGCAGTAGGATTACTGTGAGCAGTCGGCTAGTGGTTAAGCTAGGGCTGTACACATGCGGTGGTTGCAATGCTTTGCTTCGCAGTCACAGCAAACATGAAATGGCATGTGGTTTTCAGTAAGGCTCCTTTCACACTTGCAGACCGTTCAGATCTGCCTGTCAGTTTTTCAGGTGGATCTGAACGGATGCCCCATGCATCTCTATGGGGCAGCGGATGTCAGTGGAAACATGTCCGCTGACATCCGATCCGATCCTGTCCGTCAAATCTGGACGGATGGAAACCCTATTTTCCATCCGTCCGGCGGATCGGATCAGATGGGATTGGATGAGAATGGACAGACGGTTAGTTCTCATCCGATTCCCCCATAGAGGACAGCGGGGACCTGACAGCTCTGTCTCCACACACAGAGCGGAGACAGAGCTGCCATCCGCCCGCTCAGCGTACATACCAGTGAGGTCCCCTGACAAATGCAAACAACATTTTTAATTTTTTATTTTTTTTTAAGTATTTTATTAAAAAAATGAAAAATGCTTTTCTAACATGTTATGCTTACTTACCTGCACTGTGCTCTGAGTGGAATTGATCCTCCTCTCCCGGGAGTCCCTTGTTGGCGTTCTCCACTCTTCCTTCTCTGTGCACCACCATAGGAAGCCTCTTCCTATGGTGGTGACCCTGCAGGCTCACTCCAAAGCAGGGCTGTGTGCATCCATAGACACGCACAGCACAGCTCCCCACTCCCACCTTACAGGCTTTGACTAACAGAAGCAGGAGCCAATGGTCCTCGTTGCTCTCTAGTACGTCTAGTTGCTACCTAGTGCGTGATCTGGCACTTTCCGGATGGGAATCTGCGCCAGCCGCCGATGACCTGGCTCTGCTGTGATTTTGCACACTAGATGTTGATCAGCGGTTGCCGGCCAATAGATTACCGCTGGCACCTGCTAATCGCCCAGAGCACACACAGGACAGGGCTCAGCCTATGTAAACAAGCCCTATCATGTCAATGGGGAAGTAATAGATTTTTCTTTGCCCGCAAAGTAGGAAATAAAATTGATTACTTCCCCTAGTATAAGCACAACATACAATACACATAAACACTGGTTAGGTATGCATTGAATCCTTTGATCGTCCTAAATGTTTAACCCCTTCCCAACCAGTGTCATTACTACAGTGGCAGGGAATATTGTTAGCACTGATCACTGGTTCCCATAAAGTGTCAAAAAGGTTAGTTAGTGTCCGATTGACCGCTGCAATAGCGCAGTCCCGCTATAAGTCGCTGATCGCCGCCATTACTAGTAAATAAATAAATTAAAAAATAAAAATATCCCATAGTTTGTAGACGCTATAACATTTGTGGAAACCAATGAATATAGGCGATTGCCAGTTAAAGTAACGCAGACAAAAACAGAACAGCCACCGAAGTGGCCAAGTTGCCCAGGGGGACTTTGATTGAGGCACCACACTTATATTAGTCAGTTAAAGTAACGCAGTGCCATATTGCAATGAATGGCCTAGACATCAAGGGGGTAAATCTTCCAGAGGTCAAGTGGTTCGGGTAAAATAAAACCTTTTTGACTTTAGAACCCATTTAAGTTTTATTTCTTTATTCCTGAGTACAATAAATTCCAAAGTGGATGTACAAACCCACTGAACCGTCACCTCTGCGTTCCCATGACATCACACATCTCTCCAGCGGTGGTCCGTGTCTTTCTTCTTCTTCTTTTTTTTTTTGTGCATTTTCCTGTAATATCGTTTGACACAAAAAAATGATTTTGGAAGCAGAGAGATGTAACTGCTTCTGTAGTGGAGGCTTCTGCTTTTTTGCTTTGAGAGTATTTGTGTGTCCAAGGTGTGTTATCCATGTGTGGGTGTAATCCACACCTACTGTATGATGAGCACATAATACCATCAAATGCGCTCCTTTCATGTCCATGTGTATTCCCACTGTCATCAGCCAGTCTGCAGTGGCTGAACTGGAAAGCTGTTTAATCAATCAGGCTATACTGGTTGGGTTATTGTAGAAGTACAGTAGAGAATTTTTATAACAGAATGCGTATTGTCCAATCAAAGATCTCAAAATAAAGAGTTTACTCCTCATTATAGGATAGTGGGTGCAGCCATGCAAACCATTCTCTTTGGACCCTGGCAGAACTGTGCATTCAGAACTGTTGGTTTAAAGACTAATATTATAGCATTCATTGGCCTGTGGGGCCAAATCCATTTCCTATGGCCCTCGCACGTAAGTTATGCTCTGATGGGGACTGTAGGAGAGGACTCTTATGTAAGGGAGAGGGGGACTCTAGTGTAAGGGGTTCCCTGTTTTAGGGGGCTCAGATGTAAGGGGGGGACTCTGAAATAAAGTGTTCTTTAATTTAGGGGATTCTGATGTAAAGGGGGGGGGAGGGTAAAGCCAGCCATACATAGACCAACCAACATGCGGCTGGTTCAACAGGTACCGGCCAAGATTCCTTCCATCTACAGAGAGACTGATTATACCCAAGTTGATCCATCAACCGACTTTGATACAACCAGCCTGTTGGATTTTTTACATGCGATTACTGCCGGTGGCTATAGCCACTAGTCATAATCATTTTCTTCTGCCAGCTGGGAAGCCCCCCCCCCCCCAATAGCTGCAAGGGAGGGATTTCTCCATCAACACAGTCAAGCGATTTTCTTTAATCTAGATCAGGGGTGTTAAACTCCATTTCATCGAGGACTGCATCCGCATTATGGTTGCCCTCAAAGGGCCGGTTGTATCTGTAAGACTATGTATGCAGAGTTCAGGAGCGTGCTATATACAGAGTGCCAGGTTCAGGAGTATGCTACGTACAGAGTACAGAGTACAGAGTTAAGAAGTGCTCTATGTACAGAGTGCAGAGTTAAGAAGTGATCTATGTACAGAGTGCAGAGTTAAGAAGTGCTCTATGTACAGAGTGCAGAGTTAAGAAGCGCGCTATGTACAGAGTGCAGAGTTAAGAAGTGCTCTATGTACAGAGTGCAGAGTTAAGAAGTGCTCTATGTACAGAGTGCAGAGTTAAGAAGTGATCTATGTACAGAGTGCAGAGTTAAGAAGCGCGCTATGTACAGAGTGCAGAGTTAAGAAGTGTACTGTATACAGAGTGCAGAGTTAAGAAGTGTACTGTATACAGAGTGCAAAGTTAAAGGGTGTACAGTGTACAGAGTGAAGAGTAAAGGAATGTACTGTGTGCAGAGTTAAGGAATGTGCTGTGCACACAGTACTTAGTTAAGGAGTGTACAAAGTTCAGGAGTGTACTGTGTACAGAGTGCTGAGTTAAGGGGTGTGCTGTGTATTTGCAGGGAGATCATTGGTCATCATCAGTCCCCGTCAGAGTGCAGAGATATGGGGTGTACTGTGTACACAGTGCAGTGTTAAGGAGTGTACTGTGTACAGAGTGCTGAGTTAAGGAGTGTACTGTGTACAGAGTGCGGAGTTAAGGAGTGTACTGTGTACAGAGTGCTGAGTTAAGGAGTGTACTGTGTACAGAGTGCAGTGTTAAGGAGTGTACTGTGTACAGAGTGCGGAGTTAAGGAGTGTACTGTGTACAGAGTGCTGAGTTAAGGCGTGTACTGTGTATTTGCAGGGAGATCATTGGTCATCATCAGTCCCCGTCAGAGTGCAGAGTTATGGGGTGTACACAGTGCAAAGTTAAGGGATGTGTTGTGTACACAGTGCAGAGTTAAGGGGTGTACTGTGTACAAAGTGCAGAGTAATGCCCGTACACACGTAGCTATTGTCGGCCGAACGATCAGCCATCTTTTGTCCAGGGCTGTCCTGTCGCCTGAAAACTGCAAAAGACTGCACACGAATTTTGTCGGCCAACAACAGTCGACTGCAGAAGTGATGTCATGTGATGGTTAACTTTCCTTGTGTTTTTTCTTCTCTGAGCATGCCCAGTCTTGCAAATCTGCTGATTGTCGGCCGAATTCTGTACTGACTGGCGAACAATCGGCCGTTCTGGTGTTGGCCAACAAAAATTTTAATGCCTGCACACCCAATTCTGTTCAGCCGAAAAGTCGGAGTCGGTTGTCGGAAGCATCATACTAACAAGCCGACAATCGTCCGATCGTTCGGCGGCCGAATATTTACGGCCGACAATCGCTACGTGTGTACGGGGCTTTAAGGAGTGTACTGTGTATTTGCAGGGAGATCATTGGTCATCATCAGTCCCCGTCATTAGTGAATGCAGAGCAGGCAGGTATATGTGAAAGCCACGAGCCACCAAGAGGAAAGCTGTCCTTGTAAACACAGAAGGTTTATGTGTTTACAAGTGATAGTGGGGAGCAGAGGGCGAGAGCCAGAGGTGGAAGAATTGGGTTCCACCACATTCTGGCTAAAAAAAAAAAAGCCCTGGCTGCAAGGGCCACATGAACTTCCCTGGAGGGCCCGATTTGGCCCCCGAGCCTTGTGTGTGACACATGTGATCTAGATCAGTGGTCCTCAACCCTGGCCTACAGGGCCCACTAACAGGCCAGGTTTGCAAGATAACTGAAATACATCACAGGTGATCTCATTTGCTGCTCAGTGATTGCAGTATTCTAGTCTGCATCTCCCCAAGGTAATACTTAAAATCTGGCCTGTTAGTGTGATCTGAGGACCGGAGTTGAGGACCACTGATCTAGATGATCTTGAAGTTCGCAAATTTACAATATGAAGATCCCCACACATTTACTTCCTGGAATCTTCTGAACTACAGAGAAGCTGAAAGGAGGAGTTTCAGGAGGCGAAGTCAGTACAGGAATCACTGTTTGCAGGCAGCAAGGTACCATGGGATATGTAGTCCTTGGAAATGGAAAGTAAACAGCAAAGAAAAACCTGGAAAGCATGCAGAGAATCCAGGATGTTGTGGAAAGAGATGGGCAGCAGACAGGCAACACTCACAAGATTCAAGGATTTTTTTTTTTAACCACTTCAGCCCCGGAAGATTTGGCTGCTTAAAGAACAGGCCTATTTTGCGACTCGGCACTGCGTGACTTTAACGGACAATTGCGCGGTCGTGTGATGTTGTACCCAAATGAAATTGACGTCCTTTTTTCCCACAAACAGAGCTTTCTTTTGGTGGTATTTGATCACCTGTGCAATTTTTTATTTTTTGCGCTATAAACAAAAAAAGAGCGACAATTTTGAAATAACAATATTTTTCACATTTTTTTATATAAAATTCTCAAAAAAAATTTAAAAATCAAAAGTTTTTAACATTTTAGGCCAATTTGTTTTCTGCTACATATTTTTTTTAAAAAAATCGCAATAAGCGTATTTTGATTGGTTTGCGCAAAAGTTATTGCGTTTACTAACTACGGGAAAGGTTTATGTCATTTTTATTGTTTTTTTTTTTTAACTAGTAATGGCGGCGATCTGCGTTTTTTTGCGGGACTGCGACATTGTGGCGGACAGATCGGACCCCTGACTGACATTTTTGACACTTTTGGGGGTACCAGTGACATTGCTACAGTAATCAGTGCTATAAATATGCATTGTTACTGTAAAAATGACACTGGCAGGGAAGGGGTTAACTTGGTGATGAAGGGGTTAAATGTGTCCCTAGGGGCGTGATTCTAACTGTTAGGGGGCGTGGCTAGTGAAGTAACCACAGATACATACGATCCTACATAGCAGGATCGCATAACCTCTGTGCCTACTTCAGGGAGAATGACAGACGGCTGTGTTTACATCAGCCGTCTGCCTTTCTTCCTCTCCTGCGGGAGATTGCGAGTGGCCGGTGTCCATCGGAGCTGCTGGTCACACGCGCTGGCTAGGCAGGGAACGAGCATGGGCGGGAGCCCCCTACAGGTTATTTGGCAAGCGACGTAGTACTACGTCACTTTGCCTGTAAGCGGCTGCGTGCCGCAGTGAATATACAGGAGGCGGTCGGCAAGTGGTTAAGTAAGCTTAGATTTTATTGTCAAATCTAACTATTGTTCATGTTGTTATTACAATGCTGATGTTATAAAATGAAAGTGTATGCCGTGACCATAGAAGTCTTTTACAACAGTTCTGATTAACCACTTTACCACTGGAGCATTTTGCTGTCTTACGTCCAGGCCACTTTTTGCGATTCGGCGCTGTACGACTTTAACTGACAATTGCGCGGTCGTGCGATGCCGTACCCAAACGAAATTTACGTCCTTTTTTCCCCACAAACAGAGCTTTCTTTTGGTGGTATTTGATCACCTGTGCGATTTTTACTTTTTGCGCTATAAACAAAAAAAGAACAATATTTTTAACATTTTTTTTATATGAAATTCCCCCCAAAAAAGATGTAAAAAACTATTTTTTTAAATTTTTGGCCAATTTGTTTTCTGCTACCTATGTTTGGTAAAAAAAATCGCAATAAGCGTATTTTGATTGGTTTGCGCAAAAGTTATTGGGAAAAGTTATAGGGAAAGATTTCTGTCATTTTTGACAGAAATGGTAATGCGTAATGGCGGCGATCTGCGATTTTTTTTTTTTTTTTTTTTTTGCGGGACTGTGACATTGCGGCGGACAGATCGGACCCTTGACTGACATTTTTGACACTTTTGGGGGTACCAGTGACATTACTGCAGTAATCAGTGCTATATACTGTATATGCACTGTTACTGTAAAAATGAAACTGACAGGGAAGGGGTTCATTTTATTGGAGGGGTTAATGTATGCCTGGTGCTTACTAACGTGTGGGGGGGGGGGGGAGGTGACTGTGTGACACAAGGACAGATCCAGGGTTCAGCTATGCTGAACCCTGAAATCTGACCCTGCCTGTCACTTAGGAGATCCGCCCGATTTGTTTACACAGGCGGGCGGATCTCCAAACTAGATTCCCCGACGATCGGGGAAGAGCAGCGGCGATCGCCGCCGCTCCTCCCCTGGCCCGACTCCCGCTGTGACTGAAAACAGCGGGAGCGAGCCTCCGGTGGCGCACGCGCGCCGCCGAGAGAGGGGAATGTCTGGTGACGTAGACCTACGTCGCCAGACGATAACGAGCCACTGTGCTGCAGTAGCAGCACAATGAGCAGTGGTAAAGCGGTTAAAAATGCAAACACTATTCAAAGGGTTTATTTATTTTTTTTTTTGAAACATCAGTTTGAATTTTAGGTCTTTGCATCTTTTAAGAACATGAAAATGTGTACTAAGTTTTTTTTTCCCTTACATTTGACATTCGAATCTGGCCATTCACTTCTTCCTGTAAGCAGAAAGGATAACAGTGATGAAATCTGACTTCATCTCAAGCTCTTTTTTGGTTTTGCACTTCTGCAGCCTCATCCTTTTTATACGGTTTTGCTGGTTCTGTTAAAAAAAGAAAGTCAAGTTGTTAAAGTAAGTTATGAAGTGTAGAAGACAAACGGGAGCCCGGAACAGATGAGGTGTCACTTTCATGTCCCATTTTTGCCTGGCAAATTGAATGCAGTGACAACATGCTTCAGCCTCTAATATTTAAGCTGGCCATACATTATACAATTTTCTTCAATTTCTTTTAGATTTACCATCAACTATGTAGTCAAAGGGCCTACCTGACTGCATACAAATGGAAAGTCTTTAGGTTTGACCTCATATTATATGTTTTTAGTTAAAGCGGAGCTCCAGCCGCCCCCCCCCCCCCCCCAAAATGTTACCACTTCAATACTGGGCACTCTTACCCCCTTCCTGCCCAGGCCAATTTTCAGCTTTCAGCACTGTCACACTTTGAATGACAATTGCGCGGTCATGCAATGCTGTACCCAAATTAATTTGTTATAATTTTTTTCAAACAAATAGAGATTTCTTTTGGTGATATTTATTCACTGCTGGGTTTTTTATTTTTTACTAAAAAAAGAAAAAAATACAGAAAATTAAAAAAAAAAAAAATACTTTTTCTTAATTTCTGTCAGCAAATTTTGTAAATACAGTAAACCCCCCTCCATTGCGGGGGTTACGTTCCGGACCCAGCCACGAAAAGTGAAATTCCGCGAAATAGAAAAACCCTATTAAAATGCATTGTAGGCATGTTTTTTTACTGTCACTGTACGTGTAGAAGCATTTTAAGGTCTTTAAACACACTTTTAAAACAATAGAAACTCATTTAAACACATAAAAGATACTTAGAGACAGAGCAAGAGCTATGAAAAACACAAAAATCTTTCATTTTTAATGATTTATATAGTAAAATAACATTACAAAAAAAAACGCGAATTACCGGGACCGCAAAAACTGAACCGCGATGTAGCGGGGGATTACTGTAAGTAATTTTTCTCCTTCACTGATGTGCGCTGATGAGGCGGCACTGATGGGCACTGATAGGCCGCACTGATAGGCCGCCCTTCTTCTCCAAACGTACCTTTGCTCATTCCGGCCAAAAAGTTACATTTTAACCTCGGAACTTGTTTCCAAAATGCATCAGGCTTGTCTATATGTTCATTTGCAAAGTTCAAACGCTGATTTTTGTGGTGAGGACGTAGAAGAGGTTTTCTTCTGATGACTCTTCCATGAAGACCATATTTGTACAAGTATCTCTTTATAGTGGAATAGTGTACCACAACTCCAGTGTCTGCCAGATCTTTCTGGAGGGATCGTGCAGTCAAACGTGGGTTTTGAATTGTTTTTCTCACAATCCTGCGAGCTGTTCTGTCTGATATTTTTCTTGGTCTTCCAGATCTTGCTTTAACTTCCACTGTTTCTGATGACTGCCATTTCTTAATTACATTCCAAACAGAGGATATTGACATCTGAAAACGCTTTGCTATCCTCTTGTAGCCTTCTCCAGCTTTGTGAGCGTCAACTATTTTCAGTTTCAGTTTTCTAGACAACTGCTTAGAAGATCCCATGGTGCTGATTGTTGGGGCAAGGTCAGATGAGTCTGGGCATTTAAAACCTTTGTGATTGACATCACCTGGTCTTCCCAGATGATGATTGAGAACAATCCATGACACTGGCAGGTCTCAGCCTTGCAAAAGGGGCAGTGCATGCTATAAATTCTGCAGGGTACCCAAACTTTTGCAGACACCATTTTTTTGTTTTCTGTAATTTTGAAAGTGTAAATGATGGAAATAAAATCTAACTTTTGTTGACATGTTATAAGAATGTCTAATCTGTAATTTGATGCCTTTTGGAGATTTTTCCATCTTTCCTTGGCTTCTTTATGCACATTAATACAAATTTTTACCTGGGGTGCCCAAACTTTCGATCCCCACTGTATAGGTGTGTATGTGTGTGTGTATAAGTGTGTGTGTCTATAAATGTGCATGTGTGTGTGTATAAGTGTGGATATGTGTGTATACGTGTGTTTATATGTGTGTGTGTGTATATGTGTGTGTATATATGTGTGTGTGTGTGTATATGTGTGTGTGTGTGTTTGTATACGTGTGTGTATATATATATATATATATATATGTGTGTGTGTGTGTGTGTGTGTGTGTGTGTGTGTGTGTGCGTGTGCATATATGTGTGTGTGTTTGTATACGTGTGTGTGTATAATATGTATGTATATATATATATATATATATATATATATATATATGTGTGTGTGCGCATGTATGTATGTACAGTATATATATATATATATGTGTGTATGTATATATGTATGTATGCATGTACAGTATATATATATATGTGTGTGTTTGTGTGTATTTGTTTTGCAGAAGATGAAATGACTCTTAGAATTTGTAGAGATATTTCTGATGATTCCCCTTGTCAGAGGGATCATCCGTGTTCCTATTCTGCTTAAATCAAGGCCATTGTCTGCTTAGATTTGATCTCAAGTCTCCAACATGTCATCTGCTATTAAAGTTCTGCAGACTCCTCGTTGGATTTTGCTGTGCTGCTCAGAACTAGATTGTAATGCAGGTCAGCAGCTATCGCTGAGCGTCACGCCTCTGAATTCTGGATACTTGCTAGTTATTATTTATTGTTATCCTTCAACCTTCATTATTCATTCAACATCCTCTCAAGAGATTACATTGTCTGTCAATATGACATATTTACACTGGTAGCCATGTACAGTAAGTGCCCTTTAGAAATATAAGGGATACCTAACTCACTCATTGAATGCATTGTGCAGGTAGCAGAAAATCTATGAAATTACATGAATATAATTGAAACCTTTTGAATACATTAAAGAACATTTGTCAAACACAAGGCCCATGGGCCGAATTCAGCCCTCCAGGCCATTTCATGTGGCCCTAACACCTCTCCTGCAGCTGCAGCATTCCCCTCATGTCCACACCCACCTTGTCCCAGCAGTCCACAACAGAGAGGAGGACAGAACTCTTCTGCTAGATCCAGCGGTTCTCAGTGCAGTTGCAGAGAGGTTGGTCTCTGTCACCTTCCCCCATCCTGTCTTAGCAGCAGAGAGGAGGTAAGAACTCCTCCTCTAGATCCTGTACCTCTCTGTGCAGCTGCAGCATTCCCTCATCTCCACCTTCCCTGGTCTCAGCATTCATCAGACTCCGGCAGCTGACTCCTCTAGCCCTTCTCTGGTCCTCCTCCAGACTCTGTACTTTCTGCCTCCGAGTTCCTCCCCAACTTCTTACTGCCAGCAGCACATGGTAAGGGGGTTGCGCTGTGATGTAATAGAGGGCGGGGGACTCTTGACTTTTGATGTGAGGGAGGGTGCTCTGGACATCTGGTCTTACAGCTACAACTGGTCTTTTGAGGGCGACCATCATGCTTATGTGGCCCACGATGAAATTAAGTTGGACACCACTGCATTAAAGGATTATAAGGTTGTTGAATGAATGTAACAAACATTCCTCTAGCTGTAACCAATTTTGAATATATTTTGCCTAAAGTGATTATAAAGGTAAATGTTTTTTTACCTTAAAGGAGAG
Source organism: Pelophylax lessonae (assembly GCF_965119305.1). Lineage (NCBI taxonomy): Eukaryota > Metazoa > Chordata > Amphibia > Anura > Ranidae > Pelophylax > Pelophylax lessonae. The sequence continues at coordinate 116,502,323 of NC_138770.1, read as the reverse complement.
GTACAAGCAAAGTTTGTTCTGCACTCCTGTGACCCCTTTTTCAGCAGACAGCGGGCTGAAACCCACTGTTGGCTGACATCACAGAGCTTGTCCAGGCTGGGGCAAGATCGTGACCATATGGTCAGGACCTGCCCACATGCCTGGACTGACACCTGGCTCCAACTCTAAGCAAGCCGCTGAGAGCCTGAGCCTGCCACTCCTGACCCTCCATAGCTTAGTACTCCAGTGAGCGAGGAGGGGGCAGACCAGAGAGCTGCTGACTGACAGTCACCAGCTCTCTGCTCACGGAGCTGTGAGAACCAAGCGATCGGCGGTATTTAATCGCTCAGTTCTTATTGTTAGAGCCGGGAGGGGACAGATGCAGCATCTACCTAGGTAAGTATGATTTTTAAAAAAAGTATTCCCATACTTCTCTTTTAATTAAGTCTTTGCATTAAGCTAAAAAAAAAACTTATACATGCAGCTCCTCCTGCAGTGCCCTCCAAATACTTACCTAAGCCTGATCTCGATCCAGCACTGTGCAGGTCTGCAGCAGCTCTTCTCCCTTCTCTCATAGGCTTGGCTGAGAGCAGCGGGAGCCATTGGCTCCTGCTGCAGTCAGTCAAAACCTGTGAGCAGAGATCAGGGATAGGGCGGGGTCCAAATCAGGGACAGTCCCTCCAAACTAGTGACAGTTGGGAGCTATGCCTAGTGTGGTCAGTTTTTATTATGAAAACAGAAGGACTGGCAGGAACGCCAGTAATTTCACACAAAGGGAATAATACAAAGGAAACATGTTACATGTTGCAGCAGTCCTTCCTCTGAAATCCCATGTGGAAGAGAGAGCGAAGCTCTGAGCTCTTCTCTTATATTTATGTTGCTAACAAAAGTGGGCAGGACCCAGAAAGCCTGGGAAAGAGTCTAGACACAGTTAACCCCTTCACCATCCTGATCAACCTGAACTAAACTACATAGCTGCATAGTGCAATTAACACAACAGCAGAAATAAATTCAATGATAACCCACAAGCACCTGCTAACACACTGCACCAAAAAAAACCTGCAGGTTTGTTTTTAGGTTTATTTTGATGTGTTGGCTGCCCATTCAAATTAATTGCCAGACTTAATGCAACACACATTAACGTGCGACTTAATGAATTGCACCAAAGTGGCATGAATGGGATAATTGTATTGTCATCCTCTGCATTCCCTCAATTGATTCCAAGCCACTCTATATACTGTCATCCATTGGGATTTATCTAGAAGCCGAGCCACCAGCACATGGTTAAAAGCAGTACTATACCCACATAGCCAGTACACGATGCCCCTCATGCAGGTTTAAAAGCCAGAGTTTGGTTTTTCATCAGAATGTATCTTTAAACAAAAGCAGAGCATGAACCTCGGCTAATACATCTGTTGTGATGATTTTGCTGGTAATCCGCATTCACATCTGGGGAGGACAAGCTGCCTTTGTTGGACCACTATAAAAAGTTTTATAAAGACACCGAATAAAGTTCCATAACGCTTACCAATTCATGGCTCAGCAGCAGATGTGAGCTGGATAAATCGCTTACACATCACATTTAGCCCCAAACACCTTCATGTGAGTCCAATAAAATAGATTAAATCCTGCAGACAGTAGTATTTTTTTTTCCTTGAGAATCCCATTATCGCTTGTTTGTCTTGTAATGTTTCCATGTGACCCAACAAGCCTTTTGGTAAACTTCAAGCTGGCAGACAGGAGCACAGAGTAAAGACCTATAGCCTAAAGCCTGCTACACACTAATGCTGCCCATCCACTGCACAGGACATATATTTATGGGCTCACCAGATGGACCATATTGGGGGAGGTGATTGAGTGAAAAGGTAAGAAAACCTGTTCTGATCTCTATTAATCCCCCTTAATAAGGCAGTCCATACAATTTACAATCTTCTATTCCTTTAGATTTACCAAAGCCATAGAACATGAGGTCAGACCTAAACCATTTTAATGTGAATGCAATCAGGCAGGCCCTTGCACTACATAGTTAAAGATACATTTTAAAGGAAATTGAATGAGAACATTTTATAATGCAGTGATGGCGAACCTTAGCACCCCAGATGTTTTGAACTACATTTCCCATGATGCTCATCCACTCTGCAGTGTAGTTGAGTATCATGGGAAATGTAGTTCTAAAACATCTGGGGTGCCAAGGTTCGCCATCACTGGTATAATGTATGGGAAACTTTGGTTGAACTGGCATTTTCTGAACCGTATAGCTGTCCATACTCAATGGAAATTTCTGCCAGTTCCTGATAAACCTGCCAAAATTTGTGTCATGGGTGGTCCTGTCGCAACTTTCTTGTACTGGTATTGGACCACCATACTCATACACAGGAGGTGTTATGTTTTGCACACTTTTTTTTGCTTCTGGTGCAAAAATTCTGCATTTTGAAGGTTCGCGAATTGATGGAACTTTTTAAGATGTTTTTTCGTCTGTAGTCATCAGTTTGGGGGTTGTGAATACCAATCTTCTGTTCAAGGAGCAGAAAATGCAAGTTATCTGGCTGGAGTAGCATGCTGTTCCTTAAACCAGTGTAGCACTGTTACTGTATCGCAGATTTATATTTGATCACAAGATGGCAGTGTTTATTAACTCTGCTCATCATAGTTCCAATACAGCAGGCATCACTAAATAGCGGACCGGGTCCGAAAACAGACAGCAAGGCAATCCTTTCTGGACCGCAACACCGCCACTTAGTAGCCTGGGGCATCCTCTCCCGGCTGACAGCTTCCTTCTCCAGCCACCATAGCATTCAGCCATAGCAGGTAGAAGGTAGAAGGCACGCCGTGTCCAGACAGAGGGCGGGGCATGCTTTGCAAGTTAACAAGCCGGCCATTTATTGCTAGGATCCAGAGCAGCAACCAATTGCTTGCCTGTTAATGTGAAAAGAATGTCCCACCCTCTGTCCAGACATGCTGTGCCTTCTGCCCTCTACCTGCCATGTAAGGTAGGATCCGAAAGGTTGTAGGAGGATTGCAAGGAAAGAAGGGGGGCTGTGATGGGGGCCAGTATATAGAAAAAGGGGGGGCAGATGCTGTGAAGGAGACTTGGATACAAGAAAGAGAGGGCTGTGAAGAAGACTAGGATACAAGGAAAGAGGGGGTGGGTGGGGCTGTGAAGGGGACTGAGATGAAAGTAAGTGTCTGTAAAGTGGACTAGGGTGCAAGGAAGGGGGGCTGGAAGGGGACTGGGGTGCAATTAAAGGGGGGGTCTGAGATGCAAGTAAAGGGGGGCTGTGAGGGGACTGGGGTGCTAGGAATGGGTGCTGTGAAGAGGACTGGGAAACAAGAAGGGGTGCTGTGAAGGTGACTGAGATGCAAGTAAAGGGGGGCTGAAAAGGGGATTGAGGTGCTAGGAAGGGGGGCTGTGAAGATGACTGAGATACAAGGTGGGGGAGGAGGGAAGCTGTGAAGGGAATTGAGATGCAAGTAAAGGGGGGCTGTGAGGGGTACTGGGACACAAGAAGGGGTTGTGAAGGTAACTAGGGGGCAAGTAAGGGAAAGGAGCTGCGAAGGGGACTGAAATGCAAGTAAGGTGGGGCTGTAAAGGGGACTGGGGTTCAGGGAAGGGGGCTGTGATGTGGACTGGGGTGCCAGGAAGGGGACTGTGAAGTGCACTGGATTGCAAGTAAAGAGGAGCTGTAAAGGGGACTGGGGTGCAAGGAAGGCAGGCTGTAAAGGGGACTAGGTTTCAAGTAAGTGGGGCTGTGAAGGGGACTGAGATACAAGTAAAAATAGGCTGTAAAGGGGACTGGGGTGTAAGGAAGGCAGGCTGTGAATGGGACTAGGATTCAAGTAAGTGGGGCTGTGAAGGGGACTGGGATGCAAGTAAAAATGGGCTGCAAAGGGGACTGGGGTGCAAGGAAGGCAGGCTGTCAAGGGGACAAGGATTCAAGTAAATGGGGCTGTGAAGGGGACTGGGATGCAAGTAAAAAGGGGTTTAGAAGGGGACTGGGGTGCAAGGAAGGCAGGCTGTCAAGGGGACTAGGATTCAAGTAAGTGGGGCTGTGAAGGGGACTGGGATGCAAGTAAAAAGGGGCTGTAAAGGGGACTGGGGTGCAGGGAAGGCAGGCTGTGAAGGGGACAAGGATTCAAGTAAGTGGGGCTGTGAAGGGGACTGGGATGCAAGTAAAAAGGGGCTGACTCTGTGAACTATTGTTAACATATTGGGTATCCCTCCTGTGCCCTGTTGAGTCCGAAACCGATTGGGTCCTTCCTCATGATCTCGGGATTACATTATATGCTACAGCTCTACTTGTTATATTAGTATGACCGCATGTCACTGTATTTTGCACTTTTATTGTACAAGCACACGAGTTCCTTGTGAAAATATGTTTATTTTTTCAATAAAGACTTTGTTGATTTAAAAAAAAAAGGGGCTTAAAAGGGGACTGGGGTGCAAGGAAGGCAGGCTGTAATAGGGAATAGGATTCAAGGGAAGATTAGAAAGCAAAAGCCTAGGAACATGGAGGGGAGTTGAAGGGAGACTTGGCTGATTATAAGAGGTGTGTGTGATAGCTGTGTGGAGCCACGGGGGCCTGGACCAGACTGGGTTAGGCTGAGAAGCGGCAACTGACACTCAGAAGCCAGGTATTCCTGTGAGAGACAGACGGAGGAGACCTGTTGGCTGCAGGATTGTAGACATCACAGCCACATCTTCAAAGAACAAGGGAGCCCCCCCCCCAGCTAGACGCTCATCGCTTCGCCCTACTTTACCAAAAGACCGGGTGAGAGGGTACCTGACCCACTTAACACTACTCTTGTTGCAAATGTTTATATTCATCACAGGTCAAGTTCAAGGGCACTCTTCTCAGCCACCTAAGGAAGGAGTTTGCCTCCTAAGTTAAACTTCGTTATTTGAAGGGAAATCCTTTTTACAAAGTGACCCTTGTTATCAATTCCATATCTTAAAGTGAACCGTTTCCATCTATTCAGCACACAAATAAGGAGAACTCTGCAAATCACTTGCTACCAAAAAGGGAATTATCCTGTTTCTTCACATCTTAAAGGGACTGCACCTTTCACTGCATACCAATGTATGGGCCCCCGACTAAGCCGGCAGAGGAACCAACACAGTTAATTTGTGGGTAGGAGATTTGATAAACTTCTTAGTGCTTAAGCCTAAACCCTTCTGACTCTTATCCCACTTAGTGAGTGTCTTCCAGTCAGAGGGCTATCGTTTATATTCTCAGTCCTGCTGGATGGATGGACATGCCTTAAAGGGGTATTACATTGTATTGCATTGTTCCTGTGTGGAAACGTATGGTTTATCATGAACTTCTGCCAACTGTTGAAACACTACTATACACTTTGATTTCAATACAGCCTACTTATTTACTTTATAACAGCATGTGAGTGTTTTCCTTATGTGACAGCCGGGAGACTCCCTGGCCAAGGTAATTTGGTTGTGTCAGCGGGGGTGGAGCTCTGCCTAGCACTCAGTGATGAACAGAGGACCCAAATATACTAGCAGCTCCTATGGGGGTAGCGCTACATCAGGGAGGAGGGGGGGGATTGCTAATTATTGGCCCAGAAGGGCTGGGAGTCACCAGTAAGCACAGAAATTAAATGAAGAGTATGGATGTCTAGAGGAAGGGGTTACTGATTAGATTGACACACAGCCACTAGAGAGGAACTCTACAAAACTGGGTATAAAATAAAGTCAAGGAACAGAACGCCAGTAAAATATGAACATACTATCATAAATAACTTCCAGGTAAAGGTTACAATAATTAAGTCAGTACTCAGAGGGAATGTGCAGCAATTTCCATTTGACAGCCAGTAAAGGTATGCACAAGTCACCTTTTATGTACCTCCTAAAGGATCTTTACTAAGAACATTTGAGTTCATTTGGTGACAGCTTTTCTTTAATGGTTAAAAATATCAGGAGTGCCTCTCTTAAATACCTTGTCAATACAGTATGTTTACCTGCTAAAACCATATCAACAGGACAAAGAATAGCTTGCCCTCCACATACTGATGGCAGTATTTCTGGTGGCACAGTTGCTCTGGGGTCCTCCCTTGTTTCAAATTTCTAGTTAAACTTTTACACCTTGTCAACAGCATTCGCTCAAGTCACTGCTATTTATATTGGAATGCAGAGCTGTCATTGAGACCTACTACCCTGTCCCACAAGGGCCAAGCTCCTGAATTATATATGCAAGTGCTATGCTGGGCGAAATTGCAGTAATGCTTCTTTATAAGTCAACAGCTTGTAAGAAATTGCTTCAGAGGGTTTGACCTTTTGTTAATGATTAGGCACAAGAATAGCTGGAAATATGTACAGGAAGAACAATCTTAATGGGGCTTAGAATGTGCTTTCAGGCATTGGAATAGTGATGAGCCAAACACCCCCCTGTTTGGTTCGCACCAGAACATCTTGAACAGGGAAAAGGTTCTAGCAAACCAGCAAATTCTATTAAAGTCTATGGGACAGAAACATGAAAAATCAAAAGTCCTCATTTTAAAGGCTTATATGCAAGTTATTGCCATAAAAAGTATATGGGGATCTGAGTACTGCCCTGGGGGACATGTACCAATGCAAAAAAATGTTTTTAAAACAATCGTGCACTGAGTTTAATAAGGCTTAAAGTACAAAATTAAACCCAAAACCAAAAAAATCCTTTAAATATCGTGCCTGGGGGGGTCCCCTTAGTCTGCCTGTAAAGTGGCGCATCTGTACCATGTATGGAGCCTGCTGCAGCAATATTGACATTTATAAAGGAAAACATTAATTTAAACTTGCTTGCGGCTGTAATGTATTGTCGACTCCTAGTAATACGAAAAAAAAAAGAAAAAAAAAAAAAGGCGTGAGGGTCCACCCCCCCCCCTCAGTCCATACCAGACCCTTATCCGAGCATGCAGCTTGGCAGGTTAGGAAAGGGGGGGAACAAACGAGCGCCCCCCCAAACTATACCAGGTCACATGTCCTTAACATTGGGGGGTGGGTGATTAGGGGCAGGGGGTCATGTTGATGGGGACAAGGGCCTCTTCCCGACATCCCTGGGCTGTGGTTGTCGGGGTCTGTGGTGGGGGGCTTATCGGAATCTGAAAGCCCCCTTTAACAAGGGGTCCCCCAGATCCCCCAAACCCAAAACCAAAAAATTCCTTTAAATATCGTGCCTGGGGGGGTCCCCTTAGTCTGCCTGTAAAGTGGCGCATCTGTATGATGTATGGAGCCTGCTGCAGCAATACTGACATTTATAAAGGAAAACATTAATTTAAACTTGCTTGCGGCTGTAATGTATTGTCGACTCCTGGTAATACGAAAAAAAAAAGGCGTGAGGGTCCACCCCCCCCAGTCCATACCAGACCCTTATCCGAGCATGCAGCTTGGCAGGTTAGGAAAGGGGGGGAACAAACGAGCGCCCCCTCCAAACTATACCAGGTCACATGTCCTTAACATTAGGGGGTGGGTGATTAGGGGCAGGGGGTCATGTTGATGGGGACAAGGGCCTCTTCCCGACATCCCTGGGCTGTGGTTGTCGGGGTCTGTGGTGGGGGGCTTATCGGAATCTGAAAGCCCCCTTTAACAAGGGGTCCCCCAGATCCTGCCCCTCCTCCCCCATGTGAAATGGTATTGGGTACATCGTACCCCTACCCATTCACCAAAAAAAGGCAAAAAGTAGGAAACACAGGAAACTGTTTTTGACAAGTCCTTTATTAAAAAATAGAAAATAAAAAAAATAATGTCCCTCAATGTAAATCCATCGTCAATCCATCTGATCTCGCAGATGGCGGGACGTCTCACAGGAGGCGGAAGCTATTTTTTATTTTTTTTTATGGTCTGACGGGCATTGTGATTGACGACGGATTTACATTGAGGGACACCATTTTTTATTTTTTAATAAACCAAAACTGTTTCCTGTGGTTCTTACTTTTTGACACTTTTTTGGTTAATGGATAGGGGTACTATGTACCCGATACCCATTCACATGGGGGGGGGTGCGGGATCTGGGGGCCCCCCTTGTTAAAGGGGACTTACAGGATCTGATAAGCCCCCCCACCCACAGACCCCTGACAACCACAGCCCAGGGTTGTCGGGAAGAGGCCCTTGTCCCCATCAACACGGGGACAAGGTGCTTTGGGGGGCACCCCAAAGGACACTCCCTTTGTTGAGGGAAAGGGGCATGGTATGGTTCAGGAGGGGGGGGAGGGGCGCTCGCTCGCCCCCCCCCCCCTTTCCTGGTCTGCCAGGCTAGATGCTGGGATAAGGGTCTGGTATGGATTTTGGGGGGACCCCAAACTGTTTTTTTTTTTAAATTTTGGCATGGAGTTACCCTTAAAATCTATACCAGACCCACAGGGATCCTATGTTCCTGCTATTTAGCTCCTGCTTGTGTTCATCTAGTGAGTCCATCCCCCACACAGTTAGAAAGCACCCACCTAGGGACACACTTAATCCTTTAATCGCCCCTTGTGTTAACCCCTTCTCTGCCAGTGTCAGTCCAGTAACAGTGCATATTTTTAGCACTGATCACTGTAGTAATGTCACTAGTCTCCTCAAAAGTGTCAGTTAGGTGTCAGATCTGTCCGCCGCAATGTCGCAGTCCTGCTAAAAATCTCTGATTGCTGCCTCTAGTAAAAAAAAAAATTAAATAAATAACAATGCCATAAATCTATTCCCTAGTTTGTAGACGTGATAACTTTTGCGCAAACCAAGCAATATACACTTATTGGGATTTTTTTTACCAGAAATATGTTAAAATACAAATGGGCCTAAAGTAATGAAAAAAATAGATTTTTAATTTTTTTTTTTTATTGCAGGGCTTGACGAATTTGCTTGAAATCTAGGAGCCAGTTTTTTTTTTCGCGCATGCCGAATGGCCGGCTTCTGTCAGACCGGCTACCATACACACGTGCCGAATGACAGCCGGTTTTCAATGAACTGACTGATTTTGCCCGGCATTCGGCCCCTGTGTACTATGCTTGATGGTGTGATGGGCAGTGGCTCACTAGGGAAAGGACAGTGCAGCAAGTTTGAGGCGATAGGAGATCCAATGATCCAGTAACTCATGCCATCTGAGGCCCCTTTCACACGTGCACCTCTGCTAAGTGGAATCCGCTTGCTCAGTGGGGATTTCTCTTCTAATCCCTGCTCAGCAGGTTAATGACAAGTCTTGTCCACTCCACTATGCAGAGCAAACATGGACACAGTACTGCTCTCCTCTATGGGGCAGTCAGATGGAAATGGATGCCATCTGATTCAATTCATTCGATGGATGGAAAGTAGGAGGAATGTAGGACTACCATTCGTCTGTTTTTGGCCAACAGGATCGGATGGAGGCGGTTGTCAGCGAACATCCACCACTCCATAGAGGAGACTGAAGGGTCCTATCAGGTCCACCTGAAAAACTGACAGGCGGATCTGATCAGACAGCCCGTGTGAAAGGGGCTTACGGCTGTGTGACGTGACGGGGAGAGAATAAAAAATAATAAAAAATGAAATTTAATGGAAAAAATATTTAAAATAAATAAAGCTTTTTCCATCTCAGCGCCACCAGTGACTGCTTGTTGCAGCCCCTGCCACCACAAGAGGACACCAGTTTCCCAATGGAAGCGTCTCCCTACAGCAGGCCACAAAGCCGCAGCCTCATTTACCTGCCGGCGCGGCATCTTAGTCCTGGGGGTTCTAAATAATTTTATAAATCTAGCAAAAAATACAGATTTAAACTTTTAAACAAAAAGTTCCAGAAAATGCCTGGCCAGCAAGTAACTAATGTTGGGTTGTGGTGGTGAAGAAATATACCCGCCCATTAAATTCATCAACTGATCTGTAGGTATCCGATGCTTCACTGCTTCTGGGTTTCCTCCACTGTCCAACAGGCTCTCCTATTGGATACAGTGGGGATACTTCCTCAGCCCAGGTGAATCACACATAGACACATGCAACAGGCAGAACTACTGATCAGGCTCCCCTGATAAGCAGTTGGAGCAGACTCTATTTTACCTGCTAATCCCCTGTTAAGCAGGCAGAGCAAACTACTCTCCTTCCTAGCACCTTTCTAGGAAGGTGCTACAGAGTATTTTAGAGTGAAGCTTCACTTGGTTAAAAATAAAAAAAAGCCCCTATATGATCAGTGCTCACCAGGGTCCATGTGATTAGGGGATTGGCAGGTGTGTATGCATTGCCTAAGGGTCCTTTCACACGGGCGGTCCGTAGGTCAGTTTTTCATCCCGTTTTTATGCGGATGAAAAACGGGCATAATGCATGTCTATGGGATTGAGGATGTCAGCTGATGACCATCCGCTGACATCCGATTTGCATCCTTTCCTATCAGTTCCGTTTTTTGGAACGGAAGAGAACCCTATTTTTCTTCCGTTGAAAAAAATGGAACGGACGCAAAAATGGATGTCAGCTGTGTCATCCGCTGACATCCACAATCCTATTGACATGCATTATCTCTGTTTATCATCCGCAAACGGATGGGATGATAAACGGACATATGGAGCGGATGGCACAAGCGTCATCCCTGTCCGTAAAAAGAAAAAAAAGTGCAGGAGCGGATCAAAAAACGGTCCGCCCCACGTGAAAGGACCCTTAATATTCTTTCATCTCAGAAGGTTGGGAGGTACGGAGACTGGTCTCTTATAGAATGCAAAGACAAACATTTTGTCCCCTTGTAATTGCAAAACAATCTTCTGATTACCTATGGATATAATTCTAAAGAAGATTGGTAATGTAGCAAACTATTCCAAATATGAAAAGTAATACAATGTAGGGTTATCTGTACGCTATGTCCTCTTTAGACACTCATCCTGCTTTTATATCTCTCATTCAGTGTCATAAAATGAGCTGTCAGCTTCTCACTTTTACATGTCTTGGTGAAGTAAATGTGATTTAGTGGCTTTCCAGAGCTCATTATCCCCCTTACAGCAGTGATTCAGTAAGCTCCTCCAAACCACAGCTATTAAATGTCTGTATCAAATGCTGACCCTTCACCTCTGCTGACCGCTAAATACAGAATCAGTCAGCGAGCTCTCATGGTCTCATAGCCTTCAGGTTTTCCCTTTAAGGGCTGAATTGTGGAACCGCACACTTGTTACAAAGGTTGTACAGACTACACATGAAGACAACGGTCACACATCTGACGGTACACACTGTATGCACAGCGTTGTGTTCTCACACTGGATTTTAACTGCTTGATGTTTGTTTTTGGTTCCTTGGTCTTTCGCTTTTGAAAGTAGAAGTTTATTAGTCCTGGTTCTCATTTCTGCGATGCGGGAACACTGCGAATATGCAGCGTGATCCCGCATCGCATCCGCACCCCTGGCAGTTCACACTGCCATATATGATACGCAGGGGGTGTCAATTAAAAGTTAACGACACCCCCAGTTGTGATCGCATATCGCAGTGCGATCTGTGAGTTCGCACAGAATCGGATCGCACTAGTGTGAATGCGGATAAAAAAAGGATCCTGTGCGTGTTTAGTGCGATTGCGGTGCGAATTCAGCCATACAAACTGTATGGCTAAAATTTGCACCGCATAGAGATTGCATGTAATTTAGGAGCAGTGCGCTCTGACTTACATGCGATCTCTGTGATTGCACTAATGTGAACCGGCCCTTATGCTTATATTTTACCTTTACTGGTTCCTCCTTTCCCCCCATCAGCATGCTAATGATATTTTTAAATTATTATTATTATTATTATAATACAGGATTTGTATAGCGCCAACAGTTTGCGCAGCTCCTTACAATGTGAGGGAAGACACTACAGTTACAATGCAATTCAATATAGGAGGAATTGGAGGGTCCTAAAACCTTTCCACCTTCATTGTATACCTTATTTTAGAACCCAGCAAAAGAAATGTGACATATTGCACTCTCTGCCTTACTATGCACAGAGATTTTCCAGCTTGTAGGACACCGATCTCCAATACACTAGCAGAATGAGGGTGATTGTCACTGTTTTTGTAGACTAAATTATTTTTGTTGACTAAATTAACACTTTTGTAGTTGACTAAAATACGACTAAAACTAAAACAATTCAGATGACTAAAATATGACTAAAACTTAGTCAAACCACTACTCTGCTGGCCATTTCTAAATCGGCAACACAATGCCATCCATAGCCTGTAATAATAGCACATTAAAGATTAAACATGTATTGCACTACCGCATACCCATAGATAGGGGGCACCTACTAAGCTGCTGAAAGAGAAAAAAATAGGAAAAAGGCTTTTCTTATATTATTTCCTAATATTTATGTCGGTAATATATTCAGGTAATATGTGCAATGACATTACAGCCAATAAAATTTACAGTTTTTTTTTTTATTTTAAAGTTACACTTCTGTTTGTCAAAAAAGCAATATTTCTGTTTGTTTATGAAACTCAGTTTTATTTTTAAAGACGTTATATATCACAATGGTTAAATCTGTGTCTTTAGTGCATGTTCAAACCTTAATACCATAAATAAGAACATATTATTAGATTTTTACTCCAGGAGTATATAATTAGTTTGAAAATTCTAGAGAAATGTTTAAATAATGCATTACAATTTTGATTTGTAGTTGAGTAAAATGTATGAGATTTTACTCAACTAAAATATGTCTAAAACTAAAACAATTCAGAGGACTAAAATACAACTAAAATGAAAATAGCATTTTAGTCAAAAGACTAAAATTATAAAAACTAAAATGGCATTTTAGTCAAGACTATTACTAAAATGAAATCAAAATTTGCTGCCAAAATAACACTGCACTGTACGCGTTATTTCAACAGTTCACACTTAAGAGCCCATTCAGACTAGCGCGACTTGTCAGCCTGGCAAGTCGCGCACCGTCGTGGTCCATTGAGTTGTACAGGACTCGTTCTAATAGGAGCGAAACAAGTCATCCGACTTAGAAAAAGGGTTCTGTACTATTTGGGGCGACCTGGGAGCGACTTGCATAGACTTCCATTATGTGAAGTCCCTGCAAGTCGCGCCGAAGTCGCGGTGCACAGCGGTGCACGCGACATCATAGGTCTCCCCCCCGAAGTCGGATCGCCTCAGTGTGAACCGGCTCTTACATACACAAATGTTAGCCACCTTCCATGTATCAGAAACATGCCTTGTTCGAAAAATCTGGTGCAACTTTAACCTTTTAAAATGCAATGGGGTTAATTTACTAAAACTGGAGAATATAAAATCTTGTGCGGCTCTGCATATAAACAAGCTTCCAATTTTTTTTTTTTTTTAATGTCAAGGCTTAATTGAGCAAGCTGAAGTTAGAAGCTGATTGGCTACCATGCACAACTTCATCAGATTTTGCATTTTCCAGTTTTAGTAAACTAACCCCAATGTCTGTTGCTGCCACGCCTGGTCAGGAAAGTTAGGTCCTTTTACACGAACGATCCGATCAGATCTGCCTGTCCGTTTTTTAGGCGGATCTGATTGGATCCCCTATGCATCCCTATGGGGCAGCGGATGTCAGCGGAGACATGTACGCTGACACCCGCTACCATCCGCATCCGATCCTGTCCATGAAATCCGGACGGATTGAAACCCTATTTTCCATCCGTCCAGGGGATCGGATCGGATTGGATGAGAGCGGACAGGCGGTCTGCTCTCATTCGATTCCCCATAGAGAGCAGCGGGGCTCTGACACCTCCCTCTCTGCACACAGAGTGGAGATGGAGCTGTCATTCGCCTGCTCAGCGGGGATCGGCGGATCGATCCCTGCTAAGCAGAGAACGGTCCGCAACAGAATGGGGACCGTGTGAAAGGAGCCTTAGAGTATACAATATAGTAGCTTTCCTCAAAGAGGCAATAAAGTTTCTCATTTGTAGCACACCCCCTTAAGGGCCGCAAGTTACTTGGATCCCCCATCCTGCACAGCCAGGCACTACAAATTTTCACAGGCACTCCAGAGTCCGTGAATTTTATTGCGGGATTGGAACTTAGATAGGGAATGAAGAATATGGGATGCCCACTTGACTTGAGAACAACTTCAGGGACAACTCTTCCTATATACAGTCCTATATACAGTCTCTATATACACTCCACTGCTTTATCTAGCACTCACTTGCGGAACTCAGCTGGCACACTTATCTGAAACAGCCCTCAGACAGATTTAGAAGCAAAAGCTTTTTGTATGCAGGAACCTGAAACCCCTCAGTTGTGTAGCAAAAAATTCAGTGTCCAGCATAATCACTCCTGTGGCTACTGATCCCAGTACCACCTCTTCAGGAGCTGTCAACCCACCTGGCTGCAGCTGCCTTTTTCTCTAGCCCTCCTGGCTAATTTCTCCACACAGTCCTCCTAAACTGACACTCACCAGCTACCAGGCTGACTCTCAGGAGATCTCCCAGACATGCTGATCTACTCCTGCTGTCCTCTCTCCTTGCTCCCATGCATCCAGGAAGGGGTTCCTCTGTGTGTTCTGGGGAATTCTTCCAGCACCAGAGCCACAGACCCGAGGTCACCCCCTCCCTCCCTCCCTCTGACTAGGGGCACCCTGCATGGGCCGCAGACAGCCTCCTTAGCACTCCACCTCCCACCCAACTGCCCCTGCTGGCATGGCCCATTTCTATTTAGGAGGTGGCCTCTGCCCTCTTCCAGGCCCTTTCTGCTGGGGATTGGTCCAGGACATCATAAATATGCATGGCAGCCCCTCCTTACTCCCATCCTCCAGTTCTAGAAGTTTCTAACAATTTCCAGACCAGGAGGAAATGTTAAGAGAGCTGCCGGATGAGTCATCCAGTCCCTGAGTCACTAAACCCTGACCCAGAGTCACAACCCAGACCTGGCTCTCAGCCAAGCCAATGTACCTACACTAACAACTAAAGCTATGTACACCTAGCACACTAGCTAGAGGGTGCTACAAAGATTAGAACATTCAGAGATTCAACGTAACCGTTTTTTTTTTTTTTAATGAGAGATAAAAAAAAAACAGTGCAAGAAAAAACCTTACAAAAAAAAATTACAAAACCGATAATCAATAGTAAAATAAATAGTTTTAAAAGTGAGAAGTACTTGGCAAAGTTAGCTTGGTCACATGTAGAGTAAATCCAATCTGAAATGTCAGAGTCACTGACTCTCATAAATGGCTCTCAGCATTTCTTTCTTAGTTCTGAAGGTTAGGAAGAATCACGGAGCTGCAAATGCCATGCTGGTTTCTGAAGAGAACATGTACAGACATAACAAAACCAATTAAGGTTGGTGTAAAGGGTGTGCTGAAGGGGTGTTGAAGTGCTTTATGATGTTCAGCAGACACATCCCTAAAGCTAATTTTTCTAACTGCGTCTATATTTCCTATGACAGGGTAAAAAGCAAAAAGTTAGGAAAATCTTGTTAAGCTACAATATGTTACATACAGTATTTGGTTTAGGGTTTAGATATGCTTTAAGCAAGTCTGCTTAGTTACGTAGAAGACGAAGTACACCTCCCACTGTACATCTGGCCCGCTCAGCTGTAGGCCCTGCAGGTTCCATAGATCCCAGCGCTACAGTCATGACTGTTTCCCCTTTACACACAAAACACACAGCCCCAGGCTTAGTTTTGTGAATGACCTGGAGGAGAAAGAGGTAGAGATATGACTGTATAGATAGGGGCTGACACCTGCAGTATTTACATCCAAGCAGGCCAGAAGTACAGTGGGAACTGTATTTCCCCCCTCACCCCTTCATGTAAACAAGTAGATTGTGTATCTGCATCCAAAACCAAAAATGTAGTAATGCAGCTTATCTATCCTTAGATGTGGTGGCATAATTACTTTTCTTCTTCAAGCTTTTTTCCCTTTTTTTCTGGTGATCCGTCAGTAACACAATTCCTGTCTTAGGGTGGCTACACCCATTACACCACTGTATCTATGGGGGAGTAATGAAGCCATCCTTAGACAGGCCATACATGGAGCAAATTTATTTCTAAGTTGCAGGCAAGAAATCGGCTTGGTTCCTTCAACACAGACAGTATTGACAAGGGAACCCCTCCTGCCGAGCCATTGTATCCCCCCCCCCCCCCCCCGATGGGAGCAGCCGTTAGCAATAATGGCATGTAAATCATGACAGACTGGTTGTACCCAAGTTGATTGATCAACTTGATACATTCAGCTTTTCCATACATGGTTTGAATCTTGGACGATTCCTGCTATAGCAGCCAAAATTCAAACCATGTATGGCTGGCCTTAGAGAGCAGCATTGTCAATCTGTGGGGGGCATAGTGTCAGACAAGTAGATTTAGATGGATAAGTGACTAAGTATAATTTTAAGCAGTTGTTGGAATAAAATTTCAAAAAAAATGAATAAAAGCTGGCCATTGTAATCACTCCTGCTCTGCCTCCTCCTCACTAACTGGAGCGCTGGGCTGTGGAGGGGCGAGAAGCCGCCAGCTCAGGCTCTCAGCGGCACACTGAGAGGCTGAGCCGGTTTTCAGTCCATGCACTTAGTGGATCCTGATTCCGTGGTTGTGATGACCGGCTTCTGTGATGTCAGCAGAGAGCAGACTTAAGCCCGCTCTCTGCTGAAAATGGGTCACAGGAGTGCAGAACAAACTGCACCTCTGGGATCCACAGGAGATGTACAGCCAAACGAGCTTTAAGGGCTGCCCAACGTACATATACTGCGGCAGGGCGGCCCTTAAGTGCGAAATCACACTTCCCTGCCAGTGTGACAGTGCATTTTTTTTTTAAGCACTGATCATTGTATTGGTTTTACTGGTCCCCAAAAAGTGTCATTTGTCCACCACAATGTCGCAGTGCCGCTAAAAATTGCTTTGCTGCCATTACTAGTAAAAAAACTAGTAAAGAAAAGAAAAGAAAAAGTCTGTAAATATATCCCATCGTTTTTAGACGCTATAACTTTTGCGCAAACGAATCAATATACGCTTATTGGGATTTTTTTTTTTTTACCAAAAACATGTAGCAGAATACATATTGGCCTAAACTGCTGAAGAAATGAGATATTTTTTATTGGATATGTTTTATAGCAGAAAGTAAAAATAAATATATATATATATATACTTTTTTTAATTGACGTTTTTTTTGTTTATAGTACGAAAAATAGAAACCGCAGAGGTGATCAAATACCACCAAAAGAAATCTCTGTGGGAACAAAGGACATCAATTTTATTTGGGTACAGTGTCGCAGGACTGCGTAATTGTTAAAGCAACGCAGTGCCATATCCCCAAAAAATTGCCTGGTCTGGAAGGGGGGGGGGGTGAACTTTCCAGAGCGGAAGTGGTTAAACTGTGTGGGTTTTCTGACTTTAGCA
Source organism: Pelophylax lessonae (assembly GCF_965119305.1). NCBI lineage: Eukaryota > Metazoa > Chordata > Amphibia > Anura > Ranidae > Pelophylax > Pelophylax lessonae. The sequence continues at coordinate 116,485,109 of NC_138770.1, read as the reverse complement.
CAATTACAATTCCTGCTTAGCATTAGCTAACTTGTTGCCTGAAGTAGCCCTTTCTCCGTTCCCAGGTTATATTTTAAAGTAAGAAAACTGGATGACATTAGCAGGAAATGAATAGTGAGTGTAAATATATTGTAGGAAAGTAATTACTCCCTCCATTTGAGGTTAGTCTGCTATCTTTCATGCATAACTGTAAGATGCGATTAGTTTGGTAAAGTGATCCAACAAACTATCATTGTATATCTTGTAAAGGTCAGAGCTGTCAGGCACTTCATAAGTAGCTTTTCAGGTCAAGAACAAGCCAAAAACACAGAAAACCAGGGATATTCAGTACATTTGGACTGGTGTCTGTTTTTGCATTTTAGCACTCATGCTACTTATCTTTTGAAAAATTATGAGAGTTTTACTTTAAAGTATTCTTCAGGCTCAGATAAGAAAAAAGAGCTATTTTTACCTGGCAAAGGAGTTTTTTCCTGGCAATGACACTGTAAGATATACACAGCTTTAACACCGTATTTCTCACCCGGGTTGCCATTTTGGTTTTCCTGAAGAGCCACGAGCATGGGACCCTTTTTGCCCTGGATCAGCGTTATGAGTTGCCATGGTGTGGGTAAGCGAGCCAACAGCACCTTTATAAACCAACGACATTCAAGGGAAGTACGCACAGCATTATTTGTTGCTCCGTTTGTGGCCGGCCCACCTGCACCATGGCAACCCATGCAAGGCCGCTGCCAGAAATAAGGAGAGGATGGAAGTCTGGCTTCTTCGTTCCTGCACCTTTTTCCCTCTGCTGTGCTACCGGAGCCAAAAGGGAGGGGACTCTGTGATTGGGAGGTTCTGTAATGATTAGACTAGGTGATTTGGAGGACTCTATGGTGAGGGGGAATCTAATGTGATGGAAGGCCTCTGATTTGAAGGGTGGGCTCTGATCTGATGTGAAGTTAAAGAGGAGTTCCACCCAAAAGTAGGTACCTGTTTTTGACAGATATCTGCTTCGTCCCCCCTCCGGTACCACATTTGGCACCTTTCAGGGAGAGGGGGGAGCAGATATCTGTCAAAAACAGGTACCCACTCCCACTTCCATGTAAGGGTGCCGCGGCAGCCTACGTCATTTGCGGCCCCTTCATCCCTCCCCTGGCTACCTTCTGGGGACACACATAGGTCCCAGAAGACAGCGGGACCATTCAGAAAGCACAGTGCGACAGGAAACAGGCTTCACTTCCTGTTTCCCTTAGTAGGGATGCTGGCTCCTGAACCTGGAGCCAATGGACAGGTTGACTTTGGGTGCTGACATCGCGGGGTCCCTGAACAGGTAAGTGTCCTTATATTAAAAGTCAGCAGCTACAGCATTTGTAACTGCTGACTTTTATTTTTTTTAATACAGGCTGGAACTCCGCTTTAAAGTGCTTGTAAAGGCACAATGTTTCTTACCTTCATGCATTCTATGCATGAAGGAAAAAAACCTTCTGTGTGCAGCAGCCCTTCAGCCCGCACCCCCTAATACTTACCCGAGCTCCCTCTCGATCCAGCGATGTGCACGAGAGCCTTGCCTCTCCGTGGACTCACACTCCTGGTTGGCTTTTGGCAGCAGTAGAAGCCAATGGCTCTCACTGCTGTCAATCGCAGCCAGGGAGCCATTTAGGAGACAGAGGAGAGGGGCCGAGCCGCGGCTCCGTGTGTGAATGGACACACAGAGCCGCAGGTCGGGAGCGCACCTGCTTGGCTGCCCCCACAGCAAGCTGCTTGCTGTGGGGGCACCTGGCAGGAGGGAGGAGCCAGGAGAACTTGCATGGGACCCGAGAAGAAGAGGATCCAGCCTGCTCTGTGCAAAACCACTGCACAGAGCAGGTATGTATAACATGTTTGTTATTTTAACAAAATAAAAGAGGAGACTTTAGTATCGCTTTAAAGTAGGACTATAGGGAAAACAACTGTTTTCCTATTGAACAGAGCAAGGGAGGGTTATAACCCTTGTCATATTTTTACACCATCTGTGTAAAACTGAAAAAAATCAGATTCTGCATACAGTGGGTACAGATCTGTGTCAAGGGGCCTGTCCTGAGGGGGGCCTTCCCTTCAACTAGAAGAGTCATTGAACAGGTGTCAGTAAGGGGGATGCTAGAGAGTTTTCCAAAGATAATGTAGTTCATTAAGTCTGTTTCTGGAGAGAGAGCAAGAAGATCTAACCCTATCCATACCCGTGGCAGTATGGTTAAAGCAGTGTGACTGCTTCCACAAGTAACTTGGTGACACCAAGTGGGAGTTGTCCTTATTAACTGTAAATAGTTAAAGTTGGAGTATCCCACTAATCCCTTCTCCCATCCAAGTTCCACAATAAATACCAAAAAACCAAAATACCTTGACTGTTTATTGAGTAACTAGCCATTGGGAGTAAGGATGGATGTGTGAACTGTAGCCTAAGTGACTGTCTGCAGGTAATCAGAGGAGGGTCAACGGAGGTTTTTCCTTTCCATATACAATTTTCATTTACTTGCAATGTGCCTTGGAACCTGCTAGAAATTTTGACTACTCCAGGAAGAGTCTGTTTCCTAGCACAGCCCCTATCCTCCATGCATGTCATAGCCTTCTCCTTTTCTGGGAGTGCCTAATTACTCTTTGTGTTGGCCCTGCTCCTCTGACTTCCCTTCATTGCTGGGGGAGGAGTGAAGGGGAATACTATAGAGCAGCCTTTTTCAACCAGGGTGCCTTGAGGTTTCTTTCAGGGGTTCCTCAGCAAAAAGCCTAAAAATTGCCCAAAAATTGTATACAAGGTGGCGTGTGGATGAAACCTGTTTCTGAGTTACACAAAGCCACATGTTTTTTATTGTGCACCAATCAGGACCTTCTAGCTGCCAACCTCCTAATAACCAATGGCGTCATCAGTTGATAAGGAGGATGTCAGTCGTCTGTATAGCATCCTTATTTGACTATCCTCTGCCTCTATCCATCAGCTTTGGGGTCACATTAGCTGAGTGATGGAATAAAACTGAGGAAGAAGAGAAACCTTGGAATACTAGTTAGTACCAGTTTGCACCTCTAACATTGGGTCCTACATTTATTGATGTTCCTGCATTATGTAAAACTAATAATTAAATAGTGTTTACATTTTAGGATGGGGTGCCTCAAGACTGTTCATAATTTTAAAGGGTGCATCAAGATTGTCCATAATTTTGGAGGGTGCTTGAGATTGTCCATAATTTTGGAGGGTGCCTTGAGATTGTCCATAATTTTGGAGGGTGCCTTGAGATTGTCCATAATTTTGGAGGGTGCCTTGAGATTGTCCATAATTTTGGAGGGTGCCTTGAGATTGTCCATAATTTTGGAGGGTGCCTTGACAAAAAAAAGGTTGCGAAACACTGCTATAGAATGTCAATTAGGTGACACTTCTGGGTCTGCTGTGGCTTCTAACATTACATCCAAGATGGCGAAACCCAGCAGAAGTCTCAAGGCATTTGAATGTATACCTTGGGGAAGGCTTTTGCAAGGAAATAAAATGTTAAATTCACTTATAATCCTATGGGAAGATTTTTATTGAAACAAATGGCTCTCCGCAATCTGTAGCTGGCACGGAAAGTAATGTGCAGCAGCCTGTAAACACTGTCTCTGAAAACAGTCATCGCCCTTTCTGTGACAAAGAGCAGTTTAAGTGTTTATTAAAAATACATTGTTCTCTGTACAACCTGGGAAGAAAACATTTTGGCCTTTATAGCAGAAAGGGATTTGTGAAAGCACTTAGGAATACACCAGAGACCTCAGGAACACAGAGGACAATCTTTGAGTAATGTGCATTGTAAACAAAGAATTCCTATGTTTGACCAATGTGAAGAGGACAGGAAACCACGGACAGCAATGAGCCTATAATGTGCCCCATAATCCTTATTTTAGTGGCCCCAGACATAAATAGGTGTAATCTGTCTAAATATTAAATATGGTCTAGGTGTATATTGTCAGGGCTTGATGTGTCCTAAAGAGAGATAATCCGCAACTCCTTGCTTGCTTGCTTATAAAAATCTTCAACATGTATTAATTCCTCATAAAAGACACAATAATAATACAGCAGATGTTAGCTTGATGTGTCCTAGGTTTTTATTTTAGAAGGTTGGACAGTATGATTATGACACGTGAAATTGCATGTTCAAGTTTGCGTTTTCTTTCATGTTTCTCAACAACTTGTAAATCACTTGGATATTTAAAACTGAATTAAACTCTACCAAAAAAATACTGAATAAATAAAAGAGAATTTGATTTTAATTTTCTTTTTAAGTAAAGTTTTCTCTTTAGTTTGTTCATGCTTTCTCTACCTGTCCTGTGCACATTCTGTAGACCAGTGTTCTAGATATAGGGTGCCTCAAGTGCAGACTCTGACATCTCCAAAGGGCCAAATCTTTTTCTCAGTGTTATGCTACAGAACAATGTCAGACTACAGACAGAACAATGTCAGACTACAGACTTGCAACAGTAGATGGTTAGACATGGTTACCATGCTAAAGGACTTTTTGGAGATTGTGAACTCTCTATGATAGTTTTTGGAAATTGGAGACATGCCTCAGGAAGTTGTCAGACTGGGGACACACTACATGAGATTGATAGAAATCACTGTTAGTACAAGGCAACAAGAAAGACTGTAGGGTCCCCTAGGGCTGCACAAAAAGTGTCAAAGGGCTGCAGGTTGGGAACCAGGGCTATAGAGTTTATAAGGGCTTAGACATTTGTGGGCACAAGAACACTCCAGTCATAGCAAAATGTAATGGGCCCAGTGCAGTGAATTCCATGGAATGTGCCAGTGCTCTTTGACTTGCTATGCCTATACCCAAACTCAGGAGTGTGCCAGAATGGATGACAACATCATAGATTAATTAAGTAAGCATTGCCGCCCTAAGAAAGGAAGTACCTTTGGATACACCTTGCTAGTTGGCTCAGCAGGTAAGAACGCTGCTCTTTTCCCACGCTAGTGATTCCTCTAAATGTCTTCAAATTGTGGGGTTAAATGATGCCCAACATCATTCAACCTGGAAGACTGAGGATATCCGGTGGATACAAGCAAGGGTATGTCTCTGAATGGGTGTGATTTTTATTTTTGGGGGGGGGCAGCTTTTTATTCCTGGACCCAGGCAACACAATGTCTTGGGCCAGCCCTGGATACAAGGCACCATTTACCTGCCCCTAAGGGAATATCGCCGCAGTGCCCTACCATTCTTCCAACTCTAAAAAGAAAAAAGTAACTTTCTTTGCAGTGCTTAACTTATTAAAATAAATTACCGTAGATAGTGTAAGTTGCGCTTGTGTGGGAATGATAATGCTATTAAAGGGAAAAAGCTGCAAACATATAATGTTATATAACCATAATCATACAAAGTAATAGAAAAATATTGAGCTAACTCACAAACATTAAAAGTTCAGAAAGCAAAAAAGGTCTGTAAAAATATTGGAATTCCAAAGTGAAATGAGATTGAAATAATTGAGTACCAAAAAAAAAATGCAATAATTCTATAAAGTAGAAAAAATGGTGACCGCATCCACTCTTGTGAAAGGAAATCCAAAAAGTAGTGTGAATACCTCCACCAGGTAACACCGTATAGGCTTACCAGATGGATATGACACTCTTATTACAAAAAGGTCAAAGCACACATCAGACAACATGCGGGTCTCCCTCAATGTAGTCATTAACAGGTAACAAGTACCAAAACCATCTCAAGGGACATCCTACAGGTTTCCTCCAGATTCCAGGTTTTTGACATACCAAAGATAAAGCAAGAAGATCCTCATAGTGTAAACCGCTAAAAACTTATTTTATTAGAAAGTGGAAAAGAAACACACACATTTAAAATAAACACTCACATTTAAGATAAAAAGTGCTTGTAAACAAATTCGAGAGCAATAGCAAAATGGTCTCCCACCAGCTTCCTGTTTGCACGATGACATCACAGCAGGCTCTTCTCTATGCGGTTTGTCACAACTGATGTCTTCCGGGGGGACTTAACTTATTCCTGGTGCTATCCTCCAGATTTACAGGGGACTGCATTATCATGCAACTTGTGCCTACAGTACTCCAGGACTAAGTAGTACTCACACTTCATTACTGGTTGGTTTTCTGCTTTAAGTCTGTAAATTCAGATACACTCTACTAAATGGAGCGTCCTTGTTTTAATGTGTGCAAAGCATGCTGGGCTATCTCATAACATAGTCCAGCACTAGTTTTGCACTTGTTGACTGTTGCGGCATACTGAAGATTGGAGTTGAGTTAACAGTTCAAGCCAAGCAAAAGTTCGGCTTGAACATTGCGGGAAACACCTGAATTTTTGGGGCGCTCGGGGGGATGTTCCCCTGCCAAGCGCCCCACAATGCACTGCGCACTGCACAGTGCATTCTAAGCCCTGATTGGGCAAAGCTTTGCCCAATTAGGGCATATTGAATAGCTGGTTGTTAAGGAGTGGGCTGCGGCATCCATAACAATCGATGAATCATTAGCTGGCAATGGACTTCTCCGCTGACCTCTGAATAAAAAAAAAAAAATTGTTGGCAATTGAAAATTGTGAAAAAAAGTGCCCCCCCCTCAAAATCCATACCAGACCCTTAGCCGAGCATGCAGCCCAGCAGGCCAGGAAGGGGGGGAGGCGAGCGAGCACCCCCCCTCCTGAACCATGTCAGGCCACATGCCCTCAACATGAGGTGGGGTGCTTTGGGTTAGCTGTGCCCCCCCCCCCCAAAGCACCTCATCCCCATGTTGATAGGGACATGGCCTCCTCCCCACAAACCTGGGCTGTGGTTATTGGGTCTTATTGAAATCTGGCTGTGGGCATGGGGCTTATTGGAATCTGAAAGCCTCCTTTACCAAAGGGGGCCTCCCAGATTCTCTCTACCCTATGTGAATGAGTATGGGGGATATTGTACCCCTACCCATTCACCAAAAAACTGTAAAAAAGAAATAGAAACACACACACAGTTTTTGACAATTCCTTTTTTAAATATATGAAACAATGTTCCTCGATGAAGATCCATTGTCAATCACCACACACAAAAAAAAAAAAAAATGCTCTGCCCACGACAAAGGCTAACCGCCATCTGACCGTTCTTAAAAAGGAAAGGGGCGGGCCACCTGGCAATGTCACCTGATGGCATCGCCCCGTGTGACGTCACTGTGTGGCAGAGCAGGCAGATGGTGGTTAGCCTTTGTCACTGACAGAGCGTTTTTTTTGGGGCAGAGCTCCCCCTGCCCTAAAGCATCACCCATGTTGAGGGCATGTGGCCTAGTATGGTTCAGGAATGGAGGGGGGAATCCCCCCCCCTTTCTTGGCCTGCCAGTTTGCATGTTCGGATAAGGATCTGGTATGGATTCATGGGGGGACCCCACGCTGTTTTTTTTTTTTTCTTTATTTTGGCATGGGGTTCACCTGAAAATTCATCCCAGACCCAAAGGGTCCGTTTTTTTGTTTTTTTTTACATGTTTGTATTGCCGGCAATGGTATTGTATTGACGGCAATTTAAATTTCATTTCTTTTCTTTATATATGTCAGTTTTTCTGCAGCAGGTACTATACACAGCACTGCTGCACCACTTTACAGGCAGACTAGGGGGACCCCCCAGGCACTATATTTAAAGGAATTTTTCATTTCTATTTCACTTTAAGCATCATTAAAACCATTGCTCCTATAAAAAACATCTTTTTTAAAAGTTTTTTTATGCATTGGAAAATGTCCCCCAGGGCAGTACCCGGGGCCCCATACCCTTTTTATGGCCAATAACTTGCATATAAGTCTTTAAAATGGAGACTTTTGATTCTTCAAATTCGGCTCCCATAGACTTCAATGGGGTTTGTGATTTGGGTCCGAACTTTTGCAATGTTCGAAAGTTCTGAAACAAACCGAACCGGGAGGTGTTCAGATCATCCCTACTTAAGATTAGAAAGCGCTGTATCTACTTGGAGAATAGATGTTGCGTCCCTCCTCTGCTATTCATCTCTGTGCGGCACAGATGTAGTACCAAATGTATACTCGCTATCTGCTGGTTGTAATTGGGATGAGAAGAACCATCAAAGGCTGTTGTATAGACCTTTATCATTTAAAATAATATTAAACTATTATATAAATCTCTAACATAAGGGCCACCAGTTCAACACCAGGGCCCTGCGGCTTTTTAACTACATGTGCTATCACTGTACACGTTTTCACGATAAGCAACAAAGTTGATTTTCAATGGAAATATAATGCTGGCACTTGGGAACTTGAGGCTGTATTTGCTTTTCCATCTGGGGAGGCTTCTTCATTTCTGCACAAGCAGGAACCTAAAAGGAGTTCTGACTTGTGTAATAAAACTTAGGGAATGAAATGCAGAAGAATCTGACTGGGAAATTGTCCAAGTCCTTCAAAAAGGGTTTACTTGCTGTAAAAATAACTGCATATATTGACACGGCTATATTTTTTTTTAAAAGGGAGAATGTGGTTTGTTGTATAGATGGAAATCTTAGCTTTGCTTGGAGAAAGAAGAGAGCAACCACTTATATTTCAGTTTAGGTTTCAAAATTCATGTAGGTTTTGCTACAGTTCTTAAGAACAGATGCTAGGACTTCAAGAGCAGGACCTGAATGGATTTACCATTAGGCATAATGGACATGTACCTTTTTACATATGCATTTTATGAAATATCCAATCCCATCTCAGGAAGGATAATGCCCTTCTCCACCATCTATCCTTTACCCTCCACCTCCCCTAAGTAAATGCTAGATTACATTTTAAAAAAGCTACTGAATAGAAGCCATGATTTTTTACTTTAAATTGTGGTCACTTGACAGGCCAAGCCCTGAATTTTTTTTTTCTTTTTTGAACTAGTATGTGGGAAGGTCCTTCTGTGAGTGCACTTATCACTCCCTGTTGATGTGGATGCATTTAATTGGCTACAGGAAGTGTCCATCAGAGTGTTTGAAACTTGAATTAGTAGCATTGTGATGTCCCAGTGGAAGAGTCGGTAATAAGACTTGTTGACGGGCCTGAATGCAGTTCCTGATTCTCAGTCTCTGCCTACGAAAGGGTGCATAGTTACATAGCATAATAAAAAGTAAAAAAGAGTATTTAAAGTGGTTACCTGTGCAGTTACCTGTGCAGTTCTGAGTTTTTGGATATGTATGTCTAGAAGAAACAGGGTGCTCCCATATTTCAAGAGTTTAACATCTGCGTAAAGTTGGCCATATACCAGTAGAATGTTGTGTGAAAATTTTCATTTTCAGAATGTTCATTTGGTTTTCTAATGGTTAGGGTGGTCAAATCAATGTTCATTTTCAACCATAGTGATGAGAAATTTAAAGGAGCAGGATGGAAATGTTTTCTCAGATGAGTGGAATTATAATTGTGAATGTATTTTTTGTTCAGGAAAAAATTAGGCATGTTGTAATGCACGTGTTCTAGGCATGTCTGTTTAATATGTCCGGGATTTCACTCAAGTAGAAGTCCTGGAAAAAAATCTGAAGGGCTTTCAAACAAAATCAGTTGACTCAACAATGACAAGAAAAGGCCATATTCCTGTAGAATTTCTCATTTAAATGTATGAGTGTTTAAAAGAAATTCCACTGGTGTATGGCCAGTGTAAGGCACTAACCATCTTCCTCTTGCAGTTGAGCCTGATAATCACAAGCAATGCCTGAAATAGAAGACATGGATTGCTTTTATCAAGCCTCTATGTCCAACTTTAGAATTAGTATTTTGGAATTTGCTAGAGTTTATGAAATGAATCATAGTGAATGACAACACTGTTATAAACCTGGCACAGGCTCCCTTGGCTTCCATCCTCCCTAAAGAGCATTGAACTTGTCACTTGCCCAGTAATTGCAGAAAAGTATGACATCCTCATCGTTGGTATCCTGATATAGCACGTAGGCCGTGAAGCCAAAAGAGAACAGACAATAGGTCAGTTTATCTAACGAGAGCATTCTCTGTACGCATGAATCAACACTGGTCCTCGTCCATTGCGTGCCTCTATCCTCAGCTTTAGAATGAGAAAATCACTCTTAAGCCCCCTTGTGTGAAATTGCTGCAGATTGGGCGTCTGCTCCACTATCCTCAAAATACGACATAATCAACTGTATTAATCTGCTTGCAGGCTGCTGAAAATGCTTTGCTGGTTAAAAAGATATTGTTTTGTGTTGCTCATGTATAGTTTTATAAAGTTTTTTTTTTTTTAATTAACTTCTCTGGGTTAAAATATTCAAATATTTAGGTTAATGTCAGAAATGATTAAAAATATAAAAAGAAAAACTTTTTTTGAAGAAGATTCATAATACTTTATTAATCCCAAATGGAAATTTTTTAAGATAAAGTTACATTCAACAAAGACCACACAAAAATCACAATAAAAAGACACAACAACCATAAAATTACCAATAACAGCGATTAATACAAACTAAATTAATATTGTACTGTAATCAACCACACCACCCTATTAAAATACTACATAGCGTAAATAAGGTAGAATGGCTTCAATTGTTTTCCTTTTCTACACCTTCATTAGTGTCTAGTTGACATTTGCCCCTCTTTCTCCAGGGTATTCCTCCCATTCTGCCCATTGTCTCATGGCATATCTCTCCCAGAATAGGACAGAGCACAAGTTGCAGTGGCAGATGCCATGCGTATAGCACCACCATTTTTTTCTATCTCATGAAAGTGACCTCTCATTTTTTCCAGGATTGTTTGTAACTGTTACTGTATCTAGAAAATTGTTTTAAGTACTGGAATTCGTCATCATTATATGCTGAAGTGTCTACACTGAGAGCCCTGGTATCTGCATAGATTAATTATTCTTGTACTCATACTGCTAGTAAATGGCTTTGCTTTGAAATTCTTTCTAGTTCAATGGTATCGGCGGATGTCTCGCCTAGGGACACGGCTTCTGTCCATCCTGTGCTTTCAGTGCCGCGTTGAGACAAAGATTGTTTATACAAAGCTGTTTAGGAGCAGTGATTTTTCACAGATGGGTCATGGCTCAGACTTGGCTTTTCTATTTCTCTTACAGGGATGGATTTTACAAGATCCAGAGATGAGCTTGTAGAAATAAGCAACTATTCAAATGTTACTGCAGATATGTAACATTATACATTCCTCTGTTAGGGCCTGTGCCAAAAGGTTTTGGGCTTGGTTTGATGAGCAAATGTAGTTTTCTTATAGGTGCATTCAGTTTGCATTTGAGATCAGTTTGACATGCTACTGAGGTCATTAGAGTTCCTTGACTTGCAAATGACCTGCTTCTGGGCTTCATTGACCTGCAGCAAGCTGACTTTTTATTCCCATTGACTTGTATGGGTAGAGAAGCAGTTCTGATGCAAACAAAAGCTTGTGGCCCCAGACCCTTAGGATGCCAAAAGATTTTAGAGAGAGGGGTTGGAAGTGTAGCAGTAGGCTAACCACATTCTAAACAAGTAGTCTTTAGTGTGTCCAATAAACTTGTGAACTTTATTCACATGAACCTGCATGCTCATCTGAGCCGAGAGAATGGGAAAATATACTGTTCATACCAGCTTATCTATGAGAAGCAGTTGGCTAAGGGTCAGATTTCTAACTAGTTGTAGCACACCACCACGTACGGTAGAAGCTGCAGATAAAAGGGATCCCCCACTCCTACACATCCAGGCACACCTAATCTTCACAAGCACCCCCAAGATAGAGAACAGTTCATGGCTTTGTTTTTATGTTTTATTAGGGGATTTCAACTTGGATAGGGATAGAAGTTATAAGATGCCCCCTGACTTCAACAACTTCAGGGATAACTTCCTATATACAGCCAATACTTACAGTCTTTATATACCACTTCCACTTCAGCCACCTGCACACACTTGGTTCTTTCTCTGTCCGCTGTCTTCAAGGGAGACTGACTACATGTGTAAGTCTCCCCTCTTTGTAGTCCCCAAAGTGCTGCTCACTCTGTCCTCTCTTGCTTCCATGGCTCCAGGAAGCCTTCCTCCTCTGTGCTTTAGCAGGAATCCAACACCCGAGCCCTGGCCCAAGGACACCCCCCATACTAGGGGGCACCCTTAAGAGTCACCGACAGTCTCCTTACCACTACATCTCCATCTTCCCCCCTCATGTCTATTTATGAGGTAAGCTCTGCTGGCCAACTACTGGGGATTTGCTAAAGCCTCATACATATACATGGCAGCCCCTCCTTACTCCCACCCTCTATTTCTGGAAGTTTCTAATGTCTTCCAGACCAAGGGGAAGTGCCAGAGAACTGCCAGATGAGTCATCCAGCCTTGAGTCCCTGATCCCTGACCCAGATTCCACAGCTCAGGCTTAGCCCTGAGCTAAATTAAATTTACTCTCACACAATGTACACTACAAGCCTACATTACTCGTAGCATACTGGAGTGTGCTACATAGTTCCATTGCTAGTTCTTTCCAGCAGTATCCAGTCAGCAACATTTGCAGGCATGTTTGCTACCTCATGTCTGCAGGTAACTTTAGGGTGGGTACGGCTGACATAAGTGTATCAGCTAAAGCTCTGACCCTGAGTCTGCAATACTTCTTATCCTTCCTCACTGATAGATTGTAAGAGCAGCAATCTAGGAGGAAGCCTGAAGTTTTGAGGGAATTAAAGCTCCGATCTTTGTCAAATTAAATTTTTGCCCAAATATGGCCACTGTGAGAATAAAAGTAATGTTAGAATGAGGGACCTCTCACCATATTCTTAGGATTGACAACAAGAGAATGTGTAATATGCTACACTTTCAAATGAAAAAGTGTCAGTTGAACCAAGAAACATGCTGTTGATGTAATAAAGTTTGTTCATCTTCACTCTGGACTGCCCCACATCTTCGTTACTTTGAGTGATAGAAAAGCATTCTGTTGGGCTAGGCATGGTTTCTCCCTATCGAGTCTGAAGCTGGGTACACACTAACTGACATCTCCGGTTGGAGCCGCTATACTAAGGATGAAAGGTTAATTCAGCAATCTCCCCCCGCTGAGCCCCCCGCCAGAACACTCTGATCAGCACTCTCTGCCATTGGCTAAGAGCGTTGCTCAGGAGTCGATCAGCTTCTGTCGGACCAGCATGCACGTCCGACAGAAGCCAGTTTCTGTCAAACAGACCGACATACACATGGGCTGAATGTTGGCTTTTTTTTTTTTTTTTTTTTAATGGTCGTCTCCTAACATTCAGCCTGTGTGTGGAGCTTAAGAGGATAGTGGAGTAGACTTTTGATTCTGTTATGTAATGCCAGCACATGACAAAAAAAAGCCTGCATCAGGTCGCTGCCTAACTGGGCTTGGTGTCCATTTAAATAGGTACCCCAAGCAAGTAATGGGTGCACATGGTCAGCTATTCTCTATACTTGGGTACACAGTGGCATTTTAATTATGCTCAGTTTTGTTCCCTAAAGTGGCTGTAAAGGCTAAAGGCATTCTATGCATGAAGGTAAAAAAAACACATGTGTGCAGCAGTCCCCCCAGCCCCCTAATACTTACCTGAGCCCCCTCTTGAGCTAGCTATGTGCACGAGAGCAGCAGCTTTCCAGAGTCTCTTCCACCTCATTGGCTGAGACAGCAGTGGGAGTCATTGGCTCCCTCTACTTTCAATCACAGCCAGTGAGCCAAGAAGGAGAGATCGGGGCAGGGCTGAGTCATGTTTAGACACATCGGGAGGAGGGCTGTGAGAGGAGCGGCGGCGATCACTGCTGGCCTCCCGCAATCGTCAGACAAACTGACAGAAGACCCGCCTGCTTATGTAAACAAAGCAGGAGAGTCTTCTGTCACACAGGCAGAGAGAGATCAGGAGTTTCTGCTAAGCTGAGCCCCCCCCCCACAGTCAGTAAGCATATTTAGGCATACAATAAGATACATTACATTTGATCACCCCAAGTGTTAACCCCTTCCCTGCCAGTGTCATTTATACAGTAACAGTGCATATTATTTAGCCCTGATTACTGTATTCATGACACTGGTCCCCAAAAAGTGTCAAAAATGTCAGGGGTCCAATCTATCTGCCGCAATGTCGCAGTCCCGCTAAAAATCGCAGATCACTACCATTACTAATAAAAAAAATAAAAAGTCCAAAAATCTATCCCGTAGTTTGTAAACGCTATAACTTTTGCGCAAACCAATTAAAATACGCGTTTTGCGATTTTGTTTTTATTATTTTTTTTACCAAAAATATGTAGGAAAATACAAATTGGCCTAAACGTATAAAAAAAAGAAAAGTTTTTATTTTATTTTATTGGGAATGTTTTATATCAGAAAGTAAAAAATATTGTGTTTTTTTTTCAAAATTGTCGTTGTGTGTGGGTACAGCGTCGCAGGACCGCACAATTTTTCATTAAAGTAACGCAGTGCCGAATCACAAAAAATGGCCTGGTCATTAAGGGGGTAAAACCTTCCGGAGCTGAAGTTGTTAAATACCACCAACCCAAACTACTTTCTGAAGATAGCAATGCTCAACTTGCTTGTAAATTAGAGAGTAATCAGACAGAGGAGTATATTTCCAAACTGTCATGCAGTTTTTGTTATCCCATTCTCACTGTAGCTACCGTTTCCTGTTCTTAGGTGACGGTGTGGAACCTGACATGGTCTTCTGCTAATGTAGCTTGTCCTTTCAAGGTTCAATTTTGTGCATTGGCAGATAGCCTTCTGTATGGCACTGTTGCAAAGAGAGGTTATATAAGCAACTGTCAACTTTCACAGGTCTGGTCAGCCTCCGCCTCCGGTAATCTTCATTATCAAGGTGTTGTCTCCACCACTTACTGGGTTGATTTTCTATCTCTCTATAAATGCTTGAGACTGGGACAAAAATCCCAGCTGATCAGAAGTCCACAGTCAAAGTTGTTAAGATTGTGCATCTTCCTCAATTGGACTGTTTGGTGAAGTAGCAACTGATCTTCTTGATCATGTTTGCAATCTTTATGTAATGAGTCACAGCTGCATACATTTAGCTGTTTGAATGATGTTATTAAGTGGGAGAAATTTACTAAAGTGTCCAGTGGGTGCTTCTTAAATTGGACGTGGACTTAAAATGTGAAAATTCGCTATGCAATAGGAAACATCTAGAAATTTTATGTGTGCCTAAGTAATACCTGAAAAATTGAATTTTGTCTTGAAGTCCTTTTGAAAAATATCGGAGATCTAACATACTCCTGCCTCAAAAGCTGTTCTCACAAGATCTGGAGTGAGATTTGATGGGATCACTACTGTGCTGCTCGGTTTTCTCCTTATCGAAGAAGCTGTAGCTAAGGACCTGCGCCATCTAGACTACCTCTCCTGCTTTTTGATCATTACCGACCAATCATTGGGGAAAGAGGAGCTCTGACATGAGGAAGCAAAGCTTTGTTCTCAACCAAGATAGTGGCCTCCATACAAACACATTTTAGAAAGGCGGAATTATACGTTCGATCGGATTTCCCTTTTTGGGCACAGCTTCCAGTTTTTTCACTCTTTTTTAATAGTAAGGAAACCGAGTCTTCCATGGAATGGGAACCATAATGTGAGCACAGGACAGGGATTAGAATGTACTAAATTCACCACTCATCTTTCCTTTCTCAATGTTTTTACAGCCTTGAATAGACTTTCATTCTCACAAGTTCTGTTAGATTGTATGGCTTACTTGTGTGCATCAAAATCATTGCCAATGAGAAGTCATAGTATCCTGGTTCATAATTGGCATCAGGGCCCCAAGGAATTGGCCCTGCCAGACCTCTTGTCAGTGGGATTGGAAAACACTTGCCTTGCCATCATGACCACCTACTGTCAGTTCTGTCTCTTTATTTATTACAGCGAGGCATGCCCAGATTGGGGATTTTACTAGAGAAATTATCTCCATCTGTAGATTCACTTACATAGTTACATAGTTACATAGTAGATGAGGTTGAATAAAGACAATAGTCCATCCAGTTCAACCTGTGTAGGTGTGTGTGGCTGTAATCATCTCACATAGCCCTGAATGTTCTGATCCTTGATATGTACGTCTAAGAGTCTTTTGAAAGCCACCATACTACCCGCAGAAACCACCTCTTGTGGTAGACAATTCCACAATCTTGTAGCCCTCACAGTAAAGAACCCCCCCACGTTGCCTGAGGTTAAAACGCTTCTCCTCTAATCGCATTGTATGCCCTCAAGTCCTCGTGCAATCCCTTCGCTTGAACAGCTTTTTTTCTAAGCTGTGATCCCCATTGAGATATTTGTAAATTGCTATCATGTCCCCCCTCAGGCGTCTCTTCTCCAGGGAGCATAAATCAAGCGATTGCAGACGCTCTTCATAATTAAGGTCCTCCAATCCCCTAATCAGTTTAGTTGCCCTTCTCTGGACTCTCTCCAGCTCCAACACATCCCTCCTGAGGACTGGCGACCAGAACTGGACAGAACACTTGACCTTACACTGCTATATACTGTATAGTATGAGATTATTCACCAGACAATATTTTCAAGGTTATGATCTAAATCTACAAGCAAACAAAAATTTGACAAAAAATGAGTTTATATGTATCTTTAGGGCTAGGTTTACACATGTGCAAGCAAAACGCAGCACTTAATTCTTAATGGCACACCTACGCATTGAAAACCATAGCACGATTTTGCATGGCACTTCAGCACCATGCGGTTCCATGCAGAGCATTTTTAAAAGCGAGTTGGACTTTTTTTTCCCTGCGTCTCTTGCAGGTACAACAGCCCATCTGAAATAATGGGCTGTTGTGCCCACGCAAATGCACACGCACTTACCCGATCATATGTGAACTGAGACTTAGGGGCTGATATACTAAAACTAAAGAGTGCAAAATGTGGTGTAGCTCTGCATAAGAACCAATCAGCTTCCAGGTTTTTTGTTAAAACTTAATTGAACAAGCGGAAGTTAGACAATGATTGGCTACCATGCACAGCTGCACCAGATTTTGCACCCTCCATTTTTAGTAAATAAACCCCTTAGTGTCATGTGGTGTTTTTTTTTTTTCACATCAGGTGGTGTTAGTGCCTACATCTTCTTTTTCTCTGGCCAAATGCAGCTGAAATGTGAAATCAGGCTTGTAGAAAAAGCTCCTGTATGCTGAAAGATGGAAAAGGTAGGACGTACTTAGGTGGGCTTATATGCGGAAGGATACTTAGGATGGTCTTTAGCAGTGCATTGTTGCTTGTTAGTAGTTTTTTTGTCTTTCATTTTTATTTTAACCGGGAAACAGATGTAGCATTCTCCACATTCAGATGTGCTAGGTTAGGTAAATATAGTTACCAGGTCACTGTAATCAGTTGAGCCGCATGTGATTATTTTGGTCCGTTCTGAGTTTCACTGGCTGCGGGGGTTGACTGCTTCCCGCTGTTCTTCTGGATGGTTCTGGAAGATAGTGGGTTGGGAGAGTCAAATTAGCAGCTGAATATTTATGCAGTCCTAGCCAATCCCTGAAGGAAAAAGCCCAGATGGTGGCTGGGGGAGGGGGACATAAATACTCTGAGACTTGGAGCAGAGAGCTTCTTGTCCGGGAGGAGGAGATTTTCGGGCTGCTGTTCTGGGCAGTCCAGCTGTGCTTTCTGCTGCTCATCGTGGTCCCAGCTGTGCTTCAGAAGTGCATCAGTGTGCTTCTTCTCCTTTCACCATCCAGGCTCAGGACTGGATGGACAGAAACACAAATCCTTTGGCAGGTAAAACCGATCACAATAATGTATTTTTATAAGTTCCTAGAGCTCAACTTTTGACAATTTATAGGAAAAGGAAAACTATTCTGAATGTGAGCTGCTATAAATTTAGACCCCTGATACAAAGCAGTTTTGTATCACTGACAAATTCAAGACACTAGATTACCCTCATATGGTATTAAATATTTACTATATATCCACAAGCTGCCAAGCTGATATGGCATTTGCTTGTGATGTATAGCAACAAAAGTCTGTTCATCTTTTTCGCTGTGATAATTACAACCATTTGTTCTAATGTCATACCACACTGGGGATATCTGACTTTATGGATGGAGATAAAAGCTTTACAGTGTAGCGGGTATTTTTAAGGAAAAGAAGCAGTAGAACCATAGGATCCTTCTGTAGCATGATCATATATTTATAGAATGATAGAATATTAATTTTATTATATGAAGGACTTATTACAAAGCAGCCACATTAGGGATTTATCTTGTGTTCCTGTGTTTTAGGGGAAACTCTACTTCCAGTTAGAAATAAAACAATATGGGAAGTTAAAGGATAAGTTCACTTTAAAAAAAAAAAAAACACATAATAATGCAGGTAAGTAAAAAGTGCATTTAACCACTTTAAGACCGGAAGGATTTGCCCCCTTAATGACCAGGCCACTTTTTTCAACTTGGCACTGTGTGAATATAACTGACAATTGTGCGGTCGTGCAACGCTGTACCCAAACGAAATTTATGTCTCTGTTTTCCCAACAAATATAGCATTCTTTTGGTGGTATTCGATCACCTGTGCGATTATTATTTTTTGAGCTATACACAAAAAAAGAGCGACAATTCTGAAAAAAAAATCTATATTTTTCACATTCTGCTATATAACATTCCCAAAAAAAAAAAATAGAAAATCAAAATTTTTTAACATTTTAGGCCAATTTGTTTTCTGCTACATATTTTTGGTAAAAAAAAAAAAGTGTATTTTGATTGGTTTGCGCAAAAGTTATTGCGTCTACTAACTACGGGAAAGATTTATGTCATTTTTATTGTTATTATTTATTTTTTTTACTAGTAATGGCGGCGATCTGCGATTTTTTTTTTTTTTTGCAGGACTGTGACATTACGGTGGACAGATCGGACCCCTGACTGACATTTTTTACACTTTTGGGGGGACCAGTGACATTACTACAGTAATACAGGCTAAAAATATGCACTGTTACTGTACTAATGATACTGGCAGAGAAGGGGTTAACATTGTGGGTGATCAAGGGGAGCCTAGGGGAGTGATTCTAACTGTGGGGGGCGTGGCTTGTGGAAACACTATAGAGACCTGTAATCCTATATAGAAGGATCACAGGGGCTCTATGATCATTCCAGGGAGAAGAACGGTCATCTGTGTTTACAACAGCTGACCGTTCTTCTCTCTCAGCGGGGAATGATCGCGGGTGTTAGGCAGCAATCAGAGCCACCTCCCGCTGCATCAGCTTCCCCGCTGATGAGCGGGGACGGAAGTGCGCCGCCGGCATCGCGCGCTTGCCCCCTAGCCTTTAATCATCAACCATGTGAGCTGCTAAATTTTGAACCTTCATTAAATGTAACAATATTGCTACACTTAGAGGCACCTCTCTTCTCTTTTATACCCAGTTGTGACATGACGCTACTTGTATATCAAGACATCGCTTGTATATCAAGTCAAAACATTTTTTAAAAATTTGCTTGTCTTGCAAAGCGCTCTCAAACCAAGTTACTCTCAAACCAAGGTTTTACTGTATATCTTTTCATGTGACAACCCTGAAGAAATGACCCTATGCTACAATGTAAAGTAGTGAGTGTACAGCTTTTATAACAATGTAAATTTGCTGTCACCTCAAAATAACTCAACACACAGCCATTAATGTCTAAACTGCTGGCAACACAAGTGAGTTCACCCTAAGCGTCATCATTTTTTTACGCTCGAACATTTGGGCCACGGAAGCCTGCCTTTTTCCAGAAAAACGTGAGGACGGCATGATGGAAGGTGGAGTGGAGAACAATTGTGAGGAGAGAGGAGAAGAGGCTGGACGGTGAGAGCCTGGAGTGTGGCTTTTTGGGTTCTGATGGCGTTGCTCCCACTGGGATCGGTGATGGGAGTCCAGGTGCCTTCTTAAGGTGGTCATCCCTAGGTGAGTGTTGGGATTACCGCGATTTATGCATTGACTGCAAAGGCTGCAGATGACAACACTATTGTCAGCAGCGGACTCGTTAAAAAAAGCCCACACTGCGGAGCAATGTGCTGGTGTTCTGGGAGTGTCAGATGTGACCGTACATGGTTGATGGCTCGCTCCTGATACATTAGCAGTCTGGTTTGTCCCTCCTGTGCAATGTAAGTTTGGCCTGCTTCTCCTCCCTATCTGCTGGTCCATCTCTCCCTCTGAACTCCCCTCCTCTTCCTCTCTTGTAAGCACCCACGTGACGACCATAGACACGTCATCATCAACGTCACCTTCCCCACCACTAACATTTGAGATCTCTGAGTAGGCAGCAACAGCGGGGACCAACCTCCTTGGGCTGATCTGGGTACTGTCGTCAGACTGCTGAGTGGCGGCTGTTGCTACCTCCTCTTCCTGATCTGATGCCAAGAATGGCTGCGCTTCGCAAATGTCCTGTGATGCATTGGAAAATAATTCCTGTGACTCAAGAGGAGGGTATATGGTGGTGTTGGTGGTGGTGTCTTTGCGGGTGGACACAGCAGAGAGTGAAGATGGTGCAGATAGAAAGGATGAGGAGGGTGCAGAAGAGGAAGGCTGAGTGAGCCACTCAATCAAGTCTGGTGCGTCCCTTGACGAAATCGAACGCACCTTCTGCAACTTCCCACTTTGGCTCCGGCCTGGTGCTCCTGTCCTACCCCTACCACCCCTGCGGAAAGGCCTGCCTCTTCCTCTGCCTGTCATTTTTTAAATGTTCCTGTGTTAAAATGACCAGTACTGGGTGGCAACATACTTAGACCCCTAGTACAATCAAAAAATGGCAGAAATGTTACCACGATCACAGAGTGGTGTCAGAATGCAGCACTTCCAGGCCTTGCTTCGAGAAATGCTGCATTCTGCTTTTGCGTGTGCTGGCAGAGGAATTTCCACTCACAGAGAAACAGTTGCGGGTACCAATCCAAAAGCGCCTGCAAGAAGAGGGCGGTTTGAAGATGTGTTGGTCACTTCTGATATGAGATCATTCTTTCAGGCGACCCATCCACAGCTGTCGTCCACACCCAGCATCAGGGAATGCATAGACCGACAGGTGTCTGACTACATGGGGTTAGCGGCCGATGTGGATGCTCTGAGGAGTGATAAACCCCTGGACTACTGGGTGGGCAGGCTTGACCTCTGGCCAGAGCTTGCAGAATTTGCAATGGAAATGTTGGCTTGCCCCTCCTCCAGTGTCCTGTCCGAAAGGACGTTCAGCACAGCAGAGGGGGATTGTGACCGATAAGCGCACTCGCCTAGCTCACGACAGATTTGACTACCTCACATTTATAAAAATGAATGAGGCATGAATCTCAGGGGAATTCAACACATGTGACCAGTAGACCATGTTTGATTCAAATTCCTCATGACAGCCCACAAATATCCGCCACCACCCATAACAATTCATGGTCCCTGTCTTAGGTAAATACAGAGGCATAAAAGGCCTTTTATGTCTGTCGAATGCCTAATTTTTGGGGCCTGTAATGGCCGACACTTATTTATCCTGTGAATGCCTAATGTAACTCCAGCCACAGAATACAAAGTTCTTTGCTGTCAGGTGAACGCCTGTGGGGGCTAATTTTTGGGGCCTGTAATGGCCAACACTTACTTCTGTATCCTGTGAATGCCTAATGTACCTCCAGCCACAGAATACAAAGTGAACACCTGTTGGCTAGTTTTTGGGGCCTATACTGGCCGATGCTTACTAATCCTGTGAATGCCTAATTTTTTAGACTGGAATTGAAAATCAATGGGTCTGTAAACGTTCTGCTAAATTGTGTAACCCATTTTACAGACATGTGAATGGACCCTATATGTATTTGACAGGTATTTACCGGCTGCTGTCAGTTCTGGCTGATTTAGAAAAAAAAATAAAAAATTTTTTGCTGTAAAAAAATAAAATAAACATTTTATGGCAACTTTTCCAATAGCAATACTTCTGGTATGTCAGTGTCCATGTTGTGGGACTATGTGTGCACAGCTAGTAAGTATTTTCTGGCTGCAAATATGAGCTGGCCATTAAAATGAATAGGACCCACTGCGAACCTGAGGTTCGCGAACATTTGAGCGAGTTTGCAGGAACTGTTCGCGAACCGTCCCTTCAGATGTTCGTCCATCGCTATTAAAGGGCCCTACAGGTTAGAGCTAGAAATCTAAAATAAATACATTACATTTAAATTGAATCAGTTTATAATCAGTTTATAGATTATATATTCTTCTATTCGATATAGATCAATTTATAAAGCTCTGAATTAAATACAAAGTTTTCCAAAAATCCTGATAGTTCCAATTTGAAAGGATTCTGTAAGTGGCTGAAGCATCAAATGTCTGCTTCCAACTGTTCTACATAGTAACATAGAAGGGTCTTCTTCCTGCTGTGTAATCATCTGCTTGGCAAAATCTGACACAAAGATAAACTGACTCATATACTTAAAAATTGTTGAGCTTGACTACAAATTGCCAACGCAATAGAAATTGCATATAAGACTGAAAGCAGTCACCTCAAACCAAGCAATCTACCACCCATAGATTCAATTGACCATAAGAATTCAGTTGATTTGTAAAGTCAAAACTGAGCATCTTGAAAAGTGCAAAATTTGATAAAAATTTTTTTTGTGCCAATTAATTCCAAGATTTGTCTATATACCTAAAATGACAGCATCTGAATTTTTTTTTTTTTTAAATTTGGGAAAAGGTCAAAAATTATGATTGGATGGAGATGTAATCAAGTGAATGGGCTGCCCTATTTATGACGCAGAATTGTGTGTGAGTCACACATTTAAAATTGCTAGCGGGAACCCACGTTCTTGCTAAGTAATATGGGAATGGGGCCTAAGGCCTGCATCTAAGTTGCAATATATTACTTTTAAGTTCTTGGATTTAGATACCGGTTTGCCTGAAATTCAGCTACTAAGTCTATTTCTAACACAACACACACTTTTATATACTTTATTTTTAGTTCTCCTTTTTTTAAATTTCTCTGAATGTAAACAGCCGCTCAATCTGATGAAAGAACAATTAGTGTGGGACACATGGGATAAGAGAAGAGCCTCATTCTATACATACTCCTAGGTTGTGACATTAAGTATCAAGTATCCCTTGTGATCCTTTCCTTTGAGGATGATCCTGGACCCCAACAGGTTAATTAAAGGCTGATTCTAAAGCCAGTGGCCCTATTCTGTTTCAATACCCCTTGAGCCACAAAGAGAAACTCAACACATAGGCTTCCTCTCAGTGACAGCGGCTGGGTCTATATTTAACTGATACAAGCATCCAGATGGACAGTACTGGTATTTCACCAGCTAATTGAAAGTAGCCCCTTGTTAAGAAAATGGCAGCTGAGATGGGCCATTCCCAGGCTCTGGGAGGAAAGCTAATTACCTTGTCTAACTTCAAAGGCTGCAGAGGAAAGGGTACAAATTAGGATGATTGAAGGGCTAAGCATTGTGCATTTTCAGTCAATACACATTTTAAGGTATGGCTATTGTAAAGTTTACCTGTGAATCATTTTGGATGGTATTTTCATAATTTTTATATACAGTAGTTGTTCGTTTCACATACAGACTGGTTGTCTATATGCTTGTCTGCTATACGCTGCTCAAAGTTTGAAATTTAAGCAAGTTTTACAAGGTAGGAGGCTGCATTGGGATTGCGTCCCTGGATTTTATTGTTTGTTCTCTTGGCCAGCACCTCATTCCAGATAGATGCTGACCATGGATGATGCCAAAGCAAAGATGTCTCTTTCCTTCTATAGAGAAAATCTGATGGTTGGTGACTGCTTTCTGTAAATATTACATTTACATATTACTGGGCACACATTCTCTCGGCATTATCTGTTGCCTATTGTGTTAATTTTAGCCAGACTAGTGTGGCTGCCCAGGTTAAGGAGAAAGAGATTACATCTGTTTTGCATTCCCTGCTCATGTTCATGGGCTTTTTTGGGGTCTAGCCTCCTGTCTTATGATATATATGTAGCACCCTACAGGTAGGTGCTAGGTAAATGTATAGTGGGCCTTGTCTGCCTAACAGCAGGCCTGTGATTTTTTTAGTCAGGGTGTCAGGGCTTCCAGATGTGCCTGCTGAGGGGAGAAGTATCCTCACTGGCTCCTGTGAGAGGCTTCTTATAGGGCAGTGTTGGAAGCCCAATCAGGGGACACAGGATTCTGGTAGTGGGTATAAGTTTGGGGGAAGTGCGTGACAGGGTGTCTTTGACGGGAGCAGAGTTCAAGGAGGGAGATAACGGCTGTCTCTCCTTCTGTCTGAGGAGGTGGATGTCTCGGGGTGTCGCCTGAGGATCCAGAGAGTGCTGAGTTGAGCTGAGAGTATCCGATGTACCGAGAACCAGTGGAGGTCCAGTCCCAGGAAAGCCTACACAGGTCGTGAATACTGCGGATTGCCCCTGGGGGTCTGCCAGAGTCAGAGGGGACCACTCCGGAAGAGGTTCTGGGATCCAGTGCCAGCTAGCTGAAAGGGGGTACCTAGGGGGGTACCTAGGTTGAGGGGGGTACATAGTCAGTGAACCCCGAAGAATTGAAGTTCAAGGGGGCACCTGCAGTTGGGCCCTGAAGTGTACAGTGTGTGTCAGTTAACAGTTGCAGCTTCACAGAAACCTACAGTGTACTACAGGCGGTCCCCAGGTTACGAACACAATAGGGGCTGTAAGTTTGTTCTTAAGTCGAATTTGTTTGTAAATTGAAACAGTGCATTTTTAAGTGTAACTTCCGCCTGTGCAGGGGTGTGAGATGTTTCGGGTGCTTCTGGGCCTGCAGTCTTGTTATCTGGGGCTCTTGTGGACTTGCAATACATACACTACTGCAGTATGGAATGTGTCTGGCGGTGCAAGATGGTTGCTCAGCGGTATCCGGGACCAGCGTAGAGCACAAGTGACCGAAATTGACATCCGTTCGTAAGTACGAGTCGTTCGTAACTCGGATGTTCGTAACTCGGGGACTGCCTGTACCTCAAGCCAGTGCAAGGTGGGAGGGGAGTATTCAGTGACTTTGCAGTACAGCAGTGTCAGTAATTCTACAATTCATAGTCTTGGGTCTTCTGGACTTATTGTCGAGGATCTAGCACTTCTAGCAAGCTACAGTGTGTTCTCAGTGTAAAGGAGCGTTGGCTGGCATCGGCTGGCATCAAGGAAGCGCCAACTGGCATTTTTCTAGGATTAAGTCCCAAGTGTAATAAGTTGAGCCTAAAGGAGTATCCCACTCATTCCCTTCTCCCACCCCCTTAAATCCAATAAAACAACAAAACAAAGATGCCGGAGTTGTCAATGTCTCAGTTCTCACACCCAGGGTCGCAGCTCACATGGGCTGGAGAGGTATCCGGTAACAATGGCAGACCCACATCAGGCCACAGGCCTGGAAACCTTGCTACATATAAAAGGCAAAGGTGCGGGTCCCAAGAGAGCGCAGGGTAGTGGGCCAATAACAGGAACCTTGCAGGACTTGCTGTGACTTGTAGTTCAGCTACAGAGCACTAGCCTCTTGGAATGCACCCAAACCATGGACTTCTCCAGTCAAGGTGTGCCAGTTATGGACTTCCCCGATAAGGACTTTGGCAGTGCAGGTACTCTGGGGCAGAAACTGTTAGAGTAAGCTAGGGAAGTGACATTTTGCCATGTTATGTATGCCATGCTGAACTTTCAGTAAAAGTTGTTTAATCTCACAAAGCCTGATCTGAAGTTACTCAAGGGGTGCATGTGAAGTCCTGGTGCTCATTAAGGGGTCTGAGTGTACAACAGCACACTAAGGGTTCTTGTAACAGTACAACAGCAAAAGGTTAAACTGCAACCAGTCATTTGTGTGGTACCTGGTTAGGTGACAGGTTAAGTGCTACGGCACCCTCCCTAGCTGTCTGTTTCCGCGGGTCGCTGGGCGCAGATCAGCGTTACAAAGCTCTATGGCCTAATCACTAGGTACGCAAAGGCAAGAGTTAAGTTGAACACTTATGAGGTTCATGCTATGTGCTTGGGGGGACCCCATTCTGTTAGTTAGAGGGAAGTAACAGCGGTACGCTGACTGGTGGAATGGGAATAGGCTCTGCATGTTCCTCCTAATGCAACACATACACTTGTTCATGTGTGTAGGACAAGGGACAATGTCTTCTAGAAGAACTCTGCGTTCAGTACACACAAGTCGCTCATCTCTGAGTTGGGGACTATCTTAATGTTTGACTTTCACATGACCATGGCCCTCGCCTGGTCCATGGCATTGTTAAGCACGCCTTTGGGCAAGGTGTAACCCCTGCACTAGAATGACTGACCCTGTTCATAGCATAGCCCAGAAGAGCCCTCTCCAGGGTAAGCCTCCTATGTGACCCACACTTGGTACCCAACAAGTTAATGGGAAATATATAGAGGAGGTGTCATCTGCCTACTGTAACACACACCCTATCATTACAGGTCCACTAAGATTTGATGTGTGTTGGTATCCTCCACTGTTCCCTATTTGAGGGGTGGGTTCTATGAGCAAGCCCTTCATATCTCGTGTCTCCTCTTGAAGCTTATGCTGTTAGGGGTATAATCATTTATGCCCCTGTATTTTCTTCCCCATCCGTCCTTTACTGATTCAGTTTTGTTGAACATCAGTCTGGATTCTGTAACAAGCTAAGGTTTCAAATTTATGATCTGTTGATTCCCAAAATGCTCCGGTTTTATGTCTATATAAGCCTTTGTTTAGAGGTTAGGGTTGAGGCTGATTCATTTATTAAAGCCTTGCATAGGTTTTAAAGGTCTTACTGTATGTATACAGAAGGGTGACAGACCACAATAATTATTCCTTAAAAAAGGGTGTAACATTGGAAACTAGCCGGTTCATATTTAGCTACTGTCTACAAG
Organism: Pelophylax lessonae; assembly: GCF_965119305.1. Lineage (NCBI taxonomy): Eukaryota > Metazoa > Chordata > Amphibia > Anura > Ranidae > Pelophylax > Pelophylax lessonae. Next base: position 116,458,468 of record NC_138770.1, on the reverse strand, counting down.
TGCCCATACATAACTACTTGCACATTCATTTTTTACCCCTTTAGCATCATTGCTTTGTGTTCTTAATTTTCCCTAATTACGGTATATACCATTCTTCTCTTTGCTGTATCTTTCTAGACTTACCCACTTTTTCAGGTTTTCCTGATTACCACAAGTGGTCTGTCCACAAAAGGAGCTCCTTTGTCCGCAAACATAGCTTGCCCAGTCCACCACAGTGTAGGGGCAAATAAAGCTCAGGATGTATGGGCTTCTCACAATACATACAAACCAGGCACAACTTAACAATATCCTGCTTTTTTAATTGGACCTAAACTCATTTTTGATTTCCTTCAGGTTTTTAGATGGGGAGGACTGATCAGCAGTGCAGTGGCAACATTAAACATGAACAACAGAACTTCTGTATTCTTAACAAATATTTCTATATTCTGCTTCCACACCTAAGCACTGCAAGTATGATCTCTATAACTGATCCAGTTTTAGTGAGATAGTTTTAACTTAGTCTCTGTAGCTTGGCAGACAGCGACTCAATCCAAATTACATCCTGCAGATCATAGCCTTGTAATCCAAAAACTTGTGCAGATCATAAAAGCTGAACTTCAGATAGGTCAGGAATCAAAGGGGTAGATTTGGTAAAACTGGTGCATTCAGAATCTGGTGCAGCTGTACATGGTAGTCAATCACCTTCTAACTTCAGCTTATTCAATTAGGCTTTTTCAAAGCTGCACTGATGCACACTACACTTCTCTCCACCACTGCACTGACTTGCACTCCTCCAATCTCTACCACTGTGCTGAAAATCACACACCCACTCTAGGCTACTGCACTGACACAAAAGGTTCTCACTCTCTGCCACTGCATCAATGTGTACTATCCCACTTCACATCACTGCATTAACTCGCACTACCCCACTCTCCATTAATGCACTAACTTGCACCACCCCACTTTCCATCACTGCACTCCTCCAATCTCTACCATTGTACTGACAAGCACACCCACTCAAGGCCACTGCATGACACAAAATGACCTCACTCTCTGGCACTGAACCAGTGTGTATTATCCAACTTGACACCACTGCATTGATTCGCACACCCCTACTCTCCACTAATGCACTGACTCACAGTACCCCACTTTCCATCACTGCACTGACTTATATAAGCCCACTCTAGGCCACTTTAGTGACACACACTGCCCAACTTCCTACCAACGTATACTTCACCACTCTCCACCACTGCATCGATGTACACTACATCACTCTTCACCTCTGCTCTGGCGTGGACTACTTAATTCTCTGCTGCTGCACCAATGTGCACTACCTACCTCACTTCCATTGTACTAAAGCACACTACCTAACACTTCCATATTCATATGCATTAACAAACGGACACACTTTTGCTCGTAGACTATAAAACCCTGACTAAATACAGTACGCACATTTGTGTGCAGGACATGTCACATGGAATTCCACTGGACTTAGGAACAGCCATCTTTGATCTGTCCATATTCCCAGGGCCAGCGCCAGCATAAGACAGGTTAGGCAGTCCCCTTAGGGCGCCAGCATGGGGGGGGGGGCATAAAATTTGAATCCTCAGCCTGTTGCTGGGGAATGGGGATTCAGATTTTTAAAATACCTGTCCTTGCCCTCCAGCAGGCAAACTAAAACTTCCGGTAGGAGAGAGGGCACAGCATGGCATGGAAGTTTTCATGCTGTTTAGTAGATGGTGGTCACCAAGAGAGCTGAGTCCTGCTGTCAGAGCAGATTCAAGGATGCTGAGAAGGGCGGAGCAGTGGGCGGTTTCCGAGTGTTTCCAGTCTCTGGTCAGGGATAGTGGTGTATGCCTGGGTGTGTGTGTGGGGGGGGGGGGGGGGGGATTCAGGCTGGGGATGCCTGTCTAAGAGGAGGTCAAGGTGGAGGAGGCTTCCCACTCTTTGCTGCAGCTGATGCCCCTCCATTAGATCCTGGTGGAGATCTTCTCCTGCCTGTCTGGGACACAGCTAACCCCCCTGGCCCTGGCATGCCGAAGAGTTCACCACTGACACCACCTGGAGAAGGAGCAGCGGGACCAGTGAGATCTGGGGGGGGGGGGGGGGGGATTGGTAAACCCATAGTGTGGGGATGTGTGATCAGAGTGGAGGGACCTGGGCGGGTGTGATCATGGTGGGGGGTATTTTGAGGGTGTTATCTGGGAGTTTGTTTAAACACGGCACTACCTGCCTAAAGTTTGCATGTTCTCCCTGTGCCGGGTAAGTTATTGGCTCCTGTCTAAACTGGCCCTAGTATGTGTATGTATGAATGTAAGTTAGGGACTTTAGATTTTAAGCTCCTTGAGGGCAGGGACTGATGTGCATGTACAATGTATATGTAAAGTACAATAAATTGTAGATACATAAATTGACAGCGCTGTATAAGTACCTGTAATAAATAAATAAGCGGGGGGATTTCTGGGTGTTGGGTGATCAGGGGGTAAATAATGCATAGTTTAGTGGCAGTTCAGCACAACTCCGTTTTCAATACCGTGCGGATTCTTTTATGCACAATGGGAGAGAGTGAGGGCACACCCTAATCACCCCATGTGGTGCATATTCCCCCTGTTTAGACGCATGATATTTCACCAAAATAAAAAAAAAATCTTTTTTCTTTTTTCTGCTAAAAATCATTGTAAAAAATAATTAAAAAATAAATTGTAAAAAATACATTACTGACCCCAATCTCTGCCCTTATGACACCATCCACTGCTCTACTGACACCGTATGTATGTGTTTGAGCTTTGGGGTGCACACCCTAATGCCATAGGCTGTGCACACCTATGAGTGAGGGGATGTGGTGGAGGGGAAGCAGTGGCGGGAGATGGGGGGAACGGGACGTCACCTTCGCCTGTGTAGGCAAAAATCACACAACTTTATAATAAAATGCAAAATGAAAACCTCATACTTGTACAACATTTATGAAGAGACTGAAAGCTGCAGAAGCTGACACTTTTTATTTTTATAATCCCAGGCTCAGCTCTTGGAATGGTAAAATGAAATGGACAGTAAAGGGGGGAAAGGACCATGGCGGTTCAGGAAAGTTTAATCTCTCAGACAGTGAACAGTCTGGGAATGTCACCAGGTCAGAAGGCACAGACACATTTAATGGACCATATTTCAGTATTTGCTGAAACTCTTTTCTCCTGAGATACATTGCAGTCCTCCCTGCCGTCTACTGGATCCCCTCCAGAGGCCGGATTTTCCTTCTGCTGTAATTTTCTTCTCAATATTGAATTGTAAAACGGTAAAGGATGAGTATTCTGGGAATCTGTACCGCTGGAAATCTCATCGCTGTCACTGCCAAGTTTTCTAATAGAACAATAATGTGCAATATCCCGCCCCCCCAATCAGGTAAAATTTATGCCCAGTTTTTGTTTTGCCTCCCCGGTAGCAAAACTAATGTGAAAAGTTCTAACCTTTTCCTACCCTACAAAAAAAGGAATTTATTTTTTTGTCTGGAGAGGTTTATAATTTGTACGACCAGTAATAACTGATGGTGCCTACATATTTCCAGGGCCAAAAGCACATGGCAGAGCCAGGAGCATGACATCAGTTGTTTTTTTTGCTGTCTGTCAGGGTGGCATTTTGACCAGCAATGTAAGTGGCATCCTTCCTGCTGACCGCCAATCTAAGGGGAGCATTCTTCCCACTGACCACCACCAGTGTAAGGGGGGCATTTTTCCCACTAACCATCATGAAACTAATTTTAGCTGGGGTTCACTGAAACCTGAAAAGCATTTTAAGCGTCCCTCTGGTGTAAAAGGGCTAAAGACTGGTGTAGTGTAAGGCTTTTGATAATTAAAGTGATTGTAAACCTCAGACATGAAATATGAACAAAACCTATTCCTCCATAGTGTGTACTTGTCTCAATCCAGAGCACTAAATGTCCTTTCTCTCTGCTGCTTCGTTCCTCTGCTATCAGCATGAGACGGTTCTGACAATTTTTCCTGACACCAAGAGAAAATTGGTGACAGGGGAGGGCACAGCCTGTGATTGACAGCCTCTGCCTCCGAGAAGAGCGGTGTGTCTCCTCCCTCCAATCAGCAATCAGAGCTCTCCTCACAGATGTAACTTCAGCTCCCCACCCCCTGCTTTTCAGAGCTGAGAGATCCTGTGTAAATTCTTCACTTTGAATGGATGTAGGGGAAAGACTGCTGTAGATAAATAGGTACACCTTATGCAGGAGGATGTGTATCACCTGAGGCCAGTGACTTCACTAGGCATATGGAAGGGTTTACAACTACTTTAATTATTGCATTTATTATAGAGATTTATTGATCTGCCCAAAAAGAGGGACCACTGAGAAGAGGAACAAAGCAATTGGATTCTAAAAGAGGGACAGTCCCTCCAAAGAAGGACAGTTAGGAGCTATGGGAGTGTAAATTATGTGTACTGTAGAGCCATGGCTTAAATGGGAGTAATCAAATAGTTTGATTCTCCACTGTCAGCTATTGTAGTCAGACAGCAGCAGACTGTTGTGACTGTCTGAATATCTGAATAGTGACTGTTCGGTCTACAATTTTCCACCCAGCAACTTCTATTTTTTCAGTAGAGCATTGTCAAGCCAGGTGGTGCCAACATGGCTACAGACAGTCGATTCAGTAAGAAAAGCCCAAAATTCGAATCATGTATGGTCAGCTTTATTAACAGTTGTGGTGTCAGAAATGTTGGGTTAGATAGGACCACCTTATTGGTTGCCCTCCTATAACGGACTCATAGTGAGTTAGTAGGTTGAGTGTTAATAGAAGAGAACCGGATGACAGCAGCTTCAATGCATACAGTGGGTACGGAAAGTATTCAGACCCCCTTAAATTTTTCACTCTTTGTTATATTGCAGCCATTTGCTAAAATCATTTAAGTTCATTCTTCTTCCTCATGAATGTACACATAGCTCCCCATACTGACAGAAAAACACAGAATTGTTGACATTGTTGCAGATTTATTAAAAAAGAAAAACTGAAATATCACATGGTCCTAAGTATTCAGACCCTTTGCTCAGTATTTAGTAGAAGCCCCCTTTTGATCTAATACAGCCAGGAGACTTTTTGGGAAAGATGCAACAAGTCTTTCACACCTGGATTTGGGGATCCTCTGCCATTCCTCCTTGCAGATCCTCTCCAGTTCTGTCAGGTTGGATGGTAAACGTTGGTGGACAGCCATTTTTAGGTCTCTCCAGAGATGCTCAATTGGGTTTAAGTCAGGGCTCTGGCTGGGCCATTCAAGAACAGTCACAGAGTTGTTGTGAAGCCACTCCTTCGTTATTTTAGCTGTGTGCTTAGGGTCATTGTCTTGTTAGAAGGTAAACCTTCGGCCCAGTCTGAGGTCCAGAGCACTCTGGAGAAGGTTTTTGTCCAGGATATCCCTGTACTTGGCAGCATTCATCTTTCCCTCGATTGCAACCAGTCGTCCTGTCCCTGCAGCTGAAAAACACCCCCACAGCATGATGCTGCCACCACCATGCTTCACTGTTGGGACTGTATTGGACAGGTGATGAGCAGTGCCTGGTTTTCTCCACACATACCGCTTAGAATTAAGGCCAAAAAGTTCTATTTTGGTCTCATCAGACCAGAGAATCTTATTTCTCACCATCTTGGAGTCCTTCAGGTGTTTTTTAGCAAACTCCATGCAGGCTTTCATGTGTGTTACACTGAGGAGAGGCTTCCGTTGGGCCACTCTGCCATAAAGCTCCGACTGGTGGAGGGCTGCAGTGATGGTTGACTTTCTACAACTTTCTCCCATCTCCTGACTGCATCTCTGGAGCTCAGCCACAGTGATCTTTGGGTTCTTCTTTACCTCTCTCACCAAGGCTCTTCTCCCCGATAGCTCAGTTTGGCCGGACGGCCAGCTCTAGGAAGGGTTCTGGTCGTCCCAAACATCTTCCATTTGAGGATTATGGAGGCCACTGTGCTCTTAGGAACCTTAAGTGCAGCAGAAATCTTTTTGTAACCTTGGCCAGATCTGTGCCTTGCCACACTTCTGTCTCTGAGCTCTTCAGGCAGTTCCTTTGACCTCATGATTCTCATTTGCTCTGACATGCATTGTGATCTGGAAGGTCTTATATAGACAGGTGTGTGGCTTTCCTAATCAAGTCCAATCAGTATAATCAAACACAGCTGGACTCAAATGAAGGTGTAGAACCATCTCAAGGATGATCAGAAGAAATGGAAAGCACCTGAGTTAAATATATGAGTGTCACAGCAAAGGGTCTGAATACTTAGGACCATGTGATATTTCAGTTTTTCTTTTTTAATAAATCTGCAACAATGTCAACAATTCTGTGTTTTTCTGTCAGTATGGGGTGCTATGTGTACATTCATGAGGAAGAAGAATGAACTTAAATGATTTTAGCAAATGGCTGCAATATAACAAAGAGTGAAAAATTTAAGGGGGTCTGAATACTTTCCGTACCCACTGTATGTCCTCTCTATTGCTCAGACAAATATTGTCCCATGGTCTGTGGTTATAGTTTAGTATTTTGGGGTGGGGCGTGGGCGCCCAAGGTGGCTAATTGTTTAACTGCTAAATTGCACCTGGGTTGCCCCCCTTCTCTTTGGGGGCTGAGGTAGCGCTACGAGACACACTTGCGATAGTGCTGGGAATCACTGAAAGCATAGAGCTTGTGGGGATATAAGAAGCCTGGCCAGGTAGGGACATATGAACTTAGATGGGAATAGGGACAAAAGTAGGTCAGGAATCTCCCTTCCACACACCCAGACATTGTGAGAGTGGTAAGTGCTTCTGTACGTACATAAAGCTCCTGGTGTGTTCCCATAAAGAGGGTTGTCCACTTAGTATAACCATACCCAGAGATGTATAGTAACTAAGTAGAACTACTTCACTCCTGTACTTAAGTACCGAAAGGCGGTATCTGTACTTTCCTGGAGTAGAATTTTTTTCTCCTACTTCCAATTTTACTTCACTACATTTTTTCGATGATTTCAATACTTCTACTCCGATATTTTTTTTTTGTGCTGCATAGTTACTCGTTACTATTATAAAAATTACCACTGCCAGAACAGTAGATGGCAGGTTTCATGAAGCTCAAAAAAATGTGTATAATGTCATGTGTCAATCAGGCTCAGCGCATACGAAAATAAATGCTACTGTATGTATAAATAAAAGCTGCTATACCAAATCTTTCCACTAAAAAGAAAATATGAAACAAACAAATTGTGATTGTCCTTTAGGTTAATCATTTGAAATAATAAAAAACAATATGATGTTCAAACTTTTGACTTCTTTCTTTAATAACTACATAACATCGTACTTGTACTTTTACTTTCAGTACTTGAGTAGCATTTTTTTTTAAAAAAAACTACTGGTACTTTTACTTTCAGTACTTAAGTATTGCAAGTAGTTTTTTTTTTTAAATTTTGCTACTCAAGTACAAAAAATGTTGAATACTTTAGTACTTCTACTCAAGTCACTTTTTGATAGAGCACTTCCACTTCTACTCAAATCACTTTTTGATCAAGCACTTGTACTTTTACTCAAGTATGGGTTTCGAGTACTTTATACAACTCTGACCATACCTTCCAGCTTTCTGGGAAGGGAATGAGGGACACCTATTAGCAAAAGTATTTAGGCATAAGACACACACCCCTGCCACGCCCCCTTAAAGGAGAATTGCACAAAAAAACGATTGGGAAAACCTGCAAGTGCTTTTTTACTACTACTATTCCTTTATATCAACTTTCGGAATTTACAAATGCAGCAATTTAGAAATTGGATGAAAGGTTTAGCACACTTTTTAATTTTTAATAGATAAGTGGTGCATTTTATATACGACTATATATAGATCAGACCAAAATGAGAGACAAATGAGGAAAGAGGGATGGAGGGTATTTGTTCTGAATTAGGGACAGTCCCTCGAAATCAGGGACAGTTGAGAGCTATGGATAACTGTACACATTTCATTAAAGCTGTTGTAAACTGCTGGACTTTTTTTTTTTTTACACCCTGCATAGTAAAGGCATAATGTGCTAGTATGCATCTCATACTAGCACATTATGTTAAACTTCCCTTAAAACAAAGTCCTCCTACGCCGAGATTTCAGAGCTGCAGCAGGCTCCCATCTTCTCCTGGGCTCGCGGACTCTGGCTCTGTGACTGGCCGGAGTTGCGATGATGTCACTCCTGCACACTTGCGGGAGGGCTTGGCACGGCTGGCTGTTCCTTCAGAGCACATGCTCCAGTGACGTCACTGGCTGCATGTATTGTAAATAGTATCTCACAAAAGTAGGTACACCCCTCACATTTTTGTAGATATTTTATTATATCTTTTAATGTGACAACACTGAAGAAATGACACTTTGCTACAATGTAAAGTAGTGAGTGTACAGCTTGTATAACAGTGTAAATCTGCTGTCCCCTCAAAATAACTCAAAACACAGCCATTCATGTCTAAACCAATTGCAACAAAAGTGAGTACACCCCTAAGTGAAAATGTCCAAATTGGGCCCAATTAGCCATTTTCCCAACCCGGGGTCATGTGACTAGTTAGTGTTACAAGGTCTCAGGTGTGAATGGGGAGCAGGTGTGTTAAATTTGGTGTTATCGCTCTCACTCTCTCATACTGGTCACTGGAAGAGCAACATGACACCTCATGGCAAAGAACTCTCTGAGAATCTGAAAAAAAGAATTGTTGCTCTACATAAAGATGGCCTAGACTAAAAGAAGATTGCCAAGACCCTAAAACTGAGCTGCAGCATGGTGGTCAAGACCATACAGCAGTTTAACAGGACAGGTTCCATCAGAACAGACCTTCCCATGGTCGACCAAAGACGTTGAGTGCACGTGCTCAGCGTCATAGCCAGAGGTTATCTTTGGGAAATAGATGCATCGCTACAGAGGTTGAGGGGGTGGGGAGTCAACCTGTCAGTCCTCAGTCCATACGCCGCACACTGCATACAATTGGTATGCATGGCTGTTGTCCCAGAAGAAAGCCTCTTCTAAAAATGATGCACAAGAAAGCCCCCAAACAGTTTGCTGCAGACAAGTAGACTAAGGACATGGATTACTGGAACCATGTCCTGTGGTCTGATGAGACCAAGATAAACTTATTTGGTTCAGATGGTGTCAAGTGTGTGTGGCGACAACCAGGTGAGGAGTACAAAGACAAGTGTGTGTTGCCTACAGTCAAGCATGGTGCTGGGAGTGTCATGGTCTGGGGCTGCATGAGTGCTGCCGGCACTGGGGAGCTACAGTTCATTGAGGGAACCATTAATGCCAACATGTACTGTGACATACTGAAGCAGAGCATAATCCCCTCCCTTCGGAGACTGGGCCACAGGCCAGTATTCCAACATAAGGACCCCAAACACACCTCCAAGATGATCACTGCCTTGCTAATGAAGCTGAGGGTAAAGGTGATGGACTGGTAAAAGGTGCAAGTGATGTTGGGACCGGCGCTACCACATAAATATTGTGTTTGTGCAATTTCATACACTGTGTAATTCATATAAAACATATAAAAGTGCATATAGTGCTTAAACCAAAGTGCTGCGTGCTGTAAACCTTTTATATATTCGCATGGGCTGTGCTCAGTGTACCATATAGACACATGTATACATATAAAGTGCTGAGTGCTATTGATAACCACGTGTGTGATTGCGTGCTAAACCAAGTTTGGCGCCAGTGGGTGTACCACAAATTGCACCGTTGCTTACCGCACTCTTAGGATGGTGGCTCAGCACTCCCTGGTCACTAGAACAGAAAACAAGCCTCCATTGCGTAGTATATCCTTGTTAGGGTAAAACAACGTAGCATCCACTCACATTTAGGGAGTTCACTATCAGCTTGAGGTGTTCGCCGGGTTGCTTCCGCGTTCCACCAGCTCAAACCCCGGTTTGAGCTGGTGGAACGCGGAAGCAACCCGGCGAACACCTCAAGCTGATAGTGAACTCCCTAAATGTGAGTGGATGCTACGTTGTTTTACCCTAACAAGGATATACTACGCAATGGAGGCTTGTTTTCTGTTCTAGTGACCAGGGAGTGCTGAGCCACCATCCTAAGAGTGCGGTAAGCAACGGTGCAATTTGTGGTACACCCACTGGCGCCAAACTTGGTTTAGCACGCAATCACACACGTGGTTATCAATAGCACTCAGCACTTTATATGTATACATGTGTCTATATGGTACACTGAGCACAGCCCATGCGAATATATAAAAGGTTTACAGCACGCAGCACTTTGGTTTAAGCACTATATGCACTTTTATATGTTTTATATGAATTACACAGTGTATGAAATTGCACAAACACAATATTTATGTGGTAGCGCCGGTCCCAACATCACTTGCACCTTTTACCATTTTACTACCTCAGTGGTAGGTTGGGGGCAGCTTACACCACCATTTTTTAGTCCAAAAAGTACTGAAAACTCCATAGCGCTGGTATTTAAACCCTTTTCAAAGGTGATGGACTGGCCAAGCATGTCTCCAGACCTAAATCCTATTAAGCACCTGTGGAACATCCTAAAATGGAAGGTGGAGGAGCGCAAGGTCTCTAACATCCACCAGCTCTGTGATGTCATCATGGAGGAGTGGAAGAGGACTCCATTGGCAACCTTTGAAGCTCTGGTAAACTCCATGCTCAAGAGGGTTAAGGCAGTGCTGGAAAATAATGGTGGCCACACAAAATATTGACACTTTGGGCCCAATTTGGACATGTTCACTGGCCATACATTATACAATTTTCTTACAATTTTCTGTACATTTTTCTTTAAATGTACCTTCAACTATGTAGTACAAAGGCCTGCCTAATTGGATACAAGTGAAAGTGTTTAGTTTCGACCTCATATTATGTGGTTTTTGGTAAATCTGACAGAAGAAAATTGAACATGTATGGCCATCCTTAGGGGTGTACTCCCTTATGTTGCCAGTGGTTTAGACATTATTGGCTATGTGTTGAGTTATTTTGAAGGGGACAGCAAATTTACACAGTTATACAAGCTGTACACTCACTACTTTACATTGTAGCAAAGTGTCATTTCTTCAGTGTTGTCACATGAAAAGAAATAATAAAAAAATATTTACAAAAATGTGAGGGGTGTACTCACTTTTGTGAGATACTGTATCTCCTAAACGGTGCCAGTTTAGGAGATATTTACACTAGCTATAGGTAAGCCTTATTATAGGCTTACCTATAGGTAAAATTAATGTGTGGAACTTTACTTTCACATTAACGGACCATTTTGATATAAATCCTGCTTCCTGGTGTTCTTTACACATACTTGGTTTATGGTCATCTTTATTGTCTGGTTTCTTGTGAAACTGTGGAGATTTTTGAGCCGGCTCAGCCTAAACAACCCTTATCTGCCCTTATCACCTGCATACAACCAAACACAAAGAATCCTTCATAAGACAAAGAACTATGACAGGTATACTAGGAGGGGTGTGAATGGAACTTGTGTCCCTGTGTATGTTCACAGTTCAGATAAGCCCTGGAACCTGTCAGCAGGAAATCAGCTGTCAGTTTTTGTGACCGGAATTGCCATAATCTTCTATTGCGTCTATTGTATAATGTCTCTGAAGGCAAAGAGAAATAATCAGACACCGGAAGAGTTTATTTTTTTGTTTTTATTTTAGAAGGCAACACTCAAGATGATTGTAAAATAAAATGTAAAGGTGTAGCCCCCCCCCCCTTTAAATACTGTCATTACAATCTAATATACAGTATCTCAGGTTGTATCAATATTATAAAGTGCAAACAGTCCACAATGACAAATATTAATCAGTGCAATCCAATGTTTACTCCTAATGTCCAATTGTCATATCCTACTTAAATCGTGCTTATGCGTTTCACCACCAAACCAAATGTGTTTATCCCCCACTATGCAAAATGCTCACTCACCAGATGACCATATATAAAAAGCATTGTTAATATCCTCCGCTCTCTCCAATTCTCCAGGGATTACTCGTTCAATGGAAAAGGTCACCTCTTCTATCTACTCATGCAATTAAAAAGGCCCATCATTGCCCAACTTGTTAATTACAATTAAATCCACTGTCATAAAATAAAATGCGTACTCCCACATTCACGTGCCTCTAGACCGCCACTCAGTCTTTCCAGCGATCCAATACAAATTTCCAACCCGCCGCTCTATGTATCCGAGGCAGCGTGCATTCTAATTCACCGAGTGCTCCTTACCAGGGATCGGATATGACATGCGTGTCGCCCCGCTATGCCAACAATCAAGATGCAATAACATTTTTGTTTTTTTTTCTTACAGTAATCCATTTTTGTTAACATTTTAAAAAAAAATGGTACAATAAGGAGAAGGAAAAAGAAAAAGAGGAATTTAATGACCTTATCCTTGTAAAAGAGAGGCTGACAGCTGCTTCGTCTGGACAGTGCGCTGAGCGATATGAATATTTAGGGCAGCATGCACTCTGGGCCAATGCCCGCAACATGTCTGCATTGTGGGCATTCGTCCTGGGGCGAATATCACCTGTTCTGCTCAGTGCACCATACAGCCACAACAGCTGTCAGACTCCCAAAGAATTTTACAGGCTGCTGGCAGTGGGGCTGGATGGTGCACCTGTCCTTTCTACTAGCACTTAAAAACCAGAGCCTCATGCATCATGGCTAAATGCCCATTCTTTAACCACCCTTCGACCGCCCCATAGCAGATTTACTTCTACAGGGTGGTTGCACTGTGCAGGATCACGTATATATGTGATCCTGCACTTCCGGGTATAGGGCACGAGTGCGTTCTACTGGCACCTGCTGATTGTTCAGTATACTGACAAAATGCCAGTCTGCCTATGTAAATAAGGTAGATTGCCGTACTGTCAGTACAGAAGGCATGGATCCTGTGTTCCTGTAAAGCAGTAACACTAATCCATGTCTTCCACTAATAAAAGCACCTCCCCCAATACACTGAGAAATTAACTAGGCACACATTTAACCCTTTGATCACCTCTGATGTTAACCCCTTCCCTGCCGGAGTCATTAGTACAGTGACAGTGCATATTTTTAGCACTGATCGCTGTAATAATGTCACTGGGTTTCAAAAAAGTGTCAATTAGGTGTCCAATTTGCCGCTGTAAAATCGCAGCCCTGCTATAAGTCACTGATCGCCACCATTGATAGTAAAAAAATAAATAAAGAAATAAATAAAAATATCCCATAGTTTGTAAACAGTATAATTTTAGTGAAAACCAATCAATATATGCTTTTAGGGATTCTTTTTTTACCAAAAATATGTAGCAGAATACATATTGACCTAAATTTATGAAGAACTTAGATTTTTTATATATTTCTTTTTTTTTTAATTGGATGTGTTTTAAAACAGAAAGTAAAAAATGTTTTTTTTTTTTTTTTTAATTGTCGGTTGTTCTTTGTTTATAGAGCAAAAAATAAAAAAAATGCAGAGGTGATCAAATACCACCAAAAGAAAGCTATATTTTTGGGACAAAAAGGACATAAATTTTATTTGGGTACAGCGTCACACGATTGAGCAAATGTCAGTTAAAATAACACAGTGCCGGATCTCAAAAAATGGCCTGGTCATGAACGGGGGTAAATCTTCTGGAGGTTAAGTGGTTAAAGCTGAACTCCAGGAATGTTCTGTATTGCATACTGGAGAAGCTGACAATCACTGTATTATTCAGCACTACTACAGTCATAGCCACAATTTCTGTAAGACAATAATAAACAACAGGGAATATAAGTACCACCAGGGACTATACCAGTAATACTGGACGCACAATGACCAGAGTAAAATATTTTGTCAATATAAAGGACAATGTATAAGTCCATATATAACAAGGTCCATGGAAAGGTCCATAAAAATCCCAAGGTGCACTCCTGAGGCAGCTCTAGTGACAAGTAGAAGATTTGCTTGGAGCCAACTAGAAGGAAACACAGGCTCCACTCTAAGTGCAGTAACTTGAAATTTTATTAGGATAAGACCACTGGAATGTGGGGTACTCACAAAAGTGATGAATAAACAAGCACATAAAGACACTCCGGTAAGGATCAGGATGGCCAGAGCGGTAAAGGTATACAGTCTGTGACCGCTGCACTTCCTCGTCCCGGGGACACTCAGATGCCGGTCCGTCGTCACTTCCGCAAGCGTGATTATGTCATGGCCCCGGCGACGCGTTCTCGGAGCATGCGCTCCTTCCTCAGGCCAATATCGCGCCATTTTGGACGTGGGACTTAAGTAGAATGCAAGCCAGAGCCTGCCGTTACATCTAAAATTAATGGCAGGCTTTAGGACCGGGCAGGCTCTGGCTGGCATTCTACTTAAGTCCCACGTCCAAAATGGCGCGATATCGGGACTGATGTGACTGTAAAGTGCTGCGTAAATTGATGTCGCTATATAAATAATATATCAAAAGTATAACCGCGCTAATATAAATAAAAGCTACAGCTTATAGTGAGATAACACCAAAAATTAAACCAAAGTTAAAGAAGCTGCACTAACGTGACCAAAATATAAATAAATGTATCAATAAATAAAAAAGTGAGTAAGTGATGTAGATAAGTGGGTGGTTCCAATTTAATACATAGTCCCACAATGGTGATAATAGTTTGGTGTATAACTGATAATTGTAGTCCCAAAAAATAGGTGACAAAAAATTAATAATAAAAAGATGAAAGGTGTAGAATACAAATATATCGTCCTCCACCACGGTGTGTCAATCACCAAAGCATGCAAATGAGCTTACCAGATGCTGGTAAGTGATATGCCAATCAAGCAGCCGCTGAATGGGTTCAGATGACGATTCCCACAGAAGATCCAGGCAGCAGGGAGACACCAATATGGCGGATACCGCACCAAAAAGCAAATAGCAGACTCGAGGCACATTCAAAGCACCAGTCCAGAGTGTTACCATAAAAGACATAAGGGTAGCTCCATAGTGTAGTATATTTTAAAATCACTTTATTAAATAAAGAATATAACTCACATTTAGGTACCGAAATGACCTCTAAAATCACAACAAAGCCGGCCGCCTTCTCCCATCCTTCCGGGTTGCGTGGTGACGTCAGCACGCCGGTCCGAGAGCGTTTCGTCACAGCTGACGTCTTCCTGGGGGTGCTATATAAATACCTCTAAAAATCCCCCAGCGGCCCCTCAGATATAAGATATGCATACTTACATGTGACAAGCAATGTAAATATGCAATACAGAAAATTCCTGGAGCTCCGCTTAAACCCACGTTCACATTGGTCCGATTTGACATGCGATTTAACATGTCAAACTGCATGTCAAATGAGAGCTAATTGCTGGCAATTGCACCTTCTGAATCAGTGCGGCGCCGCACTGTTTCCCAAAAGTAGTTTCTGTACTACTTTTGATGACTTTGGGGGGCGATTTTATTAGACATCTGTGCATGAAACCACACAGATGTCTGGGAAATTGCCCCCGAAGTTGGACTGAAATGCCGGCTTGAAATCTTGTGAGTTCAGCTGAACCCGCACAATTTCAAAGCGGCCTAAGTATGAACGAGGGCTTAAAGCCAGACTACAGGCAAGCAGCTAAACACACGGTTCTAATTTTGCAGTTCTCTAAAGCCAATCTAGGGATTTTTTTACCCATGCCAGACTGGACAGTCAGCTCCCTGATCTCACTTTCCTCTACTACAGTTAAAGCAATACAGCTGGATGAAGGACAACGATTGGATAGTGAAGGAGATTACTCACACTGATAAAGTGATCAATAAAGTTTGATTGACAGCATTACAAATCAATAGAGTCTGATTGGTTTACATTGCTGACCAACCCTTCCCTAGTATGTCAAAATTTCAGAGGACAACAAACTTTTCAGATGAATATAGTGCTTAAATATGGGCACCAAACCGTTCTTGATCGTGTCTACCTTGTGGGTATGTATGCACAATATCCCAAATGTCTTGTATAAAATATGGCTTGTACTTAACTACTATACCAATAAAACCCCACCCCCTTCCAGTAAAATAACCACACCACAACCGGTTGGACTTGACCATAGCAGCCTTTTATTAACCAAAAAATATAAAAAACAAATGAATACTGATCAATAACATCATAACCTGAACACGCAGTGTATAACATAAAATTGGAGCCAGAAGGTCCTAATAGGCATCAAATCAATGACAGTACCTGCCAATCAACTGTCAGACCTCCACCTGAAAAAACACAGACTCTGAGACAACTTGCAGGTACCTACACCAACTGGGAGCCGTACCTCAGACTGGTCCCTACACCACACCTTTTGTGCCCATATGAACCTAAAAAGAACGTTGCACTCCACCACCGTCACAATAGACTCCCTTCCATGTCCCATAATCCAACTCAAAACATCCCACCAAAGGCAGGGCGGGAGGGTGGGAAGTTGTTCCCTGCTTGGCTGACCTCAGATTGACTCCCCTTCCCTCTGCTCCTCCCAACCCTGACCATGCCCCTAAGCCAGCTAACTGTCCTGTAATCCATAAACAACTTTTACTTTCTATGCCCAAGCCCTTTTAACCCTTGTCATGCCGGCCCTCCGTTTAGTGCCTTCTGTTTTACTCCAGGCCTCTCTTTTGCATTGCCTTGGAAATCCCACCACCTCTCCCTAAAATGACAGCCTTGGATCCTTAGAAAGGATGCAGATTGCACAAAAGGGTACCCTGGATTGTAAGGCTGAACCTCTCTTTCTCTTCCCAAGCATAACTATTGGCTTTGTAAGGCTGCTCACTGTGATGGGCCTATACTGATTAGTGAGTGCTTTTTACCCCAGAAAATTGGCTTGCTTTTTGAATACTGGGGTCATTTTGGATTCAGGAAACTGTGGGCACTGCAATTGAAAATGAACTTGAAGCACGGGTGCCTACAATGTCTGGCAAGGGGTGGTTTTAAAGGATTTTCCTTCTACAGGCTACTTTTTTTTTATTTTTTTTATTTTATGACTTTATTATAAGAATGTATTAGCCATGTTCCTGGCCAATAGCTACCGATCAATGAATGCTCCCATTTTCGTAGTACAGCTCAGTAATGATATTCAGCTATGTGAAAAGAACCTCTTTAAATAAAATGTAGAGAAAATCCAATTTGTTTGCATCTACTGGCACTAGGAATATTTAATTGAGAAATATATGAGAAGAACAATGAATAATGTATTTGGATAAGTTTGGCCCGGAGTAAAATCCATGGCTGGAATATAACTTTGCTGTGGACGATGCATTAGTATTACGTATATGCTTTGGAATGATATCACCTGGATATCCAACCAAAAATAGACCTAAGGACATGACCTTATAATTACAAAGACTGCTGGCTAAGGAAACGCATGAATTTTGGATAGTTCTGTTATTGCCTCCCCGGGACACTGTTCAGATCAAATATTACAGGGCCAATTTTTAGATCTAATTGTTCTGCATATAGTATTTCAGCACTGAAATATTTGTCATTGTTACATTATGGAATGAATGAGTTTTTGGAAATGCAGCTGTTGCTCTTACTGTTTTGAATATTGTCTAATTGATTTCTTCCACATGAACAGGCTTAAGCCTCGTACACACGCAACGATTATCGGCCGACCGATCGTCCGACTTTTGTCCAAGTTGTGTTTTGTTGGTTGGAATGTGCCTAGACTGCACACGAATTTTCTCGCCCGACAAAATTCTACTTCAGAAGTGATGTCATGTGTTGGTTTGTTTTCTTTGTGTTTTTTCCTCACTGAGCATGCCCAGACTTGCTCATAAGATTTTTCCCTGTCGAAATCAGTACTGACTGCACGAAAATCGGCCGTTGTGTTGACGGCCAACAAAAATTTTATAGTCTGCACACCAGATTTTTTTCGTCCGAAAAGTCGGAGTTGGTTGTCGGAAGCATCATACTAACAAGCCAAAAATCGGCAGATGGGACGTTGGCCGAAAATTCCCTGCCAATTTTTGACGCGTGTGTACGGGGCTTTAGAAACAGAATTGGGAATATATAGAGTTAAGGGGTGAGGTGGTTGTAAAGTCTGAAGGTATTTTACCTTCTGTGTTCTGCTCCTCCCTCAACCCCCCTAATACTCCCCTGATCCCCATCTTGATCCAGCAATATGCACGAGAGCCTCAGCTGTCCCGAGGCTCCCCCTTCTCATTGGCTGAGACAGCAGTGGGTGACTCTGTCCTATTGATGCATAGAGCAGGGCTCGGGAGCGAGCATGCACCAGTTCCCCCATAGCAATCGGCTTGCTATTGGGGGCACTTGTCAAGAGGGGGAGGGGCCAGAAGTGCCGAACAGGGACCTAAGAAGAGGAGGATCAGGGCTGCAAGTGAGAATCATTTTTTTTTTTTTTTTTAAAGCTGAACTTTTAATACCACTTTAAATGCGATCTAAACCCAAAACCAAAAATATTGTAAATTGAAGCTTACCACCAGTCCTGAGATGTTGTGGCTGCATTGGTTTTCTTTTTTCAGCAAGTACAGAAAATACCTGTTGACCTTACTAGTAATGCAATGTCCTTTTCACTTCCAGTGAGCTAAAGTGTTCACCTTTTTATTTTAATTTTTGTAAAGGTGAATGAACATCGCTGTACCTATCTCTGAATGATGAGCTGTCAGTGCCAGTGGTCGGGGAATTTGAAATTCCCACTCTTCTCTGTGTAGTGCTTCCGGGATGCACCAGAGCAATTCTGTGCAGCTGCTGGCCAATCAGAATTGCTTTCATCAATCCCGAACACCCACAGAG